>NC_086116.1:24694513-25338513 GCF_963921235.1 Mobula hypostoma | reverse complement strand
GGTCTAAATATGTTACCATGTCTTAACAGCCAAGTTAAACCACGCAAATGCCAAGTGCAACAAAACCAGTCTTCGTCAACTTAGCCAACACATTGCTAGCAGAGGAATTCAGGTAATAGTTAGCTACAGACACAAACCAGGGGTAGGTAACATCCAACATTCAGTTTGGGACTTGGGCACATAAGAACATCATAAACATGAAGAATGGGATCAAATTTACAAGCCTAAACTTGTAAGTTCCTTAGAATTGGATACAATGCTTCGCAAAGGCTTTCTTGGCTAATGTCACAGGAGCCACGCATCTGTTCTCTATCTGCATTGTTGCGCGCTTATTATGTGTATTATGGTAACTAGTCATGTGAGTAATGGCGTGGTAAAAGCAAAGGGAATAAGTTACATATTCATTCGTGCTTTGTTATGGGCAGTTTGGAACTAAGACGGATGTCATATCTTTTGTTGACCACTTAGTTACGCTTAATTACATTTGAAATCACTTAAATTTACTTTGGTGAAGTGCACTTAAGTACATTTAGTATCGCTAGTCTTAGTTCCATAAGTTTCATCACTTCAAGATTGTTTGTTTTGCTGGTTGCTAATAAAGGACCGAATACAGTTCTACAATCTTTGGAACATTATTATCAGATTGAATGGCGGGCATTGGCACTGGTTTGTAAGAAATAGCCACAAGTGTCGGTCTAAAAGCACTGACGTCCAGAGCTCAATGACACAACTCGAGCACAGCCAGGTTCACTTTGGGTATTATGTCTGGAGGTTGCACCATCTCCTTAAGATCACGTGGGTTTCCATCAGATGCTTTGTTTCCTCATACATTCTAAACATACACTGGTGGGTTAATTATGCACTGTAAAATTATCCTCTAATAACGAATGAATGAAAAGGGAGAACTCCCTTAGAGAAAGTAAATGACAACAACTTCACATTGCTATTATTATTATCTACCTTAAAAGTTTGACATCATCACAATTACGCTTACAGTTAGTCTGAACTGAAAACTAAACTGAAAATGTAGCAATTCACCCAAATGCATAAAATAAAATATTTAGTTTGGAAGCCAACCTTTTGTGGGACATAAGTTCACAGAAATTCTAAGTTCTCCATATTTTTAAGTATGGAAACCTTCCAAAATCTGACTTAAGAAAATTAAATTCTAATATAATCCAGTTGTTAAATCTAGATCATTATGGGGTGGGTCACATGCTTTAATAAAATTGCCCAGCCCGATAAAGTACTGAAGTGCCATTAGATTTTATTAATTTTAGACAGCAGTAAAAAGCAATGGAAGTGTTAATACCTTGCAATGAGGTAATTTAGAGACAATCTCAAAATGGCTAGAAACAAGAACATTGGAATGGCCCAGCCATGCCACACAGCATTCATGTAGATCTGAAAAACACAGCGCAAAACAGTTAGATTCCCTCCCTTCGCCATACCAGCAAAATGTTAGGTATTTTGTAAACTAAGTTAATATCTACAACAAAATCCAGAAAATGTCCATATACAGAATACCCATAAAGATATTACACTCAAAATTAAAATTCTCATAAATAATTTCTGGTGAAGAAATTCTCAACATCTATCAGTATCAAGGATTATTAAGGAGTCATTTTCTCAACTTTTTTTATAAACTGAAAATTCCTGTGAGATAAATCAAATGATTAACAATGTGATTATGTTCTAAGCTGTTTACTGGAGTGAGCCGTGGACTCTGCAGTAACAGTAGAAGGCAGCTTTCCCAGTAAGAAATCTGGTCAACTCTGTTTAACAGACAGCCATCAGTTGGAAACCCTGAAGAGCTGTGCCTCAAAAAAGCTTGCAAGTCAAATTTATTTTCCGGTCTCAGAATCAGCAGAGAAGTTCGTATCAGTGTTGTTAGCCAGAAAGAACCACAAGCTACAAATCAGTGAACAGGAATGGGACAAGGGGAGTGGAAACAGACGAAGCAAAGTCTTTACCCTTGCCATGTGGTGGCAGGAATGGAGACAGCCATTTTGCAACCGTATTTGCAGCTGCCATTTTTGTGAACTGATTCTTGAGCCAGGATAACTTGCTCAAAACAGTTGAACACGGCAACAAGGACTTTTGCCAATGACCCGCTAAATATGACCATACTCTGATAACTAGCTGTTCATTATGTAAAATGGAAGGTTTGCAGAAGGAACACCTGTGATCTGGTCATCTGGGCCCAGTTTTTGACTGACTGAGGCTTTGATTGGAGCACTGTGCAGACGCAGTAGAAGTGTTCCTGTGCAAGTCCAGTAAAGAGCTTTAAAAAGCAGGAAATGTTTTCAATGGGAGGCTTTGATCGGAGTACTGTGCAGACACAGTGGAAGCGTTCCCATGCAAGTCTGGCGAAGAGCTTTAAAAACCCAGTCTCCTTGAAAACGGGGTATGATCCAGTGAAACGGTCATCATGGGAGTGGTCTGAGCCAGAGTGGTAAGGTTTTAGCTCAACAGGGCTTCAGCGAGAACAGGCGGAGGCAAGGTAGGTAGATAAGTTCATTCTTTATTTAACTCTTGAGAAAATAAGAGGTATGTCTGCAGAGCAGCGTTCTCTTCTGGTTGTCAGATGTGGGATATCCGGGAGACTAACAGCCACACCCTTGGCCACATTTGCACCAGGTGTATCAAGATGCAGCTCCTTAGAAACCGTGTTAAGGAACTGGAGCTGCAACTTGATGACCTTTGTCTTGTTAAGCAAAGTAAAGAGGTGGTAGATAGAAGCTACAGGGAGGTAGTCAGCCCAAAGTTACAGGAGACAGATAAATGGGTGACTGTCAGGAGAGGGAAGAGAGAACATCAGATAGTGGAGAGCACCCTTGTGGCTGTCCCCCTCAACAATAACTACTCCATTTTGAGTACTTTTCCAGGGGGGGCCTACCTGGGGGAAGCAATAGCGGCCAAGCCACTGGCACTGAGTCTGGCCCTGTGGCTCAGATTGTAGGGAACTGAAGATGATGGCAGCAGTATTAGGGGACTCTATAGTTAAAGGTACAGATAGGCAATCTATGGATATGAAAAAGAAATACGGACGATAGTTTGCCTCCCAGGTGCCAGGGTCTGCGATGTTTCTGAATGCATTCACAATATCCTGAAAAAGGTGAGTGAGCAGTCAGAAATCATGGTACATACTGGTCGTTCTACCAATGATATAGGTAGAAAAAGGGAGGTAGTCCTGAAAACAGAATACAGGGAGTTACAAAGGAAGCTAAGAAGCAGGACCTCAAGGGTAGTAATCTTGGGATTGCTGCCTGTGCCACACGATAGTGAGGATAGGAATAGAATGAGGTGGCAGATAAATGTGTGGCTGAAGAATTGGAGCAGGGGGCAGGGATTCAGATTTCTGGATAATTGTGACATCTTCTGGGGCAGATGTGACCTGTACAAAAGGAACAGGTTGTACTTGAATCTGAGGGCGTCCAATAATCTTGCGGCCCGGTTTACTAGAGCTGGTGTGAGTGGTTTGAACTAATATGGTAGAGAGAAGGGAACCAATATGATAAGAGTTGAGGACGAACCAGCATGTTTATAAGTAGATGATGAATGTAACATGAATGAAGGAAGGACAACACCATGATTGGATATAGATGCAGACAGAGCAAAAAGTTAAATTGTACCACAAGGCAAAATTCAAAAGGGCGAAGGGTGCAGGACTGAAGGTGCTGTATTTAAATGTGTGCAGCATTCGGAATAAGGTGGACAAATTCATGGCGCAATTAGAGATTGGTCACTATGACATTGTGGGCATCACTGGGTCGTGGCTGAAACAAAGCAATAGCTGGGAGCATAACATCAAAGGATATAGTATTAAAACGACAGGCAGGAGGGCATAGGCGGTGGCATGGTTCTGTTGGTAAGAGATAGAATTACATCTTTAGAAAGAGGTGACTCAGGGTCAGAGAATGGTGAATTTTTGTAGGTGAAGTTAAGAAACTGCAAGGGTAAAAAGCCATTATGGGAATCATATATAGATCTCCAAATATTAGCCAAGATGTGGGATTGAGATTGCAAAGGCAACTGGAAAGGCATGTAATAAGGATAAGGACACAATTGTAATGGGGGACTTCAATATGCAAGGGGATTGGGGAAATCTGGTTGGTGTTGGATCACAAGAGAGGGAATTTGTTGAATGCCTACAAGATGGCTTTTTAGAGCACCTTGAGCTTGTGCCTACTATGGGAAAGGCTATCTTAGACTGGGTGTTGGGTAATAACCCTGATCTTATTGGGGAACTTAATGTAAAGGAACCCTTAGAAGGCAGCGATCATAATATGATTGAATTCATATTGCAATTTGAGAGGGAGAGGCATGTCACATGTATCAATATCAGAATGGAATAAAGGGGATTTACAAAGGCATGAGAGAAGAGCTTGCCCAGGTGAATTGGAGGAGATAATGACAAAGATGACAGCAGAGCAGAGGTGGCTGAAGTTTCTGGGAATAGTTCACAAGGTGCAGGGTAGATATGTCCTACAAAAGAAGTTGTTCTCAAATGGCAGGGGTGGGCAACCGTGGTTGAAATGGGAAGTTAAGGACTGCATAAAAGCCAAGGAAAGGGAATATAAGGCAACAAAAGTAAGTGGGAAGTTGGATGATTGGGAAACTTTTAAAATTCAACAAAAGCCAACTAAAAAAGCTATAAGAAGGGAAGAGATGAAATATGAGGGTAAACTAGCCGATAATATAAAGCAGGATACTTAAAGTTTTTTAATTTATATGAAGAGTAAAGGGGAGGTGAGAGTTGATATTGGACCACTGAAAAATGATGCTGGTGAGGCATGGGGCACAAAGAAATGGCAGATGAACTTAATGAGTACTTTGCATCAGTCTTCAGTGTGGAAGACACTAGCAGTGTGCCAGAGGTCCATGAGGGTCAGGGAGCAGGAGTGAATGCCATTGCTATTACAAAGGAAAATGTCCCTAGGCAAACTCAAAGGCCTTAAGGTGGATAAGTCACCTGGACCAGATAGACTACATCCCAGAGTCCTGAGAGAGCTTGCTGAAGAGATAATGGATACATTGGTCATGATCTTTCAAGAATCACTTGATTCTGGCATGCGGCATGGTCCTGGAGAACTGAAAAATTGCAAATGTCACCCACTCTCAAAGAAGGGAGAAAGGCAAAAGACAGGAAATTATAGGCCATTTAGCCTAACCTCAGTGGTTGGGAAAGTGCTGTAGTCTATTATTGAGGATGAGGTTTTGGGGTACTTGGAGATAAATAAGTCGTCAGCATGATTTAAGTAAAGGGAAATCTCGCCTGACAAATCTGTTAAGAGTTCTTCAAGGAAGTAACCAGCAGGGTGGACAAAGGACAGACAGTGGATGTCATTTACTTGGATTTTCAAAAGGTATTTGATAAGGTGCCTCACATGAGGCTGCTTAACAAGATAAAATCCTATGGTGTTACAGGAAAGATACTGGCATGGATAGAGGAGTGGCTGACAGCCAGGAGGCAGTGAGTGGGAATAAAGGGGGCCTTTCCTGGTTCGGGGCCAGTGACTAGTGGTGCTCCTCAGGGGTCAGTATTGGGAACTCTACTTTTCACATTGTTTGTCAGTGGTTTAGATAATGAAATTTATGGCTTTGTGGCAAAGTTTGCTGATGATACGAAGATAGATGAAGGGGCAGGTACTACTGAGGAAGCAATGAGATTGCAGCAGGGCTTGAGCAAATTGGAAGAAAGAGGAAAAAAGTGGCAGGTGGAATACAGTGTTGGGAAATGTATGATAATGCATTTCGGTAAAAGGAACAATAGTGCAGACTATTATCTAAACAGGGAGACAATTCAAACATCAGAGGTGCAGGGGGACTTCGGAGTCCTCGTGCAAGACTCCCAGAAGGTTAATTTACAGGTTGAGTCTGTGCTAAAAAAAGATAAATGCAACGTTGGCATTTAAATTCAAGGGGAATGAAATAAAAAAGCAAGGAGATAACGCTGAGGCTTTATAAGACACCAGTCAGGCCATACTTGTCAACAGTTTGGGGCCCCATAGCTCAGAAAGGATGTGTTGTTATTGGACAGAGTCCAGAGGAGGTTCAGGAGGATGATTCCAGGAATGAATGGGGTTAACATATGAGTAAGCTTTGGGCCTGTATTCACTGGAATTTAGAAGAATGTGGGGGGGGGGGGGAATCTCATTCAAACCTACCAAATGTTGAAAGGACTAGATAAGGTGGACGTAGAGAGGATGTGGGGGTATGGCAACCTTTTAGAACAGAGGTAAGGAGAATTTTTTTTTAGTCAAAGAGTAGGGAATTTGTGGAATGCTCTGCCACAGACTGTGGTGGAGGCCAAATCCGTAGGTATATTTAAAGCAGAAGTTGGCAACTTCCTGATTGGTCAGGGTATCAAAGGATATGGCAAGAAGGCAGGTGTATGGGGTTGAGTGGGATCCGGGATCAGCCATGATGGAATGGCAGAGTGGACTCGATGGGCTGAATGGCCTAATCCTGCTCCTATGTCTTATGGACCTATTTAGAATGGTTTGAACTAGTCTGAATAGGACAGAACTAAAGAAATCACCTAAGGCACAAGGCTAGAGGGAACAGTCATAATGCAATTCAACTTCTAGTCCTGGGGCACATCCAATGAAAAGCTGACACAAATCAGCGACATGACCTTCAGCCAACAAAATTGGAACATCACAGATTGATCTAACAAGGAAAAGAGTAAGAATGGAGGATTATGGGAGCACAAGTGGCAACAACTCTGTGGAGATCAACAATCGCAGAAGTGGATGACCCCACATCACAAACGAGGGAATTACATTGGGATCGCCAGGGCAGCGTAGACTCATGTTTCTGGGTATTACCTTTTCTCTTATTTGAAAGCTCATGGAGGGTCAGGGAAACCTGGTGGATGTCTACACAAGTATTTAATTGTGTAAATTCATGTGTTTGTTAGGTAAACCAGTAAAGGTACTTGTCAACACATACAGATATTCTCTGTACCTAACCAATCACTATTATTTAGGGTTAATCCTTGTAACAGTTTCAAGTAATGGCCAATAAGAACTAGGCCATTCAGTCCTCTAAACCAACTCTGCCATTCAACAGGATCACGACAAATCTGACATTTTTCAAGGCCACTTTCCCAACCTTTCCCCATTACCCGTATTTACTTAGTGATTAGAAATTTATCTTTCTCACCCTTAAATATATAGATGGACATTGTCCTCATGCTCCCTGTGACAAGGAATATCAAAAGCTCAGTCTTCTTATTCTGAGGCCAGTGACATGGTTCTGTGCTCTCCCTCTCTTAGCATTTATCTCTCTAGCCTGAAATAATCTTGTATGTTTCAATAAAATCTCCTCTCATTCTTCTAAAGTCTAATGAGTTGAGTCCCAAGCTGTTTAACCTTTTCTCACAGGGCAATCTGTGATCACCCCAGTGAGTATTCTCCAAAATGCCTCCAATGAATTAATACCTTTCATTACACAGAGTGAATAAGTTTGTTCATAGTAATCAATATCTAGTCTCAATAGTACCTTGGATATTTGCTATAAGACTTCCCTACGTTTATACTCCAACTTTCTTGAAGGCTCAACCTTCCTTTGGCCTTCGCTATTAACTGCTGCATAAGAGTATTAATTTTCTGTGCTCCACGTGCAAGGCATCAGTTTGGCTCCATTAAAATAATCTGTTCTTTTATTCTTCCTTCCAAAATAAACAACTTCACACTTCCCAAGATATAGTCCGTTTGCTCATTTTTTGCCCACTCACCCAAACTATCAATACCTCCCTGTAAACCATCTGCATTCTGCTTGCACATTTACTTTCCCATACATTCACTTCCATCCTGCATGTGATTAATACGCACTGTAAACTATGTAGTGCCAGTGTCGATTCCATGGTAACCCACTGATTACAGGTTACCAATTCAGGTTTCAGAAAGTGACTTAGTGCTGCTCCAATTGACGAAGACAATGCGACTGTTTTAGATAAAATCTTTCAGAATGGAAAACTACACGCATATTGCCAATATTTTAAAAACATGTGAGATTGAAACCAGGAAATTACAGACCAGCTCCTCAAACATCTGTTGTAAGGAAATGAACACTAATGAGAAACTTGAGCTGATTAAACCTTCGGTGTCTAACAAACCTAATACATGTTCTTGGACAATTTATTCCAATGGCAGACAGCAGAATGTTAACTGATGTAACTCAAATGGACTTCCAGAGGCATTCAGTAAGACTCTATGTAAAACAAAATCTGTAAACTAAAATTAACTTTCATTGAATTGGAATTATGAATTGGAAGGAGTGGTGTTCCAGGAGAACTTGTGCTTGAGTCTAAATAATTCACTGCATATTAATAAGTTATATCACATAATACAGAACTATATATCTGTTTGCTGACATCACAAAACACTATATGTAACATAGAAATGAGCATTAATTTATAAGACTTAGTATATTAAACATGTGACTGTAGCAGATACATTTCATTCAAGACATAAAGAGGTCATTCATTTAGAGAGCAAAAATAACAAAATGTTTTTTAATAATGAAAGTAGGATTAATGGCAGTGCTGAGATATTACTGTACATATACACAGATGGCCAATATGTATTGGACATGTATGGAAAATAATCAATAATAGAATCCATTAATGCTCTGTATACCAGGGGATGGGTGGTTAGGAAAGAGCTACCATAATTCTACAAGGCACTGGGAAAAACACTGGGCAAAGCAATGTCCTTCAAAAGAATTCCCATGAAAGGAAAGCAGCAAGTAGTCACAAAATGTAACTAGGGTACCAAGGGTTAAATTACAAAGCGGGATTATATGAATTAGCTTGAATGCCCTGGAAAACAGAACTAGATCATTGAGCTTTTGAGAATTGAATGGAAGATATAGAGCAGATAAAAGAACTGTATTCTCTGGCGGGGAGTCCAAAACAAAAGATTATAACCTTAAATCAGACCCAGCCCATTCAGAAGGGAATTCAGAAAAAGACTGTTCACACAAAATAGAGAAAATCTACATATAGCTCTGACAAAAAGTGATTGATGCCAGCAAGTCTAAATCTCCTATCAGTTTTGCTACCCAAGAAAGGTAAGGGATATTAAATAAAGGTACTCTAGGTGGGCAGGATTCCGCTGCAGATCCACCATGATATAATTCAACGGGCAAATAAAATCATGGATTATAGACCCCATACTTGTTTTGATATTTCTGTGAGAGACCTACTCAGATATTCAGCAAAAACAAATCCCAGTAGTGAAAATAAGGCAATTCAAGATAAAAGAGTGATTCATAAACACAAAAAAAAATGTCTGGAGATGCTGGAAATCCAGAGCAACACACACAAAATGCTGGGTAAACTCAGCAGGCCATGCAGCATCTATGGAAATGAATAGATAGTTGACATTTTGGACAGAGACCCGTTTTCAGGACTGGAGCAGAAGGGGGAAGATGCCAGAACAAAAATGTGGGGGGAGGAAGAGGAGGGTAGCTGGAAGGTGATAGGTGAAAGCAGGTAGGTGGGAAAGGTCAAGGGCTGGAGAAGAAGGAGAATGATAGGAGAGGAGAGTTGGACCATAGGAGAAAGGGAAGGAGGAGGGGACCCAGTGTAATTGTATTCATCAATCAAAATTATATAGTTGACACTGTCAGAAAGAATTGTGTGAAATTTCCACAGATCTCAAATTCTCTGCTGTAACTACAATGGATTCTCCAGAGGATCCACAGAAATTATGCCAGATCAGGAATCTCCACACCATTGTATCTCAAAGTAAATGCACAATATCATGCTAAACAAATCCACACCATTAACTACTTACAATAAAGGCAATTACTGAAGTGTATACAGAGTGCCAATTTGATAAGGCTGACAGGTTCTTTAAGAAACTGGTAACTGGTTTGGCACCTCGTTCTGAAAGTAAATAAAAGAAAGTGATCCTGCAGCCTTTCCTTAAAAATATAATCAATAAAATACCCCATTCTTCTTCTGAATATTTTCTTTGCAACAATAAATCACTTCTATGGCTAAGAATCCACAATAAATCTATTTTAAATTACAATGTTCACTTTAATAAAGTTAACAGTAATAGCAACCAGGGTAACACATACAAAATGCTGGAGGAACTCAGCAGGTCAGGCAGCATCTATGGAAGGGAATAAACAGTCAACCTTTCAGGCTGAGACTCTTCATCACGACTCAGCAATAGTAACCAACTGTATTATTGAACAGCGACATATTGCACGATATGAAAGAGTGAATAGCCGAGTTGTAACTGACCTACAGGCCTATATCTGTGACCTGGACAGGAAACTGGAACAGAGCTATTCTAGTTTTGCCATTTTGAGAACATGTACTTGAAACTGCACTTAAATGCATTTACAATCTTAAAATGAAACGCAGGAAGAACTTACAGTGAATGACACCTCATCACATCATAAGATCAATACTGCTTCACTACTTGGGGTTATTTAAAAAAGCAGCAAAACTGCTTTAATGTTCTCTTTAATGTCTGTTTAATTAAGATGTGAACAGACAATATTATCTGTTTCAAGACCAAAAGTGATAGAATTTTTTAACATGGTTATCAAGCAACATTTTTAATAATATTCATGAACTGTGAAAACACTACAGTCACACATTGCTATTTTTGGAAAGGAAACAAAGATAACTGATCAATAGTATAATTAAGGGCACATCTGATAACATGGGCTTTACACTGTTCATTTCAAAAATAAGTATGCTCTAACAAGATCCCTACTTAACATTGATTTTAACAATATTAATTTGCTAGAAGGATGTCACAAAATTAAAGTCATTTTATGGCAGGAAAGCCTGCAAAATTGTACAAGATGAAATGCAATGCAAACTGAAAACATGAGTTTAGTAACATGATTCCAATAATTTCACATTACAGAAAGTTTGTCTCACCCCCCCAAAGAAAATTGATATACTTACTTAATCTTCTCATATTTTCAGTTAACCTAGAAAAATATAAATTGATGAGGCACCATTTAAAATCAAACTTATTACAGTTTTTGATTTGAAAAATAAGTAAGTTTTGTAAACATATCATATAGAAACCAAAGTTATGGATTTGATGTTGTTCATATTTTTACCTCTCATGAAACAACTGCTCAAGATGCCTCACCCTATGCCAGAGGTTCCCAACCTTTATTATGCAATGGACCCCTGCGTTAACAGAGGAGTCCGTGGACTCCAGGTTCGAAAACCATGCCCGATGCATTGGTATCTTCATCACTGAAATTATTTTAAGTAATATTTAAGGACACAAGAACGGAAATACCAAAAATGAACCTACTCAGGCCAATTACTGTCTCAATCTTGCTACATAATTTAATTTCATTCTGTGACAACTCAAAACAATAGCAACCACGAATTATTAAAACAGCAATTTAATTATTTCATTTATGCTTGAACTGTTTCACAAAACAAATATGCACTGCCAGTATGGTGTGCATGGAGGCACAACCTGTGACTGATTGCAGATCTTCTTGTAAGGGGCTACAAAAATAAACATCTTGGTATGATGTTGATTGTTTACAAAAAGCTTAATTTAAATATTCGTATGTAGATATGGCTTCTTTTAGGTGAAAGAGGAATTCTCCTTAAGAATATTCAAATAAATTTTCTCTCATTGGGATCTCATTAGATTTAATGTTCTAAATTAACAACCACATAACATAAATTAACATTGAGCTCTCCTGGATCACATGGAAAAACTGAAGTAAAAACTCCATTGATTTGTAATTTTAAACTTAAATGGAAAAGAAATTATTAAACTACAAATGATGACAGAAGTCATGATGATGACAAAACCCCTCTTTTGCTTTTGTGTTTTCAAAGTACTACAATATTAATGAAACAAATAATCAGCTCTTTAATGTGGGGACAGTAAATGAATATGCTTATATGTATATTGGAAATTAAATTAATATTTGGATAACATGGCACAATATTTGGGTGAATTGTTATTTTAAAACTTATTTGTCTAGCATCTGAATTCCAAGCTTGAAAAGTCTTTTAAAAATATGAAGTTATTTTGATCTTTATATTATTGGAGATTAAAAGCTATTTCTTTGTCTCTTAACTCAATTTAAACAACTTTCCTTTCCCTTACTGTATCTGATTTGACATTTATGTTTCCAGTTTCCACTTGCCAGTTCCTATCCCACACTGTTCTTGATAATACTTATGTCTCATAACTTTGGGAGATGAAGAGTTATTTGTCTTGCTTTCACAGGTCCTGGATGCCCTTTAAAGACAGGCTACTTGTTGCTTGTCCATTTGAAAGCAATATCTTAAATAAAATACCAAGAGAATTTTATGGGAAAGTATGATTTTAATGTTCATTTCTCTCATTAAAATAATCAGTTACTGTGGAATCTGACCTGGGATTTAGGACCCCGCCTATCGCAGTGGAAAGCAGTGAGATACAAATACCACATTATTCCTCCTACCGTTTCGCACTAAGTGGTTCTTCAGTTTCTACATGAATCTCTTCTTGTTGGAATTGAAAATCTTCAATATACTCTGAAAACTTCTCAAAGAACCATTTTTGAATCTTGGAGTAGAATGTCCGACCACGTTTTTCTGGAAAATTAAGTAGTACAAGACTGATATTCCTTTTAAATGCAACCAAAAAAAATCTTACTGTAGTTTTAACTAAATTTGTGGATCAATATTTAAAACAGATGGCTATGAAATACATTGTTATTTGACAAAGAAATTATAATAATAATGAATATTAAATCTAATTTTATATTGTATCAGTATACTTTGTAATTTTTGCCAATTTCAATTTGGCACTTACATTTTTACTACTCATTTTCAAAATATTCCATCACACATGACAAAACTAGCTTGCCAATTACTTGAGTTGCATCCAATGAAAATATTAAGATTTAATAGGAAGAAAATGAAAAGATTAATGCTTTTATGTCAAGTTTAGAATGTGCAGAGAGCTTTTCCCCCCTGCTGATAAGCTAATGACCTAATTTAACTGGCGACATTATAATTGAACATTCAAAGCTCTAACCCTAATTTTGTAGCTTTGCTCTTTGGAAAGCAGGGATACTTCTATTGCATCAGAATTAATACAGTACATCAACTGGTACTTTTTCCTCTTCTTTGGGGACTACTTATTTCACCCTAACTCAATGTAGTCAAAAGTGATTGTTCAAGCCAAGGTATATCACGGGATGCTTGATGGGGCAGCTGAGTAGGTTGAAAAGTAGTGCACACCATCTACCAACTCCACTTGCTTTTTTTAATTGACTGTAGGTTCCCAATATCATCTTTCAAATGGAACTGATTTAGAGCCT
The DNA here is from genome assembly GCF_963921235.1 of Mobula hypostoma. Taxonomy (NCBI): domain Eukaryota; kingdom Metazoa; phylum Chordata; class Chondrichthyes; order Myliobatiformes; family Myliobatidae; genus Mobula; species Mobula hypostoma. The sequence continues at coordinate 25,325,181 of NC_086116.1, read as the reverse complement.
ACTTGTAATTAAGGCCTTAACACTGGGGTTGGTCTTCTTGTTGATGTTGACATGTTGATATTGGCTTGTTTATCCTGCCAGTGGAAGTTCTTGTCAGAGCGCAGTTGGGGCAGATTAATAGAGATTTGCTTCAAAGGTGTTAAATGCAAGGACCATTCTTTGGTTCACTCTCTGGGAGAGGTTGATGACTCAGCTTGGTTTCAAATTACCACATACATGCAGTCAATCTGTGAACTAAAATGCAATAACAGAGATTGAAATGACCCCATTCCGGAATGGAGATAATGGAGGTTGAAGGGCTTCACACATTTGACCTGTAGATTAGCTTCAACTCTCTTTTTCATGGAAAGGTTGTTGGAAGTTGATGAAGCATTGCAACAAGATCACTAAGAGTGTCAAGGTAACGATGCAGCCTTGCTCGATGCCAGTCTATTGTGTTTCTGTTGGTTAAGGTTAGATTTTTGCCACCATTTTTAGGCACAAGATGGCACCACCTGTCTGGCCCTACATACTTCTCTGGAGTATCTGGACAATTAAGGCACCTATGTTAGACTGTTGTTTATTGACTACAGCTTTATCTCCAATACTGTGTTAATTCCAAGCAAACTGATCTCCAAACTCCTAAATCTGGACTCAACACCTGCCAGATCGCCGGCAGGTGGTAAAAGTGGGCTCCCTCACCTCTGCCCCTCTGACCCTCAACACAGGAGCCCCCCTCAGGGTTGTGTCCTAAGCCCCCTCCTTTACTCTCCATATACCCGACTGTGTCGCCACCCACAGCTCCAATCTGCTAATTAAAATACATTGGCTTTATCCCAAATGATAATGAGGCAGCCTACAGAGAAAAGGTAATCACCTTGACACAGTGGTGTCAAGAAAAGAATTTCTCCCTCAATGTCTCAAAAACAAAGGAGCTGGTTATGGACTACAGGAGGAATGGAGACAGGCTCACCCCTATTAAATTCAATAGATCTGGGGTCGAAAGGGTGAACAGCTTCAAGTTCCTCGGTATACAGCTTCAAGTTCCTCGGCTGTGTAGTGAAAAAAGCACGAAGTGTCTCTTTCACCTCAGACGGCTGAAGAAGTTTGGCACGAGTCCCCAGATCGTAAGGTCTTTCTACAGGGGCACAATTGAGAGCATCCTGACTGGCTGTAACACACCTGGTATGGGAACTGTACTTCCCTCAATGGCAGGACTCTGCAGGGAGTGGTGTGGACAGCCCAGCGCATCTGTAGATGTGCACTTCTCAATATTCAGGACATTTACAGCGACGTGTGTGTAAAAAGGGCCCAAAGGATCATTAGGGACCTGAGTCACCCCAACCACAAACTGTTCCAGCTGCTACCATCCAGGAACAATACCGCAGCATTAAAGCCAGGATCAACAGGCTCCGAAACAGCTTCCTCCACAAGGCCATCAGACTGATTATTTCACGTTGACACCATTGTATTTCTAAGCTATATTGACAGTTTTGTTGTACATTTTATTTATTACAAATTACTATAAACTGTACATAGCACATTCAGACAGAGAGGTAACATAAAGATTTTTACTCCTCATGTATGTGAAGGATGTAAGAAATGAAGTCAATTCAATTCACTTTTTGCAACTGGATCTTCGACTTCCAGACCAACAAACCATCATCAGTAAGGATAAGCAGCAACACCTCCACCACGAAGTTGCACTCACAAGGATGCATCCTCAGCCCTCTGTACTACTCCCTGTGTACTCTCTTCTGCTTGGCCAGAGTCTGTTCCATCTCCATCTACAAGTTTTCAAATGATGACACCATAGTGGCTGTATCTCAAACAATGATGAGTCAGAGTACAGAAAGGAGGAAGATAGCTCAGTGATATGGTATCATGACAATAATTTTTCCCTCAATGTCAGCAAAACAAATGAGCTGATCATTGATTTCAGTAAGAGTGGAGGGAGGTGCAGTGCATGTTTCTATTTATATCAACGGTGCTGAGGTCGAGAGTTTCAAGTTCCCAGGGCTGAACACCACCTGTCAGGCACCTGAACAGGCCTGTCCTCATCCAATCACACTGACGCCACTGCCAAGAAATTTCACTAGTGCCTCTACTACCTCGAGAGGCTGAAGTAGTTTGGTATGTCCCCTCTGACTTCATTTTTATTGATGCACCATAGAAAGCATCTGATTCAGATGCATTGCGGCTTGGTATAGCTACTGCTCTGCTCATGACTGTGAGAAACCACAGAGAGTTGTGAGCACAGCTCAATACGTCACAGGAACTAGTCTCCTCTCCATGGGCTCTGCCTACTCTCCTCGCTGCCTCAGTAAAACAGCCAGCATGATTAAATATCCCACCCAAAGTGGACATTCGCGCTTCTCATCCCTCTAACTGGGAATCAGATTCTAAAGCCTGAAAACACAAACCACCAAACTCAAGGACAGCTTCTACCCTGCTTTTATAAAACTACTGAATCTTTCCCTAGTACGACAAGCTGTACGCTTGACCTCATGATCGACCTCATTGTGACTTCGCACCTTACTGTCCACCTGCACTTGCTCTGTATATCGCTTTACTGTTTTACCTTATATTACTTCAATGCACTGTTGTAATGAATTGATTTGAATAGATGATATGCAAAACACATTTTTCATTGTACCTTGGTACATGTGATAATAATAAACCAATTGACTCCTCCTCCTCTCCTTCCTCTGGCCCTTTGCTCTCTAATCTCAAGAAACAAACCCTGGTGAAAAGTAAATATTTTCTTCAGTTCCTCAGGCTGGCTGAGATATTTCTCCCTAGATTCGGGGTTGTTCTGTCTGAAGCCTGTAGTCTGCTCAAGATCCCTCCCAGACCCTCAGTTACAGGGGACAGATTCAGCTGCAGAGCAGGAAAATGACTCAGTTCTCTGCCATGACTGGAAGCCTATTATTATCCACTTAGTTCATGTAATCTAATTAAGTTCAATTATAGCTAAGTGTTCACAGTAAACTACCAAACACATGACACAATCATGTGAAGGTTAAAAAATCCTGCCCTTACCAAGACACAAAATTAATCAATAGGATTACAAAATGTGTAATGTTAAGATTAAAAAATGGTTTACAGATCAACACCCTGAAAGTGTATTGATGCACCACAGGATACATCATAAAAAGATACATCATATTTCTATTATGCTAAGACACAAAATCTTGTCTTCTAGTCTTTTAAGTTCTGTCAGGCTGGTATCTGAAGCCACAACAGGAAATTCAAACAAACCAACTCGCTTATTCAGCACAAGAGAAACAACTTCAAATTACAGTTCTGTTTTCAAAGTTCAATGTATGTAAAAATGTTTTAGCAAAGTAATTTTTGTGAAGTTATTGTTCTATAAATATGGAAATTCAGTTTCCTACTAGCCTGTGTCTTTAGCTGTATAATATGCAGTAATTTAGTTTGCACTGTTGGTGTGTTCAAAAAATATTAATTATATTTCCTAAGCTTTGTTTTAGGTGTTTCAAACTGATGTCTGGCTGAAATTACAGTTAGAAGGCCGATTCCTATAGAGTCATGGAGATAAAATACGGATTAAGGTCCTTTAGCTATGCTGACCTTCATGCCGATCTATACTAATCCTCAATGTCCTGTTCATTCAAGTAACTGTCAAAATGTCTCTTAATGTTGTTACTGCCCATGCACCTCAGTTTCCTTTAAACCCATGCCAACTAAATCCTACTGTTGGAAAAGACTCTGGTTACCTTCCCTATCCATGCCTCGCACAATTTTACAAACCTTTATCATGTTATCTATCAGCACCTCTCACTTCAGAGAAAGCTGTAGGAATTCAGTTGGTCAAGCAGCATCTGTTTGTAGAGGGGTGGGAACTGTTGACATTTCCAGTTAAAACCCTGACATAGATCTGATGAAACATTGACAATTCCTTTCACCAACAGCTTCTTCTCAGCTCACATAGTTGCTCTAGCAAATGGATTATTGCTGGTTTATCCATTTTTTTCCCTTTTAACTCAAATCCTCCAATCCAGGCAGCATCCTTGTGAATCTTCTGTCTACCTTTTCCAGCTTAATTGCATCTTTCTCTGGAATGCATCAACCAGAACTGCACACACTGTCTAACGGCAGCCCAGCCAATATAATGCTCATGTGCTATGCAATTTTCAAACATCTAACTTATGAACAACCCATACATACAAACGAGAATATGGGAACCGGTGATGTGGATCTGCGCACTGCTGTGAGGCTGTCTGAACCCTCGTAGAAAAGGAATGGAGCATTTCCGCCCAACCTTTGCCCCACTAACTCCCCCCACTCCAGCCGCAACAACTGTGGGCTGAGTTGAGCCAAAGAGATATGGGAGCACTACTCAGCAGACTCGCTTCCTCAATCACAAATGAGTGACACTGTCTGGCAGCCGCTCTTCCACGCTTGCTTGCTCTCCCATCATAGCCGCTGCATTGATCCTCTCTCATACACTGCTGTTCACTTACTGCTCCACTTTACTTCACTTCAAGACTTCCAACAACTCCTCCTTTATAATGTTGATATGCTCCAGGACATTGCTTCCCTCCCCCCAACCCACCGAACTCAGCAGCTTCCATTTCCTTCCCTTCTGAAACACAGACAAACAGCATTCATTTAAGAGCACAGCCAGTGTCCATGGATTCACACACAGATCATTACACTGATTCTTAATGGGGCGTACTGTCTCCCAAGCAACACATTTACTCTTAATATATTCACTGAATCTTTTAGGGTTTTCCTTTACTGCCAGGGATATCTAATGTCCTCTTTTGGTCCTTGTAATTTCATAAAGACCATAAGACATAGGAGCAGAATTAAGCTATTTGCCCTGTCAAGTCTACTCCACCATTCAATCATGGCTGATCCTTTTATCCCCTCCTCAGCCCCACTCCCTGTAATGTTTGAAGCCCTGTCCAATCAAGAACCTATAAAGCTCTGCCTTAAATACCCCCAATGACCTAGCCTCCACAGCTGCCTGTGGTAATAAATTCCAGAAATTCTCCACCCTCTGACTAAAAAAATTTCTATACATCTCTGTTTTAAATGGACACCCCTCTATCCTAAGGCAAGGCCCTCTTGCCCTACCATGGGAAACATTCTTTCCACATCTACTCTGTCCAGGCCTTTCAACATTCGAAAGGTTTCAATGAGAAGTCCCATGATCCTTCTAAATTCCAGTGAGTACAGATCCAGGGCTATCAAATGTTCCTCATTTGATAGCGCTTTCATTCCCAGAATCATCCTTTTGAACCTCCAATGGACCCTCTCCAATGCCAGCACATCTTTTCTTAGATCAGGAGTCCAAAACTGTTCACAATACTCAAGGTGAGGCCTCACCAGTGCCTTAAAAAAACCTCAGCATCACATCCCTGCTCTTGAATTCTAGACCCCTTGAAATGAATGCTAACATTGTATTTGCTTTCCTCACCACCAACTCTACCTGCAAGTTAACCTTCAGGATGTTCTACACAAGGACTCCCAAGTCCCTTCACATCTCACATTTTTGGATTTTCTCCCCATTTAGAAAATAGTCTGCACATTTATTTGTACTACCAAAGAGCACAACCATGCATTTTCCAACACTGTATTTCATCTGCCACCCTCTTGCTCATTCTCCTAATCTAAGTTTTTCTGCAGCCTACCCGTTTCCTCAACACTACCTGCCTCTCCACCAATCTTCATATCATCTGCAAATTTGGCAACAAAGCCATCTATTCCATCACCTACATCATTTATATACAGCATAAAAAGAAGTGGTCCCAACACCCACCTCTACGGAAAACCACCAGTTACTGGCAGACAACCAGAAAAGGATACTTTTATTCCTACTCGCTGTTTCCTTCCCATCAGCCAACATTCTAACCATGTTAGTAACTTACCTGTAACACCATGGGCTCTTAACTTGATAAGCAGCCTCATGTGTGGCAACTTGTCAAAGGCCTTCTGAAAGTCCAAATATGCAACATTCACTGCATCCCCTTTATCTATCCTACTTGTAATCTCCTCGAAGAATTCCAATAGGTTCATCAGGCAAGACTTTCCCTTAAGGATACCATGCTGACTTTGTCCCATCTTGTCCTGTGTCTTCAATACTCCATCACTTCAGCCATAAAAATTGACATTAACAACTTCCCAACCACTGAGGTCAGGCTAACTGATCTATAATTTCCTTTCTGCTGCTTTCCTCCATTCTTAAAGAGTGGAGTGACATTTACAATTTTCCAATCCTCTGGCACCATGCCAGAGTCCAATGATTTTTGAAAGAACATTACTAATTTCTCCACAATCTCTACCACCACCTCTTTCAGAATCCTAGAGTGAAGTTCATCTGGTCCGGGTGACTTGTGTACCCTTAGATCTTTCAGCTTTTTGAGAACCTTCTCTCTTGTAATAACAACCGCACTCCCTTCTCTTCCCCCACACCCTTCAACATCTGGTACACTGCTAGTATCTTCCACAGTGAAGACTGATGCAAAATTTCTTTCTTATGCATACTCCTACATCCCTTATTCTCCTCACAAACTTATTTAGCTGCCAGTACTGGATATATGCCACCTTTATTTTCATGGCCTGACCTTGAATATTTCTCAAAAAATTAAGGTTCCCATGCTTCTGGGAGCATGATATCAGCTAAGATAACACTTCAACGCTTAGCATTATGATGCTAAAAGAAAATATTGTAAATGCTGAAAATGAAGATCAGATAGCATTGATGGCTTACAGGGTTGATTGGTAAGATTTTTTTTAATACCATACCTTCCACTGTCATAGATAAAGAATGATCAATCTTTTCTATTCTTATCATTGCAATGGTCTGCTTTAAGGCTTTAACAAAGAATCAGTCAAAGAAAGCCAAATTCTTTAATTTTCTGCTTCATATTTCTTTCCCATTACACCACAGTGTCATACCTTGCCAGTATGCTGACCTTCCACCTCCTTATTTGAAGATTCTGTAACTTTATTTTCATAAACTACATTATGCATTGAATTTGCTTTATTTGTTTTTTTTTTAGAAGATTCATCAGGATTAATGTTATTTTAACACCAGCATTAACTAATTTAAAATAACAGCAAGGGTGTACAATGATAGTGGATTGACTAAACTCTTTAATTAATTATTCATTCCACACTGTGGCTTGTGATTGCCAATATTCACTGTCATTGTGTGAAAGGCACCATCATGAACATGTAGTCATAGAACATACAAATAGGCATTAGGGCCCACATTGCCTATGCTGACCTTGACACCCAAAGAAACTCATCCCTTCTATCTACATATGATCTACATTGCACCATTCCCTGCATACTCATCTGAAAGCCTTTTGGATATCAATATTGTACCTGCTTTTACCACCACCACCACCCCTGACAGTGTGTTCCAGGCACCTACCGTTTCAGTATTAAAAAATCTTACCTCAACATTTCCTTTAAACATCACCCACTTGCATTAAAGTTATGTTGTCTAGTATTTGACATTTCTACTCAGACACAAAATGTTCTGACTGTCTACACTATTTATGCCCATCATCATTTTATAAACTTCTGTCAATGTCCCCTCAGTCTCCAATGCTCCAGAGAAAACAATCCAAATTTTCCCACTTCTCCTTATAGATTATACCCTCTAAGATCCTTGTGAGCCTCTCCTGCACCCACTCCAGTGATTGCCTCCACATCCTTCCTGTAAGAAGGTGACCAGAAAAGCACACAGTGATTCAATTGTGGCCAAATCAAAGTTTTATGTGGCTGCAACAGATGAAGACAAACATACCATACACTGCCCTTTGCGCTCATCTGCCTGTGTTGCCATTCTCAGGGAACTATGCACTTGGATCCTAAGGTATCTCTATACATCTGTACAGTTAAAAGGCTTGTCATTAACTGTACATTTTCCCCTTACATTTGACCTCCCAAGTGCAACACCTCAAACTTGCCCAGATTAAATTCCATCTGTCATTTCTGTGTCCATAAATCCAACTGATGAGTACCCTGGTGTATCCTTTGATCTTAATCCTCTGCATCAGCTAACCATGAGGGACATCAAATGCCTTCCTAAAGTCCACGCAGAGAACATCCACTACTTTACCCTAATTAATTACCTTGGTCATCTGCTCAAAAGACTTGATCAAGTTTGTAAGATAAGGCCTGTCCTGCACAAAACCATGCTGACCTCTAACCAAGGTACGCTTTTCCAAATGCGAGCAAATCCCATCCCGAAGAATCCTCTTCCACAGCTTCACTACCATTCATGGGAGGCTCACCAGCTTACAACTTCCTGTATTACCCCCATTTGCCTTCTTAAACAAAGGAATAACATAGACTATTCTCCAGGCCTCCAGGTCCTTACGTGTGGCTACAGAAGACTCAAAGACCTTTGTCAAAGCCCCACAATCTCCTCTCGTCTTTTGCAATAACCTGGGATCGATCCCATCAGGCCCTTTAATATTCTTCAAGAGACCCAACACTACCTCCTTCTTGATCTCAAAATGCTCCAGTATATTAGTATACCCTATCCTGATCTCACCATCTTCTATGTCCTTCTTCCTGGTAAATACTGCTGCAAAGTACTCATTTAGGACCTTGCCACATCCTCCAACTCACAAAGATAACTTACCAGAACTATAAACGCAACTCATTCTCCTTATGATATTTAAGAGTTTTACTACCAACTTTGAAGATTGCATTACTCCTACAGACCAACTGCCTCATTATTTGAAAGGCATACAAGAATTGATGGGCTGTTGCAAAAAAACCCCACAGAATTAGGAAATAAATAGTGGTCTAAATAGTAATTACTAACAACTTAAAAAAGAAGAAATAAGAAGATTTCAAAGTATCAATGAAGGAGAATCTTCCCACAATTTCATGAGTGTCTGTCCATTACAACAATATACGGAATCCCACCAAAAACAAAGTAGACGCCGCTCGGAGTAAGAGAGATTTTCTGTAAGCAATATTCTATTTGCAAAATGCAAAGCAAATTAGCAAAAGCATAAAATTTTTTGAACACATTTATCTCACTCGTTCAAAAGTAAAACTAATACCTGATATTGGTTTAAATATTAAACATTGACCAAATATGGCAAGTAAAATTATTTCAGCAAAAAAGCTCCCAAGTAAGTTTAGATAAATTAAGAAACTTAAATATTCTGTTAGATAAATTCACACATCTTCAAAAGTAGTGAGTCACAGTGAGTAATGCAGTTGCATGCTGAGAAATGCTGCACATGCTCGGACTTGGTCATCAAGTGAATTACATGCAGAAGTGATATTTCTTGGAAAAGCAACAATGGAAATCCAAGCTTTTCAGAGAACTCCAATGGAGCTGTCAAAATTTAGAATATATCCACCAAAAGACACGGCCATTTTGGATTTAAGTTTACTATGTTATTTGTGAAGTATGCATTTCTTCTAGATAAGATACAAACCTTTCTTTGAACCCTTAAGTCAGCAGGCTGAACAGGAAAAATGACAGATAAAAAATAATTGAGTGATTTAGCAATTAAACTTCAATCTTTTATTGTCTAACTTGAATACTGTCATTCGGCCTATATGGGACAATTTTATTTCTCAAAACAAATTTAGCAATATTACTGAGGAATCCTTCATGACTTCCAAAAATATAGAAATTACCAGCTATTGCCAATTCCATTCAAGATCAATCAACTTTGCAAATCCTTAGTAATTTTCTCAGTAGTAACTTTTTAGCTTTACAATAACAGTGTGGAATAGATTTACTTGAATATGTAGAAAAATTGTAAAGCCAGAGTTTGATGAGAAGAGACAGAAGTTGCAATTTTGTATAGATCTTAAACCTGCTAAAACTGGATTATAGATTGTATAATATATTTTTTTTCTAATTTACATTTTAAAGGACACGAATTCGTGATAACCCAAAAATCTTCAAATATGACTAAGGAATGAATGATGTAATGCTTGCACAAATAATTTCAACTTAAGATTTTCAAAACTGAATAATTGCTTCACACATTACAGTCAATTCTTTAAAAAATACTTTCATTCAGATTGAATTTTATCAAGTTAATTTTTAATTTACAACATTCAAAGTTGCTATTTATAAATTTAACCATATCAAGATATACACAATAAAAGTAAAACTGCAGAAAGCTTGTGACAAACAGGGTGAGGAATGTTAGTTCTGGAGATAATTCCGATTATCGAGCATTCTAAATACTCCAAGAATGCCAAATAAAATTCCCTCCGCAGGACATTAGAAGATGATGATTCCTACATGCACCAGTGGACTATTTTCTTATTATTATATAAGGTTCATCTCTCAGCATCAGGGTAAACCACAGCTCAAAACACAGTTCACAGGAGACTGTACAAATCATTTCATATTCAGTGTCAATATTCTATAAAATTCCATCATGAATTACAGTTTAACATTTGCAATGTGCAAAGCTGTCAAATTAACTGCTTTAACGACTTCATATGAAACAACTGTACTTTTACTAACACTATATTGATCTTGGCAAACACAAATGTAAGTTACCTGTTCCATTTACTGAAGTTTGCACTTTTGCAGATGGCTGACTAGATGACTCTTCACCTCTGGAAGACAAAAAATAAACTAAATACATTAGAATATTTATACATAAATAATTGTTTTACTGAAAATTTCAATTTCACTTAATATATTGAATGTTCATAAACCAGCTTTATTGACTTTTAAACAAAATAGGTTCACGAAATGCTCATCATACCAGTAACCATTACCTGCATGATAACTCACGCACATTCAGAGAGCGTAGAATAATTCTTGATTTACAGGTTTTCTTTTATTGTAAGAAGAGAATACTTTTAATGAGACTTTTAGGTGGAATTTTAAAAATTCCAGTGTAGAATGTCCAGTGTTTATTATTCTCTTCTCAATCAATACATCACGGGGATATAGTCTTAACTGAGAATAGGCAGCTCAGAGAACCAATCTTCAGTACCATTACCAGAAATGCTTCATAAATGATGCATCAGTTCAATCAACTCTAATTATTTACCAAATATTAACAAAGCAGGGAGCTTTAACTGAATATCAATTACACTCTTAAAAATTTGGACATGATACCCAAAGACACTTCTACTGAGATTGCTGAAAAGTATGATATCTTTCAGATTAAAGGAGTTTTTTATTTAAAAGTCACTATACTTTGTAGATTACAGGATTAATTTTAAATTATTAAAATTATATGTGATATATGACCATACATCATGTAATTTGAATACAGTGAATTTATCATTTAATAGTTCTTTAATACTGTTATATGCTGATAGACTAAAAAATATTAGTATCAATTTTAACTTTGAAAGAAAAAGGTATTCTTATATTCTTAAATTATTCAAACACACACATGAATTGAACTATGCCTAAATTGTAGTCTTCCAAAAACACAATTAGTATCAAAGGTGATCCCATTGTTGATTGGTTTGTTTTTCTTATACCAAGGCTATCAACAGTTTAGTTGAATATTGGAGATCATTCACTAAATTTCTGCTAGGTGATAAAATCTGTGAGAGTGAATAAATTAATTAGTTCTGGAGAAAAAGGGACACTTTTCATTTAAGTTTGTGACAAAGATCTAGAACCCTCTGCTTGAATCGATCGTAACCTCAGAAAGTGCATTAATCCATGTTCAGCACATTTATGCTACACTGTATTTGAGACCGGAAACTACCTTTCAAAAAGATCTCATGTTAGCTTGAGTAACTATAAGCCCGAAACAGGTGCTCTGCTGCATTCCCAATCATTCAACACAAATGGAAAGATTGAAAAACATTGTAATAGTTGTTCCTTTCACTAACAATAACCTCTTGAAGACCACACCAGAGTTTCATCCCTGACTTCATTACATCATTATCTCTGAAGCCTGACATGGTCATTCTGTCAGAAACCTTGAAGCAGGTGGTCATGGTGGAACTGAAAATGCCTTGGGAAGATCAGATTGAGGAGCGCAAGGAAGCCAAATACTAGGAGCTGGTACAGCCGTGCCAGAGACAGGGGTAGAGGGCACGATGTGAGCCTATAGAGGTGGGATGTAGAGGTTTTAGTGGCCCGTGGTTGTGCAGAACCCACTCTCTCCTTGGCATTACAACAATAGTTGCAGCATTGACTGCACTAAAAACATTCCAACAGTTGCTGGCAGTAGCCATAAGCAATGAAATTATGATGTACCCCTTCTTTCATTTTTGCACTACTAGTGCCTACAAAGAAGTTGCGGCCATATCTGCAAACTTGTCAAAACTAAGATTCCATGATTTATCACCATGCGCTGAATGAAGAAAACCATCAATGTTCAACTACTTGTAGTTATATCCTATACTGCTACAGGTTTAGTGCAACTATAGGTTTAAACTGAATGATAGATGCCTATGTATCCATCACTTCCCTTCTTTGCCAAGCGCCACGAACGAATCGTATACCAAATAGCTGTGGTCTTGGCTTGAAATCTCAACTTAGAGTAAGCAGTTACTCCAACTTGAAGATCACGAGGAAAAGGCAAGGTTGAATATTTCCTTTTAATTTTAGTTACACTGAACTATTCTAATTACACTAGAAAACAAAGATTTTGCTTCCTGAACACTTTTGGATGTATCTTATGGGGTTTGGGCTGCGGATCATGAGAATCATCATGGAATTTCCCTGTCACAAACTATTTTTTAAAAATTCCCTATATTTGTTATTTCACTTCATAATTCAAGTCAATTAAAATGTTGCCCATAATGTAAGCTGAAAAGTTTATCTTCTCCAAGCATGCTTAGGCAGGGCCGATGCTACAATGGTAGGGCAGGTTTTTGAAAAACAGGACATGGAGACTAGAGGAAGCAGGTGAAGATGCCAGGAGAGAAAAACAAACACTGATACTGATATAGATTTTGAACATTTAATGTCAAGTGAGTCCTATCTGATAACTCAATCTGATCTAAATGACCTGGTCAGAGAATTGGGTTTGTCAAAGGCAAAAGCAGAATTACTAGTTCAAGGTTACAAGGCTGAAATCTTCTGTCACCAGGCACAAAGATTTCCGTGAAGAATTTCGATATTTGAGACAGATGTTTCCCAGAATAACTGAAGGCAAGATTAAGGAAGGCATTTTTGTTGATCCACAAATCAAACAGGTCATCAATGACAAGCAATTTGAAGAACTTCTAGTGGGACCAGTGAAAATTTTCTTGGCAACTACAGAGGACAAAAGTACATGCAGCTGGTTGACAACATGCTTCAAGCATATAAAACCATGAAGTGCAACATGTCACTAAAGATTCATTTTCTGCATTCCCATTTGGACTTCTTCCCTGCAAATCTTGGTGCTGTCAATGATGAGCATGGTGAAAAGATTCACCTGGACATTGAGATAGATGCATGGATGGGAGAGGTCTGGAGGGTTATGGACTGGGTGTAGGTCAATGGGACTAGCGGAAGAAAGTTTCAGCACAGACTAGAAGGGCCGAATGGCCTATTTTCTGTGCTGTAGTGTTCTATGGTTCTAGGGTTCTATGGAATCTTTCAGTGCTGCCTGATTATTGTTGGACACTTAAGTGAGAAGCCTCAGACACTTGAGTACAAAGGAAAATTATCAACAAAATAATTTTGGCTTAGTTGAACTATTGCAAAGCATCAGTGCTGTTATGCAATTAAATACATTATATTCAATAAAGTTTAATTTCTTGTTGTCCAAATTCCTATGTGATACAAGTAGTCTGAAATTATATTTGTGTTCAGTTTCAAGCGGTCTATCATAAACAAAAAAATTCTGAGATAGCAACACTTTCTAAATAATTTGTTATCCAATGTTATTTTGCTTTTTAATTTTTTTAATGCTATTATTTAAAATAACTAAAGTATTTAAATATCTCTAAATATCAGGGACATAAAAAAATCATTAAAAGCACCTCTCAAGTTTGACAATACAGTGAAATGTGATACATAGCCTTGTCCTGCCAAAATGTATGAATAGTAAACATGAAACTTCATCCTATTTGCATGGTATTTCTATCCCTTTGAAAAGTCCATGGATTTCGCACTAGTGTCATGATCAACTACTGATCCGTGGAAAAACAATCTGGATTAACTTATTATATCATGTGTACCTGACTTTAAGCACATCAGAAATTTTCTGTTCCAGCTCTATTCGTTTTAATTTTTCCTTTTCTAGTTCCTGCTTCAGAGCTTCAGCATTCGTTTCTTCTCTAAGCTTCCGTAATTCCTCTTCTGTTTAGGAAAGAAATAAAAAAGATTTTAACAGGAATGACTAGTTATATAATAAGTTCAACATCTTAGCAAACTAAATTCATTGTACAATAAAGATCTAATAATGCTTACAAACCTCTTGCAGCTTTCATAGACCAATTTCCATTACAAGGCTGAACTTCATAACTTAAAAAAAATACAAGTTTTAACTTTGCTGCTTTATTAATTCACAGGATTAAATATTTACCCATAGCATTTAATTCCTCTGGTTTTTTTTAAACTGTATGTTTTATATATATTTTGAAAAGCCAACCTTTCTTTCGACACTATGTTCTCATCAATCATCTGAGCAGACATTAGGTTAAAAGCAGTTCTCCCAGTGTTACTGATTAGCCACCAGATGGTGCACAAGATTCATGCAGGTGAACTTCTCACATTTCTCATCCATTCACTCTCTCTGCACTGTGTATAATCTCAGCTTCACCTTTATCTTCCACCAAACTGGTGTGTTTCCCACATCACCTTCAGCATCAACACCAGCACAAAGCACATTCATTCCTTCTCTCCCTCTCCCTTTATTGCATATCACACCGTCTTTGCAGATTTAAATTGAAACTTTTCCCTTCTAATATAGACAATAGGTGCAGGAGTAGGCCATTCGGTCCTTCGAGCCAGCACTACCATTCACTGTGATCATGGCTGATCATCCACAATCAGTACCCCGTTCCTGTCTTCTCCCCATATCTCTTGACTCCGCTATCGTTAAGAGCTCTATCTAACTCTTTCTTGAAGCATCCAGAGAATTGGCCTCCACTGCCTTCTGAGGCAGAGCATTCCACAAATCCACAACTCTCTGGGTGAAAAACTTTTTCCACAACTTAAAGGGAACCGTAAAGTAGCTTAAATATTTCATGTTTTTGTTGTTCTCAAGCTACTGCACACAAAGTCATATGGTGCCTGCACAGAAAGGAATAGAGTTAATGTTTCAGGTGAAACATTAGGGTCTGCAAGGTAGCGTAGTGGTTAGCATGACGCTTTACAACATAGGCAACGTGGGTTCAATTCTCGTCGCTGCATCTAAGGAATTTGTATGTTCTTCCTATGACCATGCCAGTTTCCTCTGGGTATTCCGACTTCCTCTCACAGTCCAAAGACATGCCAGTTGATAGGTTAATTGGTCATTGTAAATTGTCCCGTGGTTTAGGATTAAATCAGGGGAGTGGTGGGCAGTGCAGCTTGAAAGGCTGGAAGGGCCTATTCTGCACTGTACCTCAATAAATAAAAGTAAATAAACAAAGTAAAATGAAAGGGCATCAAACTGAAATATCAACTAGTACTCTTGTAGTGCACTCAAGTGTTGCAGTGTATATGTTTTGCCCTCAACAGATCCTGTTCACCTATTTATTCCTGACAGGGATGCAACATAACATCAGCAAAATATTAGAAGCTATTTGATAAGTGTATTGATGATCAATGAAAGTGCATAAAATAGTGAAATCTGTCCATGGTGGGTAGCACAAAGCATGGCATTCAGCTGAGAATACACACAATATTCCCCTTCTGAAATTTGTTTCTGAACTTCTAGACAATCTTGTTTGAAAATTGCAAAAGATACAACCACCAACCAGTGCCAACTCCTAACATAATAAAATAAAATTACATTTTGAATATGAAAATAAAGATAACACTCTGCAATAATTTAGTTTGGGAAAATAATAGAATTCTGCTCTGAATGAAGTTACCCTCAACATTCTGGTTCGAAATCTGAATCATTCTTACTTCATAAACTTACGTGGTGACAGGAAGCTCTAATGATACTGTCTGTTCATTGAGACATGAAACAGATACCACTACATCTCCTTCCGGCACCCAGTAAGTCTGTGTTGTAAGAAGGTTCATCATCTGATGAGCAGTATGTATTCTACGAGCATCAAACACTGATTATCTGCCTATTAACCTACTGTTTGAGATAACTTAACCAGTACAAGTTGATATATCTATTTCCCTATGCTGTTGTACTTTCCAGGGGATCAAAAGTGCATCAGTTGCTGTGTTGTGCTTTGCAAGTTCTGAAATCAAATAAATAATGTTAACGGAAACTGTTTGTTATCATTTCAGAGGACCTGTCCTGGGCCCAGCACACAAGCGCAATTACGAAGAAAGCACTGCAATGCCTCTACAGCCTTAGAAGTTTGCGAAGACTCGGCATGGCATCTAATACTTTGACAAACTTCTGTAGACGTGTGGTGGTGAGTATATTGACTGGTTGCATCATGACCTGGTATGGAAACATCAATGCCCTTGAATGGAAAATCCTACAAAAAGTAGTGGATATAGTTCAGTCCATCATGGGTAAAGCCTTCTCCACCATTCAGCACATCTACATGAAACCCTGTCATAGGAAAGCAGCATCCATCATCAGGGACCTCCACCACCCAGGACACACTCTCTCTAGCTGCTGCCTTAGGGCTCACACTACTAGGTTCAGGAACAGTTATTACTCCTCAACCATCAGGGGAAAATTTCACTCAACTTCACAAGCCCCATTAGTGAACTGTTCCCAAAACCTATGGACTCACTCTCAAGAACTCTTTATCTCATGTCCTTGATATTTATTGCTTTTTTCCCCCCCTCTCTTTTTGTATTTACATTTTCTTGTCAATTGCACATTGGCTGTTTGTCCGCCCTGTTGGATGCACTCTTTCATTGATTCTGTTTCGGCTCTTGGATTTACTAAGCATGCCTGCAAGAAAGCAAATCTCAGGGCTGTATATGGTGACATATATGTACTTTGATAATAAAATCACTTTCAACTTTGAATCTAAATAATCCATTAAATTGTGGAGCAATTTTCTAACATCATTAAAAGTACGTTAGAATTGTTTTGGCAATGGAGTAAAACCATATTGAACTACCACCTCGCTCCCCTTCAAACTACTATTGACTTAAAAATTGTTCTGATCAGAGATTAATGATCTTGATGTTGCATTGCACTGTGCTAACAATAAATAATAAATAATATAATTTCTACACGTAATAAATAATGTGCTCAAAAGGCCAGAGACAACAACAACTCTGACAAAACACAAGATTATACAAAAAAAAAGGAACCCCAGTAACAGTAAATATTCACACCTCTTTCTGAAAATAATTTAAAAGGTCAGAAATGATGCTGTTGTATGGTCCAATACACTAATGGTGAATCTATATAGATTTAACACTGCAAATCCTCTGATGACCCTATCACAGTATTGTACTTCAAACAGTGTCTGCTGTTGTCTAATTGATATTGACCGCATAATCATTAAACCTTAGTGACACTGTCAAATAGGATTATAACATCAGAACCATCCAGCTAAGTATTCCATCAAGTATAATATGGAGAATTCTGAATTTGGAAGCACCCTGAATGTCAATACTCTGCTACCAAACTAAACTTCACAAATTCCCACAGAGCTGGAATGTGCTTTTTAGTGTAATATGATAAGCACATCTCTATTCTTCCAAACAGCAACTTCAGATTAGCATTATGCTGGTATTTATGACAAATGGATTTTCTTTCCCTACCAAGTGTCCTGTCTCCTTTATATGGTTGTTCATTATTTCAATCAGAAAATTTTCACATTTGAATATTAGATTATAACCTGCTTTTTGTGAAACACAGGCTCAACTTTATTTTAAGAGTACAATAAAACAGTAGTAATTCATAGCTGTTAACTTTTTCATATGAATTGAGAAGTTTTTCTCTTCTGATGTCTGTAGGTCAGCCACCATTTCCCAGAAAAGAAAGAACTGAGCAAAATATTGCAGAGACACTGGAAATTTGAAATAAAACCAAAAGCGCTGGACATTTTCACCTACTTGAAACGTTGAACTTTACATCTCTCTCTGCTGCTGCCTGATCTAATAACTATTTTGTTTCAGAAACTTTACAGTCAACATCACTATAAATTCAAGTGGAAGCAGAATGATATCCAGATCTTTTCTTCTTCATGTTATGATATAACCAATCTACATTGAATACTTCTCTCAAGAAGAATAAGAGTTGAATTCAACATTACTTTAACTATGCTGGTTGTCTGTCACATCCACCAATGAAAGGAAGCCCATACAGGAAAGTCTTTAAAAAGTGGAAAAGCCATTGCACTGGGGCTGTTCCAATCTCTCGACCTCGGAAGTCCAGGTCCATTGGTACAAGTAGCCATCACAACTGGGGTCTTCCTTGGTTGCGGTGGATGACCATAATTTCTTCTATGCCTTATCATGCCCTTTGCTCTCCACAAAGCATTGCAGAACTGCCTTCCTGGCTGTTGGATCTCACTGTTGATCTCATCCACTCACTTCAGCTATACCAGGGGTTCCCAACCGGGGGTCCACGGACCCCTTGCTTAATGGCATTGGTCCATGGCACAAAAAAGGTTGGGAACCCTGAACTATCTGGTAAATCACATTGAAATGCTAATGCATTGTGAAATTGAGGCAGCACAGTAGCACAACGCTTTGCCGTATAGGCAACCAGAGTTCAATTCCCGCCGCTGCCTGTAAGGAGTTCATACGTTTTCCCAGTGACCATGTGGACTTCCTCTCACAGTCCAAAGCTGTACCGGTTGGTAGATTAATTGGTCATTGTAAATTGTCCCATGATTAGGCTAGGGTTAAATCAGGGATTGATGGGCGAAGCAGCACAAAGAGTCGGAAAGACCTATTCCGTGCTGTATGTCAGTAAAAAAAATTTAAGAAGAAATAATAACATGCAAAACAAACAACGATGTGTTTTTGAGCACAGGGCCCTGCCAAGGCAAATATAATGTGAATTTTATTTTTAAGGCAACACATGAAGAATTTCTTTCTTTAGCATACTGAGAAAATACCTAGGACCTGTATAGTTTAAACTGGAAAATGCAAACCTATCAGGGTCAATTGATCGCCATATTTTATGCTAAGCGACCTAATGCAAAATTTATCAGAACAATTTATTATAAGATGTTATCTTTAGTTATCTTCTACAGCACCGGGATGGTTTTAATCAGACTGATGCTTATGAGATGCTTCTGAAAGCATATATTGAATGGAATTATTCTTCAGAATTGAAGTACAATTCAACACCACCACTCAATAGTGTAAAGCTACACAATTTTGTCATGTTCAATTTTTTTTTGAGTATAATTTTTTTTTGGACAGGACAAGACAAAACATGATAGTGCAAGTGAAAATCCAGCCCAGAGAAGCAACAATCCATAAATACTACAATCCACAAATCCTTTCTATCAAATAACAGAGTATGCTCAATGAAATGCTAGACTTGCAAAAACTCTACCCAATTTCACATTCAAAATGTGTGGATTTTCTTCCATTATCCACGCAAGTAACCATTTCAATTTTGTGGGAAAGGAATTCCTTTCTATTCATCATGCAATTGTTACAATGGACAAATGTTTGAATAGAATTTCAAGCACTTCTGGTTTCATGGCAAATAAAAAGTATATAATAATTAAGGTACTTGAGCATACAATAAACATGTGTGTCCTGTGGAGTCAATACCTTGCTTAATTGGTGGAAGTCTCACCTCCAAGTCAAAAAGTTGTGGACTTAAGAGCCTTGAACACAAAAATACCAGTCTGATATACAGATGCAATCCTGAAACAGTGCTGCTCCATCAACAAATGAACAGCACAAAGGCAGTGAAACTGTGGAATTAATTGTCACAGAAAGCGGAGGAGGCCAAATCATTGGGTATATTTAAAGCAGAGGTTGATTGCTTCTTGATTAGTAAGGGCATGGGGGAGAAGGCAGGAGAATGGGGTAAATAAATCAGCCATGGTTGAATGGCGGAGAGACCTCATGGGCCAATTGGCCTATATGCTCCTGGCTCATTCTATGGTGTAAGATTCAAGATTCAAAGTATATTTATTATCAAAGTATGTATGCAGTATACAACCCTGATATTAGTCTTCCCACAGACAGCCACAAAAAAAAAGAACCACGGAACCAATCAAAGAAAAATATCAAACCCCCAACGCGCAAAAAAAGATGATAAATCACACAAACAGCAAAAAATGAGCGAAAAACACAGAATATAAAGAATCAAACCACAGAATCGTCGAAACAATTCAATCCTGGCCTACATTCAGATAAACATTCTTTGGCACACTTTTCAAAACAAAAAGGAGTCCATTTCGGACTTTATTCATAGTGATGTAGATATCCCTTATCCAAGATCACTAAAATGACAACTGCTCAATTTGAGAAAGCAGATGGTGTGTAATTTGGCTTCTGCATTCAAAGTTCAAAGTACATATATATCACCATATACAATCCTGAGATTCATTTTCTTCCAATATCCAATACAGTATCCATAATAGAATCAATGAAAGACCACACCAACAAGGCGGACAACCAGTGTGCAATAGACAACAAACTGTGCAAATACAAGAAGAAAGATGATAATAATAACAATAAAATAAGCAATAAATATTGAGAACATGAGATGCCGACTACTTGAAAATGAGTGAAGTTAAATGAAGTTATCCCCACTGGTTCAAGAACCTGATGGTTGAGGGGTAATAACTGTTCCTGAACCTGGTAGCGCGAGTCCTAAGGCTCTTGTACCTTCTTCCTGATGGCAGCAGTGAGAAGAGACCATGACCTGAGTGGTGTTTACATCATCAGGAACCCTATGACCCAGAACATGCTCCCTTCTAGCTGCTGCCATCAGGAAGGTGGTACGAGAGCCTCAGGACTCACACCACCTGGTTCAAGAACAGTTATTACCCCTCAACCATCATGCTCTTGAGCAATAGGGGATAACTTCACTTGCCCCAAAATTGAAATGTTCCCACAAACTATGGACTCACTTCCAAGGAATCTTCATCTCATGTTCTTAATATTTATTCCTTATTCATTTATTATTTCTTTCTTTTTGTATTTGCACGGGTTGTTGTCTTTTGCATACTAGTTGAATGCCCAAGCTGGTGCAGTCTTTCATTGATTCTATTATGGTTATCATTCTATTATGAGTATGCCTAGAAGATAATGAATCTCACGTTTGTATATGGTGACATATACGTACTTTTATAATGCCTATATAGTTCAATTATGACATTGTCACCCCTGTACTCAAATTCTTTTTACATTTAAGGCAAAAACAACAAAGCAGGTGCCTAATAGGCTGACAGATGAGTAATTTGTGAAATGCACTTCTTCTTCCACTTATACAAAGCTTCTATCTGACTGGTGCATAGATTCTAGGATGTCAATACTATACCAAATCCTCCATCTCTACTCCGAGAGGTCATGAACCTGAAGCTCCCAACAATTAGTGAAGCCAACACAGTCACAAAGGAGGCACACCTGCAGCTATATTTCGTTAGGAGTTTGAGGAGATTTGGTATGTTGCCAAAGACTCTAGAAAATTTCAACAGGTGTACGGTGGAGAGCGTTCTGATTGGTTATATCACTACCTGTGATGGATGCTCCAATATGCAGAACTGAAAGACGCTGCAGAGAGGGTTATAGACTCAGCCAGCTTCATCGTGGGCACAACCCTCCCCACCATCCAGGAATCTTCAGAAGGTGATGCCTCACAAAGGCGGCATACATCATTAAGGACCCTCACCATCTGTGGCACAGAATCATTACTTTAGGAACAGCTTCTTTCCCTCTGCCATCAGATTTTCGACCAGTCCGTGAACACTGCACTGCCTAGCTATCTATCAATTATTCATTTATTAATTTATTAGTTCATTTATTTATTGTAATTTATAATAATTCTTATGTCATGCACTGTATTGCTGCCACAAAAGTTTCACAACATAGGTCAGTTTATAAATTTTATCCTGATGGTGAATCTTCAAGCTTACCAGTACTCCGATGGTCACTGCGCTTTATACTGTCAGTAAGTGTGGACATGTTATATTTGATTCCTTCAGCCAGATTTTATCTAGATGGGTACAAGCACAAACCCTGTGCACCCCTCAAAGACAATCTCTCAGACTGACAAACCCGAGGAAATCCAATTTATTCCCATTCACTGAATTACACGTTAACCATCTGTCAATCCACATTAAACATCACATCTTAATTCCACATTCTCCTGGTTCACTATTTTCCTCTGTGCTACTCTACCAATGTTTTTGAAAACATAATTACACAACTTCCACAGATATCCCTGTCATCTACCCAACTAGAGGCCAGTTCAAAACAGTCCAGTACAAAGACATTCGGACAGACACATGGCTAGGGAAGATTTACAGAGATATGGGCCACCCACATTCAAACTGTGTGTGGCACGGGGAGACATGGTGGCATAGAGGTTAGCACAGCACTTTATAGTACAGGCAACCCAGGTTCATTTCCTGCCACAGACTGTAAGGAGTTTGTACGTTCTCTCCATGATCATGTGGGTGTCCTCCGCATGTTCCAGTTCTCCCCGCCCCCCCACAGTCCAAAGATGTACCAGTTGATAGGATAATTGGCCATGGTAAATTGTTCTTTGATTGGGCTCAGATTAAATTGTGCGATTGCAGGGTGGCATGGCTCGAAGGCCTGTTCTGCGCTGTATCTCAATAAACAAATAATAATTAAATTGGTCGGCATGGACAAGTTGCTAAAAAGCTTGTTTTCATGCTGTATAATTCTATGTGGACAGTAACGATTTTTCCCCAAGTTAGGGGAGCCCAAAACTAGGCGGCGTGGATTTAGGCAACATTTCCACATTAACGGTGATGAGGATATGGAATGAGTTGCCAGAGGAAGTGATTGAGGTAAGTACAACAGTTTCACTTAAGAAGCATGGAAGTGTGGGGCTTGGAGGGATATGGGCCTAGCACAGGAAATTGGACGAGCAGTACGGGCCCTGTGGCCAGCATGATTTCATTCAGCCAAGGGGGCCTGTATCTCTGCCATATTGCTATATGACTCTAAGGTTCTCAAAACTATTTCAAGTGCTCCAACTTTACTTTTAATAACTCTGGGTCTTTGTAGAGTCAGTGAGCTGCTGAATTTCTTCAAGAAAGTTTTGAACGCATCCTAAGTTTTGATCTTATCCTCTGCTGCCTTGTATTCACTTTCCATGAAGTATTGCTATCTCTATAGACACCTCTTTCTAAACTTTGATAACAGATCAGTAGCTCTTCTTATTAATCAGCTTGCAGGCTCTTTAGCTCCTCTTAGATGTTTTTTTTTAATAAGACCAGAAGATACAGGAGCAGAATTGGCCCATCGAATCTAATCCACCATTTGATCACAGCTGATCCAATTTCCCTCTCAGCCCCAATCTCCTGCCTTCTCCCCGAATCCCTACATGTCCTAACCAATCAAGAATCTATCAACTTCTGCCTTCAATATACCCAATGACTTGGACTTCCCAGCTGCCTATAATTGTTAATAATAATTTCTTTTACATCCTCATTTGGTCAGTGTTCTTATTTCTCTAGTACTTTTGAGAGGTTTATTGTGTCTCCTTCCATGAAGACAGACAAAAGTTTTGTTTAATTCATCTGTGATTGCCCTTTTTGCCATTATAAATCCATCTTTCCTTGTCTGTAAGAACCTACATTTGCCCTCCATTCTCTTTTCCATGTTCAATTCTTAGAGGCTTACAATTCACTTTTACATTCTCACCTAGTTCCTCTCAGATCCCGTTTTCCTTTACTTTACAAAATACCTGATCAGCCTTTCCCAAATTCACACATGCTCTCTGTCATGGGCTTAAGAGTTTTCCTTACAACTTTATAAATCTTTTCTCCTTTGATTTTATTTTGCCTACCACACACTGTTGGATTCGTTCTTTCTTTGAGCCTTAAAGGAATGTTAATGTTACAAATCTCGTATTATTTCTTACTGCTTATCCGCTGACAAACTTTTCATGTAGTTTCCTAACTTAACACAAACAGAATAAGTGGACTAACCAAGGATTACAGGAGAAATCAAATTAGAGGAGAAAAATGTTGTAAAGTTGCCAGAAAATGTGTTAAGTCTGTCCTGCATACCTTCATAGTTCCCTTTATTTAAATTGAAAACACTGATTACAGATTGAATCACATCACTTTCTAACTTAACATAACTTGTTCCTAAGATAGTTTTCCTGTTTGCTACAGTGGCAGTGAGCACTGAGTTGCCATTTCCAGGACTGCATTAGCATCCTGACATGCAACTTTGCTCTGGGTCAATTGCTAGTAAACAAGTTGTATGAAAAAACATAATCAGACATCCAACATAAGTGCTGGTGAGAAATCCAGAAGTTTTTTCAGCCACTAGTAGAAACAACAGAGTAGCATTTCATCAGAATCTCTCCCCACTCCACAGAGTGATGAAACCAGCCATTAAAAAAATCAAATCAAGCATAATCAACTCAAGTCAAAACCAACTGCTATGAAAATATTTATGAATGATAGTTAACAGTCCATTGCAAATAGACCAATTCTACATACAACATCCAACACCAAGCGTTAGCATTCTGAAAAAACTTAACTTTCAAGTGAACAACTAAAATAGACATTCAGCTGAATTGAATTGAATTCAATGTGGCCCGCAACTCTAAAAAGAATTACCAACTCAGCCACTCCTAAACATACAATCAGAACCAGAATCAGGTTTAATATCACTAGCATCTGTCATGAATTTTTTTTACTTTTACAGCAGCATATAGAATGGAAAAAAAAACACACATAATAGGTATATACACTGCATGTATATGAAATAGTTAAATTAAGATAAGTAGTGAAAAAAAACAGAAGAGGGCATGTCCTGGGTGGTGGTGTCCTTGATGATGAAAGCCACTTTTCTGAGGCACTCCTCCTTGAAGATGTCTTGGATACTACTGAGACCAGTACCCATGATGAAGCTGACTAATTTTACAACTCTGCAGCTTAGTACAATCCTGTGCAGTTCCCCCTTCCCCGACCTCCATACCAGATGGTGATACAGCCAGTCAGACTACTCTCTCTTCTTTATAGCTGCATCCATATGTTGGGACCAGGATAGATCCTCAGAGATATTGACACCCAGGAAATTGAAATTGCTCACTCTCTCCACTTGTGATCCCTCTATGAAGATTGGTTTGTGTTCCCTCATCCTATCTTTTCTGAAGCCCACAATCAGCTCTTTGGTCTTACTGACATTGAATGCACCTCTCAACTAGTTGGCATATCTCGCTCCTGTACAGTCTCTTCTCACCATCTGAGATTCTGTCAACAATGGTTGTATCATCAGCAGATATAAGCTATGCCTAGCCACAAAGTCATGGGTGTACAGAGTAGAGCAGTGGACTAAGCACACATCCCTGAGGTGTGCCAGTGTTAATTGCCAGTGAGGTGGAGATGTTATTAGCAACCTGCACAGATTGTGGTCTTCCAGTTAGGAAGTCAAGGGTCTTGCTGCAGATGGAGGTAAAGAGGCCTAGGTTCTGGAGTTTGTCCAATCAGAATTGTAGGAATGATGGTGTTAAACACTGAGCAATGGTCAATGAACAGCATCCTGACATAGCCTTTTATATTGTCCAGTGGATCCAAGGCCATGTGGAGAGCCATTGAGATTGCACCCACTGTAGACCTGTTACAAGATGCAATTCTGCAAAATTCTGAGCGACAGAAGCCAGCATTTTACTTTATTAAATTAAATTAATTCTAATTATTTATTAGCATCTTACTTAGCTTTTTGTGTATTATTACAGGTACTCACTAGTTTTTGAACATCTCTAACCATTAAGGAATGTTAAAAACTGTTACAAAGGAAAGACTAAAGCTTTACCAGAAGGCAATCGTTTGCCCCCAGTCTTCTTTGTTTTGCGGCTGCCTGTAAGAAGATGAATCTCAAGGTTGTAATAACGTATACACACTTTGATGCTAAATCTACTTTGAACTTTGACCCATGTGTCAATGGTTGTTAGGATATTTGAAACATAGAGTCTCAGTGGTTTTCTGCACAAAGCCAACTTGTCGCAGAAGCTTCACCGTGCTTTTCTGGTGCAAGTGCAAGTAGCAGGCAGCTCTCTGTATCTGACCAGCTAGTGCAAGTGGCTGCACTGAGCCCAAGAGAACTTCTGTTACTGCATAAATGATCTCATTCTGACCTCATCACAAAGCTAAAACCACAGCAAACCAGTTATCTGTGGGACAGATTTAATCTTTATATGTATTTTGATTATTTTCAGGACTGTATTTGGCTGCAAGCTAGATCTGGTTTTATTATCCCCACTTTTTGAAATGGCAAATAACACACCAATATACTGTGGTATAGTGCTGGTAACATAAGAAACAATGAGGATTTAGGCAGCTTCTGCCTCCTGATCACTATGCATAGACTCTGTTAAAAATTTAATCTATGTGGACAGGATCAAATTAGGATATGAACATCCATTTGAACAGACGCGGATAATGCCAAGGTCAGTGAAGCACAGGGCAGTGTATTCCTAAAATGCAACCATTTCTCAGCATGTTAACAGCAGTAAAATATAAGCAACTAACAAAATAAAAGATGCATATTAATGGCAAATAAAACCTATCTATATTCTACAACAAACATTAAAAAAAGTCCCGAGTGACATTTCTAATTATGAAGTTATTAAGATGAATGTGTCAACTTAAGCCAAAGTCTTTCAGGCAGAATAGAATTACCTGTGCAAGAACTTAAAAAATTAAGCATTGTCAGATAAGGAAAGCAACAGCAGACCTCACTACCTTTTCAAGATTTCTAATACCTTGTTGTACCGCCAATACAGTGGATTCCAGTTAATTGGGTCATATGTTAATTGAGACGGCCTCTTATTTGCAATGACTCTTAAAGAACAAAAACGAATCAAAAAAAAAGCCGGGATTTCCTTTGTTTATTTGGGACACTATGCTGCTTAACTGCAACAGGAGACTGCACCGAACAGTTTCTAACTAGCGTCATTCGCCTGCACTTGTGTGGCCATTAGACACTACACTGTGTTTAGAGTGATCAGTTTTTAAAACAGTATCAGTCGTGTATGATTTTTGTCACAGATAGTTGTCGAAAAATAGGCAGTAAGACATTTGGAACCGTTTTGCTCACTGCAGTTTCAAGCATTCCAGAAACGGCCAGAAGAGAAAATGAAATAATTTCACTGCTTCAACATGTAGGCACTATGAAGAATTAGAAGGTATTGACAATAATCTTGAATGTTACCTTTGATCCCTACCAGACACTCAGCCCTCACTTGTGGCTCCAAGTAACTGCTTATATATGACAGCAGCCACACCCCGGTACACCACTTCAAAAGGTGGGCTAAAGCTGGAGAGTCTCCTATCCGAGTGAGATAGGGACATGCCTGTCCTAGCATGTGAAGTCAGCTCCAGCAGACTGGGCAGATGAGATCTACAGTGAGATCCTATGGCCAGGAAGGCGGTTCTGTAACACTCCGTAGAGCAGGGGTCCCCAACCTTTCTTGCACCATGGACCGGTTTAATTTTGACAATACTCTTGCGGACCGGCCGACCTGGGGGGGTGTTCACGTGGGGTTAAACTCACATCAACATGTCTTTTACAGTTAGGGTTGCCAACTTTCTCACTCCCAAATAAGGGACAAAAGTAGCAGTCAAATCCCGGGACACTTTACCGCAGGAAAGACTACCATGACAATGAAGCCTTGCGCGGGCACCTGTGTGAGCATGCGCGAATGTGCCGATTTTTTCCCTCACAAATTTCGGTTTTGCCTTCATCTTCTGGACTAGACTGTACATACATTATTTCTACTTTATATAGGCTGTGTACTTATCATATCATTCCTGCTTTTACTATATGTTAGTGTTACTTATTTTAGGTTTTATGTGTTATTTTTTGGGTCTGGGAACGCTCAAAAATTTTTCCCATATAAATTAATGGTAATTGCTTCTTCGCTTCACGCCATTTTGGCACGAAAGGTTTCATAGGAACGCTCTACCTTGGCAGGGGAAATACGGGACAAGGGCGGTCCCATATGGGACAAACCAATTTAGCCCAATATACGGGATGTCCCAGCAAATACGGGGCAGCTGGCAACCCTACGTTCAAGTTCAACAGTGCGTGACAGGGAATGAGGAAAGGGGCAGTTAAGTCATATTGTTTCCTCACAGCCCGGTAGCACAAGCTTTGCGGCCCGGTACCGGTCTGCGCCCCGGTGGTTGGGGACCGCTGCCGTAGAGGGTGAAGGACATGACAAGACACAGAATGCATGGTCATCCATAGCAACCAATGAAGACCCCAGTTGTGAAGACTACTCATACCACTAGACCCAGGCTTCTATAGTCCAGAGAGTGCAACTGCTCCAGTGCAAACATTTTTCCACTTTAAAAACTCCCCCACACAGGTTTCCTGTCATTGTCGGATATGATATGGACAACCACCAGTAGTATTGGTAATGTTCTAATTTCTTCTGTATTTCATTTAAATACATAAATTGCTACTCAGTTAAAGGTAGTTTGTTTTTTTTAATATCTTTTTAACTATTTCCATGACATTTAGCTAATTGGATCAGCCGCTTATTTGGGCAAAAATGTACTGGACCTGATGTGTCCCAATTAACCAGAATGCACTATATATTGTGCTTCAATGAGAAATTGATCAGCAAATGCAAAAGTAGACATCCTATCTGATTGCCAACAAAGGTATTTGTGGTTAGAGCTTTGGGCATTCCATCATAACTGAAGGATAAGAAACCACTATAGAAGAACGTACAGATTTCTGTGACCTCAGGAAAATGATCCCTAGTTTTCATGATACTACGTAACATTCCAGCCATGGTGTAAACAGGAGGTGATAATCATAAACACTATTCTCTTGTTCATTTATTTCCATTGTCCTGAAAATGGTCATTCAGGTTTAAGTCCTAAAATATTGCCGATATCTGCATTAAAGACAGAAAATTGTGGAAAAGGCTAGCAAGTCAAACAGAATCTGTGGAGAAGCAGTAAATAAGTCAATAGTCAGTTATCACTAAGATTGGCCATGCTGGCAAAGAGAAGCTTCTCAAACTAATTTTATCATCCACACTTCATCGCTGCCCTACAGCTCATGGCTCCTCAACTACATTTCACAGCACCATATTTTTTCCAAATGCAGTGAGCAGCTCTACATCTACAACCTTTTTAAGAGAGAGTTTCAAACCTCGACTATGGTCGAAGTCCAAAAGCAATTCTCATCTTCCCTTCAATCTTTTAACCAAACCTTGAACTATATTCATATTTAGTATTTTCCCCTTCCAATTCCTCTCCTGATGAAGGATCTTAGCCAAAAACATTAACTGTTTATTCATTTCCTGACCTACTAAGTTCCTCCAGCATTTTATATGTGCTGCTTTAGATTTTCAGTATCCACAGAATCTCTTGTGTCTATAACAATATTGTTTATGATAGTGGTATGTTAGCCTGTATATTACATTCAAACAGTATCAGAAAATTGTGAACAATTTTTTAAATTCAATGTCTCAGTTAATAAAGGACATCATTCTATATGAAACTGTAAGATACAGGAGCAGACTGTTTAACTCCTTTCCACAGAACCTGTCTGACCTGCCGAGCTCCTCCAGCATTTTGTGTGTGTCACTTTGGATTTCCAGCATCTGCAGATTTTCTCTTGTTTGTGCTTGTAGTATTCAGTAAGTTTTAATAAAATCCCACCTTATCCAGGCACAAAACTGTCAAATGCTCCTCATGCATTAATTCTGTCAGTCCCAGGATCGTTCTTGTGAACCTCCTCCGGGCCAACTCTAGCACCAACACATCTTTCCTTATATACTGAGCTCAAAATTGCTCACAATATTCACGAGTTCTGACTCAGCAGTACATTCTACATGCCTTCTTGCTTGCTTATTTAATTTATATATCTTTCTGTGGGTTCTTTGCGTCCTTAAAATGTGCTAGTCCACCTATCTTTGCATCATCAGCAATGTTGATGTAAATGCAGATTATAAGTAGCTGAAGCCTCAGCACTGAACACTGCAGCATTTCACTAATTACCGACCTCCAACTCGATCTCCAACTCTCTCAATTGGCCATTCCTTTATAAATACCAATACAGTAGATTCCAGTTGACTGAGACACATTGGTACCTGTACATTTTGGCCCAATTAAACACCTGCCCCAATTAGCCAAAGTTTCATCAAAATAGTTAAAAGGGTATAAAAACAGACAAACTATCATTGAACAGAATAACAAGTTACGTATTTAAATGAAACATAGAAAAAATTAGAAAACAAAAAATACTACTACAATACTATAAAACTGTGTACTAGCTCCCAAAATTTATCGAAGGAATTCATCCAGTGTATGCTGCCATGTTCTTTTGATTCACAGTAATTGAACATTGTTCGAGTGCCCGAACACCTCATCCAGTTATAATGAAAAACCACTGATTGAGGTCCTTTTCAGTATCTGGATCCTTACCTTCACACTTTCATTTTTGGGAAGGTTCCCAGATGTCTCTCCTGTTATGCTCATTCTTGTCGCAGTTCATCTTGTAGATGTATCAAGTGTGCAATTGTAGGTTTCAGTACTTTAGTTATCTCTGCCAGCTCGCAATGAGTGGTAATAAGTGGATGGATTTTAGTTTGGTCCAGTGGGGTAATCTTTTAGGCTAGTGTTGAACCTTTGCGTGGTATCTTGACATGGGTATGAAATCTTTTTAAGTCAAGTTAAAAACAAAAATATCAAAAATCACTGCATTTTGAATCAACATCCATTAGCCCTTCGGAATAATATAACACAAGCATATGCAACTGATGCTATCTAAAAACTGTTCACTCTAAACAGAGCGTAGCATTTAACAGCCTCACAAGTAAGCATGACTGACGCTAGCTAGAAACTGTTTGGCAACAGTCTCCTGTCCTAAGCAGCATGGTGTCCCAAATAAACAAAGGGAATCCTAGTTATTTTCTCAATTACTTTTTGTTCTTTAAAAGTTGTCCCAAATAAGTGGCTGCCCCAATTAACCAGAATTCTCTATACATTACCTACAACACCATGAACCCTTACATCACACAGCGAACAGGGAAGGCTTGGTTATGGCAACTGCTCAGATGAAGGCAAAGAAAATGGAGAGCAGACAAAGGAAGTTAAAATACGTGTTCTAACTTTACCTCAGCTTCAACAGGTTTTTACACCCCTTCTGCCTTCCTTTATTTATGCTGTCAGTCCAGTTTACCAGAATAGATAATCAGAATTAAGTTCAACATCACCGGCATACATTGAGAAATTTGTTAACTTTACAGCAGCAGTACAATGAAATACATGATAAATATAGAGAAAAATACTGAATTACATTAAGTATATATATGTCTATTAAATAGTTATGTTTAAATCGCCCTGTATAAGAACAAGGGGGAAAAGTCCGACTGCTCCAACTACCGGGAGATAACTCTGTTCTCTATCAGAGGAAAAATCTTCGCAAGAGTACTCCTGAACAGATTGGTGCAGAAGAACACCTTCCAGAGAGCCAGTGTGGCTTCAGAGCCAACAGGAGCACCATTGACATGGTATTTGTTCTCAGGCAGTTCCAAGAGAAATGTAGGGAACAGAACAAGGGATTGTACGTGACGTTTGTCGACCTTACCAAAGCGTTCGACACTGTGAGCAGGGAAGGTCTGTGGCAAATCATGGAACAACTTCGATGCCCCCCAAGTTCCTCATTATGGTCATCCAGCTACATGAAGATCAGAGTGGCCAAGTCAGACACAACAATGACCTCTCAGAACCCTTCCCAATAGGCAATGGAGTAAAGCAAGGCTGCGTCCTCGTGCCGACTCTCTTCACCATCTTCTTCAGCATGATGCTCGAAAGGGCCACAGAAGACCTTGATGACGAGGACGGTGCTTACATCCGATACCGCACCGATGGCAGCCTGTTCAACCTGAGGCGATTACAGTCCCACACCAAGACATTGGAGCAACTCATCCGAGAGCTACTCTTCGCAGACGATGCTGCCCTTGTTGCCCACAGAGACAGCTCTGCAGCATACAATATCCTGCTTCGCAGAGGCTGCCGAGCTCTTCAGACTGGAAGTCAGCTTTAAGGAGACAGAAGTTCTCCATCAGCCCGTACCTCAGGAAGATTACCACCCTCCCTGCATCACCGTCGGTGAGGTAGAGCTGAAGACGGTCCACCAGTTCAGCTACCTGGGGTGCACCATCTCGTCAGATGCCAAGATTGACAACAGACTGGCAAAGGTAAACAGCGCATTCAACAGGCTGAACAAAAGAGTCTGGAAAAACAAGCATTTGAAAAAAGGCACAAAGATCAGCGTGTACAGAGCCGTTGTACTGACCACCCTCCTGTATGGCTCCGAGTCGTGGGTCACCTACCGTCACCACCTATGACTCCTTGAGCGTTTCCACCAGCGCTGTCTCCACACCATCCTCAACATCCACTGGAGTGACTTTGTCACCAACATCGAAGTTCTCGAAGAGGCGGAGGTCACCAGCATCTAGGCCATGCTGTTGAAGACGCAGCTGCGCTGGGCAGGGCACGTCTCCAGGATGGAGGATCATCGCCTGCCCAAGATTGTGCTGTATGGTGAACTGTCCATGGCCACCGTGACAGAGGGGCACCGAAGAGGAGGTACAAGGACTCTGTAAAGTAATCCCTTGGTGTCTGTCACATTGACCATCGCCAGTGGTCTAATCTAGCCTCCGATCGTGAGGCCTGGCGACACACCATTTATCAGTCCGTCTCCTCCTTCGAGAACGCATGCAGGGCTGGCATTGAGGACAAAAGGAGGAGGAGGAAGAACTGTGACACAGCAGCACCAAACCCATAACAGAATTTCCCTTGCAGCTGCTGTGGCCGGACCTGCCTGCCCTGTATTGGCCTCGTCAGCCACCAGTGAGCCTGCGAAAGACGTGGGCAGCCCCCTTCCTAAATCTTCGTTCGCGAAGCCAAGCCATGAGCTATGTTAAAATAAGTAAAGCAAATAAAAAGTAGTGAGGTAGTGTTCAAGATTCGATGCCCATTTAGAAATCGGACAGCAGAGGGGAGAAAGCTGTTCCTAAATCGCTGAGTGTGTGCCTTCAGGCTTCTGGACCTCTTTCCTGATGGTAACAATGAGAAGAGGGCATGACCCGGGTGGTGGAGATCCTTATTGATGGGTGCCACCTTCTCAAGATATCCATGAGAATGTGTTGGATACTACAAAGGCTAACACAGATGATGGAGCTGACTAATTTTACGAGTTTCTGCTTCTTACTTATTTGCCTTCAAACAGATTAAGCCTTCAGCACCCTTCTTTATTCAATATAAATCTATACTTTCTTTTTTTAGTCTGCACCTTATCACAGATATTTCCTTTGTTCTCTCTCTGCTTTGCTCCTCTGCAAATTTAAACATTCCTGGTTTCTAAATGTTCCCAAACTGAAGGTCATTGACCTGAAAAGTGAACTCTCCATGGGTGCTGCTAGCCCTGTTGGTTATTTTTATTTCTTATTATTTTAACTGTGCTTTCATCTTTCCAAATACAAAATTGGTCAATCAAATTTGCATGCAATGCAGCCTACCCAAATAGATGAAACTGCAGATATGACAATCATGCTGGAAATTCTGATAGGCTATCAACAGAGTCAAGCAATGGTTAAGTTAGTGGATTAGTAACTAAATGTGGTTGTGAAATTTAAATTCTTCAATTAAGAGACCAGATAACAGTAACCACAGGATTGCTGCAGTGTTGTAAAAACCTAGCTGGTTGAATAGTGTCCTTGAGGTTCACCCTTTCTCAGTCCGGCCCTTATACAACTCCAGACCTGACAAAGTGATTTTCAGTGTTTTTATTTATTTCTGCTGTTCAAGAACAATTAGAGATGAGCAATAAAATTTGGCTTGGCTAGTGATCACCATAAACTATGAATGAATTAAACTTAGCATTCTGCTCATGGATTTTGTGTGGTCAATCAAAAAAATGCTGGAAAAAAAACTGGAAAACAGATGGTTTTCATCTCAGCTAACAAAAGGATATAAAATCAGGTACAGCTAAATTTCCCAAAAAGGACTGGAAGTTTTTTTTCATAGATTGCAAATCAACAGGAAAGACAAATTTACCCATACAGTGATAGAATTCTTGAGTATAACACAGAGGATTTGTCATCACCTTGTGAGTAAAACTCATAATGATCCATAAACAGAAGCATGAGAAACTGAATCACACAAGTGTGGAAAATATGTTTTTACTAGACACGAACAGGTTAAACGTGAAGTTGTTCATCTATGCTTACCCAAAAGAAACCACAATTATTATTGATTTTACACACACACACACACACACACACACATACACACACAAGCAGCCTGACCACTGTTCTAGTGTATTTTTTGCCACTGAAAATAAATGCCATTTCCTCTGAAACAGCTTTTCTTTAAAACCACAACAGTGATATTTCTGCATTACAAATGGTCTAACCAGTTAATTACAGTGGATTCTGGTTAATTAGGATGCATCAGGACTAGTAAATTTTGGCCCAATTAAGTGGCTGCTCTAATTAGCCAAAATTTCATGGAAATTGTTGAGGGAAAAAAAAATTGAATAACAATTTATGTATTTAAATGAAATAAAGAACAAATAAGAACACTAACAATACTACTACAGTACTATAAAACTGTATTTTAGCTCCTAATAGTTATTGATGGAGGAATTTATTTGCCATGTTTTTTTTTGATTGACTGTGAATGAAATAAATCAGCGCAGACATTTAGTTTAGACAATGGACTGCCTTCATACAAAATTTTAGTTGATTGCACCCTCCAAGTCTTCATTTTCATTGTAAAATTAAAGGTAATTTTTGATGCCTTCACAATTCCTCAATTGTTTAAGTAGTGAAATCATTTCACTTTCATTCCCGGCCATTTCTGGCATGCTTGAAACCACAGTGAGTGAAACAGTTCCAAATTGTTTTACTGCTTATTTCTCACCAACAATCTGTGACAAAAATCACTGCTTTATGAACACAAACACACGCAACTAACGTTATTCAAAACTAATCGCTGTAAGCACAGAGTAGATTCTAACAACCAAGCAATTGCACATGGCTGACGTTGGTTTAAAAAGTTAAAAACTGCTCAGCAACACTCTCATGACTCAATTGAGTAGCGCAGTATCCCAAATAAAAAAAGGAAATCCCAGCTATTTTCTCGATTTAGTTTTTGTCTTTATGAGTTGCCCCCAATAAATGGCTGCCCCGTTTAACCAATAGCCAAATTAACCAGAATCCACTATATTATGAAAGGAACATTGTAACAAAGGCCATTCAATCTCTTAACCTATTTTCCCCAATTCCATTTGGACCAACATGGTGATAGTCAACACGGCTTTGTGCAGGGTGGTTCAGGTCTTACAAATTT
The DNA here is from genome assembly GCF_963921235.1 of Mobula hypostoma. Classification (NCBI taxonomy): domain Eukaryota; kingdom Metazoa; phylum Chordata; class Chondrichthyes; order Myliobatiformes; family Myliobatidae; genus Mobula; species Mobula hypostoma. The sequence goes on along the minus strand of NC_086116.1, from coordinate 25,289,664 downwards.
GATTGAGCTTCTTGAGAAGGTGAGAAAGGTAATTAGTAAAGGTAGGGCAGAGATGTTGTTTACGAGGACTTTAGTAAGGTATTTAACAAGTCTTTCATTGGTGTTCCAGGAAATAAAGATGCATACGTTCCATTGTGACTTTATAGACTGGATTCAATATCAGCCTGGCCATTAAGACAAAGTAGTAGTGGAGAAGTGTTATTCTGACTGGAAATCAGTGATCACTTGGTGATCTGCAGGGATCAATACAGAGATATTTGTTATTTGTGATATACGTATACTGATGACTTGCATAAGAACATTGATGGGCTAATTGGTAAGTTTGCTGATGACACAATAATTGGTGAAGTTGAAGAGAGTGAAAAAGGTTGTCAAATAATACGTCAGGATATAGACCAGATGAAAACATGGGCAAAGAAATAGCAGATGCCGTTTAATCCATGCAAGTGTCAGGTATTGCGCTTTGAATGGTCAAATACAAGGGGAAAATATTCACTTGTTATGTGGCATGTCATATTACATGCATGATCACGGTCTTTCCCTGATCAGGATTGTTTTCGACAATCTTTTCTACAGAAGTGGTTTGCCATTGTCTTCTTCTGGGCAGTGTCTTTACAAGACGGGTGACCACAGCCATTGTCAATACTCTTCAGAGATTGCCCCCTGCTTGGTGTCACTGGTCACATAACCAGGACTTGCGATATGCACCAGCTGCTCATACGATTATCCACCACCTGCTCCCATGACTTCACGTGACCCTGATCGGGGGCTAAGCAGGTGCTGCACCTCGCCCAAGGGTGACCTGCAGGCTAGCGGAGGGAAGGAGCGCCTTACACTTCCTTTGGTAGAGATGTATCTCCACTCCGCCACCTCACGGAAAATATTAGTAGCATTAACGTAGAGTGATCATGGGCTCCCTGAAAGCAGGAATACAAATAGACAGGGCAATAAAGAAGACATTTGGCATGCTTGTCTTCGTCGGTCAGAGCAGTGATTAACATTTTCAGGAAGTCATGTCACAACAGTCTAAAACTTTGATTAGGCCATATTTGGAGCATTATGTACAGTTCTGGTCACCAAATTACAGGAAGAATGTAGCAGCTTTGGAGAAGATGCAAAAGAGGCTCACCGTAAGTAGGGCATTGATAACTCAGAAACAGCCTGTATAAATAGTGTGATGATACATTGTTAAAAAGTATAAAATAATTACTAAATTTGAAGTATTTCAAATGAACAATTAATCAAACTCTAATCCAAATTTATACCAAGATAAACAGTAAATAAAAGTTGCAAGATACTAAGCAATAAGTATTCTAACTGGCTGCATCACCATCTGGTACGGGGGGCTACTGCACAGGATCAAAGCAAGCTGCACAGTTGAAAAATTAGTCAGTTCCATCATGGGCACTAGCCTCCATAGTTTCCAGGACTCTTCATGGAGTGATGCCTCAAAAAGGTGGCATCCATCATTAAGGACCCCGATCACCCAGGACACGCCCTCTTCTCACTGCTACCATCAGGAAGGAGATATTATTATGTATTGCATTGCACTGCTGCTGCAAAATTAACAAATTTCACAGCATATGCTGGTGATATTAAACCTGATACTGATTCTAAGTATATGATCCCTTTAAATAGTTCATATTCAAAATAACTTAGAAAACCAAAGTGCAGTGATAAGACACTGCTACCAGCATGAAATTAAAGTTAATTCAATATCTAAAATCTTCCATTTTAACTGTATTTGCTTTAAACAAATGTAATGTGATGTAGTTTTTACATGTTATCAGCACACCATAAAAGCCAAATACATACACAAAAAACAACAGGAATTCTGCAGATGCTGGAAATTCAAGCAACACACATAAAAGTTGCTGGTGAACGCAGCATCTCTAGGAAGAGGTGCAGTCGACGTTTCAGGCCGAGACCCTTCGTCAGGACCAACTGAAGGAAGAGTGAGTAAGGGATTTGAAAGTTGGAGGGGGAGGGGGAGATCCAAAATGATAGGAGAAGACAGGAGGGGGAGGGATGGAGCCAAGAGCTGGACAGGTGATAGGCAAAAGGGATACGAGAGGATCATGGGACAGGAGGTCCGGGAAGAAAGACAAGGGCGGGGGGGGGGGACCCAGAGGATGGGCAAGGGGTATATTCAGAGGGACAGAGGGAGAAAAAGGAGAGTGAGAGAAAGAATGTGTGTATAAAAATAAGTAACAGATGGGGTACGAGGGGGAGGTGGGGCATTAGCGGAAGTTAGAGAAGTCGATGTTCATGCCCTCAGGTTGGAGGCTACCCAGACGGAATATAAGGTGTTGTTCCTCCAACCTGAGTGTGGCTTCATCTTTACAGTAGAGGAGGCCGTGGATAGACATGTCAGAATGGGAATGGGATGTGGAATTAAAATGTGTGGCCACTGAGAGATCCTGCTTTCTCTGGCGGACAGAGCGTAGATATTCAGCAAAGCGGTCTCCCAGTCTGCGTCAGGTCTCGCCAATATATAAAAGGCCACATCGGGAGCACCGGACGCAGTATATCCCCCCAGCCGACTCACAGGTGAAGTGTTGCCTCACCTGGAAGGACTGTTTGGGGCCCTGAATGGTGGTAAGGGAGGAAGTGTAAAGGCATGTGGAGCACTTGTTCCGCTTACACGGATAAGTGCCAGGAGGGAGATCAGTGGGGAGGGATGGGGGGGACGAATGGACAAGGGAGTTGCGTAGGGAGCGATCCCTGCGGAATGCAGGGGGGGGTAGAGGGAAAGATGTGCTTAGTGGTGGGATCCCGTTGGAGGTGGCGGAAGTTACAGAGAATAATATGTTGGACCCGGAGGCTGGTGGGGTGGTAGGTGAGGTACATACACAAAACATTTTTTGCTTCAGTGATATTAACCCTCACACAGCAATAAAAATTACACTCTGCAGAGAACATTAGCCTTACTGTACACAAAATGTCAAGGAACAATGACAAAGACATACCTTACTGGGAAAATAAGGAGAAAACTTTCCATTGGCTGAAGTCATATACAGAAATTTATTTTCCCAGAGCATCTTGGATATCTGGAATTCTCAACCAGTATGTGGTGACAGTGAGACCAAGGTGGAGGTAGATAAATTTTTGAAAGATCATTCAATTGAGGGCTATGGTGTACCGGCACATTAAGAGGAACTGAGATCAGCACAGATCAGCCATGACCACATCATCAGAGACAGCAGGCTAGAGTTGCAGAGTGGCCTTTTTTCTTGGCTTCTTGTGCTCCTATCATATAGGTACAGGTTTCTAGGGCATTGTTTTAATGATCTTCTTTCCATTATATACTCAACCTGCAAATTAACCTATAGGGAATCCTACACTAGGACTCTCAAATCTTTTTCATCTCCAATTTATGAATTTAGAAAACAGTCAACACCTTCATTCCTTCAACCAAAGTGAATGATCATTGGATCACCATCAAAACCCAGAAAGTAGGTAATTAACAGTACTGTAGAACGAGTTTCACTACAAGCATGGCAGCAGCCTTTTTTAAATATTTGAAGAAATTCATCTGCTTCCATTATTATCCCTTCAAATAATTTCACAGTGATGTTTGCCAAACCAGCATAACAAAGATCTTTGCAAATACTACAAGAAACTTAATCACTACTGTGCTCATCTCTGGTGGATTTAATTTCCAACCCTGACAACTTTATTTTACCTTATCTGTACTTTGTCACTCAGTATCCATCAACACAAGACTGAGTGTCAAATGAACAATGATATGCAGCATTATTTAAATTACCTTAAATTACTCAGCAATCACTATGCACTGTGACTGCCTATCTGACATATGACATTGATGAGTTTCAGGAACTCAACAATGAACCTGCTGAAAGTTGGCATCATAGCCCTGATGCCAAATCCATATTTTCCGGCTTAATCAAGCAAAATATAATGACGCATATTCTGCTCAACCTCCAACTTTCCATTGTACATAAACGAGGCAATCCTCGTTTACTTAACACCCTGCCCTTTTTGATGTCAATATCGCACCTTGAAATTTAATTTAACATTTCCAATCTCATTTAAAAATTCCAATTACCTCATAAACTATTGTTCATACTTTGACCATGGCCCCTTTTACACCTCCATGTCAGTAACAATTTTTAAACTATACAACCTCCAAATTATTATTTTCTCTTTTAATGCACCCTGCCTTGCTATATCATCCTCATTTTCAAAACCCTTCTCAAAATACAACTCTTCAGTCTCTTTTCCTTATTTTTCTACTCATACACAAACCTGATAAATGTTAAACAAGAGAAAATCTGCAGAAGCAGGTAATCCAAAGCAACACACACAAAATGCTGGAGGAACTCAACAGACCAGCCAGCATCTATGGAAAAGAGCGAACCGTCGATGTTTCAGGCCGAGACCCTGCATTAGGGCATTGAGTTCTGACAAAAGATCTCAGCCCAAAATGTTGACTGTTTGCTCTTTTCCATAGATGCTGCCTGATAAATCTTGGCTTTTATTTACAGTATATTGTCAAGTCAAGTTTATTGTCATTTAATTACATACATGTATAACATATATAACCATATAATGTATATAGAAATGGGACAATGTTTCTTCGAACCAGGGTGTAAAGCACAAAACACACGATCAAATCTACAGATCAATCACACAGTCAGAGGGTGGTGAATCTATGGAATTTGTTGCCACGGGCAGCAGTGGAGGCCAAGTCATTGGGCGTATTTAAGGCAGAGACTGATCGGTATCTGAGTAGCCAGGGCATCAAAGGTTATGGTGAGAAGGCAGGGGAGTGGGACTAAATAGGAGAATGGATCAGCTCATGATAAAATGGCGGAGCAGACTCAATGGGCCGAATGGCCTACTTCTGCTCCTCTGTCTTATGGTCTTATGGACCAGCTACTCAAAGCATTCATAATGGTTGATGTTACTACCACTGGACGATAGTCAGTTCAGCAGGGTACTATCACAGAAATGGAAGCGGCAAGAAAGGGCATATGACTTAACGAGTGTTTCAGACAGTGATCAAAACATTCAGGTATTTCAGAAGTACTTGATGACTCAAATGAGTAAAGTGGAAATATGGAAGGAGATCGGAAGCTGAGATAACAAAAAACAATGCTGTGACAGTAGCAAGAGATCATCCTGCCTCAGAAGAGGAAGTAGAATCAGTAGAAATGCAACTCCACCCCACTACTAATATAACCTGCCAAAAAAAACAGAAGTGCCACTAGAGAGGAAAATGATCACAAAAACACAGTTTCTAGCAAAGATACTCATTTCTGGTTTCTCTAATCTTAGAGAAAAAAAGGAAATTGGCAACAAAGTAGCTCGGAAGATAATCTCTTTGAAATGGGGAGTTTCCTGAAGTAACCAATTCAAAAGTAAGCTATTTTGAAGAGATTCTCTTGGAGAAAATGAATATGACAGAATTCTGCACTCAGTTGAAAAGTAGACCTCTGAACTTATAAAGGCAAATTATAAAAGCATTGGGGAGAATTATTGAAGTATATTAGAAAATTACATTAAAAGGTTTGAACAGGAAATACCAAAGAATATATTTCATAATAATCAATAAATTCTTAAATGTATTGAATACAAGCACTGCGGAAAAAGTAATTTTTTTGCTGGCTGTGATGAAAATCTGTGTTAAATGAAGATACTTATGATGTTACCAAGGGCTGATAGATTGTTAAGAAGCAGATTACAAAAGATAAGAACAGTTTTTTCACAAGCAAGAGAAAATCTGTTTTTAAGACTCTTTTTGTGAGAGGACTTTAGCAAAAGTACAAATAGAACAAAAATTAATAATGAAGGAATGGCTCTACAATTAATAAATATTTTGGAACTATTGGCAGAAAAATCAGCTGCCAGCAAAACATGTACTGGAAACACAATGCTTTACAGCATCAGTGACCTGAGTTCAATTCCCGCTGCTGTCTGTAAGGAGTTTGTACGTTCCTCCCACAGTCCAAAAACCTGCTGGTTGGAAGGTTAATTGGTCATTCTAAATTGTCCCATGATTAGACAAGGATTAAACCAGGGGATTGCTGGGCAGTGCAGCTCAAAGGGCCGGAAAGGCCTGTTCCACACTGTATCTCAATAAAACATAAAAGTATGGAAATCGTAAAAGGATTGGTAACAAGGCAGTTGGTAAATCAATGTGATTAGCAAGAATCAACATGAATTAACAAAGGAAAATTTACAGGCAGAAATCTACAGGTACTAGTGCTTAGTATGTAACTAGCAGTTGAGAAAGAATTAGTGAATGTAGCAAAACTAGATTTTCAAAAGACATTCTATAAGGCACCATATTAAAGATTATGGTGTTGGTGAAAATAGAGAGAATTGGTTAAAAGACGAGTAGGAATTAATGGCTTTTATATACTCAGAATAAAGGGGTCTGTGATTTTAGCTTGAGATGATGACTCAGAAGGGAATTGTGATTTGAAGAACTAGATCTGATTTTTGAATGCTTAGGCAGGCAGAAGAGAGATCTTCAGACACAGGATTTACCTCAATCTTATTGAAGGGGGAAAACCTGAGAGGCCACATAGACTACACTTGCTTCTATTTTCATTTCCAAGAGGAAATACAATTTTACATTGATTATACAAAACAAGGTTCAGATCAGTGATAATCAGTTTTTGCACTAAACTAGTTATGTATATTAAACTATTTGCAGTTCACACCAGTAATTACTGCTGTATGTTGTGAATACATTGTCAGTTGAAATTTGTGGCAATTACAAAACTTTTTATAATCTGTAAAGTTTGGGAGAAAAATACCTGGTGCATCAAAATTAATACAGTTATTTAAGGTAACAGAAACAGAGCACAAAGTGCAATTAACACACAGTATAATAGAGCAAAAATTAGTGGGAAGCTTTTAAAAACCAACAGAAAGCAACTAAAAGTCATTAAGAAGGTAAAGCTGGAATACGAAAGTAAACGATCCAATAATATTAAAGAGGATACCAAAAGATTGTTCAGATATTAAAAGCTAAAACTGGAGAGGGTTCAGAGGAGGCTACTGAAAATGATTCCAGGATTGAATGGCTTGTCATATGAAGAGTATTTGATGGTCCTGGGCCTGTATTCGTAAGAATTCAGAAGAATGAGGGGTGACATCATTGAAACCTATCGAATGGTGAAAGACCTTGATAGAGTGGATTTGAAGAGTATGTTTCCTGTGGTGGGAGAGTCTAAGACCACAGTACACAGCCTCAGATCAAGGGAACGGAGATGAGGAGGAATTTCTTTAGCCAGTGAGTGGTAAGTCTATGGAATTCTTTGCCACAGGCAGCTGTGGAGGCTAAGTTATGTATATTGAATGCAAAGGTTGATAGACTTCTAATTGGTCAGAGCATGAAGGGTGAGGGAGGAGATAGAGAGGAGATTGGAGCTGAGAGGAGAATGGGTTCGCCAATGATGAAATTGCAGAGCAGACTCGATGGGCCAAATGGACTAATTCTACTCCTATATCTTATGGTCTTATAGTCTTAACAGCTGCTATTCCAGAAAAAAATATCAACTTATGACATCATCTCAAAGCGTTAACCAAAATAACAAACTTTTGGAGCAGGGGTTCCCAACCTTTATAATGTCATGGGCCAATGTTATTAAGCAAGGGAACCATGGACCCAAGGTTGGGAACCCCTGTTTGAGAGCTTTATTCCCTTTCTGATCACCTTTCTTAAATAGGACAGAAATATAACAGCTTGCTTCTCATTTGAACTCACTTCTTACAGTTATTTGGCATTATAAATATAATGTGTTTTCACATTCAAGTACAGGTTCCAACACAGATTAACTCTGCAATATTTATGTTTATTTTTCAAATACATATTTGTCACAGACAAGGTGGCGGGGTGGACATACATCTCTACCAAAGGAGATGCAAGGCACTCCTACCCTCAGCAAGCCTGCAGGTCACTGATGGGCGAAGAGTAACACCTGCTTAGCCCCCCCCACCACCCTGATCAGGGTCACGTGAGGCCATTGGAGCAGGTAGTGGATGGTCGTATGAGCAGCTGGTGTATATCACAAGTCTTGGTTACGTGACCACTGACACCAGGCAGACAATCTCATTGATTATGGCTGGGGTCATCCATCTTGTAAAGACACTGCCCGGATGGCAGCAATAGCAAACCACTTCTGTAGAAATATTTGCTAGGAACAATCATGGTCATGGAAAGACCATGATTGCCCATGGCATATGACACAGCACTTAACAAATAAACAATTTGTCACAGACATAGTGAGCTGAATAGCCTGTTCCTATACGGTGCTGTTCTATGTTTTATGTAATTGCCAGTTTACAAAGATCCCTGAACCCCAGCAACTATAATGCCTCCAAGTTGAGCAGCTAAAGAGTCCTCAAATCAATAAACCAGAAAGGAAAAAGCTAGTTCTTAAACACTGTAACCTTTTTAGAGTATATAGACATTATTATGGATACATACAAAAACATTTTGGTCTGAAATGTTGTGCTGGTATTGATAGTGTGGAAAAGACCCGGACACTGGGGATGACATTGATGAGTTGGTAGAGCAATAACAGGTAAATTTAATGCTAATAACTGACAGGTGGTGTACAATGGGAGGACTAATAAGGGTAGGACACCCACCATGAATGATTGGGTGCTAAAGCTTTGAGGAACAAGGGGAGTTTAGCATACAAATCCAAGGTTCCTTAAAGTAGGTGCACAGGTACATAGGGCATTCAATACAAGAACAGAAAGGTACAACGTAACTTAAATAAACTTTCACTTGGCCATAGCTGAAGCATAGTGTGCAATTCTTGCTATTGTACTACAGGAAGAATGTCTAGGTTTCATTTCCTTGGAATGGAGGAGGCTGAGGAAATCAGAATCAGGTTTAATATCACTGCCATGTGATGGTAACAGAGTGAAAACAGCACGTCCTGGATGTTACGGAGACTGGTACACATGATGAAGTTGACTAATTTTGAAAGTTTCTGCAACATACTTCAAACTTGTGCAGTAGCCACGTACCCCCACCCCCCCAATAGCAGACAGTGATGCAACCAGTCAGGATGCTCTCCTGAGATAAACAGTTATGGGCAGCATAGATAAGGTACATCATCAGAAAGGTTTCTCCAAAGCAGAGCAGTATTAAACTAGAAAACTTGGGTTAAAGGGAAGGGATAAAATGTTTAGAGGGATCTGACGAAGAATGTTTGAATCTGGAACATATTGCTTTAAGGGGTGCAAGGGCAGGTATTCTCACACACTTAAGCATCTGGACATGCTTATGAATTAACAAACTATAGGGCAATACATATTAAGACACTCCATATCCAGGTTCCTGCAAGAAAATAATTAGTTCACTAAGGAAACAGCTAAATGAGGGAAAAGTTGCTGACAAGAGAAAATTTAAAAGGGCTTTTATTTAAAATAGAATTTATAAAGCCAAACGACCGAACATTAACTAAAATTCAACATCTTTCTCTCATCTGTTTCTTCCCCACACCCATCCCCCACCATTAATATACAATAGTGGCTTTTGGATTTTACTCCGAGAATGGAGGGATTGTGCAGTGTTTGCTGGTACAGCAGAAGAAATTTAGGCTACGTCCTCACTACGCCAGATAATTTTGAAAACGTCGGTTTCGAGTAAAAACGACAGGCGTACACACTAAGCGTTTTTCAAAATATCTCTGTCCACACTAACACGGATATTTGGGTGAATCTCCTCTACTGGGAACGCGCAGGACACACAGAAAACAGGCGAAGAGGAAACGGTATATTAGTGCGCGTTTGTCTAGTTACAGAGTAGAAAAACTTAAAAGGAATTGCTCTTGGCTCTGGCGCAGGAGGACTTAAAATTAAAATAAAAACAAATACTGGAGCGTATGGAAACAACCAACAGCGAGTTCACGGACAGTACGACCCGGCTGACGACGAACATTGAAAAACTGACTAACTCCATTGCATTAATAAAGCACCTTGTTAAATGTATAAAACGTCTGCATCAGTGTTATCTTGTATTTCCATACAATGTTACATTAGGCTGTTACACATCTATTGTTATAGAAGTACTTGCATATATAGGTAAACCACCTTCATACAAGCAAGGACAGAAAACAGGGCAAAGTGAGTATACTTATTTATTCAGTAAGCTATGGGTCAAAGTATTTGGTAAGTACATTTCTAACTCTTCTGGCTTCAGTCTCGTTGCTGTCTGTTCTGAAATTGTTAGGTTCTGCGAAGCACAGAATCAAATATCGCTGTGATGATTGTACGCTCTAGTATCAAATCTTTGGCGACAATAAAGTAGTATTAATAATAAGAATAATAATAAGAAGAAAACAATGAAATGCCGCGCTGCCGCCATTTGTTCCGGCACAACATGACAGCGGTTTTAAAAACATCCGGTTACCCCGTACACACTGCAACGGATATTAGGCATTTTCAGATTTATTCACTCTGGAGACCATTTCTGAAAATCTCCGTTTTCAGGGGATGAAAACACCGTTTTAATGGGACAGAGGGTCAAAACAAGAGAAAAAGCATCGTTTTCAAAATTATCTGGCGTAGTGTGGACGTAGCCTTAAGTTTAACTGGGCACTATTTTCAGAAAAGACATTGTGACTTGAGCAGCTGTACCTATACAGCATTGTTTTGTGCTCTATTAACAAAGATGATAAAACAAAAGCAAGACAAAGACCAATTTAAATGATTTTGCATTTGTATGAAACCTTTAACTACCAAGAAGTTTTACAGCTAATGAATATTATTTATTTCAATGGGAGCAATTGCTGTTCTGACATTCCAGACCCAGTGGCCAATTTCAATACAAGCTCCAGTAACAGAAATATCATAGTGATCCAGTTTGAGTCATTAAAAATTAAGAAACTTTCTTAGCTTCCCCACCATCCATCGGGGATATTTATCATAAATACAAAATAATCTGCAGATGCTGGGATCAAAGCAACACACTGGAGGAACTCAGCAGGTCAGGCAGCATCCGTGGAAATGATGAGTCGACGTTTCGGGCCGGAACCCTTCGTCAGGACTGAAGAGGGAAGGGGCAGAGGCCCTATAAAGAAGGTGGAGGAGGGTTGGAAGGAGAAGGCTACTAGGTTCAGTTGAAAAAACAGTAATCTGAAAGACAAAGGGGTGGGGGAGGGGAAGCAGGGAGGTGATAGGCAGGAAAACAATGGGTAGTAGGAGGCAGAACCATGAGGGAGGTGATAGGCAGCTGGGGGAGGGGGCAGAGGGAAATAGGGATAGAGGAAGGGAGGGGGAGGAAATTACTGCAAGTTGGAGAATTCTATGTTCATACCAGGGGCTGGAGACTACCTAGACGGTATATCTATGAGGTGTTGCTCCTCCAACCTGAGTTTAGCCTCATCATGGCAGTAGAGGAGGCCATGTATGGACACATCTGAATGGGAATGGGAAGCAGAGTTGAAGTGGGTCACTACCAGGAGATGCTGTCTGTTGTGGCAGACAGAGTGGAGGTGCTCGATGAAGCGGTCCCCCAATCTGCGTCGGGTTTCACCGATGTAGAGGAGGCCGCACCGGGAGCACCGGATGCAATAGATGACCCCAACAGACTCACAAGTGAAGTGTTGCCTCACCTGGAAGGACTGCTTTGGGGCCCTGAATGGTGACAAGAGAGGAGGTGTAGGGACAGGTGTAGCACTTATGCTTACAGGGATAAGTGCCGGGTGGGAGATCCGTGGGGAGGGACGTGTGAATAAGGGAGTCACAGATGGACTGATCCCTGCGGAAAGCGGAGAGGGAAAGGTGTGCTTAGTGGTTGGGTCCTGTTGAAGGTGGCGGAAGTTGCGGAGGATAATGTGCTAGATCCGGAGGCTGGTGGGGTGGTAGGTGAGGACAAGGGGAACTCTGTCCCTGTTGTGGTGGCGGGAGGATGGGGTAAGGGGCAGAAGTGTGGGAAATGGAGGAGATATGGGTGAGTGCATCATTGATGACGGTAGAAGGGAAACCACGATCCTAAAAGAAAGAGGACATTTGAGATATCCTGGAACGGAAAGTCTCATCCTGGGAGCAGATGCAGTGGAGACGGAGGAACTGGGAATGGGGAATGGTATTTTTGCATGTGGTGGAGTGGGAAGAGGTATAGGCAAGGTAGTTATGAGAGTCAGTGGGCTTGTAGAAGATGTCAGTGGACAGTCTGTCTCCAGAGATGGAGACCGAGACATCGAGAAAGGGGAGAGAAGTGTCCGAGATAGATCAAGTGAATTTGAGGGTTGGGTGAAAGTTTAAAGTAAAGTCGATGAAATTGACGAGCTCAGCATGAGTGCAGGAAGCAGCACCTATGTAGTCGTCAGTGTACCGAAGGAAAAGTTGGGGAGCAGTACCAGAATAGGTTTGGAGCACAGACTGTTCCACATAACCAGCGAAGAAGCAGGCATAGCTGGGGCCCGTGCGAGTTCCCACAGCTACACCCTTAGTCTGAAGAAAGTGGGAAGAGCCAAAAGAGAAGTTATTAAGTGTGAGAACCAGTTCCACATTTATCAGGAGCGCTGTGTGTACAGGGCTGTTAGTATTATTAAGGATCCCACCCATCCATCCAGCATCTTCTTTGACTTTCTACCATCAGACAGGAGACTATGATGCCTAAAAACTAAGAAAAGGCTGGATGAGAGGTAACACACACAAAATGCTGGAGGAACTCAGCAGGCCAGGCAGCATCTATGGAAAAGAGTACAGTTAATGTTCTGGGCTGAGACCCTTCAGCGGGACTGGAGAAAAAATAATGAGTAGAGTTAAAGGGGGGAGGGAGGGGAGGAAAAACACAGGATGATAGGTGAAACCGGGGAGGGGAGGAGTGAAGTAAAGAGCTTGGAAGTTGATTGGTGAAAGAGATACAGGGCTGAAGGGAGAGTAGGATAGGAGACACTCTAGGTACTGAGTGCCAGCATCAGCAAGCAACAATCAACCTATCGTGACGCCTTTCATGTCATTTTTGGGGACTTCAACCGAGCTTGATTGAAGAAAATCTCTGCTCAATTACCATCAACAAATCACCTGAAGCAGCAGGGGCCCCAAAACACTTGAGCGCTATATACTCCGATTAGAATTGCCCACTGTTCCAAGCCTAGACCACTTATTGGGAAACCTTATCACTTGACTGTCCTCCTCATACTGTCATTGGCCAAATCAAAGGTGGTGACCAATCAGCGCATAGGAGGGAGACTGAAAATTTGGCTGAGTGGTGCCACAGCAACAACCTCTTACTCAATGTCAGCAAGATCAAGGAGCTGATTATTGACCCAGAGGAGGAAACTGGAGGTTCATGAGCGAGTCCTCATCTGGAGATCAGAGGTGGAGAGGGTCAGAAACTTTAAGTTCCTCTGTGTTATCACTTCAGAGGATCTGTCCTGGGTCCAGCATGCAAATGCCATTATGAAGAAAGCACAGCAGTGCCTGAACTTCCATAAAAATTTGCAAAGATCTGGCATATCATCTAAAACTTTAACAAACTTCTATAGATATGTAGTGGAGAGTATATTGACTGGTTGCATCATCGCCTGGAATGGAAACCTTTGAATGGAAGAGCCTACAAAACATCGTGGATATTGACCAGTCCATCTCAGGTAAATCCCTTCCCACTATTGAGCACATCGTCCCAGAGCAATGTCACAAGAAAACAACATTCATCATCAAGGACCCCATTACCCACGGCATGCTCTCTTTGTGTTGATGCCATCAAAAAGAAGATACAGGAACCTCAAGACCCACACTACCAGGCCCATGAACAGTTATCATCCCTCAACCATCAGGTTCGTGAATGAGAGGGGATAATTTCATTCACCGTATCACTGACCATTCCCACAACCTTTGGACTTACTTTCAAGAACGCTTCATCTCATGTCCTCGATATTTATTGCTGTTTTTTTCTTTTTTTATCTGTAGTTTGTTGTCTTTCTCATATTGGTTAGAAGTGGTCTCTCACGGATTCTATTATGGTTATTGAATTTATTGAGCATGCCCACAAAAAAATGAAGCTCAGGTTGTATATGGTGACATATGTACTTTCTGACAATAAATTTACTTAGAACTCAACAATGTTACTTCAACAAGATTTCCCTTAGTGGGAAAAGGTCAGAACACACATGGAAATTTCACCATCTGCAGACTTCCCTCTGAGTCACACACTATCTTAAAATAGAAGTATCTTACTGATCCTTTTCCAGTTTTCCACTAGAACATTAGCTCCTCTTTTTTTCCTGCAAAGAACCTTCAAAGGTGAATGTTGGTTGTGGAGACGGCTGTTCACAACCATTTTTCACAAGACATTAGGATCAGCCCTCATCAGCATTGCATACTTTCAATTCAAGATCTGCATAAATATTTTATTATCACGGATTGAAGGATAAATTTTCACCAGAACTACTGGGATAACTACTTGTTCATTCAACAAGGTTAATATTACACTCCAAGGAATTCTTATAATACACAACTGCTTTGACTCTGAATTGTTGTATGAGCCAAGAAGTTAACACTAAAATCTCTGAAGCACGAATTCAGAACTTCTCACTCACGGTAGCATGGCGGTTAGCACACTCTTTACAGTACAGGCGACCCGTCCCTCAATTTCCGGCTCTGCCTGTAAGGAGTTTCTAAGCTCTTCCTGTGACCGCATGGGTTTCCTCCAGGTGCTCCAATCTCCTCTCACAGTCCAAAGATGAACTGGTTGGTAGGTTAATTGTTCATTGTAAATTGTCCTGTGATTAGACTAGGGTTAAATCGGGGGATTGCCGGGTGGCATGGCTTGAATTGGGGGAAGGATATTTTCTGTGCTGTATCTCAATAAAAAATATAAAGAGATACCAACTAAGCTATGAAATAAAATACTTAAATTAATAAGTTTTGTTATATCAAATTGCCCTTCTGACTTACCTTGGCCCAATGCAACTTTTGATTCCAGCAATCTGAAAGGAGTGGAAAACTGTATTCTCTTTAGTTGATTTCAAAATATTGCTTAACTCACTTCAATATGACTGCCTGATAAACATCAGTGTATCCCATCAATGTCAATTATTAATGCATCTTTGTACGTCAAGACAAAAAGCGCTTTCAGAAGAAGCACTCACGAACAGTTTGAAACACAGTTGCCTGTGCAGTGTTTTTATCACATCTGATTATTTTTTGAGGCAAATTACATCATTAAACCATGCTAAACTTTAAAACATTAGCCTACAATTCTCAAATTGTTTGGCTTCCAGGCACAACCAGCTTTATTTCTTTTGACCCTTTCTCATTTACATCGTCATACACAAACCTGTTCTGCTTCTTTGAGGGTTTGGGATCACATCAGGAACACACTCCCCTGTAACACAGGGGACAACTACTCAATTTCACATTCAAGATATTTTTCTAGAACAAATATTTTCTTCTGAGATAAATAGAATATTTAAATTCCTTTGCTCTTGGTACCACTAGCCAATTAGACCTTTCCCGGGAGGAAACTGTTTTCAAAAATTTTTTTTTAAACCTTCAGAACAGCAAATTAGTTTACTTTATAAGTAGGCACTGTTAATTAAAAGACAAAGTTTGTCCAATTTACAATCAAAACCCAGAGGAGAAATGAATAACCAGATGAGATTCTGGTTGATATACAGTACTGTGCAAGTCTCAGGCATATATACATAGCTGGGATGCTGAAGACTTTTGCTCAGTACTGTATTTGTCAACGTGGAGTGGACAGCAAGTTTATAAATCTGGCAGAGGAAAGAATGTTGGGAATGTTGAGAGTGGAGCACCGCGGGTGGGGTGTGGGACAGACAGGTGGCAGAGAAGAAGGGTCAGCTGCAGGGGGTGAAGGTAACATAGCTGCAGACACACCCAACCTTGAGACACCAGGCAAGATCATTTAATTCCAAACAATTGGTTTATTGATAACTACAGAGTGTCCCTCTGGTGCTTTCCACTCCCTCCCCTCTGCCTTCCACTGTTTCCAACCATGATTCCCCTCTCCCTGCCTGCTTCCCATTTTCAGTCCACAATACAGACCCACATCAGAATCAGGTTTATCATCACTCACACGTCATAAAATTTCTTTTTTTTTCGCAACAGCAGGACAGTGCGATACATAAAATTACTGCAGTACTGTGCAAAAGTCTCTCAGTCTCTCTCTATTGTGTGTGCATCATCAAATATCACTATGATGGTTGTACATTCTAGTATCAATTGTTTGGCGACAATAAAGTATAAAGTATGTATGTATGGGTATATATATACACACACACACACACACACACACACACTATACAAATATTGGCTGTAATCTTATTAACATGACACAGCCTTATTCACGTGACATCGCTGACATCCCTTTGTATATTGCAGAGTACCCTTTACAACTGTGTCTCAAAAAAAACTCTACAACAATGCACAGCTGGAAAGGTGCTTCAATAAGAGGTAAAATAAGCATCAGTAATAAAAGATAGGTCACAGAATTAAAACAATACTAAAGAAGTAGGCACTGTGAAATTAGCTCATCTATTTTTAACGCAGATTAATCTAACCTGCGCACCTCTGGCTAGGACATGAAATGGATGCTTTGAACCTATCCCAACCCACTATAAACTGAGGAGATATCCCATCTGCAGCTATACCATCCTGCACATCTCCATTCCCTCCTTAAGTTCTATTCTTCTCTACTCCTTATACTTCCGAATGATTTAAGAGCCACTGTTTGAGAGTATATGCAGAGCTCTCTTACCAGACAGTAGATATACAGTATAGCATTGCAGCAGAGATTGCAAAATGTTTAACTGAGCTTTATAGGGTTAATTTAAAAATATTCATGTTCTACAACTGTATTTAATAGCCCTGCATTTAATTCAATAGCCCTTCAATATCTTGTTTCAAGCCTTCAAATCAAAAAGGCCTCTACTTTGCTGTTTACATAAATTAGTATCAAGATATTTATCTGATGTTGTTTACAACTCACATATTAAGATACTGAAGATTTGCTCACCACGTCATTCAAGTGGTAGATTGCTTAACACTGCTCACCAGTGTCTAGAACTCTTCAATGCCTAATACATTACACTTTAGAGCCATTTCCTTCAAACCAGTGAAAACAACCTTTTGGGAAAAAAAAAGTCATTATTCACTATAAATCTTCTGGGAAAAAAAAAGAGAAAATAAATCACAATTCCAAGGAACATTGTTTGAGTTAGTTCAAATGACAAACTCTGCCAAACCAAAGCTGCGATATTTGTCCTACACAAAACCAGAACCAACTTTGATTCTGTACTGTGTTTGCTGCTGTCTTTTAGTTGTTCTCTGCATAGCTACCCAAGAACAGGATTGATTTTAAAGATTAAACATTAGCTTTATTTCCCACTTGTACATCAAAATAAAAAGCAAACTGTGCTATTTGTGTCAGCGGCCAACATGAGTCAAGGATGATCTAAAGGTAGCCCGCAAGTGTCGCCATGCTTCCAACACCAACATACCATGCCCAACAACTTACTAAACCTAACCCGATGCCTTTGGAATGCGGGAGGAAACGGAGCACCCAGAGGAAACCCACGTGAACACAAGAAGAGCATACAAATTCCTTACAGGACAGTGCAAAACAACAAAATGCTGGAGGAACTCAGCAGGTCAGACAGTGGCAGGAACTGAACATGGATCACTGGCACTGTAAAGTGTTACCCGAACCACAATGCTACCATGCTGTCCCCTTTGGTCACCGATGTTGCCAATCCTCTCCAGTGAATTTTTTTTTCCTTGTGTTTTTATCCATAATTTTAGTCTGCAAAGCTAAAGCAGTCACAGCCAAGACACCAGGAAAACAGAAAAGAGAAAGGAAAACTTGGCAAGGCCCAAATAATTGAACAGTTGACACCCCAAACCATTACCTAATCCGCGAAACACTTTTGATATTAGAGACCTGACATTTCCTCCCCGATAATGAAATCAAGTGGCCCTATGCAAGGAGAACAAAACGTATCTGCACAATGAAGAGACTGCTGTTGTATGAGAAATAGGAAATGGTAAATCACATGCAGTACAGCCCATCTGCAACATCATGAAAACTGTTACAAATGCTCAGGACTCTGCCTCCCCAGCACCCAGTTCAATTTTCAAGAGGCAGAAGAATGAACAAAAAAAAGATAAAAGATAGCAGATACAGAGCAATATTTCTCCAAAATTAATATTACCAATAACAAATAGTGACAACTATGAAAGCTTTAACCAAGACTAAATTTCAGTCATACTGAGCTACTTAAATGATATTGAAAATGCTCAATTATAACAGAGGGATCAGAAACAGAAATTTATACTGAACAAGTATGGAATGTAAGAAATGGACAAAAATATAACGACAGTGCAGAGAATCAAGGCTCTTCAGTTGAGGTTATCAGGGATCAATATAGTTAAGGAGGCTAAAATGAGTCAATATTGGGCAAGTAATGTTTCTACAAGAGTGGTAGGTCTCTGGAACGTGCGGGCAAGTGAACTGATAGAAGCAGGTTCGATAGCAATACTTGAGGCATGTAGATCAACACATGAACAGGCAGGGCAAATTGGGATATGGAGCTTGTGCAAGCGGATGCGTTTAGTGTAGATTGGTTTTATCGTTAATGCAGGTGTGATGGGCCAAAGGGTCTGTTCCTGTACTGTTCTATTGTTCTCACTGTGTACACTTCTTCCTTTAACTCCTGGTGCACCATGAATGCAGAAGGCATCACCTACAAAATGTACCACAGTTAAATCACTTCTCTGACAAATCTCCTAATTCCCATGATCTCTGCTACTACCAGGACCTCAAAGTGAACTGAAACACCAACACTTGCTTACACCGACACACAACTTCACATCACCCTTAGTTATTTTAAAAAAGCCAACATTCCTTCTTTGTCATTGTGTCTGCATCCTGGAACTCTTCGCTCAGCAATATGGTAGAAGTACTGTGCCAGTACAAGAAGGTGGCTCGTCACCATTCTCTCAAGAGCTTTAAGGAATGTCAATAAATTCTGGCCTTCCAGTAAATTCCAGTAACACAAAAAAAATGGAAGCAAACACTAAGGCAGCAGAACACTGGTAAGTATGCAAAAGTAATGACCTGATGTAGCAGCCAAAAATGTGATGCACCAGATCATTACTTTTGCATGGTGAAGTTTAAACTAAATATTTATGCTGAAGTATATAGTTAAGTGAACTACTGTGTATATTTATACTCATGGTGAAATTTAAACTAAATATTCTCAAAGATTTTCAGATATTACAAAATATCTTACCTTACATATATTTGATTTACTGAAAATACTCAAGATAAAGTAAGCATACAGATAGTAGTGTCCTGCTGTGCACCTCTTGTAAAACACTTACGCAAAAAATGTTTTTCCAATAGAGCAATTTCAAGATGTCCTTTGATCTCATTCAGTCTTTCCGATTCTGTTCTGTTGAAATCTTGAATTCCTAAAGCCATAATCGATGACACTGTGGGGGCCTGAAATAAGAATGAAAATACTTACTGGAAATAAATAATTCACCAAACAAACTGCATGAATTAGGGTGGCACACAGCAAATAAAATATCCTGAACTGCAATTCAAGGAGCTGAATGCTACAACCAACAAAATTTTGCTGTTCTGACTTAATGCAGAGATTTTCCAAAATGCCCATTTCCATTAAAGTGAATCAATAAAATGCAAGGAATTGTTCAATAAACTGCATGTTCTCTCAGAAAGGAACCAGAGTGATTTAATCCAAAACCCACAATACACTGATTCTAGGATATTGGAATAATCCATGCAGATTGGAAGGTGAATAACCTAAACCTACTGTTCTTTTAAACGGATGTAGGAGCCATGTATCTGTTCTCTATTTGCTTTGTATTCTGTGTTAACCATTTATTATGTTTAATATGGTAACTAGTCACATTAACGTGGTCATGATAAAAGCAAAGGGAATAAATTACATATTCTTGCTTATTTTGTGGCAGTTTGTAGTTTAGGACTGACAGAGGTCATACCTTTGCTGACCACTTAAGATTGTATGTTTGCTCAAGATCGAAATAAGCAAATTGATGCTTTGGAACAATCATTTCAGTGGAGCTGAGGGTGCGTCACAAAAGTATAACATATCCCATGGCAGTCGCAGGCTAGTGGCAATTGTTTAGTTTTGGATTAGTTTTTGCCGCTACAGAGGGAATGAGAAAGCTGGGAATGCCACTAGTTAGCCAAACATTAGTACAGTCGACCTTCACTAATCCGACTACCTGTAATCTGGTTCCTTCGATAATCCGGCACTGATTATACTTAATGTGATCCTTCTGCAATTCGGCAATTTCACTAATCCAGCACTCCTCAAGTCCCAATGGTGCCGGATTAGTGAAAATGCCGAATTACAGAAAATACCTGTAGTATGAAAATGCTGATGTCTTTTATAAAGGATGTTAATACAACAGGCCTAAAAAATATCAAAGGAAATCATGGTTGATAACATGATTAGAGCATTACGAGGATATCTTTATTACTATGGACAAGGGAAACCAGTGAAAATTAGATTTAGAGAAGATTGGTGATAATGACCCATGTAACAGGTTATTTAAAGTACACAGGATTGGAAGTAATATACTGCCAAGGACTGACAGACAGGAAAAAAAGGAGTAGTGTTTAATGGGCTTTTCTCAGCAGAGCAGATGGCGACTTGTCGGGGACTGCAGGGATTAGTGTTTGGAGACCAGCTATTCGTAATGTATAACAGTGATTTGGAAGAGGAAACCAAAGGCAACGTTTTTAAATGAGCAAACAACACAGAAATGAGAGTGGGATGACAGAGTTCCATTTCACAGGGTCTTGACAACTGAAAACACAGCTATAAAAGTGGAGTAAACAACTATAAAAATTGAGAGGAATCTTTGAATTAGAAAATCACAGATTACTCTGAGATTTCCAAGACAGGGAGAAGTGAGGCTTTGAATGGGTTTAAAAAGAAATAGTGCCAGAGGACTAAAAAATACTACTGACTCTCAGCCACTATAATAGTTTGAAAATACTTGATCAGTAAAATTGGGTTTCCCCAAGGCATCATTTACAAACAGCACAATGGCGCAGCAGGTAGTGTGCCAGCCGCTCCACTCAGGCTCCATCCTAACTGTCCATGTGAAATTTGTACATTCTCCCTGTGACCGAGTGGATTTCCCTAAATGTTCCAATTTCCTCCCATATCCCAAAGGTGTGTTGGTTCGTATGTTTATTAGTCACGGCAAAATACCGTAACAAGAGTTCACAATTGGAGAGCCAAAGGGAAATCAATTCACATGTGATGGTGAACAGAAAACAGAGTAAGTAGGGGGTTGGGATTAATGGAATAGTTCAATGAGCCAAATAGCCTCCTCCTTTCCTCCTCAGGTGCCTTGCCGTTCGGCGTGGGCGATCATGTCTCTCCATCCATCACGGTCCCTGACCCTCCGAATTGTAGTTGTTGCCTCCCCTGTTTCTAACCATGATGTTATTCCATCTATCATTTTCATTCTCTGTCTGCCTCTGATTCTTTTTCCTTCCAGCTTTCCAGTTGTAACTAAATGTTCTAATGTCTCTCTTCGCATGGTGTGTCCAAAAAATTTTGATTGCTGTTTTCTGATTTTCTTTAAGTAATGTATGTTTTGTTTTCGTTCTCTGTAGAACTTCTTCGTTGGTTGTCCTGTCCATGTATGATATGCATAGCATTCTTCTGAGGAACCACATCTCTGCTGCATTGATTCTTTTTTCCATTGCATTTGTGATGGTCCATGACTCGCAGCCATACATCAATATAGGAAGAATGAGGCAGCTGAGAGTTCTAAGGTGGACGTCAATTGCTATTTTCTTGTTCATTAGGATGTTTCTCATTTCTGTAAATGTTGTTCTTGCCATTGCTATTCTTGCTTTTATGTCTGTTTTGCATCTGCCATCAGATGTTACCCATGATCCAAAGTACTTGAAGTTGTGAACTTGTTTCAGGATTTTATTTCCCAATATGACCCTACAGTTTGGGATATCAGGTTTCTTTAATATTACCATTACTTCAGTTTTCTTTTTGTTTAAGGTTAGGCCAAGTCTTTCGCTCTCTGTGTTGATGGTAGATACTAGTTTCTGTAAATTTACTTCACTGTTTGCTATCAGTACTGTATCATCCGCATAGCGGAGGTTGTTGATATTGTATCCTCCTATACTCCTCCTTTATCTGAATGAAATATGAAATGCGCTTCAAGTTCTGAAACACAGAACACAAAATCACATACAGCAGCACAGAACCAAGTCCTAGTATTTGAAATTTCCATCCTGGGAAAAAGACTCTGATTATCTGTTCTATCTACGAATTCCCCTCATAACTTTCTATACTTGGATCAAGTAGTTCTGCAGCCTCCAAAGCTCCAGGGAAAACAATACAAGTTTACGCAGCTTCTCATGGAGTTATAGAAAACTAGAGCACAGACACAGGCATTTTGACCCATCCAGACTGTAGCTAACCACTTAAACTGCCTAGTCTCATCGACCTGCACCCAGACTGTAGCCCTCCATATCCCTCCAATCCACATACCTATCCAAACTTAGAGCATTGAAATCAAAATTGCATCCACCACTTGTGTAGGCAGCTCGTTCCACACTCACCACTTTCTGAGTGAAGATGTTTCTCCTCATGTTCCCCTTAAACATTTCACCTTTCACCTTGAACCCATGACCTCTAGCTGCAGTCTCATCTGACCTCAGTGGAAAAAGCCTGCTTGCAATTACCCTATCTATACCTCTCATCATTTTGTACACTTCCATCAAATCTCCCCTCAATCTTCTATGCTCTAGGGAATAAAGTTCTAACCTATTCAATCTTTCCTTCTCACTCAGATCTTCCAGAATCAGCAACATCTTTGTAAATTTTCTCTGTAAGCTTTCAATCTTATTTACATCTTTCTTGTAGGTAGGTGACCAAAACTGCACACAATACTCCAAATTAGGCCTCACCAACATCATATACAACTTTAACATAATATCCTAACTCCTGCCTTCAGTACTTTGATCTATGAAGGCCAATGTGCCGAAAGCTTGTTTAACGACCCTATCTACCTGTGACGCATTATAACAGCTGTTCTTCTACAGCTTACTCTCTAATCCAGACAACATCCTGGGGAATCTCTTCTGTACACTCACATCCTCCAGCCCCACCCCCACCCCCCTGCCCTCCCTCCCTCCTTAATGTGCAACAGTCATACTCGATATTACACTGTGTGGCCTAACCAAAGTTAAATTCAGCTGCAACATGACCAGCATGACCACGAAACTTTTATACTCAACACCCCGAAAGTTGAAAGCAAGAATGTTATACTCTGCCTTTAGTACCCTATCTACTTGTGTTGACACTTTCAGGGAGGTACAGACTTGCACACAAAATTCCGCTGTATATCAATGCTTCTAAAGCCCTAACGTTTACTGTAAACTTCCGTCCCTGCTACAGACTCACTTCACTTTCATCGACAATTCATGTTCTGAGTATTATTTATTTATCTGCAAAATTTCTCTTCCTTTAGACATTCGTTGCTCGTCAGTCTTGGTTTACGTACAGTTTTTCCATAATTCTATTGTATTTCTTTATTTTCCTGTAAAATGGTTAAGGGTAATGTAATGGGTGAAAACATATGCATAATTCACAACTACCGACATTGAATTGGGGTTCACTTTAAGAGGCTGGTCTGACGTGATGATGTAATGGCGTGAAGTTATTTACTGTGCTTTATGTTCTGTTTTTCGTTGTGAATAAAGGAGCTGTTACAGTTTCCCTTAAACATAAAACGCCTCTGCCATTTTATTTACAATGGCGCAAGAAAATGAATCTCAATATATGCACTTTGCAGATAAATTTACTTTCACTTCACAAAGTGCAACACCTCACATTGTCTAGATTAAGTTTAATCTGCCATTTCTGTACCAACTTTTCCAACTGGTCAATACCCTGCTGAATCCTTTCACAAGCTTCCTCACAATCCACAAGTTATGTGTTGTCTGAACACTTACTAATCAGCCCACCTACATTTTTGTCCAAATTCATGTTTGTATTTATCAATGTAGAAGAACAATGTTCTACGAAGAAATATAATTTTTCCAATTAAACACAAATAAAGTACAGAGCACCAGAGTACAGAGCACAAAATGTTAGGAATTTAAACAAGTTTCATTCTTAAGCAAGATCAGCAAATAAACACTGCCTGGAAAGACAATTTTTAGCATTGGTAGGTGATTACAACAACTTGTACAATTATGCCAATTCACCACTATCATTTGTGTTGAAGACATCACAACCATTGTTTTGGCTGCCAGTTCTTAGGCACATTAACACACACACACACACACACACACACACACACAGAAGCAGCTTAGAACTTCACAAGACAGAAACTAATACTGCTTTTCTTTCTTATTCTTAATAATAATAATCTGGCAAAGAAGTGGAAACTATGCAACCAACTTTGGACGTATTTTCCACCCACTTCAGATTCTTTTGCAAAGAAGTGGGCTCAAGCAAGCGCTCAAAACAAATACTTCGTTTTACAGATGCAACAATGTCTCCCATCAGTTTCAACCTACACAGGACAAAAAAAAAACACTCAGCAAATTTGAACGCAAGGTGGAAATGGCTCATACCAAGGAGTGTAATTTTAATATGATTGGAGGAAAGTACAGGGCGAATGTCAAACCCAAGAAATTCCTCAGATGCTAGAAATCCAAAGCAACACACACAAAATGCTGGAGGAACTCAGCAGGCCAGGCAGCATCTATGAAAAAGAGTAAACAGTAGACATTTCAGGCTAAGACCTTTCATTAGGTCAATGTCAAAGGTAAGTTCATGTTTATGCTAAGAGTGGTGGCCAGGGGTGATAGTAGAGGCAGATACATTAGAGACATTTAAGAAACTTATCTACCCTGTGTACATGGATGATAGAAAAATGAAGGGCTATGTTGGAAAGTAGGGCCAGATTGATCTTTGAGTAGGTTAAAAGGTCAGTACATCATGAGCCAAAGGGCCTGTACTCTTCTGTAGTGTTCTATGTTGTAATCTGAAATAGAATAAGCAATATGTATTGACCCTGTGTTAAAGTACGAAGTTAATGAGTCTCCACAGTGTGGGTCAGAATCAAATTATCACCAAAGTCTGTCTAAATGCTCAATATTCCAACTTAAAGGCAACTTCATTAACTTTGTCCTTGAAAGAGATAATAAACAGACTCAATGGTCCAAACGTCCTCCTCCTGTGTAGTAATACCTCTGAGATTTGCAGAGCTACAACACACACACACACACACACACACAGAGCTGGAGGATATCAGCAGGTCTGCCAGCATCTATGGAGGGAAATAAATGGTTGATGTTTTGGGACAAGGCCCCTCATCAGGACTGAAAAGGAAGGGAGAAGATGCCACAATAAAAAGGTGGGGAAGGAGAAGAAGGACAAGCTAGGGTGCTGGAGGGGGGAAATGAAGCAAGAAGCTGGGAGATGATAGGTGGAAATGGCAAAGTGCTAAAGGAGAAGTAATCTGATAGGAGAGAAGAGTGGGCCATAGGAGAAAGGGAAGGAGGAGGAGCATCAGGCGGAGGTGATATGACAAGTGAGAGAAAAAGATAAGAGGCCAGAGTGGGGAATAGAAGAGGGCAGGGGAGGGAAAAAAATTACTGGAAGGAGAAATCGATATTCATGCCATCAGGTTAGAGGCTACCTAGATGGAATATGAGATGTTGCTCCTCCACCTCGAGCGTGGTCTCATCGTGGAAGAAGAGAAGGCCATGGACCAATATGTCAGAACAAAAATGGAGATAGGAATTAAAATGGATGGCCACTGGGTAATTCTGCACCTTACAGATGGAACGGAGGTGCTCGATAATGTGGTACCCCAATTTAGAGACGAACACGTCGGGAGTACCGGATACAGTGGACAATCCCAACAGATTCTCAGATGAAGTGTTGACTGACCTGGAAGGACTGTTTGGGGCCTTAAATTCAGGTGAGAGAGGAAGTGAATGGGCAGGTGTAGGATTTTTGCCACTTGCAGGGATATGTGCCAGGAGGGAGATTAGTGGGAAGGGACAAATGGACAAGGGCAAGGACAAGGGAATCACAGAGGGAAGCAGGGGAAAGGTAAACATATATTTCGTGGTAGGATCCTGTTGAAGATGACGGAAATTGCAGAGAATAATCCATTGGAAGTGGAGGCTCATGGGGTTGGTAGGTAAGGACAAGAGGAACCCCTGTTAAGGCGGCAGGAAGACAGGATGAGCATGGATGTCCAGAAATGGAGGAGATGTGGGTGAGGCAGCATCAATGGTGAAGGAAGGGAAACCCCATTTTTTGAAGGAGGGTGACATTTCTGATGTCCAGGAAAGGAAAGCATCATCCTGGGAACAGATGCAGTGGAGACAAAGGAACTGAGAAAAGGGAATAGCATTTTTACAGAAGACATGGGGTGGGGGAAGAGATAGAGTCAAGATAGCCATGGGATTTGGTAGGTTTATAAAAGACATCTGTAGACAGTTTGTCTCCAGAGATGAAGACAGAGAGAGATTGAGAAAGGGAAGAAAGGTGTCAGAAATAGACCAAGTAAACTTAAGGGCAGAGTGGAAGTTGGAGACAAAGTTGGTGAAATTGACAAGTTCAGCATGGGTGAATGAAGCAGCACCAATGTAGTCCTCAACGTTGCACAGAAAGAGCTGGGAAGCATTATGAGGGTAGGCTTGAACATGGAAAGTTCCACGTAGGCAACAAAAACACACGCATAGCTGGGGCCCATGAGGTGCCTGTGGCTACCCCTGAGTTTGGAGAAAGTGGGGAGCAGCCAAAGAAAAATTGTTGAGGATGAGGACCCATTCTGCCAGACAGAGGAGGGTAGTGATGGAGGGGAACTAGCAGCTCTGTTGTCAAGGAAGGAGTGGAGAGCTTTAAGTCCTTCTTGATGGGGGAGGGGGGGCGGGGTGGAATACATGTATAGGGACCAGACATCCATGATGAAGATTAGGCAATCAGCGCCAAGGAACTGAAAGTTGTTCCGGAGATCAAAAACGTGAAAAGTGTCACAGATGTAGATGGGAAGGGACTGAACCAAGGGCGATAAAATGGAGTCAAGTTATGTGGACACGAGTTCATTGGGCAGGAGCAGGCAGAGACAATGGGCCTACCGGGATAGTCAAATTTGTGGATCTTGGGTAGGAGGTAGAAAGGAGCAGTGTAGAGTAAGGGAACTGTTTGGTGGGAGTGGATAGGAGATCTCCAGAGTTGATGAGTTTAGTGATTTCCAGGGATGAGTGAAAGAGATGTTTGAGAGTTGCCACCTGGTCTCAGCAAGATAGAGGTCAATCCACCACACTACAACAACACCCCTTTTGTCTTTTGATGTGATGGGGAGGTTGATATTGGTGTGGAGACAGTGGAGGGCAATATGTTCAGAAGAGCAATGTTCGAGGAGGAGAGAGGAATGCTGAAGTCAAGCCGGTTGATGTCTTGGCAGCAATTAAAAATTAAAAGAGCCAGAGCAGGCAGAGAACCAACATGTGGTGTTCAAAAGGAAGAGCGTTGGAGACAGGAGGAGGGGTCATTGGTGCAGGGTGGGAGAATCTTTGGCCAAGAAATGGACTCAGAGACAGAGGCTCTGAGGATTACTCTAATTTAAGATTAAACTGAACATTTTTACTTGGCTTAGTTAAAATAAGTAGTTAGGGTTGTTGTTCTACTTCTACAAATAAACATGCTGAATTAAAGTAAACCCAATGCTCCTTCAGCATTTCTTCCCGGCCCCCTCCCCCTCCCTCCCACACATACACTCAAGCATTATCTATTTATCTGTACTTTTTATAACCTGCTCAGAAACATTTAACATAGTTTACAAATTGTTTTATATAAGGAAAAGATGTTCACATCTAATACATCCTACCACAAAAAATTTAAAGTTAGGTGAAAAAAAGTGATATTTTTAAAATGTGAAAAAAAATCTGTTGATATATTTATCAGTGGGGAGAACTGTTTAAAAACAAGGTGGGACAGTTGAAAAGAAGAAGTTAGACCATCTGTAGATGATGAAAAAAAAATGCTTGATACGTGCAGTTACTTAAAAAAGACAAAGGTGGTAAACACTGAAGTACTAAGGGCAGGGTGAAATAAGGTGAATAAAAGAAAGTTTTACAATTGTTATTTAGGCCAAGGGGACAAGAGAAAGGAAAATTACTTTTATTACTTTTGGAAAGAGTGTAATAACCTCTTGCTCCACTTTGATTTTGCTTACTCATAGCAGTTCTAAGTATTAAAATACTTCATTATCCTCAAAAATATCTTACAAATAAGTAATAACTAGGAGGTTGCAAACACAAGGAATTCTGCAGATGCTGGAAATTCAAGCAAACCACATCAAAGTTGCTGGTGAAGTCTGGGTAGCCTCCAACCTGGTGACATGAACATTGACTTCTCTAACTTCTGCCAATGCCCCACCTCCCCCTCGTACCCCATCTGTTATTTATTTATATACACACATTCTTTCTCTCTCTCTTTTTTCTTCCTCTGTCCCTCTGACTATACCCCTTGCCCATCCTCTGGGTTCCCCCCCCCCCTTTTCCTTCTCCCTGGGCCTCCATGATCCTCTCATATCCCCTTTGCCAATCACCTGTCCAGCTCTTGGCTCCATCCCTCCCCCTCCTGTCTTCTCCTATCATTTTGGATCGCCCCCCCTCCCCCTCCCACTTTCAAATCTCTTGCTAGCTCTTCCTTCAGTTAGTCCTGACGAAGGGTCTCGGCCCAAAACATCGACTGTACGTCTTCCTAGAGATGCTGCCTGGCCTGCTGCATTCACCAGCAACTTTGATGTGTGTTACAATAATTAGGAGGAGCACATTTTATAAGAGAGTATGCTTGGCATCCTCTATAACAGGTCAAGCCAGCTGTGAGTCATAAGCTTTCTCCTGATTCATCAGTCATACCAGTGAGACCTTTAACTTTAAGTCACATATCTACAACTAGCAGCACAGCCCTGCCTGGTTCACTTGTCAAAACATAGACATTTGAAGTGCCCCTCATATTTCTGCTTGGATAAAATTCCACAGATTTCAATCGCCTTGCAGCATTTCATTTAGGAAAGTGCTTCCTGAGTTAATTTTAAATATGTGAAACCAAGTTATTTGGTAGAGGGCCACATGCAAACAGTAGACCGAATGAATCCCAAGAGGCTGGGAGGGTGTGTAACCATGGAAAGATTGAAACACAAGAGTGAGAAAAAGCATCTAGTGCTTTCCCAGCGTATATTATGTATAAACTCTGCTTCCAACCAGGTACAGATATTGACTATAACCAACGTTTTGATGACAAACTCTGTCAGGGATGATGCCTGGGCATGTCTCATCTGGTGGTACTTATATGCCCATTGTCCATCCCTCCTGATTGGTTAGCCTTCATCCAATCAGGTTTCTGCTCCCCCACCATGGAATCGAATTCCAGTTCTTACTTAGAACGAGGCCTTCATCTTTGTTAAAAAATCTTTTCCTCGAGGTTTATTTCAATGGTTTCTTTTACCAGGCGGTCCCAAAAGCCATTGGCGAGGCACAGTAGTTTTGTGCCGAAGTCAACCCTATGGCCGTTGTGATGCAATTTCTGGGTAAAACAAACGGATATACCTCCTATGCTCCATGATGCAAGTTTTTACCGTACACCACGTCTGGCCGATATACGCTGCTCCGCATTTATAGGGTATCCTGTAAACTCCAGCTGTCCTGAGTCCCAGGATATCTTTGGTCCGCATAAACTGTGATTTGAGCTTCCTTACAGGTTTATTAATCTGGTATTTCTTCATGATCCTGACAATCCTTCCAGAAACCGTGGAAATATAGGGAGGACAGGCAGTAGCGACAGGTTTCTCCTAGTTGTTAGGTTTCCTAGTTTTTCTATCGGCCCTTTTAAAGGCTCAATTGGTTTCCTTCACCTTATAGCCATTCTGTAAGAACAACATGCATAATCATCTTATTTCCTTAGGGTGACTCTTTGGGTCCAAACTAGTTTTCACAGTTAATTAAAGTAGAAAGAACCACTGTACATTGGGAGTCATGATGGTGGCTGTTATTGTTGAGGTACAAGTCCACGTGAGTGGGTTTCTAAAAGATGCCATGTCCGAGGCTACTGTACAGATTCTTATCACAAATACAGTTGCAAAAAATTTATTTAAGAGGTCCCCCATCTCTTTTGGCTCCACATATGGATTTCCATTCTGGTCTTCCAGAGGACCAATTTTGTCCCTTGCAATCATTTTGCTCTTAACACATCTGTTGAATCCCCTAGGATTCTCCTTCACCTTGTCTGCTAGAGCAAATTCCTCCCTTGTTTTAGCCTTCCTGATTTCTTTCTTAAGTGCTCTCTTGCATTTCTTATACTCCATAAGCACCTCGTTTGTTTTACCTGACTATTCCTGCTATACACTTCCTTTTTTCTCTTAACTAGGGACTCAATATCTCTTGAAACCCAAGGTTCCCCACACTTGTTATCTTTACATTTTATTCTGACAGGCACATACAGGCTTTGTACTCTCAACATTTCACTTTTGAAGGCCTCCCACTTACCATGTACACCTTTGCCAGAAAATAGCCTGTCCCAATCCACACTTGCTAGATCATTTCTGATACCATCAAAATTGGCCTTTCTCCAATTTAGAATCTCAACCCGCAGACCAGACCAATCTTTTTGCATATCCACTTTGAAACTAATGCCATTGTGGTTGCTGGATGCAAAGTGTTCCCCTTCACGAACTTCTATCACCTGCCCTGTCTCATTCCTTAATAGCAGATCCAGTATCATACACTCTCTCGTTGGGGCTTCTACATATTGATGAAGGAAACTTTCCTGAACACATTTGACAAACTCTATCCCATCTAATCCTTTTACAGAATTGGATTCCTGTTCAATATGTGGAAAGTTAAAAGCACCTAACTTATGTTTCTTGCAACAGTCTGTGATCGCTTTACAAATTTATTCCTCCAAATCCCTAGGACTGTTGGGTGGTCTGTAATACAGCCCCATTAACATGGTCATGCTTTTCTTATTAATCAGATCCACCCATGACACCTCAGTAGATGAGATCTCCAGTCTGTTCTGACAGAGCACTGCCATGACATTTTCCCTGACTAGAAATGTCACCCCTCCTCTTTTAATCCCTCCTACTCTGTCACGTCTAAAGCAACTGAACCCCTGAACACTGAGCTTGCAGGCAAATTCATGGGCTCTTGACTGGAGATGACCTAACTCAGCACATCCAGCTAATGTCTTTGGAGAAAATACTAGTCTAGATTGATGCGGAAGTAGACAAGCATCAGGCACCTGGAGAAGCAGAGCTTGCTGCGGTCATTTCACTACAACTTTACAGAATGTCACTCATTGATGGGGACTGCACCTATAATCAAAGACATTCAGTTCCAATCACAATCCATTACTGAAGCCTTCACAGATCAGTAGGACATTAAATTGGCACATTAGCCAGGTGTCCAGATCACATCTATCACTGAAGGTACCTGGATGAGCAAGACACCTCTAGAATACAAAGGATTAATGCACTACAACAGATTCATTATCAGTACTTCCTTTATAACCAGGCAGCTGATGTGAAGAGCACAGAATCAGGTTTATTATCAATTATCTATGTTGTGAAATTTGTAGTTTTGCAGCTATAAAGTGCAGACATCAAATTATTAAAAGATATGGAAGATAAATAAATAGTGCAAAAGATGAATAATGAGCTAGCTTTCACAGACTATTCAGAAATCTGACAGTGAAAGAGAAGCTGCTGTTCTTAAAGCATTAAGCACTGGTTCTCAGGTTCCTGCATCTCTTCACTCATGGTAGTATGGCAAAAAGGACATGTCCCTTTAATAGTGGATGCAGCCTTCTTGAAGCACCACCTCTTGAAGATGCCTTCAGCAGAACGAGTTGTGCCCATTATGGAACTGGCTGACTCGACACTCTCTGTAGCCTCTTGTGATTCTGTACATTGGAGGCTCCATACCAGGCCGTGATGCAACTACTCAGAATACTCTCCACCACAGAGCTTTGACCAGCGGCCAATCCAGACATCGGAAGCTTGGAGAGGAAGGGACTTCAATCAGGTCCACCGCCCAAGGATAAAGGGCAGGAGTGGTTTGCGGCAGTGTAATAGGGCTTTGACCAGCGGCCAGTCAGCGTTTGGGATTGATTAAAGGAAGATTAAAGGCAAATTAAAGGAGGGCAGGGGCAAGCGCAGCAGCCATCATCGCAGCGGCTGTTATTTGAGTGGACTGAGTCAGAGTGCTGATCTTAAGGCTTTAGCTCTGTGAGGCTTCACTCAGAGAATGCAAAGCAAAAGCTTTTTTTTTCCTTCTCTTCTTTATATCTGCTCAGCTAGATTGAGATGACAGGCAAGATAGTGCAACGCTCCTGTTGTGGGATGCGGGAAGACAAGGAGACCTCCAGTATCCCCAATCACTACAACTACATCCAGCTGCAGCTTCTAACAATCCACATTAAGGAGCTGGAGCTGGATGAATTCTGGATCATTCGAGAGGCTGAAGGAGTGATAGATAGGGCATATAGGGAGGTAGGTACACCCAAGGTGCTGGACACAGGAAAATGGGGAAAAGGGGTTAAGGAGCCAGTGCAGAGTACCCCTGTGGTCATCCCCCTCAACAACAGGTACATCACGTTGGATACTATCAGAGGGATGACATAACTGAGGAAAGTCACAGTGGTCAGGTCTCTGATACTGAGCCTGCCTCTGCAACTCAGATGAGAAGTGGGAAGAAGAGGCACACTGTGGAGATGGAGGATGCATTAGTTAGGGGAACGGACAGGTGGTTCTGTGGGAGAGAACGAGATTCTTGGATGTATTGTTGCCTCCCAGGTGCCAGGGTCCAGGATATCACAGATCAAATCCTCACCATTCTTAAGTGGGAGGGTGAACAGCCAGAAGTCATGGTCTATTTAGGTACCAATGACATGGGTAGGGCAAGCGTCAAGGTTCTGCATAGGGAGCCCAGGGTGTTAGGTACTAAGCTAAAGGGCAGGATCTCCAGGGTAGGGATCTCAGGATTGCTACCCATGCCACGTGCTAGTGAGGCTAGAACATGGAAGATTATACAGTTTAATATGCGGCTAAGGAGTTGGTGTAGGAAGGAAGGCATAAGATTTTTGGATCATTGGTCTCTCTTCCAGAGAAGGTGGGACCTATACAGAAGAGATTGTTTGTACCTGAACTAAACAGGGAATAATATCCTGGCAGAAAGGTTTGTTAATGCCGCATGGTGGGGTTTAAACTAGAGTTGCAGATTGATGAGAACCGGAGTACCAGAACAGTTAGTGGAAAGGTTGAAGAAGTTGATGTTGGTAAGACCTCAGACAACGTTAGGAATCAAAAGGTTGAGCATAGTGCGACAAAATCAAAAAGGGTGAATACAGGACTGAATGTGTTGTATCTGAATGCGTGCAGTATACGGAATAAGGTAGATGAACCTGCAGCACAGCTGCAGATTGGTAGGTATGATGTTGAAGGCATTGCTGAATCATGGCTGAAAGAAGATTATAGCTGGGAGCTTAATGTCTAAGGATACACATCGTATCAAAAGGGACAGGCAGGAAGGCAGAGGGGGTGGCATTGCTTTATTGGTAAAAAAATGCAATGAAATCATTAGAAATAGGTGACATAGAGTCGGAAGGTGTTGAATCATTGTGGATAAAGCTAAGGAACTGCAAGGATAAAGAGACCCTGATGGGAATTGTATACAGAGCCCCAAACAGTAGTAAGGATGTGGCCTAGAAATTACAACAGGAGATAGAAAATGCATGCCTAAAGGCCAATGTTACGATAGTCATGGGGACTTCAATAGGCCGGAAGATTGGGAAAAATCAGGTTAGTGATGGATTGCAGCAGAGGGAATTTCCAGAGTGCCTATCAGATGGCTTTTTAGAGCAACTCATGGTTGAGCCCACTAGGGAATCAGCTATTCTGGATTGGCTGTTGTGCAATGAACCAGAATTGATTAGAGAACTTAAGGTAAAAGAACCCTTATGGGAAAGTGATCACAATATGATCAAATCCATGCTGAAATTTGAGAAGGAGAAGCCAAAGTCAGGTGTATCAGTATTGCAGTGGAGTAAAAGGAATTACAGAGGGATAAGAGAGGAATTGGCCAGAATTCTTTGGAAAAGAATACAGGCAGTGATGATGGCAAAGCTGCAATGTCTGGAATTTCTGGTAGCAATTTGGAAGGCATAGGATATATACATCCCAAAAAGGAAATAGTTTTCTAAAGGAAAGAAGATACAATCATGGCTAACAAGAGAAGTTAACACCAACATAAAAACCAAAGAGAAGGTATATAACAGAGCAAAGATTAGTGGGGAGTTAGAGGATTAGGAAGTTTTTTTAAAACCAACAGAAGGCAACTAAAAAAGTCATTAAGGTAAAGATGCAATACGAAAGTAAGGTGGACAATAATATTAAAGAGAGGGGGGCATGAAGTGTATGAAGTTACAATAACTAAAGAGAAGGTTCTTGGGAAACTGAAAGGTCTGAAGGTAGATGAGTGGACCAGATGGTGTACACCCCAGAGTTCTAAAAGAGGTGGCTAAAGAGATCATGGAGGCAATACTAATCGTCTTTCAAGATTCACTGATTGTGGAATGGTTCCAGAAGACTGAAAAATTGTAAATGTCACTCCACACTTCAAGAAGGGAGAGAGGCAGAAGAAAGGTAACTACAGGCCAGTTAATCTGACCTCAGTGGTTGGGAAGATGATGGAGTCAATTATTAAGGCTGATGTTTCAGGGTACTTGGAGGCATATGATAAAATAGGCCACAGTCAGCATGGATTCTTCAAGGGGAAATCTTGCCTGACAAATTTGTTGGAATTCTTTGAAGAAGTAACAAGCAGAATAGACAAAGGAGAATCAATTGATGTCGTGTATTTGGATTTTCAGGAGGCCTTTGTCAAGGTGTCACATGAGGCTGCTTAACAAGCTACGAGCCCATGGTATTACAGGAAAGATTCTAGCATGGATGAAGCAGTGGCTGATTGGCAGGAGGCAAAGAATAGGAATAAAGGGAGCCTTTTCTGACTGTCTGCCACTGACTAGTGGTGATCCATAGGAATCTGTATTGGGAGTGATTCTTTTTACCTTATATGACAAGATTTAGATGTTGGAATTGAGGGCTTTGTTGCAAAGATTGCAGATGATATGAAGATAGCTGGAGGGGCAGGTAGTTTTGAGGAAATAAAGAGGCTATAGAAGGACTTAGACAGATTAGGAGAATGGCCAAAGAAGTAGCAGATAGAATAGAGCGCTGGGAAGTGTAAGGTCACACACTTCAGTCGAAGAAATGAAAGAGTTGACTATTTTCTAAGTGGAGAAAAAATACAAAAAAAAATCTGAGGTGCAAAGGGTCTTGGGAGTCCTTGTGCAGGAATCCCTAAAGGTTAATTTACAGGTGGAGTCTGTGGTGAGGAAGGCAAATGCATGTTAGTATTCATTTCAAGAGGACTAGAATATAAAAGCAAGATGTAATGTTGAAACTGGTGAGGCCTCACTTGGAGAATTGATAGCAGGTTTGGACTCCTCATCTTAAGAAGGGTTTGCTGAAACTAGAGAGAGTTCAAAGGAGGTTCATGAAAATGATTCCAAGATTGAATGGCTTGTCACATGAAAAGCATCTGATGGCTCTGAGCCTGTATTCACTAGAATTCAGAAGAACTAGGGGTGACCTCATTGAAACCTATTGAATGGTGAAAGACCTTGATAGAGTGGATGTGGAGAGAATGTTTCCTAAGATGGAAGAGCCTAAGACCAGAGGACACAGCCTGAGAATAGAGGAGTGTCCTTTTAGAATGGAGATTAGGAGGAATTTCTTTAGCCAGAAGGTGGTGAATCTGTGGAATTCTTTGTCATGGGGAACTGTGGAGGCCAAGTCTTTATGTATTGTTGATTGTTCTTTATGATTCTTGATTGTTCAGGGCATTAAGGGTTACGGGGAGAAGTCAGGAGATTGAGGCCGAGAGGAATACTGGATCGGCCATTGGATCAATGGGCCAAATAGCCTAATTCTGTTCCTATATCTTGTGGTCTTTAGGTCATACATCTGTAAAAAATTGCAAGTCTTCTGTGACATAATATATCTTCACAAATTCCTAATAAAGAGCCACTATCATGCCTCTTCAAGACAGCATCAGGGCCCAGGATAGATCCTCTGAGATTCCTTGAACTCAGTGTTTGCAAGACGAAGGAATTGATTGTGAACATCAGGAAGGGGAAATTGAAAGAAGACAC
This sequence comes from Mobula hypostoma, assembly GCF_963921235.1. NCBI lineage: Eukaryota > Metazoa > Chordata > Chondrichthyes > Myliobatiformes > Myliobatidae > Mobula > Mobula hypostoma. The sequence goes on along the minus strand of NC_086116.1, from coordinate 25,253,365 downwards.
ATCAGTCCTCATTGAGGGTCAACGGTGGAAAGGGTGAGCAGATTCAGGTCCCTGGATGCCAACATCTGAGGACCTATCCTGTAACTGATGTGTTTGCTAAGCTTGAGTTTACAATGAAGCTAATGATTACAATGAAGTTATAGTCACCCATGACTATCTAAAATTATGAATGAGTGACTGATTGTAAACTTTAAATGCAATTTGTGGTTAAATAATTGTACAAATGGCCCTAAACTATCTGCCTCAGACATCCTTAGCACTTCTCTTGTACTTGAATAGGAGTGGTGTTTGATTAGGTATACACTGCTGGTATCTATTTAAATAGGTTTTAGTTAGATTGTAAAACTCCTCCTCGCTGACAATTAATGCAGGCGCACCTCAAGGATGCATGCTTAGCTCTACTCTCTCTGCACTCATGAATGTGTGGTTACGCACAGCCTCAAGCACTATCTATAAACTTGCCAATGACACCACTGTTGTTAACAGAATCGCAGATGGCGACGAGGAGGCATGCAAGAGTGAGGTAGGCTGGCTGGTTGAGTGGTGTCACCATCAATATTCTGCCAACAGTTGTGTCATCGGCAAGTTTATAGATGGTGCCTGTGTTGATTGGGTATTCCCTACAACTGAGGAACACCTTCAGGGAATACATGTTAGGGAGTGCTTGCAGCCAAGTTGACAATCATCTCACCACTAAACTTAACTAATATTTGCAGAGATAACACATGAAGACACTGCAACCACACAACAAATTTGTATGATATCGATTTCTGGCTATGTTTGAAGCTATTTTGTTAATTAAAATCATGGTGAAGTTGATGATCCTTCATTAAATACCTGCTATATTTGCGAAGAAGCCATATGACTATCACCTATGACTAGTTAAAAATATGAATGAGTGTTTGATTGCAAGCTTTAAATGCAACTTGTGATGGAGCTATTTTACGAATTGCCTTCAGTCTGGGGCTGGGTACATCCTTTCAAGATCAGCTCTTTGAGATGAGCAGAAGCATGCAGAAATTCACATACACGTTCTTTTCAGGGCTGATGGTGGATTACAGGAGGAACAAAAGAAACCGAAGAGCCGATTGTGGATTACAGGAGGAACAGAGACAGAGTCACCTCAATCAACATCAATGGGTCTGCAGTTGACAGGGTGAGTATTTTCAAGTTCCTCGGTATACACATCACCAAAGATCCTACCTGGACTGTACACACCAGCTGTGCGACAAAATAAGCACAACAGCATCTCTTCTACCTCAGACAACTGAAGAAGTTTGGCTTGAGCCCTCATATCCTCATGACCTTCTACAGAGGCACCACTGACAGCATCCTGACTGGCTGTATCGCTGCCTGGTACAGGAGCTGCACCAATCTTGATCGCTGGGCACTGCAGAGGGTGGCAGAGACAGCCCAGTGTATCTGTGAACATGAACTCCCCTCCACTGAAGACATTTACAGCAGCAGGTGCATAAAGAAGACCAGCAAGATCATCGGGAACATCAGTCACCCCAACCATAAATTGTTTCAGCTGTTTCCAGCAAGCCGACTGAAGGGTTGCTGAAGGGTTTTGGCCCAAAACGTTGACTGTACTCTTTTCCTAGATGCTGCCTGGCCTGCTGAGTTCCCCCAGCGTTTGGTGTGTGTTGTTCGGATTTCCAGCATCTACAGATTTTCTTGTTTGTTTTTAATGCACCCAATGGCTCCTCAAATAGCTTCTGACAATCAAGTCCAAATCCTGGCCTTCATTTGTAGCTTAGCTACTAAGGCCAGCGGAAATGTTTCTACCGACAGGAGGAGGGGCAAAGGCAGGTTACTGGCGCCTTAAAACCAGTCACTTTGGGCAGATGCGGCTCGGCAGCTCATCTAAAAGAAGGAAAACTGTGATCTCACACCTCTACTGCCTTGCAGCTTTACCCAGCCTTGGGGAAAGCTTTGGGAATAAATGTATCTGGATGTCAACATCTTGGAGAACATGTCCTGGGCCCAACACATTGATGCAATCATGAAGAAAGCATACCTGTAGCTCTTCTTCGTTAGGAGAAATTTTGTATGTCACAAAGACTCTTGCCAATTTCTATAAGATATACAGCATTCAAATTGGTTGCATCACAGACTGGTTGGAGACTGCAATGTACATGATTGTAAGGGGCTGCTGAGGGTTGTAGAATCAGCTAGTTCCATTACTGGAACATCCCTCCCAACCATCAAGGACACCTTTAAGAGACGACATCCATCATCAAGGACCCTCACCATCCAGGACATGTCACTTCTCGATTATTACCATCAGGAAGGAGATACAGGAGCCTGAAGACCTTATAATGATTCAGAAATAGCTTTTGTTCTCCACATCAAACTTCTGAACAGTCCAGGAGCTTATAAACACTCTATTTTGCTTTGCATTATTTATTTTGTAATTTATAGTAATTTTATATCTGTGCTATATTGCTGCCACAAAACATCACAATTTCATGTGATATAATACGATAATAATAAACTGAATTACACTGACATGCCAGTTATCAGAAGGATACGTCATCACACATACGTCGATGACTGAGGAATGTGTACCATTGAAAAGTTATAGGAAGAGATCAGAGCTAGAGTGCGCAAGAGGCTGAGCGCGCCAGAAAGGTAGAAAAAGAGAGACAGATAACCCCCCCCACCCCGAAGCAAACTCTGCATGTCAATGTTACGCCTCCTTCACAGAATCACTGGGACCCAAGTAAACCTGTCAAACTATTATTTCACCTCTCCAATGATACATGGGCCAACTGGACTGATTTGTTATAAATTTGCCACTGGTTTTAAATGAGATTGAGACAACTGAACAAATGTCTTGAACAAAGAAATCGTGGGCATTGCAGTTATTTCAGTAAATTAAGAGATGATTAATTTGGTGCTCTTCCAGTCTCATTGAGGAACCCTATCATTTTCCATTGTGCTGATCTGAAAAATCCATTTGTGAATTTGACTGGATATCTAGTATGCAGATCATTTTATGAACAACCAGAAAGTTCATTTCTGGAAAAAGCTGATTGCTACAAAGACATTCAGTTTCAGAGATTGACTCATGTTAAGCAATTATTAAACTTGAAACACAGTGCACATAGCTAGAAATAAAATTCGTATTTTTAAATCAAGGTTGCACAGCCTTATTCAATGAAATCTTTGATTCTGAGTTTGCACTTTTTATTTATTGAGATACAGTGGGGAATAGGCCTTCCAGCTGCACCGCCCAGTTACCCCCAATTTAACCCTAGCCTAATCACGGGACAATTTACAATAACCAATTAAGCTACCAACTGGTACATCTTTTGATGTGGGAGGAAACCAGAGCACCCAGAGGAAACCAACACTTCCTACAAGGTAAAGCTGAGATCGATTATTAGATTGGTAGCTTCTGCCTGATTTTTATGTGAAAGTCTGTGACCATTTTAAACTAAGTAACTTGCTAGAAATAATTGCAATATATATGTAACCAATTACATCACAGCGACTGAAGACTATTTCTGTGTTCCCGCTTTTAAGATGAAATGGCAAAGATGAGAGTTTTGAGAATAAATGTGCAGGCAGAAGTGGGTATTACATATGTTCAAACGTGTCCACATAACGGGTGCAAAAAGATGACATCTTCTGGGAAGCCTGGCAGGGGACCCCATTAGCAACCATATGGTTCCGCAACTTCACCACCTTCATGTTGCTGCAGCTCCTCATGATCATCTTGTTGCTCATTTTCATCTGTTACCCCAACATCTAGTCCTCTCCTTACTTAATGGTAAGGAACCAATAACAGAGCACTGGAAAATAGTAATAGAATTAGGCAGAGTCAACAATGGACTTACAAATCTGAAATCATGCTTGATAATTATTTGGGACCAAGTAATAATATTAATGATGATGAATGAGTTGGCACCACGTATCTGGACTTTCAGAAGACCAGGATAAAGACTGGGACGGTGAATTTGAGAGCAAAGGTGACCATGATTTCCACAGCAAAGGGCATCCATTTGAGCTTGTAGCGGTTTTTCCACGGTCAGAGACAAGAATGAAAACATCCTATCGAAGCCTAGATTGCACAGATGTTGCTCCTCCCTTGGCACCTAAAAGGCATCTTTTGCATTCCAAGTCAACCATGAAGGATGTACAGAGATCTAGGTAAAAGATCACTTTGTAATTTTCCATTGCCACAAAATGCTTAGGGGGCACTCAGCAAATTCAGAAGGCAGTGTCATTGTCACTCAAGTACAATCTGTGTAGCAATCCATGTGCGTAAGGGTTTAGTTTATTGGGCACTGCTCCTAAGAAAATAATTGGCAACTGTTATTTATCAGGCTTGAGGTTAAAATACAATTTCACTTAAGAAATTAGGTTACTGCTCTACTGTTGACATTACTCACGTGAGTTGAGCATTGGAAGAACAACACAGGCAAGCAAGAAAATCTGTCAAAAATGTATGACATGAGAAGTTAGTGTTAAGATACCTAAAATAGGTAAACGGCCTCATCCACATGAATACAATTATCAACTACGGAATGCAATTTAATTCCTTTGCTTCATAATCAATTATTTTTATTAAATCCATTTGTACAACTTCTACTACTCTGCTTTCAATAAATACCCATCAACCAGTTACTCAGACCATTTGGGCATGATTTACTTTCACTAATAACTATTCTTATTAGCCAACATACAAAGTCTGTATGGGCAAAAGCCCTGGTAACCAGCCCCCAGGTCACTGGGGTCTGAGGTCAATGCAAGTCTAGAATCTGGAATTGGCAAGTCCAAGGGTACCCAGAGGCTGGTGAATCCCGGAAGGCAAAACTGAAGGTCAATGACCAAAGGTAAAGGCCCAAAGTTACAAGGACCCAGGTCACAAGGTCAGAGATCCGTGCACGTCTAGAATTTAATGCGTGAAGGTCAAACCCATGAGGAGCAAGCAAGTCCTGCGGTAAAGTCTGATGCTTACAAGTCTGAGGCCAAGGAATGGAGGCCTAGGGGGTGAGAAAGGGGCTTGTTTTCCTGTTGTAGCCTTGCTTTGTTATGTTGTTGATGTTGCTTGTGTTGTTGGGCATGCTGTGTTGGTGCTGGAATGTGCGGCGATACTTGAGTGCTGCCCCCAGCACATCCTTGGGTATGTTGGTTGTAAATGCAAATGTTTCAATGCATATATGATAAATAAATCTGTATCTGAATATCTTCTCTTAGTGAAACATTGCTCTCTTATTTAAATTGTGCGCAATTTACAATCCTTGATTACAAAGCAAGAATTTGCTTATGTTTTTACTTTTTACGTGGGAACACCAAGGATTGGAAAAGTATTTATTACACCAAGAGCAACCATTCATTCTCTCGTGCAGTTGTTCAAAATCTCACATAAATAATTTTCATTTCAACAATGGCTTCTTCCTAAAGCATTTTTTTCCCGCCCCTGCTGTTGTGTTAAAGGGCCATAAGGAGAATCAGGTTTATTACCACTGACTTGTGCCATGAAATTTATTGTTTTATGGCAGCAGTACAGTGCCAGACAAAATAGAACAATAAGTTACAACAATAAATATATAAACGGTGCAAAAGAGGAATAACCAGTAGTGTTCCTGGACAATTTAGAAATCTGGTGGCGGAGGTGAAGGAATCGTTCCTAAAACACTGAGCATGGGCTCTCAGACTCCTGTACCTCCTCCCTGAAGGTAGTAATGAGAAAAAGGCACAATCCAGATACCTTCAAATGTCTTAGTTCCCAATCAAGCTCTCCGGGAACTAATCATCCACTATCTATTTTGTTTCTTTATTTGCTAAGGAGATGTAGACATAATGATGATGGTGACAATATCTGCATAAGGTATCCGGATGCATCCCTCACCAACCAGAGGTGTAGAAAGTCTTTGGTGGTCTTAAATCCAAATGCAGAGAGTTTGTAAATCTGGTGGGAGCAAAGGATGTTGGAAATGGCGAGGGTACAGCGCCGCGGGAGAGGTGTGGGACTGGTGGCAGAGAAGGGATGCCGGAGGCAGGGGGTGACCCAGCCTTGACACACCAGTCAAGGTCATTTGATTCCAAACAATTGGTTTATTGTTCATCACAGAATGTTTCTCTGGTGCTTCCCATTCCCTCCCTTCTCTCTTCCCTCTTTCCCAACCATGATACCCCTCTCCCTGACCACTTCCCACTCCCAGTCCACAATACAGACCCAAATCAGAATCAGGTTTATCATCACTCCCAATATTCTCATCGGTTCTACCATTTTTTCCACTCACCTACACACTAGGGACAGATTATATTGACCAATTAACCGATCAGTTTGTGTGTCTTTGAAACAAAGAAGAAAGTGCAAATCCCGAAAAATGAAATACAGGTTTCCCCCGCCATCCGAAGGTAGAGCGTTCCTATGAAACGGTTCGTAAGCCGGAATGTCGTAAAGCGAAGAAACAATTACTACTTATTTATATGAGAAAATTTTGTGAGCATTCGCAGACCCAAAAATAACCTACCAAATCATGCCAAATAACACATGAAACCTAAAATAACAGTAACATATAGTAAAAGCAGGAATGATATGATAAATACACAGCCTATATAAAGTAGAGATACTTTTCCACAATCATTGCCTGAACTGTTCTCCGTAGCGAAAATCTCACGCAAGCGCCATCGGCAGAAAATCTCACGCAAGCGCTCTCCGGTAACCTTTAAGCTATGAAGCTGCCAAATCATACCAAATAACATATAGAAATACACAGCCTATATAAAGTAGAAATAATGTATGTACAGTGTAGTATCACTTACGGGAATCAGGAAGACAGCGCAGAGCACACTGATGATGGTGTGTTAGGCTGAGTCATCGCAGGTTGAGGTGGTGCAGTGGCCCCTACCCTCCAGGCCGCCGACCGATACATTGCCGCGAAGCATGCAGCGGTAGCCAGGAGGCACTCAGCACATCTTTAAGAAAAAAGCCGAAATAAACATGCTAATTAATTAGATGCCGCCTGGCACGTAAATATTGGCCCAGATCAGAGGCGATTGCCGATTGCATCGCCTCTGATCTGGGCCGACAAATACGTGCAGGGCGGCACCTAATTAATTAGTTTGTTTATTTCGGCTTTATTCTTAAAGATGTGCTGTGTGCCTCCCGGCTATCGCTGCATTCTCTGTGAATCGTATCTGTCCATGGCCTGGGGGTTGGGGTGGTGGGACACTGGGGTGTCATCTCATCGTCGTCTGTTTCCATTAGGGCAGGCAGCACATCTTCTCCTATGACTGCCTGCCTCGATGTCGAAGGTCGAGGTTCGTCATCTGCTGTGGCTGATGTGGAAGGCTTGCTTGACTGCTGAGCCTCGCGCATTTTTAGATCATACAGTTCTTTGTAAGGATTCAAACCATCTTGCAAATATGCCCTAAACCGAATCAAAATTAAAGTCGTACTTTATCATTACTCATTCGGTTTCGATTGTTATCCTTTCCTCTTTGAATTGCATCAGCTCTTCATCTATCAGTTCTTGGTCATGGGATGCCAAAACCTCTTCAACATCATCTTCATCAACTTCCACAAGCCAAACTCACTTTGTCCTTACTTCGTTCACCACGACTGAAACGCTTAATTATGTCTAGTTTCATGCTAAGTGTAACACCCTTAGGAGCTCTTTTAAGCTTTTCCGATACCTTAGAACTCATCTTGCTAACGGCTGCTCACAGGCACATATTTAAGCAATGCCGGCGAGAATGCCGTTCCAAATCCGGGAGAGAGCGGCTGCTCGGGGCGCATGCTGCCTTTTTATCGCACGCTGATTTTTTCGCACGCTTTTTTTCATAACAGTGAAAACACCTTCTGTTGGCGAAAACAGGGAACTAATGTAAGTCTTTCGTAACAGTGAGGTTTCGTAAAGCGAACGTTCGAAAAGCGGGGGACACCTGTAATAAAAAAAATGCTGGAAACAATCAGCAGGTAGTAAATGTGGAAAGGAATGGAAAGGTACGTCGCATCTGGAGTTTCTCTGGTTAGCAGACGATTTCCCTCCACGCCTCTCTGACATAGTGGGGAATCGCGTACCGGGCAAGTTACAGCAGAGATCACCAGCTCGTAACCCAGCACGGATGGAAAGCGTGCAGGGGAGCTGGCTGGCTGGATTCAAACCCGGGACCTCTTGTCCCGAAGTCCGACACTGATGCCACTATGCCACCAGCCAGGTCTGTGGAAAGAGAAACAACATTAACAGAACAAGTTTTTTTGCCACAGAAATTTCCAGCATTTTCTGTTTTTATTATTAGTGTTTTTTAGAACTTAATTTTTAAGGCTCTTTGAAAATTAACTAAGATTTTGAAGACAAATTATTCACTAAGTGTTGGCTAATTGAGTTCTAAAATTTTGAAAATTATATACAAGGGTAATCAAGTATAACTTGTCTGAATACAAAGCAATACATCTTTTAGGCAGTAAATCACAAGGATACATTGACATGGGCAGTATAGGTAGCATCCAAACGCCTTCTAATCTATCTTTGTAAAGATAGAAAAGCAAAGATCAGTAGCAGATATGATGGGGCCGTGGCTGTACATTGTTCCTAAAACATTTCTCTTGAAAGTTTGATGTCAAGAATATTTCATTACTTGTTGTATAAAATTGGATACTCAGGACTTTTTAGATGCAAAAGCTGTTTCCTGAAAGACACCTGGTACTTTAAGGAACTTCCCTTTTCAGAATTTGTCACTGTTTTACAGAGCTGAAGGAAAGCCACCGCAGACAAAAGAATAACAATTTTCATAAAATGTAGTGGACAGCCTGTGATTGCCCGTGAAATGTGGAAAAAATGATGTTCTGACAGAGGTGGCGGATTGTGTGAGTGTTAAGCTCGCTTTTGTTTTTACAGTTTAGCAAAATAGAAGCCTTTTGGGCCGCCGGGCAAAGAGATCCCTAATTAAATAGAAACAAGGAATAAAATATTGTTGAAACTTTTTAACAAAATGAGGCTGAAAGTTTTGCAGTGAAAAACAATTCAATCACTTAGTTACACATGGTATATTCCTATTCACTTCAGAATCAGAATTAAATTAGGTTTAATATCACTAGTATATGTCATGAAATTTGTTATGTGCCACCAGTATGTTGCAATACATAACAATAAAAACTGCAAATCACAGTAATATATGCTGGGGAGGCTAGTGCTCATGTTAGAGCTGACTGAGTTCACAACTTTCTGCAGCTTATTTCTATCCTGTGTAGTGCCCCCACCCCCCCCATACTAGAAGGGGATGCTCTCCCATGGTACATCTGTAGAAATTTGTGACGTACCAAATCTCCTCAAACTCCCAATGAAATATCGCTACTTTTGTGCCTTCTTTGTAGCTGCGGCAATTTGTTGGGCCCAGGATAGATTCTCAGAGATGTTGACACCCAGAAACTTGAAACTGCTCACTCTTTCTACTTCTAATCCCTCTGAGGACTGGTGTGTGTTCAAAGAAGACACACAAATTGACTTCTGACTTTTGCAAAGAAGAATAAAATAAAACTGAGCGCCTGTGAAATAGGTAATCCAGTGGAGATTTAGACTTGTGTGGCAAAGGTTTACAAAAATAAAACCGATTCTGAATTGTTCAATGAAATGAAGAATCTGATTTTCAAAAACCTAACATTTTTGTAACCCTTGGTCGAACCAAAGGCATCAATTTCTCTATTTTCACTTAATTGTAAAAAGCCTTCAGGATAGATGGGAATCTAAAAGAATAAAAATACCAAAGCAAGATACCATGGATACTGGAAATCTGAAATTACAACAGAAAATACTGGAAATGGTCACATCAGGCAGTGTTTTTTGAAGGGGAACAGTTTCAATTTTGGGTCAAACAATTGTACTTGTTCAAGAAATATATCCACCATTTTTTGCTCAGGTTGTCTGGATACATTTGATGTCTGAAAAAGTAATGAAAATTATCTGCAGTATATACAACTCACCTCTCGTTAAATATGAAAATTGCATTAAAAATCCATGCAAGAGCAAGTGGGAGAGTTCCGAGTGAACTTTTCAGTAAGAACAAAAGCTTAGTCATTGATAGTCACTGACAGGAGAAGAGGCAAAGGTGGGTTGCCTGCACCTTAAAACAGACATCCCACCTCTCCCGGAAGTTCCCGGAGTCTCCCGCATATTAACAGTGGCTCCCTGATGCTCGCAAATTACATACAATATCGTGGAAATCAATTTTTTTGAGAGCAAGCGTGAGAGTGAGCGCGTTGGGGGGGGGAAGAGAGAGAGAGAGAGAGAGAGAACGAGAACGAACCAACCATGGGAGAGTGTTCCAAAAAAAGAGAATATAACACGTATGTCACCCAGACTAACCTAAAGTGTACCCCTGCCTAACAGGGGTCAAAAATAATGACAGTGTTGCTCGCTGCACTGTTTGCAACAGTGACTTTTCTATTGCCCTTGGTGGGTTTAGACTGTAAAAGACATGTTGAGGTGAGTTTAACAGGTGTCATTCGTTCATTAGCATAGCTACTGTTATTTAAACTAGCTGGCCAGCTGCTAAGGAGCTACTCTATTGCAGACATCCCACCTCCCCCAGAAGTTCCGGGAGTCTCCCGCAAATTGGTGGTGCTACCTCCCTGAAATGAGTTTTTGCAGGGTGGGATGTCTGCTTAAAACCAGACACCGGGCAGATGGGGCTCATCAGCCATGATTGGCAGCTGATCTAGGAGAAAGAAAACTCTGATCTCAAACCTCCACTGCCTTGCAGCTATACACGTTCATAGGGAAGGTTTCGGGAGTAAACCCTGAGGTAAAATCTGGACCTGGAGTCCCTAAGGCAGTTCAACGTTGGTTGGCAACTCCTGTGACACCACTGGTGCCAAACTATTCATTTCTGCTGTTCCTTTGGATTCCTCAGCTGCGTGGAGAGGGGAAATCTGCTGTATGGGCACAGCTTGCTCTCCACATCGTACTGCTCTAGCTTGCGTACTGGCTTGCGTATGACAGCTAGGACACAACATCCATGGCCGACCCTGACCAATGAAGGGCCTCATATTGATATTGGAAAAGGTGATTTGATTTGTTTCCTGTCTAAATAGCTGATTTTTACTAATTGGTTAGTTGTAATTTTAAAGAATTTCTTAGAGCTGCTGAAATAGTCAAACAGAAAAAGTTCACTGTCTGATAGATTAGATCCACAATATTTGCTTTGGGGGAAATTTTTGGTGCTGTTTGACAAGACATGTAGTTGCTTATGTTGAATACCAATGACTCCTGTTTAGAAAAGAGTACAATGTGTTCAATGGCAGACAAAGTTGAAAAGAATCTAGCCTGTGAGACTAATTAGGCACCTTGGGAGAATTCCCATGGACAGCAACATTCCTTAACTGTATCAGAACCCAGTGAAACAACTCTGGCAATATACAGTCTGCTGCTTTGCTCAAATATGTTAATGTTGCATTGTGAAAGAAGTGAAAGAAATGAAGAAGTTACAATGGGCTGATATTTTAATTGGAATTGATATATCTACAATAATTTACTGATTAGGGCTTAAATATTTATTAACCCAATCAAAATTCTTTCCTAGATTTATTAGTAGGTCACTTAACATCAGTAAGTGTTCCCAGACTTGTAGGTACTAACTGAATAAGCGCTAAAAGATGTAGTCTGACCATTGGCCAGCATTTATTTTTCTACGTAAGAATGAAAAAATAAAGAGTTTTATTGCAAAGAAACATCTGGTATTACACTGAGTTATTAAATATTGAACATACAGTGAGACTTAACAGAATATTAACTAACATACATGAACTCACAAAAAAAATCAGAGAAGTTGGGTAGAGAAAGCGAGATCTGTTCAAGAGCAGGAACCATTGAAAAGAGCAAGTTTTGTTGAGTGTAAGTTTCACTTGGGCCAAAGAAAAGAAGTGAGGTTTAAGCAGAGTGGCTATTGTTTGAGTGGGGAACTGAAGCTTTGGCTCAAGAGGCTTCAGTGAGAAGAGGCAGAGGCCAAAGTCCCGGAAGCCATTTTGGATCAGCCATTGTGACTGGACCAGTGGAGAATGTCTAAACTCCGAGGATGAAGATTTGGCTCAAAAGGCTTTGGCAAGGCGGCACATGTGAGTAGAGGTAAGAATAAGTAAGGCTTTTTTTTAACATAACATAATTAACTAAAATGATACAAAATTACAACAAAAAAGTGATGCAGAATCACGTGATGTGTTATAGCTGCATGATGTAGAAGCTGATGGACTCCATGTGGTTCCTGTTGACCACATCTGCAGCAAACGTGGGTTGCTCGAGAAACTTGAGCTCAAAGTTGACGACCTGGAATCTGAGCCTCAAACACTGTGTAATGATCAATAAGCCAATTGTTTGGAATCAAATGACCGTGCCTGGTGTCTCAAGGCTGGGTGTATCTGCATCTACGTCATCTCCCCCACTCCTACCTTTGGCACTACTTCCTCTGCCACCTGTCCCACCCCCCTCCTGCAGTGCTCCACCCTCACCATTCCCAACATCCTTTCCTCCCGGTAGATCTACAAATGCTCCACGTTGACAAATACAGTACTGTGCAAAAGCCTTAGGCACATATTAAATAGAGCTGTAAAGTGAAGATACTAAAAATAATGAAATTAGAAGTTCAAAAAATTCAAAGTCCTAAGTTCATTTATCAAAGTATGTATAAATTATTTTAAATCTTATTATTCTAAATCAACAAAAAATACATTAAAGCAATCAAGTCAACATATCAATATATACAATAAGAGTTAAACTATCAACCAAGCTAAACAATAATAATAAGAAAAAACATAATGTTAAAGCTATTTTTTTTGAAAAAAAGAAATAAGGGAAAAAGAACCCCTACTAACTAAAACAAAAAACCCTACTAACAAAAATAAAAGGGAAAAAAAGCCATTAGGAGCACAAACCCGGAGCTATACACCATACAAGCTTCCATAAAAGGAAGACATCAATCCGCCAACCAAATCCATTTACCCAAGAATCAGAAGGGGACCATCTAAATTAACTCAAATTAAATGATAATAGCAGGCAAAAGAGCCCCACCTTTTCTCAAAGTCAAATCGAGTTCGACCTGATTTTCTCCAAACTAACATAACATCACCTGAGAGATCAATTGTATCAAAGTGGGCATGTATAAATTATACAACCTTGACATATATCTCCTTACAGGCAGCCACAAAAAAACCCGAAAAGAAACATTTTAAAGAATACTACACAAACACCCTCACCATTCCCAACATCCCAACAAGAAAAGTTTCTACATTTCAAAACATTTACTAAAAAGAGTAGTAAACAGTAAAACACTAAATCAAATCATATTTGGTGTGACCACCTTTGCCTTTAAAACTGAATCAATTCTCTTAGGTATGCTGTTGGGCAGTTTTAGAAGAAATTTGCCTGGTAGGTTGTTCTAGGACAGGGGTCCGCAATCTTTTTTACAACGCGGACCAGTTTATTATTGACAATATTCTTGCGAACCAGCCAACCCCGGGGGGGGGGGGGTAGGGTTGCCAACGGACAAGAGTAGCAGTCATATACGTTGTGTTTACCCCGAGAAAGACTATAATGACCATGAAGCCTTGTGCGGGCACCAGTGCGCATGCGTGATCGTGCTGATTTTTTTCGACAAATCATTTTTGGGGATTCTGTTCGGGGGTGGGGGGGGGTGTTAATCACGACTGGAATATAGGTGATAAGTGGCTAATACACTCAATTTCATTTCTAAAAGGGTTTAGCTAACAAATTTAATATTAAACACACAGCGCATATTTTCCTTGCATGAATATAGTGATGTCAATTATCAGGGGAGGACAGGAGAGCTTGAAGTAAGTGTTGAACAAACTTCCAGTAGAAGTGGTACAGGCAGGTTGATTATCATTTAAAGAAAAATTGGATAGGTATATGGACAGGAAAGGAATGGAGGGTTATGGGCTGAGTTCAGGTCGGTGGGACTAAGTGAGAGTAGCGTTCGGCACGGACTAGAAGGACAAAGATGGCCTGTTTCCGTGCTGTAATTGTTATATGGTTTTATAAGACAATAGCATCATAACATTTTAAGTAACGTTTGGATATTAAACACACAGCACATATTTTCCCCGTATGAACATATAAAATCTTTGCAACACACCAATATCGCTGAATCAGTGGGAGCCCTGGGCTTGTTTCCCTGCAACAAGACGGTCCTATCGAGGGGTGATGGGAGACAGCGATGCTCGAAGGGGGTTCCTTATGTCCAGTCTATTCTGCAACTTAGTTTTCGTTGCATTCATTGCAGGGATATGTTGGAAATGGAAGCAACGTTTTCAGTGCTCTCGTGGCTATCTCAGGATAGTTAGCCTTGACTTTGATCCCGAATGCTGGCAGAGATGTTATATCAAACATATTTTTCAGCCCGCTGTCATTTGCAAGCTCGAGGAGTTGATCTCCTTCCTGCGCTGACATGGAAGACGCGCGGGTAATGACCTCGCGTGCGTTCAAGCTCAACAGTGCGTGACAGGGAATGAGGAAAGGTGCAGCTGGCTCATATCGCCAAATCATATCGTTTCCTCGCGGCCCGGTACCGGTCCGCGGCCTGGTGATTGGGGACCGCTGTTCTAGGAGGACTTACCACAGTTCTTCTGCAGACTTTGGCTATCTTGATTGCTTCTATCTCTCCAGGTACTCCCAAACAGCATTTAACATGTTGAGATCAGGGTTCTGTGGAGGCCATATCACCTATTGGGGGGAGGGGCATGGTAGCTGTAGCATAATGCTTTACAGTTCCAGTGACCCAGGTTCAATTCCTACAGCTGCCTGTAAGGAGCTTGTAAGTTCTCTCTGTGATCACATGTTTCCTCCAGGTGCTCCACTTTCTTCCCACAGTCCAAAGATGTACCGGTTGGTAGGTTAATTGGTCTTTGTATATTGCCCCATGACCAGTCTACAATTAAATCGGGGGCTATTGGGCGGCATGGCTCAAAGGGCCAGAAAGGCCTATTCAACACTGCATGTCAATAAATAAATAAATAAATGTTGCAGAACTCCTAGATCTTCGTTTTGCTGACGATAGTTTTTATTTTAATGACCTTGGTTGTGTGTTTAGGGCCGTTATCCTACTGTAGAATGAAGTTGGGACCAATCAGACACCTCCCAGATGGCATTGCATGATTGGATGAGAATCTGCTTGTACTTCTGATTCTATTAATTCTGACCAGGTCACCAACTCCATTTGCAGAAATGCAACCCCAGACCTGCTGGGAACCTCCACCATGCTTCGCTGTTGACTGCAGACACTCATCCATGCAGCACTCTCCAGCTCTTCCATGGTCAAACTACCTCCTGGTTTACGTCTAAAGTTTCAAATTTTGACTCGTCAGTCTAGAACACTTGCCGCCATTGTTCAGCAGCCAGTCCTTGAGTTTTTGTGTGTCTCTTGACTTTGTTTCTGTTTCAGACAAATGACTTTATGATAGCAAGTGCTCTGAACTGACCAAGAGATTTGATGAGAGCAGGGCAGTAGATGTTGTATTCATGGACTTTGGCAAAGCATTTGTGAAGGTTCCAGATAGTAGATTAGTCCAGAAGGCGAGATTATGTCCCCTGTTGTTTGTCATGTTTAGTTATAAGGTGTATAAGAATGAAGATGGCATGATTAGCAAGTTTGCATATGACACCAAATTTAGTAGCGTAGTAGATATTGACAGGAATGTTCTCTCTTCATGACTACCACCAGGAAGGAAGCACAAGAGTCTAATACTGGAGTAACTCAGCAGGTCGGGCAGCGTGTATGGAGAGTCAACATTTCAGACTGAGACCCCTCATCAGGACTTCAATAGTACAGGAGTCTGAAGACTTAAACTCAGCAATTCAGAAAACAGCTTCCCCTCCACCATCAGGCTTCTGAATGGTCCGTGAATGCTATTTTGTCAATTTCTTTTTTTATGTATTATTTGCTTCTGTAATATATTATAATTTTGTCTTTAAACTGTATTGCTGCAACAAAATAACAAATTTCACATCATACAAGTCAGAGATAATAAATAAACCTAATCTGAAATACAGAGTTCCCTGAAAGTGGTTACATAATTCAGCAAGGTGGTAAAGAAAGCACAAGGCATGCTTGCCTCATTAGTCAAGTTACTGAGTGCAAGAATTATGACACCATGCTACAAGAGGTTGGTGAGACTACATCTGGAATATTGTGCGTACTTCTGGTCTCCATTCTAGAGGAAGGATGTGATTGATCTGGAGGAAGTGCAGAAAAGACTCAAGGATGGGCTTGATACTATAACCATCCATCTTATATATGCCCCTCATATTTTATAAACCTCTCTGAGGTGACACTCAGCATCCTTTACAGGACAGTCCTAACTTATCCCAGTCTATTCAAACAACAGGAATTCTGCAGATGCTGGAAATTCAAGCAACATACATCAAAGTTGCTGGTGAACGCAGCAGGCCAAGCAGCATCTATAGGAAGAGGTGCAGTCGACGTTTCAGGCCGAGACCCTTCGTCAGGACTAACTGAAGGAAGAGTGAGTAAGGGATTTGAAAGCTGGAGGGGGAGGGGGAGATGCAAAATGATAGGAGAAGACAGGAGGGGGAGGGATAGAGCCGAGAGCTGGACAGGTGATAGGCAAAAGGGGATACGAGAGGATCATGGGACAGGAGGCCTTGTCTTTCTTCCCGGACCTCCTGTCCCATGATCCTCTCGTATCCCCTTTTGCCTATCACCTGTCCAGCTCTCGGCTCTATCCCTCCCCCTCCTGTCTTCTCCTATCATTTTGCATCTCCCCCTCCCCCTCCAGCTTTCAAATCCCTTACTCACTCTTCCTTCAGTTAGTCCTGACGAAGGGTCTCGGCCTGAAACGTCGACTGCACCTCTTCCTATAGATGCTGCTTGGCCTGCTGCGTTCACCAGCAACTTTGATGTATGTTGCCAGTCTATTCAATCTCTTTTTGTAGCTCAAGTCCTCTTTTGCAGGGTAGCAAAGTCTAAAACTAGAGGGCATTGGTTTAAGATGAGAGGGAAAAAAATTTGAAAGGGACCTGAAAGTCATGTTTTTCTACACAGCGGATGGTAGGTATATGGAACAAAATGCCAGAGCAAGTGCTAGAGATAGGCACAATTATGTTTTACATACATTTGGACAGAATGTGAACAAAAACACAAACAAATGTGACTAGGCACTTTGACAGACATGGCAAGGACAAGTTGGGCTAGAGGAGCTGTTTCAATGCTGTATAATTGTATGACACCATAAGAGCCGAGAAAGTCGGAATTCAACTCACGGCACGATAGCCTAGTGGTTACCACAACATTTTCCAATACCAGCAACCCGGGTCCAATTCCCACCATCACCTGTAGGGAGTTTGTATGTTCTCCCCACCACAGCGTAGATTTTCTGCAGGTGCTCCAGTTTCCTCCCTCAGCCCAAAGTTGTACCAGTTGGTAGGTTAATTGGCCATTGTAACTTGTCCTGTAATTATGTTTGGGGTTAAATTAGGGGTTGCTAGGCGGTAGGACTCGAAGGACCTGAAGGGCCTACTCCATGCGTATCCCAATAAATAAATACAAAATAAACTCCTTATTATCTATTTAAAAGCTCTCAGTCTTTAAAGTTGCAGGTTTCGGCTCTTAGAATGCATTCAAACATCAATACAATATTGTTTACATAAGTAGACTCTAAATTAATTGGTAAATATCATGTTGGATAGGGATGCTAAGCATTGGAAAATGGGTTAAAAGTATGCTTGCTTTCCAACTTGCTACTGCCTTATCTGCATGTGAATAAATAAGTGAATAAGTAGTCCTTACTCACTTAAAAATAAATTAATACTTACAGAATCCTTTAATTCTTCAGAATCTTTTACAGAACATCGAGCAGGCTTGGCTGGAATTTCATCACCACATTCATTGTCTGATGCATTGGGAGATTCCACAAGATCAAGTATTTCATCCCTCTTCTGTCCTCTGAATCTTATTTTGTCCAATCGTTTTAGCATGTTCAATACGGAGTTCTTTTCCTTCACTTTAACATGATGAATGCTGTTCCTGATAAAGAGGAAAACACAACACACTGACAAAATATTCCCAAGCACTGTTTAATTTCCAGCACATGCTATTCAACAAACAGGCAGTCAGATCTCAAAAGATTCATAGAAGCACATGTGAAGCAGAGAACATTCTGACAGTATTCCAAACTGATGACTAGTCTATAACATGAGAAATCTGTGGTTTATTGTCTATTACAAAACAGGGCATTCATAATTAACACGTCTACCAATGTATAATTCTGAGTTAATTGTAAATTATTTCACAAATTAAGCAGTCAGCTTCTCAGAGAAACTGGATCACATCTGCTCCAATTAGAATTCATCCTTAAAATAAGTGAAAAATCATCACTGGAAATACAACAAGCAACACAACACCAATACACTTTCAATTTGAGAGATAGATGTTTTTAAATTCAAAAAAAAAAATGGCTTAGGCCAAGAACAACAACATTCAGCTTCTCAACAAAATTCACTCAGGTGTAACACCTTAACTGTCCCTGCACAACATCCATTAAGTGGTCTTTCCTGCCCTCCTTGTTCTATTGACAATTATTTAATTTGTTCATATGTTCACATAATTTAAGTTTGATTATTGACACTTGTTGTGACTGTACTGCTAACTGTTGATTGCCCACAGCTGTCTCTGCACTGTTGTCTTATAAATTGTTAGTTGCTATGGTGTTGTCTGTTATGGTATTGTCCTGTGGTTTATTCCTAGCACTAAACCACAATCAATTCTGCTATGTTTCACATACTGGCAACAAAGTAATTCTGATTCAGTTTTATAAAACCATGTGTATACTCACTAAAAAATCATGTGTGCCTAACCTAGCATCATTTACAACAGCTTCTCATTTATACTCCAGTGCAAACTCAACAAGTCATTTTAAAGTATTATTTTACATTCAAGTAAGCCAAATATATATTACTAATCACCATTTACTAAGTTTTCATTTTGATCGAATTAAGAGACTATTGCACAAATCTTTCAGTGTATCACAAGTCATCCCCCCTCTTAAAGTATCCCATTGGCACTGTAGTTGCTTATGACCTTAATTTTTGTGTGTGTTTTAAGGCCAGAATCCACTGGCTAACCATGACTGCCCTTGAGCAGGTGGTGGTAAACATCTTCCTGAACCACCTTTATTTTGTGCTGATAGAATGCTCACTGTGCCATTAGGAGCAGCAAAAATCTGTGAGTTGCTGTGTGATGTGCAGGGAATGCACGGATCCTTCACATACTCCTACCAGCCTTGTCTTTGAGATAGTTTGGAAGGTGCCAATGGTTTATTTAATTTTTACAGTTCATTTTGTTGATGGTAGATACAGGAAACAACCTACACACAAAATGCTGGAGGAACTCAGCAGGTCAAGCAGCATCTATGGAAAGCAGTACAGTCAATGTTTCGGGCTGAGACCAATCCACTGATGGTGACAGTGAGGCTTTGAGATGATAGGGCAAAAAAAAATCTACTTGTTTAAAAAAAACCTTAGTGTTAATCAACCAAGGAAGCAGACTATATTCTCTAATCATGGAAGTAGTGATTGGACTTTGGTGATTCAGGAGATCAGAGACATAAAAGGAAACATAAACCCTGACCTTGTTTGGTAGCCTCCAACCTGATATACACCTTATATTCCGTCTGGGTAGCCTCCAACCTGATGACATGAACATTGACTTCACTAACTTCCATTAATGCCCCACCTCCCCCTCGTACCCCATCCGTTATTGCCCATCCTCTGGGCTTCCCCCCTGCCCCTTTTCTTTCTCCCTAGGCCTCCCATCCCATGATCCTCTCATATCCCTTTTGCCAATCAACTGTCCAGCTCTTGGCTCCATCTCTCCCCCTCCTGTCTTCTCCTATCATTTCGGATCTCCCCCTTCCCCTTTCAAATCTCTTACTAGCTCTTCTTTCAGTTAGTCCTGATGAAGGGTCTCAGCCAGAAACATCGACTGTACCTCTTCCTATAGATGCTGCCTGGCCTGCTGCGTTCACCAGCAACTTTTAAGTGTGTTGCTTGTTTGCTAAATATGACTTGGGTCACTGTCCCTGATGCCACAAAGTCAGCACTTGTCAGTGTGTGAAGAGAAATCACTCTCATTTCTGGAATTAATCCCTTTATTCTGACCAATGATCTGGAGCCTAATGATTTAAACCAGGGGTTGCCATCCTTTTTTATGCCATGGACCCCTACTATTAACCAAGGGGTCCATGGATCCCAGGATGAGAGCCCTTATCTAAACAGATACCCAACTCAGTGCAGGTGCACACATTAATAGCACAATATAGAACAGCTTCCAACACTTTGCTGACAAGAAATAATAAATGAACATGGTAGAAGTTAAGAAATCAGATTTGATCAACTTCCAAACGAACATAACAAACACGAGCCATTTTCTACATTATTGGGTAGATTCCAATGTTGGAGATGCTTGGCCACGTTGAAGCAATTAGTTTTGTATTGTTTAACCATCAATAGCATCTCATACAATGCTGCAGAGTCATCAGATTGACCTCTCATTTTCTGATACATCCGAAGAACTAAAGAACCCAATGAACCATGCCCCTCAAGTCTGCCCCAGCTTTGAACACAGCTGATCTGCCCCAGATTTCATCTCATCTGTACCAGTTCCCCATAGTCCCAAGTTCCCTGATCCAAGTTCAAAAATGTGTCTTCTCCCTCTTCAGATACCCTTGATGTTTTAGCCTCCACAAATATCTCAAGCAGAAAATTCTAGACATTTAAAAGTTCAAAATTCGAAGTAAATTTATTATCAAAGTACATATATATCAACATATACTACCCTGAGCTTAATTTTCTTGTGAGCATTCATAGTAAACACAAAAAAAGTAGAATCAATAAAAAACCACACAAAACAAAGATTCACAAACAACCAATTTGCAAAAGACAACAAAATATGCAAATACGTTTGTACGAAAAAAGAAACAAATAAGAAATAAATATTGAGAAAATGGATTTGTGGAGCTCTTGAAAGTGAGCTTGGGTTGTGGAATCAGATCAATACTAGTGTGAGTAAAGTTATCCCCTCTGGTTCAAGAGCCTAATGGTTGAAGGATAATAACTGTTCCAGAACCTGGTGGTGTGGGACCTGAGGCTCCTGCACCTCCTTCCTAATGGCAGCAACAAGAAGAGAGCATAGCCTGGATGGTGGGGTTCCTTGGTGATGAACGCTTCTTTCCTACAACAGCACTTCTTGTAGGTGTGCTCAATGGCGAGGAGGACTTTCTCCACCATGGTCTGGCTGCATCCTCTATTTTTTTGTAGGTCTTTCCATTCACGGGCATTGATGTTTCCATACCAGGCCATGTTGCAATCAGTCAGTAGGCTCTCCACCACGCATCTACAGAAGTTTGTCAAAGTTTACTGAACATGGAACCATCTTAGACGTTATGGTCCAATAAAAATAATATGTATTTACATAATACTTCTAATACAGAAAAAAATAACCCACAAGAACTTCATTGAACAACAAGACAAGACAGATACCGATCCAAAGAAGATATTAGGAGAGTGGCTCAAAGTTTGGTCAGAGGAAGACTTCAGAGAGGGTCTGTAGGGTGGCATGGTAAAGTCGTTGTTAGCACAACAATTTACAGTACCAGCAACCTGGATTCATTTCCTGCTGCTGTCTGTACGGAGTTTGTACATTCTCCCTGTGGTTGCATGGGTTTCCTCCAGGTGCTCCGGTTTATTCTCCACAGATGTACCAGTTGGTAAGTAAATAGGTCATTGTAAATTCTATGATCAGGCTAGGGTTAAATCATGGGTTGCTGAGTGGCATGGTTCGAAGGGCCGGAAGGGCCTATTCCATACTGTTTCTCAATAAATAAATAAAATAAAAAGAGATTCAATGTATTTACCAGCTCAGGAGATGATCAGAGGCGGACATGTATTACCACATACTTCAACAACATGCACAAAATGCTGAGGCAACTGAGCAAGTCGGGCACCATCCATGGAGAAGACTGAACAGTCAATGCTTCAGGCTATCCTGATAGAGTCTCAGCCCAAAATGTCGACTGTTTTCCCCCCTCCATAAATGCTGCCAGTCTTGTTGAATTCATCCAGCATTTTGTGTGTGTTGCTCAAGATTTCCAGCATCTGCAGAAACACTTGTGCTTATGACAGCTTACTTCAATGTCTGATAAATATGAAGGCAAATGAGTTGTTGGCATCTACTCACTTACTATGTAGGTGAATGCAGAATCCAATTTATGCAAAGATTCCACAAACAGGAATGACATGCAGAACCAGTTAGCTATGTTTTTGGTGACACCGCTGAAGTAAAAAGTGTTGTTTGGTGCTTCTTCTCCTAAAAATGTGCTGCAGTCTGTAAAGTTCACCTGAACAGACAAATGGAACCTTTACTTAGTATGTTATTTGTACAAATTGTCACTGACAATGAAGAACGACCTCCTAATGCATCCTTGCAGTATTAACTTAGATTATATGTTCAAGCTCAAGAATAGTTTCAATGTGGTTCTGACTCAGTGCTATCAACAGAAAAGTGCAGCAGCTTTTTAAACAAGACCACCAGAAATGCAATCACCAAAACACTACAAACGACAAGAATACCAAAAGTCCTGAAAGCAGTCAATAAAATGCAGTATTCTCTTCCAAATATATCATTTAACACAGTGTATCCCAACCATTTTTTTGCCTAACATACCCCTAAAGCACTTTCATACTTGCCATTGCCCCCCCCCACCCCAAAAGCAGCTTCATACTTGCCAACGCTGCCCTGGCACAATAAATTTTCTGATGCCCCCTGAGTGCTAATATGAGAAAAATTATTCTGCTTAAAATTTTTAGTTTTCTTTAAACCTAGCTTACACAGTACCTGTGCACTGTACAGCAGCTTCAATATCAATGTGATCCTCAAGCTTGATGGTTTTTAGCAAGAGTTGAAATATCTGGTTCAAGTTGTGACAGCAAAATCCTTAAGTCCCCAAGCATAACAATGTCTGAGCAGTTTCTGCTTTTTGTGAGTACGTGGTTCACTGCACTGAAGCCTCTTTCAACAAAGTAGGAGGATAGAAATGCAATGAAGAGCAGCTTGGCTCTTCTCCAAAGACCACGAAACTTTGTATGACAGTTTAGCCACATACCACAAACACCGACAGTTTTGAAAAACATTTTTGCTTCTTCATCATTCTGAATTTCAATAATTTCTTCCTGCAAGCTCTCTTCCTTTTCTTTCACTTGCAAAGAAATGGGTTAATTACCGAGATTGGAATTTCCAGATTGCTCAAATCCTTGAATCAATTCTGAAAATCCTTCTTTAGTGACTACAGGTGTAAGCAGTACTGCTGCAAATCACCGTCTGCGAAAGAGTGCCATACTTTCCATGGAGGAAAACTGTGAGAATATTCTTCTCCCAATGTTTTGCTTATTTCCAATTTCCTGATTAAAGTGGACACTGCACTTTTTGCCTGGATTAAAGTAAAATTCTCACCTTGCAGTTTCAAATTTAGAATGTTCATTTTGTCATACAGATCGGCCAGGTATGCCACATCTCCACGTAGAAATTCAATCTTGTTTCCCAAGCTCTTGTTGACTTTGAGCAAAAATCTAACCAGTGTCAAAAAGATTAAAAAAACATTTTAGGCAGCAGCCTTTTGACAGCCAACACACTTCAGTGTGAAGAAGCAAGTATTCAAACTCTTCATCATTATCTTGGCATAACAGGCAAAATATTCTGCTATTTAATGGATAAGCTTTAATTTGGTTGATAGCAGATATTATTAATATTTAATATTGTAATCCAGGGAGCAGGAAGCGCAGAATCAAATATTGCTGTGATGATTGTACGTTCTAGTATCAATTGTTTGGTGACAATAAAGTATAAAGTAAAAGTCATGCTTGATAGAAGTTGCTTACTGAGGTTTTTGGCTGCAAGATGATGATAAATTACACAATGGATTGCAAACAGACTTAGAATTTCTTTTTTCCCCACTCATTGTACATTGATATCTGTTGAAGTTTGTTTTTAAAACTTTTTACAAAAGAGAACCTCTTCATAAATATTTTCATTTTTGATAAACTGTACAAATGTCATTAGTAGTACCTTGTTGTCTTGCGCAATTCACTCATCCAGTTGTATCCCAAATTGTTTATTGTACATCTTTCCCTCCCCCCCCCGCTTTCTGCAAGGATCGCTCCCTACGCGACTACCTTGTCCATTCATCCCCCCCCACCCCCATCCCTTCCCACAGATCTCCTCCTGGCACTTATCTGTGTAAGCGGAACAAGTGCTACACATGCCCTTACACTTCTTCCCTCACCACCATTCAGGGCCCCAGACAGTTCTTCCAGGTGAGGCGACACTTCACCTGTGAGTCGGCTGGGGTGATATACTGCATCTGGTGTTCCCCATGTGGCCTTCTATATATTGGCGAGACCCGACGCAGACTGGGAGATCGTTTTGCTGAACACCTACGCTCTGTCCGCCAGAGAAAGCAGGATCTCCCAGTGGCCACACATTTTAATTCCACATCCCATTCCCATTCTGATATGCCGCCTCTACTGTCAAGATGAAGCCACACTCAGGTTGGAGGAACAACACCTTATATTCCGCCTGGGTAGCCTCCAACCTGATGGCATGAACATTGACTTCTCTAACTTCCGTTAATGCCCCACCTCCCCTTCGTACCCCACCTGTTACTTATTTATTTATTATTTTTTTTCCTCTCTTTCTCCTTTTTCTCCCTCTGTCCCTCTCACTATACTCCTTGGCCATCCTCTGGGCTTCCTCCCTCTCCCTTTCTTTCTCCCTAGGCCTCCCGTCCCATGATTCTCTCATATCCCTTTTGCCAATCAATTTTCCAGCTCTTAGCTCCATCCCTTCCCCCTCCTGTCTTCTCCTATCATTTCGGATCTCCCCCTCCCCCTCCCAGTTTCAAATCTCTTACTATCTCTTCTTTCAGTCAGTCCTGACGAAGGGTCTTGGCCCAAAATATCGACTGTACCTCTTCCTATAGATGCTGCCTGACCTGCTGCGTTCACCAGCAATTCTTGTGTGTGTGTTGCTTGAAATTCCAGCATCTGCAGATTTCCTCGTGTTTCTGTTTATTGTAACTCTGTGTATAGTTGTTACTCAATGTCTTCACTCATTTCAGCAATACGATGAGCTACAGAGTTATTACTCAGAGGAATTGATTTTAAAATACATATCCATTTTGAGAATAGTGGTGAGCACTTCTGATACAGCAGACATTATTAATCTTTCACCAATTGTGTGAGATTTTCCACACTTTGCTATCATTTTGGAAATGCTATAAGAAACAATGAGACCACTATCAAGGTCATTTTTAGCTTTCTTGGCAAATGACTCCAGTGTGCAACACTTTTCAAATGCTTCTTTCATCTTCTGGAACTGAGTAACGCCATAAGTAGCCTTTTCAGGGTGTCTTTTACAGAAGTGTTCCTGCAATCTCGATGGCTTCATGGCTTCATGGCTTCATTAGACAGTACAGTATTACAAATAAGACACGGGGCATCGCTGATCTGAAGAGAATGGAATAAAACCATACTCCAGGTATGTAACATTGTACTGATGCACTTTCTGTCGTTTCTGTTTCTTAGCAGGATTAGAATTCAAGGCTTCACCACCTTCAGACTCAGAGATCGCACTGTACCCATTTAGCCATCATTAACGGGGCTAAATTAAAATAAAAAAATAACACAAACTGGGAGTGCCTATCGAGTGTTGATGACGGCAGCGAGTTAACATGGTCGGAACAATGGTAGCACCACACAAAGGAACGGCAAGGTGAAGATGAAGATGATCATAACAGCGAAAATTACTTTGACAAGGATTCAGAATGGAATCTGAATGTTAGTCGGGACAGAGCTGGTGTTTGGCAGGCTACCTTTATACTATTCCAGTTACTGGAATTCACCAATCACGTAGCGCCTCAACCACTAAAGATGATTTTTAACCACACATATAAAGCCAAGGTTGCTTTGAACATCTCAAGAGGAATCTTCAGGGTCAGCAAGTTCACTGATTGGCTGTATTTCACCACTTGGTTCCAGCCAGCACTGTTTTCCATAGATCTGTCGAGAAAATTGAGAGGGTGTACTTGACTTACCAACTTTAAATTGCAAAAACTTGTTCCATGCCGCAAGTCAAAGGGAACTGTTGGGCAACCTGGTTGCTAATTTACGCTAATTAATAATGTCTGTTTGGTTGGTAAGGTTGGATAAGATTGCTGAGTTTCAGGCGTATTGTGACGACAAGTGGTCACCACCTACAGAGTTATGATTCTTCCTGTGTTCCAGTGCGGCATCCTTCTTTTGGGAAGTGCCTGCTCCACTAACAGTCGGTCAGATCTCGTGCCTCAAGTGAGGGTGCCACTTACTCCCATGCCCCCCCACCCCACTCAAGAACCTTGAACATCCCCCAACAACTTCTATTTCTGTTTGCAAAAGACCAACTGTATGTTTCACAACACTTCTGGGACAATGTTCTGTGGTCAGATAAGAAATGTACATTGCTATGTTGGAAGAAAAAGGGCAATGCACACCAACGACAAAACCTCATCCCAACTATGAAACATGGTGGAACATGGTTTGGGGCTGCTTTGCTGTCTCAGGGCCTGGGCAGCTTGCAATTGTTGAGGGAACAATGGATTCAAAATGGTATCAAGATATTCTACAGGAGAATGTCAGGGTAGCGGTTTGGCACCTGAAGCTTTATAGAAGTTGGATAACGCAACAAGACGATGATCCAAAATACAAGAGTAAATCAACAACAGAATGGTTTAAAAAGAAGAAAATTCGTGTTTTGGAATGGCCGAGTCAAAGTCCTGAGCTTAATTCTATAGAAATATTGTGGAAGGGCCTCAAGCAAGAGATTCATACAAGGAAGCCCACCAATATCCCAGAGTTGAAGCAATTTTGTAAGAAGGAATGGCCTAAAATTCCTCCAAGCCGATGCACAGGACTGATCAACAGTTAACGGAATCATTTGGTTGAAGTTATTGCTGTACAAGGGGATCACACCAGTTAATGAAAGCAAAGGTTCACATACTTTTTCCAACAAATACATGTAATATTAGATCATTTTTCCCAATAAATAAATTAACAAGTATAATTTCTTGTGTTATTTATTTAATTGGGTCCTCTTTATCTAGTTTTAGGACTTATGTGAAGATCTGATTACACTTAAGTCATATTTATGCAGAAATAGAGAAAATTCTACAGGGTTCACAAACTTTAGAACCACTGTAGGTTAACTATCTATTGTGGGTGGCAGGGTCTTTATCAAAGGAGGAATAAGGCGCTCCTTTCCTCCACTAACCTGCAGGTCACCCTTGGGAAAGGTGTAGCACTTGCTTAGTCCTCAAAAGCCATGGGAGAAAGTGGTGGATGGTCGTATGAGCAGCCGGTGCATATCACAAATCCTGGTTATGCAACCACTGACACTAGGCAGACAATCTCTAAAGAGTATTGGTTATGGCTGGGGTCACCCGTCTTGAAAAGATATTGTCCAGAAAAAGGCAATGGCAAACCACTCTTGCAGAAAAATTTGCCAAGAACAATCATTCGACACAGCACATAATGATGACGATGATGATGATGATGATGATGATGATATCTGTTGATTAAAAACATTAACCCCAAGATACAAAATAACAGAATGTCCAAAATTCCTATCTGGCATGCTTAATGCACATTCTAGGCTATCAATTTTTTTTAATCGAGATATGGCACAGAATGGCCCTTCCGACCCTTTGAACCATGCTGCCCAGCAACCCCCTATTTAACCCTCGTCTAATCACAGGACAATTTACAGTGATCACTTAATATACCAACCACCTTCGGACTGTGGGAGGAAACCAGAGCACCTAGAGGATACCCACGTGGTGACTGGGAGACCGTACAAACTCCTTACAAGCAGTGGTGGGTATTGAACCCTGATCGCTGGTACTGTAAAGCATTGTGCTAACAGCTACGCTACCATGATGCCCTAATTTGCAGTTTGTGAAAAAGGTCTAACAAAATACATCATTCAGAGTTCAAATGCTTTAAAAATTGTTATTTTTAACTATTGTTTCCCATTTTTTCCCCATAAAAACCCATAGTCTAAACTTCCTTGCCACCTCACTATGTCCCATTTATTTTAACTACAGAAAATAATCCTTTTGTGCATAACTAACAGAACTGCATTTTGGAAATATAACACAAGTCAGTTGATTATCAGTTTTGAGAAACTGATAAACATTTCAATTGTACAGGAGTGGCATTTCAATCCAACATAAATCCAACTCTCAAAGAAAATAAAAGCAACTTTTTAAGGTAATTAAATGCCACCAATCAGAAGTGCATGGTTGCAGCAGTTATCCTTTAATGCATGATACTCTACAAACTCCGCCACGGATGGTCCCAAGCCTGGTTGTGAAAGGAGGAGGGTTGGGCGTGTGTCTCACAGCACACCCCCCCCCCCGTAAAAAGCTAGTGCTATAGAAATGCCAACAGAAGCTCCAAAGTCCTCATGCTTAGGAGAGGAAGCATCTTTGCCTAGAAGACGTATGAAGTTGTGAGGTGAAAACAGAAACCACAGGACTGACAAAGGACTCCGGCAAACTGCTATTGACGGCCTAAACCCCAGTAGGGGTGGTGGGTTGAAGTAAGTATGATACTCTTCGCACAAAGGGCCAAGACCAAGATTTCCTGGTAAACACAAGTCCCAAATACCGCACAACAATTCCAAATGCCTTCTAATGTTTGACTCATCGTGGAGTCCAGCAGCAGAGCGTAATTATCCTGTAATTCCTCATCAATTGTGCTGGAGAGTTTGCCAACTGATTCTGCTCCACATACATCTTGTACAAGAGCAACAAGCATTACAGAGAGGAATCGATGCACGGAATTGGGAAAGAGTGCTTTTAATGAACTGCATTTAGTTAATATAAGAATTAAGAGCAGGAGGTCAGCTGGCATCTTAAGCCGGCCATTCATCACAATCATGCCTCATCTCCGAGCACCATTCTGTTTTCTGCACTGCCCTTCATTCTCTGAAGTTCCACAAACCGATCAATCTTGGTTTTAAGTAAACTCAATGCCTGATTCCTCCTGATTTGAACATTTTAAAAGAACCACAACCATTCAAGTGAAGAACTTTCTCCTCATAAATGGCCTGTCCTTGTTTGCAATACCTTAAGGTAAAAAAACCCTAAAGGGCAAATGATCATAATATAATTGAAGACACCCTAAAATTTGAGGAGGAGAAGCTAGCGTCAGGTGTATCAGTATTACAGTGGAATAAAGGGAATTACAGAGGCATGAGAGAGGAGCTGGCCAGAATTGATTGGAAAAGAACACTGGCAGGGATAATGGCAGAGCAGCAATGGCTGATATTTCTGGAAGCACAGGATATATACAATCCAAAGAGGAAGAAGTTTTCTATAGGAAAGATGACACAACCATGGCTAACAAGAGAAGTCAAAGCCAATATAAAAGCCAAAAAGAGGGCATAAAACAGAGCAAAATTTAGTGGGAAGTTAGAGGATTGGGAAGCTTTTAAAAACCAACAGAAAGGTAACTAAAAAAAATCACTAAGGTAAAGATGGAATACGGAAGTAAGCTAACCAATAACATTAAAGAGAAAACCAAAAGTTTCTTCATTTACATAAAACTGCAAAGGACACGTGAGAGTAGATATCGGACCACAAGAAAATGATGCTGGAGAGGTAGCAATGGGGGAACCATGAAACAGCAGACGAACTGAATAACTATTGTGCATCAATCTTCACTGTGGAAGACACTAGCTGTATGCTGGAAGTTCCAGGTGTCAGAAGTCACGACGTGTGCTAAGTTACCATTAATTTAGAATATTTCTTGGGAAACTTAAATATCTGAAGGTAGATATTTGGACCAGATGGTGTACACCCCAGAGTTCTGAAAGAGGTGGCTGAAGAGATTGTGGAGTCATTAGTAATGATCTTTAGGTAATCATTAGATTCTAGAATGGTTCCAGAAGACTGGAAAATTACAAATGCTCCACTCTTCAAGAAAGGAGAGAGGCAGAAAAAATAAGGAATCTACAGTCCAGGTAGTCTGATCTCAGTGGTTGGGAAGCTGTTGGAGTCGATTATTAAGGATGAGGTCTCAGGGTACTTGAAGGTACATGATAAAATAGGCCGTAGTCAGCATGGTTTCCTTAAGGGAAAATCTTGTCTGACAAATCTGTTGGAATTCTTTGAAGAAATAACAAGCAGGATAGACAAAGGACAATCAGTTGACATTATGTACTTGGATTTTCAGAAGGCCTTTGACAAGGTGCCACGCATTAAGCTGCTTAACAAGTTACAAGCCCATAGTATCACAGGAGAGATTCTAGCATGGACAAACCAGTGGCTGATTGGCAGGAGGGAAGGAGTAGGAATAAAGGGAGCCTTTTCTGACTGACTGCTGGTGACCAGTGGTTCCATATGGGTCTGTGTTAGGACCGATTCTTTATATGTTATATGTCAATGATTTGCAGAATGGAATTGATGGCTTTGTTGCAAAGTTTGCAAATGATATGAAGCTAGTTGGAGGGGCATGTAGTTTTGAGGAAGTAGAGAGGCTACAGAGGACTTAGACAGATTAGGAGAATGGGCAAAGAAGTGGCAGATGGAATACAGTGTTGGGAACCATATAGTCATGCACTTTGGTCGAAGAAGTGAAAGGGTTTGCTCTGTTATATGCCCTCTCTTTGGAGAAAAAAATTTAACAAATTGAGGTGCAAAGGGATTTGGGAGTCCTTGGGCAAGATTCCCTAAAGGTTAATTTGCAAATGCAATGTCAGCATTCATTTCAAGAGGACTAGAATAGAAAAGCAAGGATGTAATGCTGAAACTTTATAAAGCACTGGTGAGGCCTCACTTGAGAGAGTTGAGAGCATGTTTGGGCCCCTTACCTTAGAAAGCATGTGCTGAAACTGGAGACAGTTCAAAGGAGGTCCACGATAATGATTCCAGGATTGAATGGCTTGTCATACGAACAGCGGCTGATGGCTCTCTGCCTGTATCAACTGGAATTCAGAAGAATGTGGGGTAACCTCATTGAAATCCATCGAATGATAAAAGGCCTTGATAGAGCGGATGTGGAGAGGATGTTTCCTAAGGTGGGGGAGTCTAAGACCAGAAGACACAGCCTCAGAATAGAGGGGTGTCCTTTTAGAATGGAGATGAGGAGGAATTTCTTTAGCCAAAGGGTGGTGAATCTGTGTAATACCTTGCCGCAGACAGCTCTAGAGGCCAAATATTTATGTATATTCAAGGCAGAGATTGATTGATTCTTGATTGGTCAGGGCGTGAAGGGATATGGAGAGAAGGCAGGAGATTGGGGCTGAGTGGAAAATTGGATCAGCCATGATGAAATGGCAGAGCAGACTCTATGAACCAAAGGCCTAATTCTGCTCCTGTATCGTATGGTCTGATGGTCTAATACTGAGACATCATGCCCACTCCTCCACCTAAATCTGATAAATCATCAAGAGGAAAAGTCCTTGCAGCAGCTAACCTGGAGACATCTTTAAAAATTCAATAAGTTTCATAAACACCATATCTAATTTCCCTCAGCTGTCTTTGAGAATATTCACCTCCCCTCCAACCTCCATCCCAGGAACCAATCTGGTGAATTTTATTGCTCTTCTTGCAGAACAAAGTCTTCAATAAGATCAGCACTAAAACTACAATAGGTGCAGTGTCATAATAGCCCTGTATAACTGTTCTTGAAATAAAGGCCATCATACAATTTGCCTTCCCAATTGCCTTCTATATCTGCATGTCCGTTTTGTGCACAAGGACAGCCAAGTCACTTTCAATATCAACGTTTCCCCGTAGCGGTTTTTGAAAACCAACCAAAACCGCTGAGAGACCGAGTACAGAAATTAACACTGTATGACGCGCTTCCAAATAACTGAGCTCCAAAACAAAAAAGAACGTTGAATCCTTTATTGTGAAATCAGCAAAAATGATCAATCTTATAGCAGTTTTAGAAATTAACTAAACTAAATTAACAATATAGCAGCGTAAGAGTAATTGGGGATCAAATTAGTGGTTAATAAAAAAAAATTATTCTCTGGCTGCCTGCCTTTCAATGAAGCTAAACTAACGAGCACAAGGCATGAATATGTAACTAGACACATTTACTTCTACCACACTCCGACCCACATGGCAAATTGCTCATAATAAACACAGCACCAAGTACAATACAGACAGACAGAAAATAGATACATGGCTCTTACATCACCAATCGGTGACAATTTAAAAAAACACATTTTTTTATTTTCGGTATTTAAAAATCAATCACAAAAATCAACAGAACAATTGCTTTTTGAATATTGGTGAAATATTCTATCTTTTACATTGTAGAACTGGCTGAACAACAGACTTTTTAAAAACACAATGTGAAAGATGCACTTTCAGCTACTTTGTGCACTGGGTTTGTCCAACCTCCTCTGTCCCACCCCATTATGTTGAAGGATTTCAAAGTGTCAGCCTTTGACACCACAGTTACAAGTTGGCACATTGCTAATTGGCTTAAATTTTATTATAAAGAAATAACTACTGGAAGAGCACAGCAGATTAAAATAGAATTTAATAAAGTGAAATATTTACTCAAGAGGAAATTAATTTAAAGATAACATCGTGGAACAAGCCCTTCTGGCCCACTGAGCCGCACCACCAGCAACCCACCTATTCAACCCTGGCATAATCACAGGACAACTCAAAATGACTAATTAACCTACTCACTGGCAAGTGTTTGAAATGTGGGAGGGAACCAGAGGAAACCCACATGTTCACGGGGAGGACAGATAAGCATACAGCACCGGAAAAGAACTCCAAACTCCAATGTGCCAGGCCGTAATAACCAGCCATGTAAAATTAGACTTCACAGGGTAATGTAGGTTACCCACTGATTGTAGCTCAACACACCATTGAAAATCAAATTACCGCTCACTTAACAAATCACAACATATTCCATATTTTTCTTCAAAGCAGTTTGTGTAAACATTTTAAGTTATCATTAGCCTGCTGCTAACTTAACTGGAAAGGCTGCAAGAGTTGAGAAATCCTGACAGGAAGCTCTGGATTTCTGCATTGATCAGCGTTTATTTCTATCACCATTGTTATTCTTACTACAAGATTCAAGTTTTTACTCCTGTTCCTCACATTTCAATGTTAGATCCAAATGTTTTAAAATTACAAGAAGTAACAAAATGTTGTACATGGAGGAAATGTGCAATATTTGATCTATTCAGTTTCAGGTATATACATTCCTAATGGGACTTTGCTGTTCAGATGTATGAGTAAAATGGTTTTAATTATTAATTAAGGAAGTAATTTCAATGTTTATCAAGTTCAATGTTCAAGGTTGGTGGAAGAACTACAAATTTAGTTGCACAACACGAGGGGTTGTGCAAGTCACGCAAAATTCAATTACAGATCTGCCATCAGTATTAAATCAGGTGTTTAACACATTTATATGACATTATATTTACAGAGATTTACTTGAATTTTCAATATCTACACAATTAACTATACTAAAAATAATCAAGTACTTTATCAAAAATGCAATGTTCCACAAAATTGTCAAAGGAGACACTAAAATTATATAAATCATCCTTCCTAAGAAAAACGATGATATTTAAACAAATTAATATAGTGTCAGCATACATTGCTGGCGTTCAGGGCAGCAATGAAGGTCCTCCATCTCTGGTGGTGCTCAACGTTTCCTTCATCGTGTCAGTAGCTTCCTCTCGGTTTTCACTGTCAGTCATGCAAGTCCCAAGTGGAGACTCAGGAATACCATCACACTCAAATGTAGGATTCTTCATTTCTGTTTCTGTGACAATTTTGTTTGACCAGTCAGGGTTGTTAGCCTTGAGCTAAACCCCTGAACCTGGAGGACCAGTGGGCTACTCTTAGTCTGTCCTCTACCCTTTGACCTGTTTGGCATGGGTGACCCTACCAAGAGCCAAAGCATAAAGCCCTGACTTCAGCTAGTATAGCTCTCTAGGTCATTGAAGTACAAACCTCCAAATCACAACAAGGTTGTAATCCTCTTGGAGGAGTGTCATGGTTTAGTGCTCAATAAATCATGATCTTGAAGTGAACTAATTGTCTTAATACTAACCCAGTATTTTCTATTGTTATAAGGTACGTGGTCTTCAAGCAAAAAGGTTTAACTTTATTAAAATCTCCTATTGGCAGAAGGTGGTTTTCAAATGCTGATTCAAAGCAATTCAAGTATTAATAAAACAGTACAGCAACTACAGTACATATCCCTGACCTAAACAGAATGCACATGATATGAAAAGAAATACAGGAGTTGAGTTTAACAATTCACAGATCTCGCCAGCTCACTGTCACTCATGTTATGCAAACACACAGACTAGGCTGTAAAACAACAGGAGTAGAGTGAAGACAAGGAATCCTTCTTCAATATTCTTTCAAATCAAAGAAGCCAAGGTCAAGCTATTACCTACAATGCTGTTAAACCTTTTAAAGTGCTTTGGAATTCCTGGGAATTAAAAATTAATGTCCTTCAAACATCGCATGTAATCAACAATAGCAAAAAAAAACACACAATAACGTTACGCAGGAAGGCAAATTCCTTGAACACTCTTCAGTGGTTGCAAAATGCTAACAGGGATGGAGGGAAGCAAGGTGAGAATAAGAAGAAAATTATTTAACTGATAGTTTACAATGGAATTGTCACTATGACCACTTACTGGGGCGTGTTCACTTCCTGGCTGTTGTAAAAGGCAAGGGGAGACAGAGCAGTTTAAGTGAGGATTAATGCATTGGTTAAATTCAACAGCCAGAATGCAGAGCACAGGGAAAAGTCGTGTGACGATACCTTCAGAGTTACGTCCTACTCAATTTGGTAGCGTTAATTAGTAATGTTTTACAATTGCCTTGCAATGAAATAAACTCAAACCGGGCCAAAGTTGAGTGGATAACTAAACTATCACATTGAAAACAGTTATGCATATACACAAGTGAAGTGCAATCACAGTACAACCTTGTATGCCATTTCTAATTTACACTGAATGGTGTGACTCTTTTCAAAAGCATTTTACAGTTAGTTATGAGATCTTCAAGAAAAAACACAAATCAGAAACAGGGCTATATTTTAATGTTTTGGCACAATGTGTATCAAAAGGATGGGACAGGCCGGGAAATGATGCACATCTGCTGCTGGCTTTTCAACTACTTAATGCATCAAAACATTTCTGGGTTTCCTGACTCATTAAGCAGTATGCTGACAGATCCAATATTACATTTTGGTTTAATTATTTTAAATAGTCTTTTCAAATATAACAGTTGATGAAACCTAGAACTGGGTTAACAACAAATGAAGTATATCAAGTGTAATACAAAGGGAGGAGAAAAAGGGCTGGATTCTGTGACCGTCCAGCTGCTGTCAATCTGGACACTGCAAAGATCAGCATAGGCAGCTGTTACCTGATGCGGTGACTTTCAATACATATGACAAGCTTGTGCAGATAGGTTGCTGGGCACAAGCAGAGATATGCAATGGTGCACAAGGCTCATCTGAAATTTAGAGTTTGGGGTTTGAACTCTAACCTATGTGTCAGCCACTGGATCACTGAAGGCCTTACTCAAATACAGTCAGCTCTTACTTCACAAAGCCCCGACCTTAACCAGTTTGTGCTGGGGATTTAAAGCATCCCTCTTCATACAAGCCTTTCTATCTCACCATGGTTACTTCTTGCAATCCCACAACCCCATTCATTCCTTGATGTTCTCAGCCCCCCTCCCAATTTTCTCCCTCACACCTCAGCATCCCTATATTTCCCCAAAATGCCACCTGCTCCTCAATTCAATTTCTTTAATTATGACTGGAGATTAGAGGAGGGGTCTGTTCTATTGCATTTCCATATTTGTCCTCTTGTACAGTAAAATATCCAAGTCTGCCCTTCAGCAGGCCAAGTCACACTTTGCTGCATTCCTCTTCAGCATTATTCAACACAAATTAACTAAAGCTCTGAGATACATTTTCTGTCTGAACTTTAATGAACATGTGTACTGATCTATCAAAGATACACACTATGATTAATTAGCCCAATCCTGGGTTTCTACATTGGCAAAGAATTCACAAGGTGGCAACATTCTGAAGGACCACGAATAAACAACAAATACTCAGCAGACTAAATATCAACCTCCAAGAAGACCACAACGTTGTCGTAGGGTTTGGAGGCTTGTATGCTTCAATGACCGGAGTCAGGGACGTGTGCTTTGGCTCTTGATAGGGTCACCCATACCAAACGACGATAAAGAGTAGAGGCCAAACTAAGAGAGGTTCACCAGTCCTCGAGATTTCAGGGTTCAGCTCAGGACTAACAACACTGGTCAAAAAAAATTGCTACGGAAACAGCAATGAAGAGTCCTTCTATACAGACAGAGATGGAGGATATTCATTGCTGCCCTAAATGCCAGAAGCGTAATGGGTAGTAAGTAAGACTAAAATCAAGTCCAGTGCGGTTAGGAAACTGGCAGACAAAAGTCAAACAAATAGCTCTAATGAATAACATTTTAGCCAAATCATATTACAGTATAAAATCATGAAATTTCAGATTCAAAAGTGCTCAAATGCATTTAAGAATTAGAAAATCATTCTAATTATTATTAGAATTTGAGACAGTATGGTAGCATAGAGGTTAGCACAATGTTTTAAACTTCAGGTAACCTAGACTCAATTCCCAACACTGCCTGTAAGGAGTTTGTACGGTCTCCCAGTGACTGCGTGGGTTTCCTCTGGGTGCTCCAGTTTCCTCCCACAGTCCGAAAACATACCAGTTGGTAGGTTAATTGGTTATTGTAAATGATCCCATGATTAGGCTAGGGTTAAATCCAGAATTGGTGGACAGCGCAGCTCGAATGGCCAGAAGGGCCTACTCCGCACTGTAGCTCAATAAAATAAAATAAAAAATCATCAGGTTCATTATGTGCCACGTCATATGATGTAGGCCATAATGGTCATGGCCATGATCGTTCTTGGCAAATTTTTCTACAGAAGTGATTTGTCATTGTCATCTCTTGAGCAGTGTCCTTAGAAGACAGATGACCCCAGCCATTATCAATACTCTCCAGAGATTGTCTGTCTGATATCAGTGGCCACATAACCAGGACTGGTGATATGTACCAGCTGCTCATACAATCATCCACCACCTGCTCCATAGCTTCACGGGACCCTGTTTGAGGGGTGGGGGGGCTAAGCAGGTGCTACACCTTGCCCAAGGGTGACCTGCAGGCTAGTGGAGGGAAGGAGCACCTTACACCTCCCTTTGTCGAGAAGTATCTCCACTCCATCAACCAATATCAGGTTATTTCCGTCAAACTAAAATTAAAGAGTGCAATGATTAAAAGCCTATGGCAGGGCAATTCAATTTTAAACTACTTATGGTAAATATATAAACCACCATGATGTTGTTGGCAGCATAAACTACATTTTAGAAAACCACACACTTTGGGAGTTAGTACTTTGGTAAGTTTCAAGCTCAGACAGATTTCGGGTTCTTTGCAAACAGGAACTATATAGAATTGAATTATTGATTTCTTGATGATTTAATAGTTATTTTAAAACACACACACAGGACAAAACAAATATACTGTTCATTTAAAGATTGAGGTAAGAGAAAGTTGTAAATATTCTTTGGTGAAAAGAGTTGAAATGATTAGAAAGAGAAAAGAGGAATGTTTAACTGATGGCTGGAATTTATTAATGTAGCAAGCTCTTAAATGAAATGATCTATAGTTCAATTGCAGACTGTTTAAAAGTACAAAGTTCAAGATATATTTATGCTGACACTTCCGCCTTAATACGTTGTTCTATAATGGCACAATATTTTCAGAAATTTGGTAGCACCACTATTCAAGGCCAGGATAGCAGGATAGAGGCAATTGTGTAATTTTTCATGTCAGTCTTGCCTGGATATCATGCTGTTGTGGGAGGAATTGATTTGAGTCTTTTATTGCTGTAAAATTCACTCTTTGCTTTAAGCCAGGGATTCGCAACCTTTTTTTTATGCCACGGACCCCTAACGTTAACGGGAGGGTCTGTGGACCCCAGGTTGGGAACCCCGTTTCAAATTCTGCCACACCACATCACTTTTAACCTGGTTGATGGTAGGTGTCACTGGACATTTGACAAGAAGGGGGAAATCAATGGCAGATAAATTGTGTTCTTTCATGACTACAATATAGCAAAGTATGCTTGCTAGAAGACCTCAGTTCAGTGTAAGTTTGATATTTAACTTCTGCATCGTGAAATAAGATCAAATTTATTTTAAATAAAATTTCATTGAAAATCTGATCCATAATTGGCCATATCCCAGATTACCAATCATATGCATTCTGGCAGAGAATAGTGGTAGTCCAATATTCACCCTTAAAAGTACACTTTAAGAAAACTTAAGGTAGGAAGTTTCACAGCATACCGGTTTGCAGTGGAGTGAAAAAATTACTTGCAGGGTGTTGAAGGAAACTGTAAGCATTGCAGTTCAATGATGGGGTGAGTAAAGTTACATAGAAACATAGAAATTTACAGTACATTACAGGCCCTTCAGCCCACAATGTTGTGCTGGCCATGTAACCTACTCTAGAAACTGCTTAGAATTTCCCTACCACATAGCCCTCTACTTTTCCAAGCGCCATGCACCTATCTAAGAGTCTCTTAGAAGACCCTATTGTATTCGCCTCTACCACCTTCACTGGCAGTGCATTCCATGCACCCATCACTCTCTGTGTGAAAAACTTACCTCTGACATCCCCCTTCTATCTACTTCCAAGCACCTTAAAACTATGCGCCCTCGTGTCAGCCATTTTAGTTGAGTGAAGTTATCCCCTCGGTTCAGGAGCCTGATGTTTGAGGCATAAAACTGTTCCTGAACCTGCTCCTGCACCTTCTTCCTGATGGCAGCAGCAAGAAGAGTGCATGACTTGGGTGATGGGGGTTCCCTAATGATGGATGCTGCTTTCCTACAAGAGCACTCTTTGTAGATGTGCTCAATGGTGGGGAGGGACTTTACCCATGAGGGACTGGGCCACATCCACTACTTTTTGTAGGATTTTCCATTCAAGGACTTCGGTGTTTTCATAGCAGGCTGTGTTGCAGCCAGTTAATAGACCCTCCTGCACTTCTATAGAAGTCTGTCACAGATTCAAATGTCATGCCGAATCCTCTCAAACTCTAAGAAAGCAGAGACGCTGTTGTTTTTAAAAACCCAAACACGAGGAAATCTGCAGATGCTGGAAATTCAAGCAACACACATCAAAGTTGCTGGTGAACGCAGCAGGCCAGGCAGCATCTCTAGGAAGAGGTACAGTCGATGTTTTTGGGCCGAGACCCTTCGTCAGAGACGCTGTTGTGTTTTCTTTGTAATTGCACTTACATGCTGGGCCCAGGGCAGGTCCTCCAAAATAACACCACCAAGGAATTTAAAGTTGCTGACCCTCTGCACCTCTGATGAGGACTGACTCATGGACCTCCAGTTTCCTTCTCCTGAGGTAAATAATCAGCTCCTTGGTCTTGCTGACATTTAGTAGCCCCACTCATCCAGATTTTCAATCTCCCTCTAATATGCTAATTTAACACTACCTTTGATTCAGCCTGTAACAGGGAATATGGCATTGGAGCTGTGCTTAGCCATACAGTCATAAGTGTAAAGCAAGTAGAGCTGGGGGGTTGGGGGCTACGCACATAGCCTTGTGGAGCACCCATGCTGATGGCGATCATGGAGGAGATGTTGCCAATCCAAAATGCCTAGGGTCTGCAAGTGAGGAAATCGATGGTTCAATTGTACAAGGAGTAATACTTGCTCAGTGTATGCAATAAGCTGAGCAAGATTACAGCAAATCATAGAGATTCAGTACTTATGATACCTATATGCAAAATAACAGCAAAGCCCAGAAAGGTTATCCAGGACAATTTTGAATGGACAAGGCTGGCTAAGATCAAGATATAGACCTGAAGAATTTTTTTTAAATGTATATACCCTTCAACTTATCTATCTAATGATATATGGTACTAAGTTACAAATCAAAGTCTTCTTCTCTATGGATAGATAAAACGTTAGGATGACACCATCGTAATGCACACAAAGAAAAGCTCAAATTTTTTACAGGACCTTGTGACCGCCAGATGATCCCAAGTTCTTACTGTTGATAAACATGACAACCAATGTGAACATGGAAAAGATATCTTAAATAGCTGTATAGATCAGCAAAATTAGGTCAGAAAATAGATTAAATTGAAAATTGCTGCTGGTCCCAAAAGAGACTTTTTTAGCCCAATTCAGCATGACATTTAGATTCAAAAAAAATCTCCCGCAATGCTATTTGAGCAATGCAATAAAAGATGACATAGAAAACTTTGTTTCCAGTACATCACATATAACTACCTTTGGGACTTCTAATGTGCAAAAAGAACAATATTCATATGTTTGCTATAAAACATATAGCAAATACAGAAATCTAAAATTGACTTTTGTTTAAACTAACTAGAAGTTCTGTGAAAACCAAATGAACAAAAGATAAGAAATAGATCTAGCCATATTTAAAAGCTAACCAAGGATATCTGGAAGTTTCTTTATGTATTGTTGCCCAAAGCCAAATAACTTCAAGGAGAATTATCAGCAAAGCCCAATGTGACACATCAACATCAAAAGAAAAGGCAAAGAAAGGTCACTGACATAAACCAGAAGTAAATCTTCAAATGTGATATGAAAAATGCACATGTTCAAATACAGAGGAAAAGCTGATCAAGGCAGTTGACATGAAAGGACAATGAAAAAACTGCATTTTTCCAATTTTCTGGTTAAATGAAAACCAAAACTCAAATCAATTTGGAGTTTGTAACATTGAGTAATATAATTAGATACTCCATTCAGTGAACTTGGTATTTATTCAAAGTCATGGCTACTGAGCAGCACACAAACTGGCCCATCTTACCTTCTTACCAATATTGCACTCCAGCACAAATGCTGAATACTAATTTGCCCAATTTCCTTCCAGAATCGATGCCTCAAAAAGGCAGCATCCATCATTAAAGACCCCCTATCACCCAGGTCATTCCTTATTCTCATTGCTACCATCATATATTACATTGTACCGCTGCCACAAAGTCAACAAATTTCATGCCACATGCAGGTGATATTAAAACTGATTCTGATCACTATAGCTGGATCCTGTAGATGCCAGACAGGGTTAGCTTTCTTTGCCTCCAGGACACAAAGTCCTCGACGTCAATGAGTTTCAGGTGAATGCTCACTTTGATATTATAGCCTTAGAAAAAATCTGGCATTACATTCCACTTTCTGCCCTCTGTAGACCATCACGAAGATGTGGCTCATCATTAAAATCATGTTTTAGTTTGCTACAATGCCCCAGCATTTTCTTTTTCTCCAGTTCCACACCACATCTCTTCTATCTACAAACGTTTGTAGTTTCGCATTTAAAATTCCTGATGCCTATCACCTACCTAAGCATCATAACTATTTCTTCAGCTATCTTCACGTTCTTCCCTCATAATTTTCACCCTTAAAAAAATTGCATTCCATCTTAATTCATCCTACTGACTCTGTCCTCCAAACCTCCCTTGGTCTCTTCTTATATCTAGCCTGTCTAGCCTGTATTCACAGTAATTCACCTCTGCAGGCCACATTAACAAGACACCACACAAAGATACAAAGTCAGACCCCACTACAGAGCAAACCATTGGCCACAGTTGCCCAATAATGCTGACTGTACTTCACAAAGTAGTTGAATTAGTCAATGGTACAAGGATGATAAAGAAAAAAAATGAAGGGTTATGTAGGAGGGAAGGGTTAGATTGATCTTGGAGCAAATTAAAAGGTCAGAACAACATCGTGGGTCGG
The DNA here is from genome assembly GCF_963921235.1 of Mobula hypostoma. NCBI lineage: Eukaryota > Metazoa > Chordata > Chondrichthyes > Myliobatiformes > Myliobatidae > Mobula > Mobula hypostoma. The sequence continues at coordinate 25,211,428 of NC_086116.1, read as the reverse complement.
AGGGGCTGTGGTGTGCTGTAAACTTCTCTGTTCTATGTAAATGACTTTGAAGCACTTCTAGATGTTCCAAGGACACAAAAGCCACTACATAATGCAAGTCCTTGAAAAGTAGCAGTACTGCCAAACTATACTCATGTAAATTATATGCATTATACTCCTACCCCAACCCAATAAAATCTAAATATGCAAACACATAGCAAATGAACAAGTTTTAAAACAGATCTAGTGCACCTTTATCCTTTTTAAGCATACAGTAAGTAACCAAAATTTCACTTCAAATGATTTTTAATTATTTCTATGTTTCACAATGATCAAGAATTTAATCTTCTCCACATGATGAAGAAGTCTGAAGTGCCATAGCAGATGGTAGTGGCAGACTCCTGAGGGAGAAACAACAAGAGCAAAGAGTGTGGGAAGAGATCATGAACAAATGCAAAACATCCATGATTGAATGGGGGTGACTGGCTTATTTCTGCACTGTACTTGAATAACCATCCAAACAGACTCGTGTTCTATAAAGATGATGGAAATGGAAACTATGGACAGGAATCCATTGATGCAAGTGGGGGTGAATGGAAAAACATCAGTTGAGAAAGGCATGTCTCCATTGAATTGCAAGTGATTTTCACTTTAACAATGAACACTTTGTTGAAGAGCATACTCTGTAACTGGACTACAGGAAAGAAGTGCCCCACTTTTTTCTCTTTCTCCTCTCAAAAAGAGAAAGTACCATCGAGATCACACTACAAACAGATGTAATGGTAAAATAGGTTTGAATCTTTTTTAAAATCTGCAAATTGCTTTTATATTTTCTAACTTTCCTTGAAAAGAAAGCTTATAAAGTACAATTAGTTCTGGGAAGAACTTTTACCGAACAACCTTTTTATTTAGCTATACAGTGGGCAGTAGGCTCTTCTGGCCCTTCGAGCCATCCCACCCCAGCAAGCTCACAAACCTGATTAACCCAAACCTAATCACAGGACAATTTACAATGACCAGTTACCCTACCCGGTATGTCTTTGGACTGTAGAAGGAAACCAGAGCACTCCAGGAAAACCCAACATTCACAGGGAAGACGTACAGAGACTCCTTACAGAGTGGCGCTGGAACTGAACTCTGAACTCAGGGACACCCCAAGCTGTAATAGCATCGTACTAACCACTACACTAGCACGGCACCAAAGCACATCTTTTTGTACGCTTCTCCCCCTTACTTCACATACAGAAATTTCCCCCCTTCTATGTGTCATTCACTAAAGAAGGAGAAGCCAAACATGCCATCTTTCTGTGAGATTCCATGCTATTTCAACTCAAAGTAACAGGGATACATTTTCACTGAAAATAGTTGTGTCTTTTTGGGAGATTAATTTCAATGGTAGAGAAAGCGGGTTATACAATACCAGTTTCTAATTATCAAGTTCAAGTTGGTGTTGAAAACAGTCAACAAACTTTGGTGGTAAAGATACTTCGTCACACATTTCAAGAAATAACAAACTACTGATGTGAAGCCATGTTAGGAAACAATGTAGAGTGGATTCTGGTTAATGGGGACACATCAGGACATTTTGGCCCAATTAAGCGGCAGCCCCAATTAGCCGAAGTTTCATAGAAATAGCTAAAAAGGTATAAAAAAGACAAACAGCTGTTTAACTGAGTAACAATTTACGTACTTAAGTGAAATTCGAACAAATTAGAACATTACCAGTACTACTACAGTACTATAAAACTGTACTAGCTTCTAATAGTTATGAGCCTACGTTGCTGTGCTCTTTTGGTTGACTGTAAGCTAACAAAATCAGAGCAGACAAAATAAAAGGTTTTACCATTACAATGAACTGATTGTCAAGTTAATTAGATAACACCACTATTAATGTACCAAAAAAATTACCTTGCCACATTTCATTAACAACTAATAAAATCCCTAATGACAGTGTAGGAGTGATGGTACAACACATGGTTACTGACATTACTACTATTACTGCTTTGCTTGAGTTTGCAAAACAGATACAGAAAGCTGGTTACACTTCCAAATATATGTTTCTGCAGCCCACCTAATGTATAAAGATAAGCAAGATTGGCACAAATCTATGAAGACGGTATATAGTCTATGCAGGCTCAGGGGGTGCTGCACTCTTAAATTTGCCTTCCTGCAGCAACTAACAAACTGCTAAAGCTGAGGTTCCCAACCTAGGGTTCATGGACCCCTCGGTTAATGGAGGGGTCCATGGCATAAAAAAAGTTGGGAACCCTTGCGCTAAAGGAACTCAGAAGGTCCAGCAACATCTGTAGAGGGAAATGGGATGATCAATGTTTCTGGTCATGATGCAGGGTCCAAGATAAGGACATATCAGTCCTAATGCACGGCGTCAACCAAAATGTCAATCATCCCTTCCCTTCCACAGATGCTGCTCAACCCACCGAATCCTCCGACAGTCTGTTCTCACTCCAGGTTCCAGCATCTGCAATCTCACTGTCTCCAAGTTGAAGTTCAAGTTGATTGTCATTCAACCATACACATGCATACCATCAAAACAAAACTCCATTCCTTAATGTTACCAACGAATTGTACAACTGCATCTTTGTGCCTTCTCTCAGGTCTCCACAACGCTACTCAATGGCTTGCAAAGGAACTCTTGACAACAACCACCCCTCCAGAACCCCAAGATCATCAAAACTCTGCTATCTCACACGAAGCCCTGCTCTTGAGCTTGTGAAGCCCCCCTATTGTTTAGAGGTTGGCAAGACTGACATCTGATTGCTGATTTGTACTGTTTTCTCCAAAAGAATTTTCTGAATAGAACACTGTAAAAGTATATGAGGGAGGTATAAATCCCTCCATGGTGTAATCCTGTCCTCATTCCATAATTGTCTCCAACCCAGAACCTTCAATGTGACAATCACTGTATTCAACTGCAAAGTCTTTCAAGTTCCTCCCTAAACTCCTTGTGTCCTCCATTTAGGCAGCAGAGAAAAACAACTATCTTGGTCATCCAACCTTGTCTCCTTTTATGGATTAATGCTAGTTCCATTTTGTATCTTACTGTGAAGCTTCTTGAGATATTTTGCATTAAAAATACTACATGAAAGTAAGTTAATGAGTGATACTAGCTGATCACAACAAGATCAGATCATTTCTCTTCCCTTGCTTCTCGTAAGTGCTTATTTCTTAGCAACACACACAAAATGCTAGAGGAACTCAACAGGTAAGGCAGCATCTTTGAAAATGAATAAACAGTTGACGTTTCGGACTGAGACCTTTCTTCAGGAAGCTGCCTGACCTGCTGATTTCCTTCAGCATTTTGTGTGTGTTGCTTTGGATTTCCAGCAATTGCAGATTTCCTGGTATTAGTGCTTATTACCTGACAACCTTCATAACACCAGATTTATATGTTTCATTCCTGAAACTGCAAAAGGCTATTTACTCAATTCTACATGTACAAGGCCAAAAGTTGGATCTGACCCTTGATTCCAATACTTTACTCTTTCGCCAGATCCTTTTTGTCTCCCATTCAACTTCCCCAATTTGTTTTTTTTTCCCCCTGACTTCTGCTTAAACTGCAATATTCCAACAGGCCTCAGGCCATTACTAACTTACTTTCCCTTTTCTCTTACTGCCCATCAGTTGGTCCTGCTTTCATTGTAATAGAATAGTACATCACAGTACAGGCCTTTCGGCCCACAATGTTGTGCCGACCCTTAAAACCTACCTCCCATTATAACCCCTCCACCTTAAATTCCTCCGTATACCTGTCTAGCAGTCTCTTAAACTTCACTAGTGTATCTGCCTCCACCACTGACTCAGGCAGTGCATTCCACACACCAACCACTCTCGGAGTAAAAAACCTTCCTCTAGTATCCCCCTTGAACTTCCCAAGCCTTACCTTAAAACCATGTCCTCTTGTACCGAGCAGTGGTGCCCCGGGGAAGAGGCACTGGCTGTCCACTCTATCTATTCCTCTTAATATCTTGTATACATCTATCATGTCTCCTCTCATCCTCCTTCTCTCCTAAGAGTAAAGCCTTAGCTCCCTTAATCTCTGATCATAATGCATACTCTCTAAACCAGGCAGCATCCTGGTAAATCTCCTCTGTACCCTTTCCAATGCTTCCACATCCTTCCTACAGTGAGGCGACCAGAAATGGTCACAGTACTCCAAGTGTGGCCTAACCAGAGTTTTTAATAGAGCAACACACATCAAAGTTGCTGGTGAACACAGCAGGCCAGGCAGCATCTCCAGGAAGAAGTACAGTCGACGTTTCAGGCCGAGACCATCCTGCTGCATTCACCAGCAACTTTGATGTGTGTTGCTTGAATTTCCAGCATCTGCAGAATTCCTGTTGTTTGCGTTTTTAATGGAGCACCTAGTTTTCAATAGCTGCTCACAGTTACACTCATCTCAATCCTTGAACATAGTTAACTCCTTGCTCAGGACCACGTGAGAATGCTCAAATACTTCAAGCCTATTTCCTTTCTTAATACAGTTCGGATTGATCTTCACTTTGACCTTTCCCACAGTTAATGACTACAGTCCATCTATACCATATTCCAAATATGTTCTCAACTCCAGCACAATTTCAAAGCCATACTTTTGGATTACTGGATTACCTTTCAGATTTAACTGTACGCATTCAGATTCTCATTGGAAAAAGGCCATATTTAATTTAAACATTTAAAGTGCACCTGTCATCATTAAAAACAGCATAGCATCTCATCCTTCGTCAAATTAAAGATTGGCTAACAAAACCTTGGGCCCACTGACATTATCACTTCTCGATCAAATCACAAGATGGGGAGGGGGTAAGGGAGACAGCCGTAATGCTGAAAATTAACAGAGAAAAACGATGGAATCGTGAACAAAGTCTGGCACATGTGGAGACGGAAGAATTGAGGAGGGAAGACTAATGAAGGTTTCGGGTCACTGACCTTTCCCCAGAGCTGTAGATGGGCTCACGGCACGAACCACCGGCACCACCGACAGCTGCCCCACTGTTGTCAAGGGACAAACTGGGCCTCGTATACAAGAAAGTGAACAACAGCAGCGCCAATGACACAAGGCTCTCCGCTCATAATCCGGGCTCGGCATCAACCATTCGGAGACAAAGGCTGCCTCCATGTGGCCCCGGCGGGACGAGCAGAGGGCCAAGCCCGGGGAGTGACGGTAGGCAGCGCCTGCTCGCCCCCGCCCCCCCATGTCAGAAAGGCCCAAGACGGCAGGGCGAAAAATCAACATCGCCGCCAAAATAATAAATAAATAAGAGGAGAGGCTGTCACTCACCCGGTTCTGACACGCAAATCGCAGCGAACTTTCATTAACGCACAGCGCCACTGCCCCTCAGCAACGCCGGCCGAACCCGAAGCTGAAGCCGGTGCCTGCTGCTGCTCCAGCCCCGAAGCAGAGACACAGCTCCGCGCTCCAGGTAAACAGCGGCACCGCCGGCCGAGCTGAAAGCCCGGAGTGCGGAACTCTGAGCGGGACTCTTCTGCCTCTCCCACACACTGACGCTCCTTCCCCCCCGATCCCCCAATCAGGTTTTCCCACTCGCTCCCTCTCAGTTGTGCGGCTGCATCTTTCACGTTCCCGGAAGCCCACTAAAAAAACAATCATCTTTAGCTTCAAATTCCAACAGTGGCACTCTCCATCTTCCTTTTTTGTTTTTGTTAAGCATCTGTTGATTCCAACAAATGAGAGCTGGATGCCCTGCTTCGGGTGTTAGATTCTTACGTAAGAGACGAAGTTGTGGCCAGATGATGTGAAGGTAGCAAGGTAGTTTCAAAGCACATGAATCCGGGAGCATTGGAATACGTACGAGATGGTGAATGACATTCAGTGGTTCAAAGTATACAGTAAAAATACAGAAAAAAAAGATCCAGGAGTTCTTTCTTTAAAGAGAGGCAAACGATGTCCCTGGTAAGTGTTACCTCGGCACGAACTGAACCGTGAAATCGCAATACCCGAGTGACAAGAAACAACGCGAATACTGAGATATAAATGAAGTTCATTGCTGAAGAAAACAAGTTATATTCTACTCACTAAGATTGTCTTTCTTAGGCACCAATTACAAGTGATAATACACCAGATGGAAGATTATTATTTAGTTTTTGAGAGGATGTATTCAGAAGCAAACAAAATTTCCAGCATCTGCAGATTTCAGAATCAGAATTAGGTTTATTATCACCGGCAAGTGACGTGAAATCTGTTAATTTATTTGTTTTGTGAAAATTCTGGGGGAACTCAGTGAGTCAGGCAGCGTCTATGGAGGGGAAGGGGCGGAATAAATGTTCGACTTTTCGGGCCAAGGATATTCATTAGGACTGGAAGGGAAGCGGGCCAGAATTAGAAGCTAAGGGCCCTTCTTATTCTGGCTTCTACTCCCTACTTTCCCAGTCCCGATGAAGGGTTCCTGCCCAGACTAAAACGTGGAGCTGCCTGACTTGCTTGAGTTCCTTCAGCATTTTGTGTGATTTGCTCAAGATTTCCAGCATCTGCAGAATCTCGTATTATGGGGATGTATTCAGATTAGTTGATTGTGTGGTGGTGAGTATGCTGACTGGCTGCATCCCAGCCTGGTATGGAAACGCCACTGCTCTTGAATGGAAAATCCTACAAAAAATTGTGGATATTGCCCAGTCCATTAAGGGTAAAGTCCTCCCCCCCCCCCCCCGCATTTAGCACATCTACATGAAATGTTGTGGCAGGAAAGCAGCACCTATCTGTCATGGTCCGGTCCGGTCCGTGAAATCCGCATTCCGGTTCACGGTCCGGTCCATGTTCCTCATTCCAGGTTTTCTGGTTTTCCCCAGTTTCTGTTGAGGCAGCTGATTTTCGTTTGGGCGGGCTTCATAAATAGCTTCAGGATTCAGCTCTGGTTGCTGGATTATTCCTGTCCATATCCCCTATTTGAATCCCTTCTGTTGCTTGTCTGAAACCTCGCCTCGTGTGAAGTCGTGCCTCGCGTGAAGTCGTGCCTCGCCTCTCCTCTCCTCTCCTTGCCTCACCTCGCCTGTAACCCTTGCCTGCACTGCTGTCTATTTCAATTGCAGGAGCAAGATAAGGAACTGTCTATTGTTGTTTTGAACTGTCTCTGTGTCCATGCCTTCACTAGGTAGGTGTGGCTGTTTGCTGCTTCCTAGTGTTGGGAACTGTCTGTATCCACGCCTTTGCCATGTAGGTCTGGCCATTTGCTGCTATCTAGTGTTGGGAATTGTCGGTATCCACCCCTTTGCTAGGTAGGTCCGGCTGTCTGCTACTACCTTGTGTTAAAAACTGTCTTGTTATATTCTGCATTCTGTGTAATGAGTCCCTGCCCTATGTCCTGTTCCCAAGGAGGGGTCCTGGCTCTCTGTTCCATGTTCCTGTCTCTCCCTCGGCCAAGGCTCTGTGTTCCTGTCTCTCCCTCGGCCAAGGCTCTGTGTTCCTGTCTCTCCCTCGGCCAAGGCTCTGTGTTCCTGTCTCTCCCTCGGCCAAGGCTCTGCGTTCCTGTCTCTCCCTCGGCCAAGTCAAGGCTTCGGGGTCTTGTTCAGTCCTAGCCACGATCAAAGAACCTTGTCCTGTCCAAGCCATGGCTTTGTGTTCTCGTCTTGTCCATATGTCTCACCCAGCGCAGGAGTACCTTGCCCAGCTCGGTGCTGGGGTTCCCTTATCTTGTGCTGGAGTTCCATTGTCCTGTCCTGGAGTCTCACGTCCAGTCCTGTTGCCACTCCTCATCCTGTAGCCACATCTTGTCCTCGCCTAGTTCTGGAGTCCAAGCCCGAGTCAAGTCCTGGGTTCTGGGTCCTTGCCCAGTCTCTGGCTCGGAATCCATACCCTAGCCTTGAAGTATTCAAGCGTCGTCATGCCTTCACCTGGATCTGGATTCCAAGCCCAAGTCAAGACCCAGGTTTCGGGTCCTTGTCCAGTCTCTGGCTCGGAGTCCAAGCCTAGGCTGCTAGTTCCAAGTTCCATGTCCTGGTTCTGCTATCCTAGTCAAGTCCTAGCCCAGGCCCTGTATCCTTGTCTCGTCCAGGGCCTGTGTCATGTCCAGCGTCCTTTCTTCCCCACTTCCCTTGCTTCCTTGTCACGCCTAGCCCCGTTCCTAGTACTTAAGTGTCTGTGTCTTGCATTTGGGTCCGCTCTCAGCACGCCCCCCCCCATGACACTATCATCATCAGGGACCCCCACAAACCAAGACATGCTGTCTTCTCACTGCTGCTATCAGGAAGAAAATACAGGAGGCTGAAGACTCGCAACATCAGGTTCAGGAAAAGTTATTACCCTTCAACTTGAACCAAAAGGGATAACTTCACTCAACTTCACTTGCCCATCATTGAAATGTTCCCACAACCAATGGACTCACTTTCAATGACACTTCATCTCATGTTCTTGATAATTATTACTTATTTATTATTGTTGCTTTCTTTTCGCATTTGCACAATTTACTGTCTTTTGTACATTGTTTGAATGCCGAAGTTGGTGCAGTCTTTCATTATTTCTTATGGTTATTATAAGATTATGGATTTATTGAGTATGCCCACAAGAAAATGAATATCAGGTTGTATATAGTGACATATTTGTACTTTGATAATAAATTTTCTTTAACATTTGAATGTATGCCAGGGTGCAATTAAATTTGATTTTTAAATTAGGCAATACTCCACAAGTGAAGGTTGAGTGCTGTTTTTAAAGAATTTTGAAGGATTTACATGACATAGGTCTTGGCAATTAGCTCAGAACTAGAAACTTGCATTGGAGAGGGGATAAGTGCATAGCCAGTCACTTTAAATGGTATTTCATTGAGTTACCAAATATGAAATTCCTTGAAATATATAATGGAAGCAGGTCCAAACAATGAAATCACCTGTGAAAATATATTATACAAAAGCAAATCACACATTTTTAGCAAGTAAGTGACAATAATTCCAAAACAACACAATACAATATAAAATAAATACCAACTGCTTTATTTGTATGAGGCAGTAACAGACTTTCACAACTGCTACGTTACAGGTTTTGAATTTCAAAGACCTTTCTATATACTTTTCGAAGTAAAGTTCGGAGTTGGAGTAAGCATTTTCAAAAGGCATTTGTAAATTGAATCATCAATTAGCTAAATTAGAGGAGAAAAACAGGGCTAATTTATGACAATAGATTGAGGGACAAGTCCTGAGGCGCAATAACAAAACTATAAGTATTGATAATGAATGTTTTCAATTTAAGCAATTTGGATCTAACTACAACAAATGAAGCAGAATGAAATTTAACATGTATTAATATTTTAAATAAGAGAAGTTTTATAAAAAAAATGAAAAATCTCTTATTGAATTAAATGCTTCAGTAGCAGTTTGAATGGAACTATAGCATTGGAAAGGAGCTACAAAATCCAATAAAACAATTGAGTATGGTCAATAAATCTAGAGAGCATGTCCAAGCTATAAACCATTGTTTAATTTCTCTCCTTTCCTCGAATTGACTATTCTGATATCTGTAAACAACTGATACTCCATCCAGCAACTTTCTTCAGCCATGAACTTTAGCAGGTAGTGTTGGCAAATTGTTTAACAATTGAAGTACCATAACCAAGCCTGATCATGTTCGGATGTGATATTAAATTAAGGTTTCCAACAAAGCATACAAAATGGTGAACTAGAAGTGGGGGGCATTAAAACTGGAGCCTTCATTTATTCTGTAATGCCAGAGTAAGTTTATTGTCAAAGTACATATGTGTCACTAAATACAAACCTGAAATACATTTTCTTGCAGGCAATCAGAATAAATACACGGACCACAATAAAATCAATGAAAGTCCACACCTAACAGGACAAACAGCAATAATGTGCAAAAGAAACAACAAATTGTGCAAATACAAAAAGAGAAAGTAAAATAATAAATAAATAAAATCAAGGACATGAGATAGAGTCCTTGAAAGTGAGTCCATTGGTTGTGGGACAAGTGTCACGTGCTAGCCAGAGTTGGAATAGCAGGATAGCTAGAACGAATATGTGGCTTGAGCAGTGGTGCAGGAGGGAGGGTTTCAGACTCTTGGGGCATTGGAATCGCTTTTGGGGGAGGTGGGACCAGTACCGTCCAGATGGTCTACGTCTCTGCAGGGCTGGGATCAATGTCCTAGGGAGATTGTTTACTAGTGCCACTGGGGAGGTTTTTAAACTAATATGGTAGGGGGGAATGGGAACCCACACAGAAAAGAAGAGGGAAGCGATGCAGAGACCAAAGCTAGAGTTAGTGAGGAGAAAAGTAAGAGTAGAGTGCATAAAAGTAAAAAGCAAAAATCATATAGGTCACTAGATTCTAAAAGGACAATGAGTATACTGTAAGGGCACTTTATCTAAATGCCCATAGTATTAGAAACAGGGTTAGTGAACTTGTCGCACAGATTAGTATCAAGGCATATGATTTAGTGGCCATTACAGAAACCTGGTTGCAAGGTGGAGATGACTGGGAATTAAATATCCAAGGATATCTTGTAATACGGAAAGATAGGCGGGAAGGCAAAGGAGGAGGGGTGGCGCTCTTAATTAAGGATGAGATCAGGGCGATTGTGCGAGATAAAATCTACAGAGCAGAATGTTGAGTCCATCTGGGTAGAGATTAGGAATAGTAAAGGAAAAAAATCATTGGTGGGAGTTGTCTATAGGCCACCTAATAAAAGTATTGCAGTGGCAGAGGTGATTAACCAAGAAATAACAGAGGCTTGTAAGAACGGAACGACAGTTGTCACGGGGGATTTTAACTTTCATATAGATTGGGTGAATCGGGTTGGTCAAGGAAGTCTTGAGGAGGGCTTCATAGAATGCATCCATGATGGCTTTCTTGAGCAGCATGTGAGTGAACCTACAAGGGAAAATTCTATTTTAGATCTAGTCCTGTGTGATGAGACAGCTAAGATTAATGACCTTGTAGTCAGGGATCCTCTTGGATGTATGACTGAATTTCGCATACAGATGGAGGAAGAAATAGTTAGATCTAAAACTAGTGTATTATGCTTGAACAAGGGAGACTACAACAGGATGAGGGAGGAGTTAGCTAATGTGGATTGGGAGCACAGGCTATTTGGTGGGACAGTTGAGGAACAGTGGAATACTTTCAAAGAGATTATACTTTCAAAGTATATTCCAGTCAAAAGTAAGGACAGTAAGTGTGGGGAGAGCCAGCCTTGGATAACTAAGGAAATAAAAGATAGTATCAAATTAAAAGCTCATGTACAAAGTTGCAAAGATTAGTGGGAGACTGGAGGATTGAGAACACTTAAAAAAAAACCAACAGAGAACTAAACAAGAAATAAGGAAAGGGAAGATAGTGTATGAAAGTAAATTAGCACAAAATATAAAAACAGGTTGCAAAAGTTTTTATAAATATATAAAGCGGAAGAGGGTGGCTAAAGTCAATGTAGGTCCCTTGGAAGACAAGAAGGAGAAATTGATATTGGGTGATAAGGAAATGGCTGAGGCATTGAATGATTATTTTGTCGGTCTTCATGGTGGAGGACACGTCTAATATGCCAAAGAAGGATGTTATGGCTGAAATGGGAGGTGAAAACCTCGATAAAATCACTGTCACCAAAGAGATAGTGATGAGCAAACTTGAGGGCCTGACGGTAGATAAGTCCCCTGGTCCTGATGGGATGCATCCCAGGGTGCTGAGGGAATTGGCAGAGGTTATAGTAGACGCGTTGGTAATCATTTACCAAAATTCTCCAGACTCTGGGCAGGTCCCAGCAGATTGGAAGACAGAAAATGTCACACCACTTTTTCAAAAAGGATATAGGCAGAAGACGGGCAACTGTAGGCCAGTTAGCTTAACATCTGTAGTCAGGAAAATGCTTGATGCTGTCACTAAGGAAGAAATAGTGAAACATTTAGAAAGGAGTGGTTCCATTAGACAGACTCAGCATGGATTCAGAAAGAGCAGGTCCTGTTTGACAAACTTACTGCAGTTCTTTGAGGACATAATGAGTGCAATGGATGGAAGGGAACAGGTGGCTGTAGTATACTTGGATTTCCAGAAGGCGTTTGATAAGGTGCCGCACGAGACTTATAAATAAGATACGGATGCATGGAGTCGGAGGAAGTGTATTGGCATGGATAGTGGATTGGTTAACTGATAGAAGGCAGAGAGTTGGTATAAATGGGTGTTTTTCCGGTTGGCAGTCAGTGGTGAGTGGGGTGCCGCAGGGGTCGGTGCTGGGCCCGCAGCTGTTTACCATTTACATTGATGATTTGGAAGAGGGAACTGAGTGTAGCGTAGCAAAATTTGCTGATGAAACTAAACTGAGTGGAAAAGCAAATTGTACAGAGGATGTGGAAAGTCTGCAGAGGAATATAGATAGGTTAAGTGAGTGGGCCAAGGTCTGGCAGATGGAATACAACATTGGTAAATGCGAGATCATCCACCTTGGAAGGAATAATAGAAGAGCAGATTATTATTTAAATGGTGAAAGATTGCAGCATGCTGTTGTGCAGAGGGACTTGGGAGTGCTTGTTCATGAATCGCAAGAAGTTGGCTTGCAGGTACAACAGGTTATTAAGAAGGTGAATGGAATGTTGGCCTTCATTGCTGGAGGGATTGGATTCAAGAGCAGGGAAATCATGCTGCAACTATACAGGGTACTGGTGAGACTGCACCTGGAGTACTGTGTGCATTTCTGGTCTCCATACTTGAGGAAGGATATACTGGCTTTGGAGGCAGTGCTGAGGAGGTTCACCAGGTTGATTCCAGGGATGAAGGGATTAACCTATGAGGAGAGATTGTGTCGCCTGAGACTGTACTCTGGAGTTCAGAAGAATGAGAGGGGATCTTATAGAAACATACAAAATTTTGAAAGGGATAGATAAGATAGAAGTAGGAAAGTTGTTTCCATTGGTAGGTGAGACTAGAACTGGGGGACATTGCCTCAAGATTCAGGGGAGAAGATTTAGGACGGAGATGAGGAGAAACTGTTTTTCCCAGAGAGTGGTGAATCTGTGGAATTCTCTGCCCAGGGAAGCAGTTGAGGCTTCTTCACTAAATATATTTAAGATACAGTTAGATAGATTTTTACATAGTAGAGGAATTAAGGGTTATGGGGAAAAGGCGGGTAGGTGGAGCTGAGTTTACGGACAGATCAACCATGATCTTATTGAATGGCGGGGCAGGCTCGATGAGCCGGATAGTCTACTCCTGCTTCTATTTCTTATGTTCTTAGTTCAGTGATGGGGCGAGTGGGGTTGAGTGAAGTTATCCCCTCTGGTTTAAGAGTTGGTAGTTTAGGAGCAATAACTGTTCCTGAACCTGGTGCTGCAGGTCCTAAGGCTTCAGTACCTTCTTGCTGATGGCAGCAGCAAGAAGAGAGCATGTTCTAGATGGTTGAGGTCCCTGATGATGGATGCTGTTTTCCTGCAACAGCTCTCCATGCAGATGTGCTCTATGGTGGGGAGGGCTTTACCCATGATGGACTGGCCCATATCCAGTACTTTTTGTCAGCTTTCGTGTACAAGGGCATGATTCAGCTAGTCAATATATTCTCCACCACACATCTGTCAAAGTTTGTGAAAGGTTTAGATAACATGCAGATTCCTAACAAACCTTTAAGAAAGTAGAGGCATTGCTGTGCTTTCTTCATAATTGCACTTACATACTGGACCCAGACCAGATCTTCTGAAATGATAGCATCAAGGAATTTGAAGTTGCTGAACCTCTCCACCTCTGATTCCTTGATGAAGATTGGCTCATGGACCTCCAGTCTCCTCCTCCTGAAGTCAATAATCGTCGCCTTATTCTTTCCGACATTGAGCAAGAGGTTATTGTGGCGCCACACGGCCAAGTTTTCAATCTCCCTCCTAAATGCTGATTCATCATCACCTTTGATTTGGTCAATAACAATGGTGTCATTGGCAAACTTAAATATGGCATTGGAGCCATGCTTAGCCTCACAGTCATAAATATAAAGCAAGCAGAGCAGGGGGCTAAGCACACAACCTTGTGGTGCGCCTGTGCAGAGAAGCTGTTGTTGCCAGTCTGAACTGACTGGGGTCTGCAATTGAGGAAATCAAGGATCCAGTTGCACAAGGAGGTATTGAGGCCTAGGACTTTGAAGCTAATTGATTAGTTTTGAGGGGATGATGGTATTGAATGCCAAGCCATAGTCAAGGAAGAGCATTTTGATATATATATCTTCACTGTCCAAATGTTCCAAATTGAGTGACAAGCCAATGAGCCACTTATTTATTATTATTTTTATTTGTTTTTTTCTCTCTGCTAGATTACGTACTGCATTGAACTGCTGCTGCTAAGTTAACAAATTTCACGTCACATGCTGGTGATAATAAATCTGATTCTGAAATGGCATCTACAGATGACCTGTTGGGATGGTAGGCAAATTTGAGTGGATTCAAGGGGATCCTGGCAGGAGTTGATGAATTTCATTACCAATCTCTCAAAGCACTTCATTACAGTGGATGTAAATGTTACTGGATGATAGGCATTCAGGCAAGTTACCATTTTCTTCTTGGGCTCCAGTATAATTGAAGCAGGTGGGAACCTCAGATTAATGAAGCAAGAGGTTAAACACTCCAGCCAGTTGATCAGCATAGGTCTTTAGTACCCAGCCAGTTATCCATCTGGGCTGGATGCTTTCTGTGAGTTCACCCTCCTGAAGGATGCTTTTATGTTGGCCTCAGACTGAAAGCGCAGGGTGTTCAGGGGCTGCGGGAGTCCGTGAAATTGCCGCCATGTTTTCTGGTCAGTTGTTTTCATACTGTTGGAGATGACAGCATTCAAGTCCTGCCACAGCTGCCAAGCATCGTTCAGCGATTCAAGTTTGGTCTGGAATTGCCACATTGCACATGAGGTGGCTTTCCAGAGATCATTCCCATTAACAATTAATATGTTCCATCATAAATGTGGAAGAGTGAATTAGAAGGGCTTTGCTGTCACTACTAGGGGAGAAAGAAGTGTCAGAATTAAGTAACACACACAAAATGCTGGAGGAACTCAGCAGGCCAGGGAGCATCTAGGGGAAAAAAGTATAGTTGGCGTTTCAGGCCGAGATCATTGTGTTGTTTGGATTTCCAGCAACTGCAGATTTTCTCTTGTTTTTGTAAGAATTAATTGAGATTCTTTTCTACGTTTATCTAACATGACTGCATTCAGTATTTATGATTCTACTGCAATATATTTCTTTCTCTTCTGCAGTCCTTCAAGATGAACAATGATTAGCTACCACTCCAACTTTGTATGCTCTGAGATTGCTAAAGAGACCAGTGTGGAAACCATAGTCTCTTTCACTGATGGGGCAGGAGCTGACTGACAGGGACAGCAAGTGGGTAGTTTGTGAGATTATTCACTCCTTTCACTGCTTATGCAGGGCTTCAGTGTGCTCATGATGCACGCCCTGGATCTTCTCAATATCACCCTTGATGCTCCTTCTCCGCTTTGAGGAGTGATAGACCAGAGGTTCCTAGGAATCAGTGAACATTTTACATTTCTTCATTGAAGTTTTGAATGCCTCTTTTCCTCTGTCCAACATTGTGCTTCTCACCTCAGAGCTCAGAATGCAGTGGTTGTTTCAGGAAACTGGAGCAGATCTATGAACAAAGTGACCAGGGCAACATGGGCAACAGAGAGATACTAGCACCTCATTATTAGATATATTAGCTTTAGGAGAGGACATTGACATCAGTTTGCTTATTCTTTCAGTGGATTTGGAGGATTTGAGGCGAGGGGATTGGTGGTGTTTGCCAGTGTCTTGAGTGCTTTTCCAGTGCTTTAGATCAGGGATTCCCAACCTGGGGTCTACAGACCACTTGCCTAATGGTCCATGATATAAAAAAAATGTTGGGAACCCCTGCTTTAGATAGTCTGGGTTTTAAGACTATATTGGAGGATATCTGAACATCCTAAGTTTTTATTGCCAGTTCTGAGGTCTTGATCATCAAAAACCCTTCTCCTGAATCGGCTAAAGGCTGCCCTAGCACACTTAAAATTTCATCATCAATGGCTTAATTCACCAAAACACGCCTCTCAGGATACTTTTGTGAGCTTTTACTATAACAGGTGAACAAGTAGGTGACCTTGGTCTTGCAGATGTTGAGTACAAAGCCTATCCTCTCATGCACTTGAGTAAATGAGTCAACAATGTCTTGGAACTCAGCCTCCTGACTCGTAGAAACACAAGGTCACTAATACACTTGCACTCCAGTTGAATTTCAGAAATCTGGAAGGACAAGCAGCATTGATCCTTTTAATTGACAGGATCCAATGTTTATATATAAAGTATTAAAAACAAACCTGTAGCTCTACTGTTAAGTTTTACCTTAATGGCTCTGCTCCAGGCTCTAACTGTATTGTTTTATAGGTCCAGGAGCCACCAACAACTCTCATCTTAATTCAGGCACATAACCAACGATTGTTTTGGATGCTTCAGGGGAAAAAAGGCAGAGTAGAAGCTTGATTAGTGATTTTCATCATAGAGTCAGAATGTAGTACCAATATGAGAAAATCTGCAGATGCTGGAAATCCAAGCAACGTACACAAAATGCTGGAGGAACTCAGAAGGCCAGGCAGCATCTATGAAAAAGAGTAAACAGTCAATGTTTCATGTCGAGACTCTTCATCAGGACCATTACCAATAATCATTACAAGTAACTGAATCATTGTCCAATTTTTCTGCAAACCTGTAAATCAATGATTCATAAAATAATCTCATGTTCTTGATATTTATTGCTTATTTATTTATTTATTATTTCTTCTTTTTGTATTTGCACAGTTTGTTGTTTTATGCACTCTGTTTGAACCCTAGTTGGGTGGTCTTTCATTGATTCTGATATAGTTATTATTCTATAGATCTGCTGAGTATGCCCACAAGAAAATGAATCTGAGTTGTATTAGTGACATAATATGTACCTTGATAATACGTTTACTTTGAACTTTAATCATTATATTCAAGATTGGCAAATTCTACGCTCAAGTTAGGATAGCTTTACAACCTATGGAGTAGTGTTAGTTCAGAATACACAGACAGTATCCCTTTTCTAACAGAATTATTTTTTTAATCTGACGTTGTCTTTCTCCCCTCAGACTTTAGTCTCAACCCTTATTATTTACAATGCTTCTTTACCAGTTATGCTCCTTTCCCCCTGCTCCTCCAGTGCATTGATAGTACTTGAAAAAGAAATCAGGCCATCAGTATAATTTTTCCCCATGTTATATTTTAGTTAAAGAAAATGGTCCAGTGTGATGATTCAGATCGTCTTAGTAAAACAAGAGGTCTGCACATTTCTAAGTTATCCTTTAAAAAATAAAATACTGATTTATGAATTCACTGTGCTCCAAAATGTTTTGAGAAATTAGCAACAGTTAGATTGTTACAACAGCACTCAAGTGAGATATAATGGATTGGTTTCAAACTAGGAATGAGGTCAAATCATTGTTTTCAAAGGGAGATAATTTGTGGATACTTTTTCAAGTACATATTTGATTGTCAGCCACAATTCTACAGATAAACATTGCTTTTAATCTTCTGAATAGCTGACTACATTTGATAGGTGAAACTTGTAAGCTTAGAAGCTTATTTACTGCTTTATGATGGCTTTATAACAATATTTTATGTCATCAGTGTTCTGTTTTAAAAGTTCCACAAAGATCATAATCATCAATTGCAAGATTCCCAGAACAGTGCTATTGAACTTCCCCTTGTCGCACTATTTTACATCAGTGTCAACACATTCTAGTTATCCATTACAAGATTTCACATGTTGGCACTCAACATGCAGTTGTAAATTAAAGTAACTCACGTACAAACATCCCATATGCATTCTTCCAAGCTACTAGAGTGATGCCACTTCAAGAAACTATACTGCCGTGACAAGAGAAGGAAGGAAGAATAAAGCCAGGGGCTCAGAGGGACCTGTACGTGTCCTATTTGGAAAGGGGCCATATAAAGATTGCCAGAAGTGCTTGTGTAATCAATTTTGCAAAAGGAAGACAGTCCAGGAAAACCTGATCTACTTATTCCTATGGGTCATAGGAAAAGTAGGCAAGGTCTTTACTCCTTGAGTATGGAGTGTGGGTAACCTCTATAATGCAACAGAAAGCAGGAATCTTTGAGATATGATCGTGAGGTTGCAGGAGATCATGGAAGCGTCAGGTCTGCCTTGGTAAAACTTAGCATGAAAGGACATTGCTACTTGGAGGAGTCTAGCTTTGGGCATGGTCACTGTAAGGTGTGGATGGGCAATGTCTTACGTTGTGAGTCACACCATGATTCTGCACTTAGTCACTGGGGCCCTGATGCCACAAGACCCGTTCCATACCATTCATTAAAAATGTTTTAGGTGTAGACAAGTCTACATTAGAAATCACTTTTGATTGCTGAAAAGTCATCAAAGATGCAAGGAATCTCAGAAGTGTATCTCGCAAGTGAAGGTACTTAATTCCCTCTGTTCTGAATCTCACTAAGGGAGGTCGAACACATTGATGACCTCCTGCAACCTCGCTATCACATCTCACAGTCTAGTAATGAGCTTTGATTGAGTTTTTGGCCCTTTAATTTGCAAGATTTCCAAGGAAATAGGGTTTCAAAAGAAAACAAGAACTGTAATTTTTCAGACCAATGAGGATGAATTTTGGGCATTGCACAATTTCAGAGAATTTTATCCTGGATAAATGTAAAGTACTAACAGAATCCTCTCAGAAAGCAGCCACTGAATTTTTTGCCTCATGCAAGATGATTCTGGAACAGATGCAATATTGCTGTTCAAGGTATCAAGCCTCTTATGAGAAATATTTTCCAGGCCATGTTCTTTCAAATAATATACATTGAAAGGCATTAAAAGAATATTTTACGTTAATGATCTGGATATCCGAAAAAGATCAGGGATAGTGCAATAGTTTAATTTCAATTGTTTCTAGAGTATATTTGAAATTTAAATGCTGCAGATTAGGACTGCTAATTGAATTGAATTGACTATTTCTTACATCCTTCACATACGTGAGGAGTAAAAATCTTTATGGTATGTCTCCGTCTGAATATGCAATGTGCAAATTATAGTAATTTGTAATAAATAGTATGTACTAAAATATACAACAGAACAGTCAATATAGCTTAGATATACAATTATGTAAATGTGAATTAATCAGTCTGATGGCCTCGTGGAAGAAGCTGTCCCAGAACTGGCTTTGATGCTACGATACCATTTCTGAGATGGTAGCAGCTGGAACAGTTTGTGGTTGGGGTGCCTCAGGTCCCCACTGATCCTTCGGGCCCTTTTTATGCACCAGTCACTATAAATGTCCTGAATACTGGGAAGTTCACATCCACAGATGCGCTGGGCTGTCCGCACCACTCTCTGCAGGGTCCTGCGATTAAGGGAGGTACATTTCCCATACCAGTCAGGATGCTCTCAGTTGTGCCCCTGTAGAGTCCTTAGGATTTGGGGACTCATGCCAAACTTCTTCAACTGTCTGAGGTGAAAGAGGCACAGTTGTACTTTTCTCGCCACACAGCCAGTATGTACAGACCAAGTGAGGTCCTCAGTGATGTGTATACTGAGGAACTTGAATCTGTTCACCCTCTCAACCCTAGATCCATTGATGTCCATAGGGTGAGCCTGTCTCCATTCCTCCCGTAGTCCACAACCAGCTCCTTTGTTTTTGCAACATTGATGGAGAGGTTGTTTACTTGAGACCACTGTGTCAGGGTGATGACTTCTTCTCTGTAGGGTGCCTCATTAATATTTGAGATTAGGCCAATCAATGTAGTGTCGACGACATATTTAATTAGCACATTGGAGCTGTGGGTGGCGACACAGTCATTGGTATACAGAGAGTAAAGAAGGGGGCTTAGGACATAGACCTGAGGGGCTCCTGTGTTGAGAGTCAGAGGGGTGGAGGTGAGGGAGTCCACTCTTACCACCTACCGGCGATCTGACAGGAAGTCCAGGATCCAGCTGCACAAGGCAGGGAGAAGGCCAAGAGCTCTCAGTTTCTTGTCAAGCTTTGAGGGAATTATGGTGTTGAATGCTGAACTGTAGTCCAAGAACAGCATTCTCACATAAGAATGCCTCTTCTCCAGGTGTGTACGGATGGTGGGTAGAGCTGTGGCTATTGTGTCATCTGTCGATCGGTTGTGTTGGTAGGCTAATTGTAGGGGGTCCGGTGGGGTTGGTAGCAAGCTGCAGATAATGGTCCTTGACCAGCCTCTCAAAGCATTTGCTTATTATTGAGGTGAGTGTAACAGGACACCAGTCATTCAAACATGTTACCTTGGTCTTTTTAGGTACAGGAACAATGGTGGATGATTTGAAGCAGGAGGGCACTCTGAACAGGGAGAGATTAAAAATATCTGCAAACACACCAGCCAGTTGTGCCTGCCACGCACATCCTAAGTACCCGCCCTGGGATGCTGTCTGATCCCGCAGCCTTGCGACTGTTCACTTGTTGGAAACACCTGCGTACTTCAGCCTCAGAGATGACCAAGGTGCAGGTTGCATCAGTGGCTCTCCACAGAAATACGATGCTGAACAAAAGTCTTAAGCACGTATGTATAACTATGGTGCCTAAGGTTTTTGCACAATGCTATATTTGTCAACGTGGAATGGAGAACAAATTTGTAAATCTAGTAGTATGCTGGGAATGGTGAGGGTGGATCGCTGCAAGAGGGGTGTGGGGTGGGTAGCAGAGAAGGAGTGCCAGGGGCAAGACAGGGGATGGTACTTGTGCAGACATGTCCAGTCCTGAGACACCTGGCAAAGTCATTTGATTACAAACAATTGATTTATTGATCATTACAGAATGTCTCTCTGGTGTTTCCTGTTCCCTCCCCTCTCCCTGTCCCCTTCCCACTCTCAGTCCACAATAGAGACCCATATCAGAATCAGGATTATCATCACTCACATATGTCATGAAAACTTTTTTTTGTAGCAGTAGTATTATGCAATACATGAAATTTCTACAGTACTGTACAGAAGTCTTAGGCTCTATACATAGGCCAAAGACTTCTGGATGGTACTGTCTATGTCATCAGGTTCTGAGAATGTAATTCACAATACCTGATTCATTTAGAATCATATGTCCTAAATTTTCTTATCTGATGATTGATTTGATTTTTTAAAAATTCTGAAGACTGAGAAAGGATTGTTTTCAATAGTATTGCTTCAGTGATGAATTAGTCCTTTTTTAAAAACACCAAGATCGGCAATATTAAATATATGCAACTGATGGAAACACAATTGTAACTTTATAAGTGAGACCCTATAATTCCATTCTACATACATGCATAACATTTGATTGTATCTTTTGTTTCATCCATCATCAAATCAAATAAATTCTTCAGTCATTCAGTTGGACATAAAGATATTTGTGCGATTGACATCTTCACATAACTGGTTAAGTGTTTTGTACAAGTTGGAAACTCTGAAATGATTCATCTTTTGTGACCAAAGAAGCAGTCTGGAAAAATGGTGGGAGAAACAGAGTGTGGCGGCAAAAACTAATCTGAATTTGAATTCAATTGCTGCTAGCCTGCGACCACCATGGCAGCACACCCTCAGCTCCAATGAAACTATTGTTCCAAAGAGTCCAATTCCTTTATTTGATCCTTTATTGGTAATTAGCAAGCATACAATCTTGAAATGACATCAAGTGGTCAGCAAAGATACGACCTCTGTCAATCCTAAGCCACAAACTGCCACAAAATAAGCATGAATACGTAATACATAAGCATGAATAAGCATGAAGCTTATTCCCCTTGCTTTTACCATGCCCTCACTAATGTGAATTGTTAACGTAATAAACATAAAGCACAGAATAGAAAGCAAGTAGAGAACAGATAAATGGCTCCCACATTCCAGCCCTCCAATCATTATCCTGTAATATTACAACTACATGCTACTAAGACACAGGAGACTTGAAATCTCAACATTTACACAAATGATCCCTTTTGATAAGCAGTCTATCCTGCATTGTGCCCTTCTCCTGCCAAATCAGGTTGTCTCTCTTGACTGCATTCAGGAAAATCCGTCTTCAATCGCTGCTGCCAGAACTCATCCAGACGCAAATGTTCAATCACATTTAATCAGATTTTTTTTGGCACAGACAACGTAAAAGCAAATAAAATCAGAATTGGAAGAAACACATCTCGAAATTAAAGGGATAATTTAAAACCCAGAGTAACCATAAAAACTTAGTTCATTTCTTGAGCCTATTTCACAATTCATGTGTAGCCAATCTGTGTCCTTGTTCAACATACTGTTTTCCCTTTTCCTCATATTCCTCAGTATATTTATTTTTTAAAATCTATGGGTGTTTGGTTTTAACCTAACAATTAACCTGCCATTAATTGCCATCCATTATATGACCATCTGTTTCTTAATTGTAATACCAAAACCAAAACAGAAAATGCTGGAAATGTTCAACATATGTAATTAGTTCTGAGGAAAGGTCATCAACCTAAAATTAAAACTGAATTTCCCTTCATAGCTGATTGACCTGCTAAATATTGCCAATATTTTCTGTTTTCATTTCAACATTTTGCTTTAGTTCATTCCTTAAGAGGCCAACTGTTCTGTTTAGCCATTGTCCTATTCCTAGACTTCCCTATTAATTACCTCTTTAACGATGGACTTCAACAATCACATAAATACAAAGAATTTATAAATTTAAATATAATTCTTAAACTTTAGGTATAAATCTGGTGTATCAACACTGCTGTCCTTCTAAGGTCAATATATTCTTCTCCTGGGGAGAACCTGGAATTACTCACAATATTCCAAATCTGTCTGATGAAAGTGTAACAAAATATTTGTGTTCTTGTCCATTGGATCTATTAGCATTCAATGGATCTTTATGCTTATTTTGACTTGTCTATGATATTTTAATGGTTTGTGTACTTCAGAGCTCTACTCCTTTTGAATTTTCTCTACCTAGGAAGTATCCCATTCTTTCTTTTAAGGTCCAAAGTAGATGACCTCACAGTTCCAAAATTGAAATCCCTTTCCATCATTTTTTGCTGCATCTAGTTCAGCCTCTTTTTTAACTTAACACTAACATCTGCATTGCCTACTATCTTTCACTCGTTTATAAACCAAAGTATTTGTAAATTTGCTGAAAAGTTGGAGCTAGAACATCAATCCTTCCTGGATTCCACAAGTCATTTCCCATTCATAAACGCAAGTTTCTGACAATTGTCGTTTGTTTCCAGCCACCCAACCAATATCTTTGTCAAGTTGGTACTTTCCCTTTAGTTTCATGAACATCAACTTCAGATAAGTCTCTTCTGATATAATTGAGTCATAAGCATTCTCTTGTCCAGTATTTTAGTACTTTAGGACGACTCTAAGGAAAGCAAGACTCACGCTGTCCTGTGCCATCAGGCAGGTAAAGTGTGAGTATGCACAGAAAATCCACAGGCACCTTTGTGACACCGGGGACACACAGCACATGTGGCAAGATATATAAACCATAACTGATTACGTCTGCCCTATGCTTCAACGACAGTGACACTTCCCTTCATGATAGGCTGAATGATTTCTGTGCAAGGTTTGACCAATTAAATGATTTAATATTGAGGAAAGTCCCCTCTCCTCCTGAGGAATAGGTACCCTGTATGACCACAGCCTATGTGAGGACACTAGCCAGGATAAACCCACGCAAAGATGCATGGCCAAACAACATACCTGCTCAGGAACTGAGGGACTGTATGGCCCAGCTAACAGACAACTTAATGGACATCTCTAAATATCTCTCTGAAATAGTCCACTGTCCCCCCAGGGTTCAAGGCACACACTATCATTCACCAAGCCTCCGAGAGAGTTATGGTAACTGGCCTAATGATTACTGCCCAGTGGCTTTGAACAACTTCTACCTACACTGGGTGCTTTCAAGTTCTCCTACCACTCAAACTGGTCCATTGATGGTCATAGCCTTGGCCCACCACTCCATCCTGCCCTGCCTAGAAAACAATGCCTCATACATCAGGATGTTGTTCATCAACTTCAGCTCGGCATTTAGCACAAACACCCCTCAGAGGCTGGTGGGTAAATTGTCCTCAATGGGTCTCAACACCCCTCTCTGTAACTGGATCTTGAGTTTCTTGACAGAATGACTGCAGTCAGCCTGCTTTAACAGCAGCATCTCAAGCTCCATCACATCGAGCACTGGTGCCCCTCCGGGGTTGAGTGTTTAGTCTGCTGCTGACTCATGACTGTGCAGCCAGATTCACCTCAAATCGCATCATCAAGTTCACTGATGATAATACAGTGTTGCCTCATCAGCAACAATGATGAGTCAGCATATGGAGAGGAGGTAGAGAGGCCTTCAAATGGTGCGAGAACAACAACCTGTGTCTCAATGTGGACAAGACAAAAGAGATGATTGTGAACAAGAAGGCACAGCTTGACCAATTTCCACTGCACGTCAATGATTCTCCTTGGTGTGCACATAATGGACTATCTAACCTGGACCCACAACACCTCCTCACTAGTCAAGAAAGCACAGCACCATCTATGCTTTGAGGAGATTGAGAGGCGGGCAAGGCTCCCTGCCCAGATTCCAACAACTTTCTACAGGAGCATCATCGAGCGTGTCCTGCAAGGCATTGGACCGCAAGACCCTGCAGAGGACAGCAACAACCACTGAGATCTCCCTCCCCTCTTTTTCTGAGATTTACATGGAGCATTGCAGATGAGAGGCTCAAAGTGTTGTTGGGGTCCCTACCAGCCATCCCACAATCTCTTTGACCCATTACCTTCAGGAAGAAGGTACAGAAGCATTGGGACTTGGACTGGCAGACTGGGTAACAATTTCTTCCCTTAGCCTGTCAGACTAATGAGTACCCTGTCACCACCAAGGTCTCATCACAAAGGACAGTGAGCTGTTTATTGAACTGTTTCGTTTACGTACGCTGCACTTTACTCCATATATTTTGAATTATTTTGTTAGCTTATTATAGTATAATATTTTATTTTATGCCCTGTGTGTGATATGTTTTTTGAATGTACTGTAGTCTGGAGGAACGCTTTCATTAGGTTGTATATATGGACAGTCAGATGACATTAAATTTGAACTTGAACTTATAGAAGTAAAAGAGCCAGGCAGAGAAAAGACAACTGTGCTTCGAATACCTCCATATGATTTTCAGCTCAGAATTAGTTCTGTTTTCTCAAGTGATCAAACATAAACCTTCTATTCTCCCTTTTTTCAGTATCATCATGAATGTAAATGTATCAGCAGAAGATAATTTTAAATGGAAATACACCTTAACTAGGGATATGGCTAACATAGGAGTCACAAGAGACAGCACATGCTGGAAACTAAAGCAATAAGCTATGTGTTGGAGGAACTCTGTGGGTCGAGCAGCATCTGTTGTGGGTGGGAGGGTGGACGTCTGATGCAGGGTTTTGACTATTAGTTTTCCCGCCACAGGTGCTGTTTGACCTGCTGAGTTCCTCCAGCAGATTGTTTATTGGTTAATGTGGGGTGAAGATAATCCTATTTGTCTGTGATAGAAGATCTGATCCATGCAGACAAAAAAGCTTAGATGTACCTAGAGCAGTGCACTCTTACTGTGTGTGACCCTCCTGTAGTGACGAGTGACAGCTTGTGCAAGTGAAGGCCACCTTGACTCTCCTGCCAGTAAAGAGTAACTTTATTCCTGAAAAAAAAATCTCACAGTAGTGTATCTCACCAAGGACTTGTCACGAGGTGCGCTCGCAATATCAAAACCCAAGGGCAGAGGAACGACAGGCTCTGAGACAGAGAGAGCAACAAGAGATAATTCATAGTAATTCCAAAAGAACATCGGTGGACCAGCTGAGACACGCTGCGGGAAGTAACATTCTCAAAACCAAGACCCTGCGATTGGTGCTAATCAGGCGTCCGCTTAAATAGTACAACTAACACAAAATCCCCAAGCATATCAGGATCAACTTAAGTTTAATGCACCAGGAAACCGCATTACAAAGAGCAAGTCACTTGGGAAAAAAAATACAATAAACTCTAAACAATTAATGATTCTCATTAAATGACAATTAACCAATTCAAGTGCTCTAAAAACCTTGGAGCCCAATGCACTCTGAGGCCCCACATGGACCCCAAAGATTCATTATAGAAGTGATGAGTTGTTTCTGCAAAAACCACGGATAAACACTTAGCACTGTCCAATTTGCCTAGCACATAAACCAAAGCCAAAGAAACAGAATTAAAACTGAATCCTAATGACCGGCACTTCTGAACCCCACTGCTTCCCACAGGCTTCCTATATCCTCTTTAGCACTGATTTATAGTCATTGGGAATGTGAACCCATGTGTTTTGTTGATCTTTACACTAATTTTAATGTCATTCAGACTGTTACAGAACAGTATTGATAGGCTATAATTTGTCAAAAGATTTTCAATTACCCGTTCAGTTAATGTTCAGAGAGATTGGAGTGCCCTTTAATACAAATCACTGAATTGGAAGGCAAACTGTATGGGGACTTTTATTGAAAGAGGGTTTTGAGTACGAAACTAGAGACATATTGTTCTAATTAGATGGACGTTCTGGTGAGATGACATTTGGAACATTGTGTAAAGGTCTGGTTTGCCTGCCTGGAAAAAAAATATATACCTGCAATAGGAATGCAATGAAGCAGATGCTTGGGGTGGCAGATTTGTCATTTGAGGACAGTGTCAGGAGATGTAGAGGAGGCTTGACACAAAAGCAGAGCAACGAAGACGATCCAGTAGTAAATGATAACTTTAATAATAAACCGCAAAATAACAAGCCAGGATGCGTCAGGCACAAAACAAGAGAAAACAGAAACTAAACACAACAAAGTAAACTTCTGACAGGGAGAAGATATGTCCTCTTCTGATTGCTGCCATCAAGGAGGTACAGGAGCCTGAAGACAGACACTCAACATTTCAGGAACAGCTTCTTCCTCTCTGCCATCAAATTTCTGAATCAACATTGAATCCATCAGCACCTCCTCAGTGCCTCTTTCCTTCTCTTTCGGAAATACTAGTTTAATTCATTTTACACGGTGTATACTTATTTATAGTTTTAATACTATATTGCTGCTGCAAAATCACGCTCGCTATCATTCGCAACTAGTTGAGACCAGCTGGCTCAACGAGTGAACCTGGACTGTGGATGAGTACTGGGGTTAAATAGGCTGCAGGTGATTAGTCTGGAACAAGTGGCAGGTGAATGCTATCAGCTGGTTGGAGACTGGGAGGTGCCTGCGTGTGCAGGCTGGGAAGTGTTAGCTGGATCAGGCCTGACAAACAGATTAAGGCATTTAGGCCAATACTATATTGAGATGAGAAGAATGAAGGGATGTCTCATTGAAACATACAAAAATTTCAAGCACCTTGGTAAAGTGAATGGCTGGGGTGTACAGAACTAGGAAAGACAGCCTTAAGTGCAGTGGCTAGCCATTCAGGACAGAATGAGAAGAAAAGTCCTCTTCCACAGGGTAGTAAATCTTTAGAATTCTCTGCTCAAGAAGTCCCTGGAGGTTTCATCACAGAGTATATTGATGATAGATTTTGACAGATTTTTAGATATTAGCCTCACCAAAGGATATGGAGTTAGCATGGGAAAATGATACAGGGGCAAAAGACCAGCCTTGATCTCACTGAATAGGGGAGCAGATTTAAAAAAAAGGTAACCTCTAGCCTCTATTTCTTAGGCTTATAAAATATGGTAGTTTTAGTCAGAAATCAGATTCAAAGTACATTTATTATCAAAGTACATATTCAGTTTAGTTCATCGTTCCACAGACAGCCACAAAACAAAGAAAACAATGGAACCCGTTCAAAGAAAACATCAAACACCCAAAACACAATAAAAAAAGAACAAATTGCACAAATGGTATAGAACAAGCCAAAAATACAGAATATAAGACATCAAAGCATAAATCATTGAAACAGTCCAGGAATGTTTAGTTCAGTTCAGTTCATTTTAGCACCGTGTCATCCATTGTCAGCAAGCTGCAAAGCCAGTCTGCCCCAATCAAAATTGTACAAAATAGCAATTAAAAAAGGAGTAACCAGAAACCAGAAGCACACAACTACATGAACTACAGAGTCCAATCCTCAAACACATTGATTAAACTTTGCCCAAGACAAAAGACTCCAGCAGAATCAAGCAAGAGGAAGAGAGAGACCAGTCAAATGCAGGCAGAGTGGCACTGAACACCCACTCGCCTTCTGGTCTCATCCTCATTGATTTCAATCTTGCTCGAGGCTTTAATGGCAAGAAATGGAGAAGATCATGGGCTCATGCCCCGTCTCCAGGTTTCTTGGCCTCCAGGCTGCACACTCCATTCAAAACCTCACCAAACTCCCTCAGAGACAGCAGTGCACCAGATCACTCAATGGGTCCAAAAACACACCATCACAATGTAAATCAGAGGCTCCAATTGCAGCAGAATCATAATTGAAAGAAGAAGAAGCCAAGTAAAAGAAGTAGTTTCATGAACTGGCTGAAGGACATTGCCTTTGGTCATGTTGTTTACAGGCACCATCTTGACCTGTTTCAGCTGAATAATTAAATAAATGAATGTAGGAAGAACAATTGAAGTTCAAAGTTCAAATTAAATTTATTATGAATGTACATATATATCACTATATACAACCCTGAGATTCATTTCATACACAATGGTATCAATGAAAGCCCATGCACAACAGGGTGGACAAACATACAACAATCTGTGCAAATACAAAAAGAAATAGTAATAGTAAATAAATAAGCACTAAATATTGAGAACGTGAGAAGAGTCCTTGAAAGTGAGTCCATGGTTTGTGAGATCAGCTCACTAATGAGGCAACTGAAGTAGTGAAGTTATCCTCTCTGTCTCAAGATCCTGATGGTTGAGGGGTAATAACTGTTCCTGAACCTGGTGGAGTGGGTTCCAAGGTTCCTGTACCTTCCTCCTGATGGCAGCAGGTGGAAGAGAGCATGGCCTGGATGGTGGGTGTCCTTGATAATGAATGCTGCTTTCCTGTGACAGTTACAGGATAAAGCAATGAGAAAGCTGACAATTATTTTGTGATAAAGTACCCACATCTCCTCACCTCTACTCAAACATCCTCTTTATCCATGTCCTTTATCAGAGTTGACCCCTGCCATAATTGTTGCTTATATTTGGGTGGTAGGGAAGAGATACGTCTCTAACAAGGGAGGTGTGAGGCACTCCTTTTCTCTGCCAGCCTGCACATCACCCTTGGGCAAGGTGTAGCACCTGCTTAGCCTCCCTGATCAGGATCATGTGAAGCCATGTGAGCAGGTGGTGGATGGTCCTATGAGCAGCTGTTGTATATCACAAGTCCTGGTTATGTGACCACTGACGCCAGGCAGACGACCACTGAAGAGTGTTGATAATGGCTGCGGTCACCTGTCTTGTAAAGGCAATGGCAAACCACTTCTGCAGAAAAATTTGCCAAGAACAATCATGGTCATACAACACGGCACAATGACGACGACGATGATACTTGCACGCCAATGCAGATTCTTAAGTCTAGCCTGAGAAAGTGAGGTGAGGAATTTCTCAGTGTGAGAATGTGTGAATGCTTTGCCTTGGGGGATAATTTAGGATGAGACCATTGCACATGAGAAGTCTGTAAAACAATTGATGCAGAGAAACATACAGAACTGTGATTTTAAAAAAAAGCAAAAAAAGGATTTCTCCAACAACGAAGCAGAACCACGTCACCTAGATGGGACAAAACTCCAGAATTGCTCACAATAATTTTCCTGACCATTGTTTATTAGACTAATTAATGTTTTGGAAGGGGAGGAAGGTAGTTCAAAATAAAATGAAAGAGATAAAGGGCTGAAGAAGGGGGAATCTGATAGTTGAGGATCGAAGACTGTGGAAGAAAGGGAAGGGGAGGTGCAATTTTATATTCTTTCTGGAAAGGTCCCAAAGAACTCTATAGCCCACAATATGATTTTGCAATCAAATTTTATCAGCAACTTGCCACAAACTAATGATAGATCGATATTTTGCTTTAATAATGCTTAATAGTGATAAATATTAGCCCAAATACGAAGGATAACAGGATCAACACACACTAAGTACTGGAGGAACTCAGCAGATCAAGCAGCATCTACAGAGCAAGTGAGGAAAATCGTTTTTCCTCACATCCATGGATGCTGCCCGACCCGCTGAGGTCCTCCGTATTATTCCAGTATTGAGTGTGAATGAGTGAGTGCGTGAGTGAGTGAGTGTGTATGTGTGTGTGTGTGAGAGAGAGTGTGAGAGTCTGTGTGTAGCTCCAGATTTCCAGTATCTGCGTGCTCTCTTGTGATGAAGAATAACAGCGCTGTTCATCTTTCAATGTGTCACGGCAGCTTTTTCTTTACCCAGCGGAGTTAGCAACGGGAGTCAAATTTAAACCTTCATCTGATACAGGACTTGCTGTCTCAAGCTCCTAGGATGCGCTTTGTTCAAATGTCAGAAAAATAACGTAATTTCTATTGTCAAGAGTGTGATTTCATGGCATTGTGCAAGTCTCCGAATTCTTACTAGGTTCATCCTCCCGTTGCTGGAAATTAAAATTCTTAAGCTTGACTTTGCGATCGTGTCTGGATCTGACTTTAACAGAGCGGTGGTGAGGCAAGAAAAAAATATTCAAGGGTTCAGAGATAAAAGTCAGGTCTCTTATGTAGGAGCCATGAATTCTGTGTCGCGCGTTTATTTTGGTAACTAGTCACATCAGTGGGAGCGTAGTAAAAAACGAAGGGAATAAGTTACTAACGAGAGAAAACCTGCATATGCTGGAAATCCAAGCAACACACACAAATTGCTGGAGGAACTCAGCAGGCCAGGCAGCATCTATGGAAAAAAAGTAAACAGTCGACATTTCGGGCCGAGACCTTTCGGCAAGAATAATTTAATTATTCTTGTTTATTTCATGGCAGTTTGTAGCTTGGGGCTGGCGGAGGTCATATCTTTGCTGGCCGCTGAGATAATACTTAATACCGCTTCAAGCTTGTATGTTTGCTAATTGCTAATAAAGGATTAGACTCATTGGAACATTCATTTCACTGGAGCTGAGGGTACGTCAGTACTGTTTAACAATTCGGTGGCGGTCGCCGGCTAGCGGCAATTATTTTGATTTGGGATTAGTTTTTGCCACTACACTTTAGTTTCGTGCCGAAACAATTCTTTGGTAACTCCGTTAACGTCTTCGATAAAGGGAATACTTTGTATCATTATAATTCTCAGTAATGATTTCCCATTATGGATATAATTAGCTAAACAGGATTAAATATGTATCAACATTTCCGTGTTTTGATAGTATGATATCTTTCCATTTATAGTTTATATGTACTTTCATTTTACTAAAGACAAAAATATACTTAATATAGGTTATTCATAGGACTGATTAGCAATACATGCAGGAAAAGTTCAGTTATTATCAAAGTGTGTATATCATTAAAACCTTGAGATTCATTTTCTTGCAGGCACCCACGGCAAAAAAAAGACATGCAATAGAATCCACAAAAAAAAATACATTTAACAAAGACCGACAAGCATCCAATATGTAAAAGCGGACAAATTATTTAAATAATTTTAAAAACACAGACATAATGCCGAGAACATGAGATGCAGGGTCCCCGAACGTGAATGCACAGATATAGAGTCAGTTATAAAAGTTGCTGGTGAACGCAGCAGGCCAGGCAGCATCTCTAGGAAGAGGTGCAGTCGACGTTTCAGGCCGAGACCCTTCGTCAGGACTAACTGAAGAAAGAGCTAGTAAGAGATTTAAAAGTGGAAGTGGAGGGGGAGATCCAAAATGATAGGAGAAGACAGGAGGGGGAGGGATGGAGCCAAGAGCTGGACAGGTGATTGGCAAAAGGGATATGACAGGATTATGGGACAGGAGGCTCTTACTAACTCTTCCTTCAGTTAGTCCTGACGAAGGGACTCGGCCTGAAACGTCGACTGTACCTCTTCCTACAGATGCTGCCTGGCCTGCTGCGTTCACCAGCAACTTTGATGTGTGTTGCTTGAATTTCCAGCATCTGCAGAATTCCTGTTGTTTATAGAGTCAGTTCTTCGCTGAGGCAAATGAAGCCCGTCTAGAAGCCCGAATGGCTGCAGGACAATTGCTCCCGATCCTGACGGCGTGGGGCCCAGGACTCCTGCCCGATGGTAGTAGCGAGAAGAGAAGGAGACGTTGGGGGGAGAGGGGGACACAGGTAGACGGGTTGGGGGATCTTGGCTGGCACGGAGCACTGGTGCTCCGCACCCGATCGTTTAGCGCTCTTGAGCCTCGATGCTTTAGTCATCTCTTCCGACGATGAGAGCCGAACGTCGTCCGCTTTCCTGAGAGTTATCTCTGTCGTAGTGATTCTGAAAGTTATTACCTTCTGATTCAAGCGTAAGTGCTGCACCATATCAAGGTAGAGAAAAGATGACAAGAATGCTACCTGAAAGAGATACGCCCAGAAACAACACAAGGTGATTATCTATTTCCCTTTCAGCAGAGGAAATTTCTTTACTCATGTTCTTTACCTACGTAACAGCACACCCTGCTGGCAGAAAGCGGGGATGCAAATCATTAAGACAACAGGTTCCGCGAGATGCTGGAAATCCAGAGTACCACATACAAAATGCTGGAGGAAGTCGGCAACTCAAGGCAGCATCTATGGAAATGAATAAACAGTTCACGACAGAAGATCACAAGATGACAAGACAAAGGAGCAGAAGTGGGCCATTCGGCCCATCGAGTCTTTTTCGCAGCTCCCCCATGAACTAAACTATTCACCCATCTAATTCCAATTTCCGGCTTTTTCCCCATATCCCTTGATACCCTGACTAATTAGATACCTGTCAGTCTCCTCCTTAAACACCCTCAATGATTGGGCCGCCACAGCTGTATGTGGCAATGAATTCCATAAATCCACGACCCTCTGGCTAAAAAAATTTCCCCTCATCTCTGTTTTAACTGGGTACCCTCTAATTCTAAGACTATGGCCTCTTGTCCTGGACTCACCCACCAAGGGAAACAACCTTTCCACATCTACTCTGTCCAACCCTTTCAACATTCGAAATGTTTCTATGAGATCCCCTCTCATTCTTCTATACTCTAATGAATACAATCCAAGAGCCGACAAACGCTCCTCATATGTTAGCCCCTGCATTCCAGGAATCATCCTCGTAAATCTTCTCTGAACTCTCTCCAACATCAGTACATCCTTTCTAAGATAGGGGGCCCAAAACTGCACACAGTATTCCAAATGAGGTCTCACTAATGCCCCATAGAGCCTCATCAACACCTCCTTACTCTTATACACTATTCCTCTTGAAATGAATGCCAACATAGCATTCACTTTCCTTACTGCTAATCCAACTTGGTGGTTAACCTTTAGGGTATCCCGCACGAGGACCCCCAAGTCCCTTTGCACTTCCGATTTTTGAATTTTCTCCCCATCTAAATAATAATCTGCCCAATTATTTCTTCTTCCGAAATGTACAACCGTACATTTGTCAACATTGTATCTCATCTGCCATTTCTTTGCCCATTCTCCTAAACTGACTAAGTCTCTCTGCAACCTTTCCATTTCTTCAACATTTCCTGCTCCTTCCACCTATCTTGGAAGAAAGATATAAAGCTGCTGCAGGCACTTTTAGCAGCAAGTAAGAAATCAATCACCAGAAAGTGGTTAAATCCAACATCACCTGCATTAGAAGATTGGCATGAAATCATTTTGGAAATATTTAAAATGGAAAAGATGACCTACTCTCTGAGAATTCAAAAGGAAAAATGTTATCAAATTTTGGAATAAATGGATTGAATTTATAACCCCAGAGCGAGCAGACTTTAGATGACTCTCTGAATGGTTTATACTGTTTGTCTCACCAACATAGTAATAGTGTTAATGTAAGCACCCTTGGCTCGAATGTTTACTGTTCTTCTTTTTAGAAAATGTGGATTTAACACAGTAAAGAAAAGATCTGGAGAAATTTTGGACCAGAAGAGATACATGGAAATTAGTATTCAACCACTATTATTAATATTGTTTATAACAACTATTATCATTATTTAGTTTAATAGAGTGGAATTACAATTGCACATTAACATCTATTTGAGTGCCTAATTATTTTCCATATTATCTCAATGTGCACTTGTGAATGTACAAATGAATATAGATTTACAGATAAAAAATGGAAAAGGTTATATATTGCATATTACTTGTGAATACCTTATCCAAATAAAAATAAAATTTTTAAAAAAGGAAAAAAAGAATAAACAGTTCACGATTTGGGCCGAGATATTTCATCAGGACTGTAAAGGAATGGGGAACAAGCTCAAATACGAAGTTGGGGATGGGGAAGGAGCTCAAGCTGGCAGCTGATAGATGAAAAACAAGAGAAAATCTGCAGATGCGGAAAATTCAAAGCAGCGCACACACAAAATGCTGGAGGAACTCAGCAGGCCTGGCAGCATCTATGGAAAAATGTATGGTTGATGTTTCGGGCTGAGACCTTTTGGCAGTGGGGGGGGGGCCATGATTTCTCTCCCCCTCCCCCCCCCCCACTTCCTGATGCTGCTCAACTCACTGAGTTGGTCCAGCACTTGCAGATCTGCAAACTCTTGCTTTTGTGGGGAATAGCAGTTAATACTGCTGGGTTCAAGCCCATCTTCAAGGGCAGCCTAGGTATAGTTTGCATGTTCCTCCTGTGACCCTTTGGGTTTCCTCCAGGTACTCCAGTTTCCTTCCGAATCCCAAAGACTTATTAGTAATTTAACTGTCCCCTATAAATTTGCCTACAAGAGGAGGTGAATATAGCCCAGTCCGACCTGTTAAAGCCCCCACCACCATTGAGCACATCTACATGAAACACTGTTGCAGGAAAGTAGCATCCATCACCAAGGTCGCCCAACAAACAGGCTATGCTGTCTACTCACTGCTGCCATCAGGAAGAAGGTACAGGAGCCTCAGGACTCACAGCATCAGGTTCAGGAACAGTTATTACCCCTCAACCATCAGGCTCTTGAACCAAAGGGGATAGCTTCACTCAACTTCACCTACTCCATCTCTGAACTTTTCCCACTGAACTGGACTTACTTTCAAGGACTCTTCATCTCATTTTCTCAATATTCATTTATTTATTTTTATTATTGTTATTATTTTTTTCTATTTGTATTAGCACAGTTTGTTGGTTTTTTTTCACCCTGTTAGATGTCCTCTTTCTGTGGTTCTATTGTGTTTCTTGTATTTACTGAAAATAAATCTCAGGGTTGTATATAGTGATATATATGCACTTTGATCATAAATTTACTTTGCACTTTGAACTTTACTGCAGCTCCTGCTCTGACCTTCGACTGGAGGCCTGTTTCTCATGTTCAGCTTACAAAAGATGGATTCAGTTGGAGAAATCCACGTGATATGGTGTTAACTTGAACTCTAAAAGAGAATTGACACTACTCCACCCATTAACCCACCCCTTCACCCCCCAACACCACTACATACACATCAGCTAGCATCACTTTATGCATATGCAACCACTGTGCAAAAGACAACAAAAATACAAATGCTGTCGTGGTCCGGTCCATGAAGTCCATATTCCAGTTCACGGTCCGGTCCATGGACTCTGGACTCCAGGTCTTCCAGTTGTTTCAGTTGGGCTTAATCATAGGCCCCTGATACTCATCCTGGGGCTGGGAATATAAGTGGCCCTGGGGTCGAGTGTGGGTGCTGGTTTGTCTTGTCAGTATCCCCTTGGAGCAACTTGCTGGTGGAAGGCTAGACCAGCCATTCGTGATCTCTAGGCCTGGTTGGAGGCCCACCGCTTCATGGAGCCTTGCTGTGTCTAGTCGGAGCAGTCATCGTAGTATGGATTTGGCCATTTCCGGGGCCAGCTGAGTGGCTGTCTGCCACTCCGAGCTAGATATGGATTTAGCTGTTCCCATAGCCGGCCAAGGTTGCTGGCCACCCCGAGACTCGGAGCCACTGCGGATTGAGCTCCCTTCCTGTCCTTGCCTCCATGGGGTAAGTCAGGCTGTCCTAGCCACTACCCTGCGGTTGGATCTGTCCCTTCCTGTCCTTGCCTCTGTGGGGTAAGTCAGGCTGTCTTTGCTGTTACCCTACAGTGGGATCTGTCCTTTCCTGTCCTTGTCTCTGTTGGGTAAGTCAGGTTGTAAGTGTGGCTGGTCTGTTCCCTTCCCCGCTCCATCTGAATCCCTGACAGTTTCCTCAGCGGTTTACCTCGGCAGTCATCCTGGTCCTGCATCCTAGTAAGCATCTTGGCCCAGCTTCCAAGAAAGGGTCCCAGCCCTGTGTTCCAAGAAGGAGTTCCTCATCCTGCCCAGGAAAGCTTTGAAGAATCCAAGCCTCATCCAGTCCTATAGCCACGTCATGTCTTTGCCTAGTTCCGGAGTCCGAGCCCAAGTCAAGACCCAGATTCTGGGTCCTTAACTAGTCTCTGGCTCGGAGTCCATACCCAACCACTGAAGAACCCTGTCCTCGCCTAGTTCTGGAGTCCAAGCCTGAGCCAAGGCCCAGGTTCTGGGTCCTTGTCCAGTCTCTGGCTCAGAGTCCAAGCCAGGCTCCTAGTTCCCAGTTCCTTGTCCTGGTCCCGCTTTCCTAGCCAAAGTCCTAGCCCAAGAAGGGGGCAAGGAAGCAAAAAGGAAATTATAGACCTGTTAGCTTGACATGCGTGGTTGGGAAGTTGTTGGAGTCGATTGTCAAGGATGAGGTTACAGAGTACCTGGAGGCATATGACAAGATAGGCAGAACTCAGCATGGATTCCTTAAAGGAAAATCCTGCCTGACAAACCTATTACAATTTTTTGAGGAAATTACCAGTAGGCTAGACAAGGGAGATACAGTGGATGTTGTATATTTGGATTTTCAGAAGGCCTTTGACAAGGTGCCACATATGAGGCTACTTAACAAGATAAGAGCCCATGGAATTATGGGAAAGTTACATACGTGGATAGAGCGCTGGCTGATTGGCAGGAAACAGAGTGGGAATAAAGGGATCCTATTCTGGTTGGCTGCCGGTTACCAGTGGTGTTCCGCAGGGATCAGTGTTCTTTTTACATTGTACATCAACGATTTAGATTATGGAATAGATGGCTTTGTGGCTAAGTTTGCTGACGATACGAAGATAGGTGGAGGGGCCGGTAGTGCTGAGGAAACGGAGAGTCTGCAGAGAGACTTGGATAGATTGGAAGAATGGGCAGAGAAGTGGCAAATGAAGTACAATGTTGGAAAGTGTATGGTTATGCACTTTGGCAGAAAAAATAAACGGGCAGACTATTATTTAAATGGGGAAAGAATTCAAAGTTCTGAGATGCAACGGGACTTGGGAGTCCTCGTACAGGATACCCTTAAAGTTAACCTCCAGGTTGAGTCAGTAGTGAAGAAGGCAAATGCAATGTTGGCATTCATTTCTAGAGGAATAGAGTATAGGAGCAGGGATGTGATGTTGAGGCTCTATAAGGTGCTGGTGAGACCTCACTTGGAGTACTGTGGGCAGTTTTGGTCTCCTTATTTAAGAAAGGATGTGCTGATGTTGGAGAGGGTACAGAGAAGATTGACTAGAGTGATTCCGGGATTGAGAGGGTTAACATATGAGGAACGTTTGTCCGCTCTTGGACTGTATTCCTTGGAGTTTAGAAGAATGAGGGGAGACCTCATAGAAACATTTTGAATGTTAAAAGGCATGGACAGAGTGGATGTGGCAAAGTTGTTTCCCATGAAGGGGGAGTCTAGTACGAGAGGGCATGACTTAAGGATTGAAGGGCGCCCTTTCAGAACAGAAATGCGAAGAAATTTTTTTAGTCAGAGGGTGGTGAATCTATGGAATTTGTTGCCACGGGCAGCAGTGGAGGCCAAGTCATTGGGTGTATTTAAGGCAGAGATTGATAGGTATCTGAGTAGCCAGGGCATCAAAGGTTATGGTGAGAAGGCAGGGGAGTGGGACTAAATAGGAGAAAATGGATCAGCTCATGATAAAATGGCGGAGCAGACTCGATGGGCAGAATAGCCTACTTCTGCTCCTTTGTCTTATGGTCTTATGGTCTTAAGTCTGTGTCCAGTCCCATCCCTAACTCTAGTCCAGTCCAGTTCCCAGTACTTCAGTGTCTGTGTCTTGCATTTGGGTCCACCATCAACGCCCACCGTATGACAAATACAAAAAGAAAGAAAAAAGGTAATAATAATAAATAAGCAATGAATATTGAGATCATGAGATGAGAGTACTTGAAATGTTTAAAACAAACCTGAAATGACTTCCTATCTGCTGAAGCACAGCAAGACGTTTGAGTTTAAAAAATCTATAGTGAGAAACAGTCAAGCAAACTGCATGTGTCTCTTTTGTAGTCATGCCATTGAAGCACAAGAATTACACAAGTGTGCTAAGAAAATTCAAGCTGTGATGGATGCCCCAAGGTGAAAGAGATGTCACGGTTGAGGTCCTTTTTAGGATTTGTCGATTGCTATAACAGGTTCCTGCCAAACCTGGCTACTATACTCTGCTCCTTGAACTCGTTACTGCAAATCAGGACAAAGCAGTGTGAGGTGGTTTCCAAAAAGGTAAAGGAAATGGTGACATCAGATGCTGTACATTATGATCCACATTGTCCAGTGAAGCTTGCAATGCACTGTTCAGGCTGCCAAAACGTCCAGAAGAAAAGTACGCAGAGGTGTCAGGACCACTTCCTGCAGTCCCAGAGTCAACTCCTACAACCACAATGGAGGAGGCCCCAGAACCTGAGATTGTTTTCACAGTCACAAGTCTGGTCTCCCCTGCCAAGCAGAGTGACACACCGTTCTCCCCCTCTCCCCCCTCCCCACTGGAAAGACATTATGCCATGAGTGTAAGAAATCCCTCACAGCGATTAAATCTTTAGGCCTGAATGGGACAATTTAAAATTTACTATACCATGGATATCTGTATAATAATTGCATTCTATATAAAGTTGGAGTTTATAGCTATGCAGGGAGGAGTGTTGTATATCTCATATTTCAGGAATATTAAGAGTAATATTGCAAATATATTGTTTGATTGAGCATTCTTTGTTGTTTACATAATGAATTGTGGGTTATATATAAGTATGCAAATGCCACACGTCATTACGCTATGTGTATGCTTCATTTAAAGTAAAAACTATGTTAGACTAGCATTCTGAACTCGCTTGCTCTTCTTCCAATTAATTTTTATGTTTTGGAATTACAAAACATAATACCATGTATATAATTGTTACTTATACATTGTGTTTTATAGGATTGCTTTTATATTTTTTGTTATTTACTTTTTCGTGTTCATTTGCTCCTTGTGTTTTCCTATGCTGCATTGAATCCAGAGTAACAATCATTTCATTCTCCTTTACTCTCTTGACTCTTGAATCTTGACCACATCTAAGCCAAAAACGTTTAAAAGAGAACAGCTCACGGAGTTTAGATTTCCTTGTTCCTGACTCATCTGAAGAACTAAGGCAACCTGATATAGTCTGTGTAATCCAGTTACACTGTAAGTTCCTGTCTGAAAACACACTGGAATAAACCTAAGTCGTCTATTCTGCTAAACAGGCAATGTTTTATCTGACAGTATCGATTACTGAGGCTGTAACAGCAGCAGTGGGAGAATTGAGGAAACAAAACATGCTTATCCCGTCAAGAGGATTTACTGACAAGAATTGACAAGTTGGCACTGACAGAGTAGCAAGTGCATAAGGTCAATATCAACAGAGATATTCTGACTACAATTTGCTAACAGCGAACTGAAATCATTTCTATCATTAGCTCTGAACGTAACCTCAGGTCTAACCTGCATACAGGTTTGGTCAGCAGAGTGACTGTGATCAGAACGATGTCCCAGAGTGGTTATCACAGAAATCAATCTATGAAGGTCATTTGTGGCTAAACTCAAACACTGCTGTAGAAGGAGGAGGAAGGTAATGGTGATTTTTTGTGATCAAGTGACTGCCTAATGAGATCTTAACCTCCTGACATGGAGGTGGATCCTGATGCTGATTGAGAAACCAACCTAACACCCCTTTTCAACAATTTAACCTGCTATAACCAAATATGTATTTCTTTACTTACAGCCCCTACGCCTGCTGGTATATAGGGCAGCAATGAAGGTCTTCCATCTCCTAAAGCAATGTTCAGAGGCTTCCACAATCATGCAGTAGCTTCCTCTCAGTTTTCACTACTGTCAGCCAGGCAAGTCCTGGGTGGTGACTCAGGAATACAATCACACACAGATGTAGAAAGTTTCTTCATTGCTGTTTCTGTAACAGTTTTGACTGACCAATCAGGGTTTTGTCCCTTAGCTGAACTCCCAAACATAGAGGACTCTTATTCTGGCCTCTACCCTTTGACCTGTTTGGCATGGGTGACCCTACCAAGAACCAAAGCATAAATAAAAGAAAAACCCACCCCCAAATTGTAATAACGTAGAACGCGACTCATAACATACAAGGTAAACTTAACCCTTAACAGTCTGGGTAAATTCTGACTGATGAAATTAAGGAGTCCCTGCACACGCTCCTGCAGAATTCAACCTAGCAGACAAAGCCAAACGAGCAGGGGCCCAAAAAACTCAGCTGAACCAGCTCCTGCCTTCGCAGGCAGGTGCCGTAGAGGAAGAACAGTCAATGTCGGAAGGTCTGGAAGTGGTAGGCGAGCCCTTCCACGGGGATTGGGTTACTTCCACTGGCGAGTTCACGTCCAAATGGGCAGGCTTGAGATGGTCCACAGAAACACTGTCCGGGATACCTCCAAAGTCCAGCGTGAAGAAATAATCTGCCACTTCTAACATGCGGAATGGCTGTCATAAGGTGACCACAGGGAACCCCGATGTCCATCATGATGCACAAACACATACTTCACCTTCCATAGACCTGGTAACAGGTACGACCGCAGCAGGCCAGGCTGCATCATGGGCACCAGAGGAAAAGTTTTGGCGCTGTGTGTAAAAGCCGACCGCTGCTGCAAAGCGGACCATGGGACTGTGGATATTGGAAGAAACTCTCGTGGCACCCACAGGGGTTGCCCGAAAATGAGCTCCGCAGAAGAGGGCTGAAGGTCCGCCTTAGGGGGCATCCACAGGCCCAACATGACCTACAGCACTCTGTCCACCCAACAACCACTGAGTCATTGAGGCACGCACGGAGAGTGGCTGTCATTGAATGATGGAACCGCTCATGTAGATCGTCGGCCTGAGGGTGATGAGCCATGGTCCAGTGCAGTTTGACCCCCAGATCACAGGCAACCTCACACCAAAGCTCGGATGTAAACTACAACCCTCGGTCTGAAGAGATATCCAATAGGACACTGAACCAAGTGATCCATGAGTTAACGAACACTCGCACCACCTCCGGGGCGGAAATGGACGACAGCAGCACTGCGTCCAGCCAGTGTGTGGTCCTCTCAACGACGGTGAGGCGGTGAGTAAACCCATAGGATGGGGACAATGGGCCAACCAAATCCACATTTGTGTGGTTAGAATGCTTCTCAGGGATCATGAAAGAATCCAAAGGAACCTTTGCACGTCGAAGCACCTTCGCACGTTGACACGCCAGACAAGCACTGGCTCAGTCCCTGACGTCCTTCTTAAGCCGGTGACACACAAACTTCTCTGTCACCAATTTCCGCGATTCCCTCTGGCCTGGGTGAGAAAGTCATAGACCGCATTGCAAATACACTGCCGCCAGCTCGCTGGCACAACCGGCCTGGGTCGCCCCATTGACACATAGTCATAGTCATAGTCATACTTTATTGATCCCGGGGGAAATTGGTTTTCGTTACAGTTGCACCATAAATAATAAATAGTAATAAAACCATAAATAGTTAAATAGTAATATGTAAATTATGCCAGGAAATAAGTCCAGGACCAGCCTTTTGGCTCAGGGTGTCTGACCCTCCAAGGGAGGAGTTGTAAAGTTTGACGGCCACAGGCAGGAATGACTTCCTATGACACTTTGTGTTGCATCTCGGTGGAATGAGTCTCTGGCTGAATGTACTCCTGTGCGCAACCAGTACATTATGTAGTGAATGGGAGATATTGTCCAAGATGGCATGCAACTTGGACAGCATCCTCTTTTCAGACACCACCGTCAGAGTCCAGTTCCATCCCCACAGCATCACGCAGTAGTGAAACGCCGCTGTCACTGAAAGCAGCGTCGACCAATTTAGACCCTGTGTCTGCCGAATGCAGTACCTACAGGCTCAGGTCCGAAACCTGGTTGGCTGCCATCTGAGCGTAGTCCCTGCCCAAATGGACAGCAGCAGTGAAGGGCCGGGAAAGGGAGTCAGCCACGAGATTACGCTTCCCCTGCGACATGTTGGATGTCAGTTCTGAACCCTGGAATAAAAGAAAGATTGCGCTGCTGTTGAGCAGAGCAAGGTTGACGGACCTTAGCCACGGCGAATGTTGCGGGGGGGGGGATCACCAACGTAGGAGGGTCAACAAAAATTGACACGAGTGTAATTACTTCTAACGTACACCTTATTCAAACTACAAACAAAATGGCGATGTGTGTGTGTATATATGTATATGTGTGTGTGTATATATGTATATGTGTGTGTATGTGTGTGTATATATATATAGATATACACATACACACACATACGAAAAACCTACCCCCAAAACCTAATAACATAAAATGTTACACGTAACATACACGAGTGAATTCTGAGTGAAAATTAAGGAGTTCCTATACACGAGTTCAATCCACACGTGGCTATTGTCCTCAGCTTCCTGGCCCATTACGTAGAGGCAGAAGGAAGACATGTCAATATCAAGAACCTGTTTGGGATCTGAACCAGCACATGCCAGGTTAATGTCAAGCTAAGGGTGGATGCAAATGGTACCACTATCCACCCTCCCTCAGTGTTTGCTGTTGGTGGTAACCATGGTTACATGGTTTATGCAGGACAGCACAGAATATGTATAATTGCAAAAACCTGAACATGTGGTGGCCCAGTGGAGCACAGTCATCTGCAAGAATTGCAAGCAGGAAGGCCATCACAGCAAGGACTACAGAGAAAGCGGAAGTTGCAACCTGTGTGGGGAGGTACAGCACCTGCTCAAATTGTGTCTGTACCTCTGCTCAAGCAGTAAGAGAGGGAGCTGATACCAACAACCACCAGAGCATCCCCTCCCCCACCCCCTACTGTGCAGAAGCCCCAGCAGAGACTGAGATCCAGACTGAGGAAACACTATCCACCTCCAGCCTCGGGCTCCAGGAAGTAAAAGTACTGGAAAGAAAAGACCATGCAATAGACAGACACCAGCACCCTCTCCTTGCCAGAGGATGAAATAAATATGGAAAACCAATGACACTGGCAGAGTAAGCATCAAAATAGAGGGGCCAAAGAGGAGGACAGGCTGCAAATAGGCAAGGGAGACCGGGACACCCCAGGTATGGAAAAATCGGAACCTGAAGTTGGAACAGGAACAGGAAGAGAGACTAATCTCCCCCATAGACCCCACGAGCATTCCCAGAACTGGAGCCCAAAACCAACGAGGCAGATCACCAAGGATGTGGTGCAAGCACTCAGGCTGTTTGACAAGGGACTGTACTTGTGAACCCCAAACTCCAATAGCTATGGAAACAAAGCCGACATCTCTTAAAAAGCACAGTGTGAAGAGCACTGTGTGGTGTGTTATTTCCTTGCAATACCTTGCCAGGGTCAAGGCTGATAGGACTTTTCTACAGGGATGTGGGCTGCCACATCTCTGCAACTATCAGTGGTGATTGTGATGGTGGTCCTGTGAATCGGTGATAGTTGTGCATCCAGCCCGGGATTCTGCTGTGGGGCGGGGGTACTTTCTCTAACACTGAAGTCAAAGAGATAGCGGGGGAATGGCTGCTTGCGGTTGTACTGTGAAACATCATTCTAGCTCATTGATGTTGCTGAGTGAACACTTATCTATCCTCCAGCAGCTCCCATCATACCTGCTGATGTCCTTACCAGGCGTTCTGGATGGAGACTTCAAATGCATCATCGATATAGCTGGACAACTAGGCAGTGCTGACAGGAGACCGGACGACAGCTCCAGACCTATGGTGGAAATGGTTAAAGATGCAAAACTGCGTGATGCCCTCAGCACTCCTGCAAGTTGAGCTCAGCTGCAATGCCTGTGGACCACAACAGACCACTCAGTATGGCCCCAGATAGACTTCCTCTTCACATTGTAAGCAGTCATGCTCATATCCACCTATACACACCAGTGTTCTTCTGTGACTACTGTGTCCTTCCAGCCTCCTGTCACCTGCAGGAGGGCCAAAGGGGAGGTGGGGGATGAGGAAGTCAAATATAAAGCTGCTGACCTCAGAGAACATGGAGGAACTGAAGAGGATTAATCCATCAAGATAATTTTCTGTTCCAGGGTCTGCCTTGTTGAGCAGGATGAAACATGCTCATTCTTGTTCTTCCAAAGACTTATGAGGAGCTCTGTGACCTACAGCTTTATGTCACAATGGGGGCGGGGGGGGGAGGCATAGGGAGCAAGGGTGGACCCAAATGCAAAACACATCTTGTGAGGTTACTTAGATTTAGTTTATTGTTCGATACCAGGAGAGCAAGGCAGGAGCAGGAAATAGCGAACTGGACAAGGACTCAGGACTACGACTAGGCTGGGACCAAGGGTCTGAGCTTGGACTTGGAATCGGCTCCCAGAACTAGAGGAGACATGAAGAGGCTATGGTATGGACTCCGAGCCAGGGACTGGGCAAGGACCCAGTACCT
Organism: Mobula hypostoma; assembly: GCF_963921235.1. Classification (NCBI taxonomy): domain Eukaryota; kingdom Metazoa; phylum Chordata; class Chondrichthyes; order Myliobatiformes; family Myliobatidae; genus Mobula; species Mobula hypostoma. Next base: position 25,166,756 of record NC_086116.1, on the reverse strand, counting down.
GGGTCGTGCCCCGGGCTCGGACCCCAGAACGAGGCATGGACATGACATGGGCTAGGGAGAGGAGGAACATGGAAAACAGAGCCTCGGTCTCGGGGAGCAGGTACATGGAACCTTGGACACATACACAGAACACAGAGCCGGGACCCCTCCTTGGGTACAGGACATAGGGCCGGGACTCATGACCCCTCCCCCCCCGGGGAAATGGCAAGACCGCCTGACTTACCCCACGGAGGCAAGGACAAGACAAGACAAAACATGAGCCCCCGCGGGGCAACAGCAAGACAGCCAGACTTACCCCACGGAAGCAAGGACAAGACAAGACCAACACGAAAGAAACTAGACCGAAGTGCAGGCAAGGGCTGCAGACGAGGGCTAGAGACGAGAGGGGCAGAGAAGGGATTCAGACGGGGGGGTAGGACAGGGATCACAGACCGCCAGGGCCAGGACTTGACTTGGAACTTGGATGCCGCCAGGGCCAGGACTTGACTTGGAACTTGGATGCCGCCAGGGCCAGGACTTGACCTGGTACTTGGATGCCGCCAGGACCAGGACTTGACCTGGAATTTGGATGCCGCCAGGGCCGGGACTTGACTCGGTACTTGGATGACTTGACTTGGAGCCTCCAGGTAGCGGTGAGTTCTCGACTCGGCCCGGGAACAGTAGACAGCGGTTCTTGATTCCCTCCGGTGGGTTAACTGACGGACCCTCCTCGGTGAGGAAACTTTGCAAGCTCGCTTTAGTGAGGTAACTTGACAGGGTTGCTCCGGTGAGGAAAGGTGAATTACTGGCACTCGCTTCGGGTGGAGACTAGGCTTGCTCCGGCCAGATGACATTGGCACACTGTACCTTTGGTGACTTTGCAAATGCTCTCGCCCCGAACAGCTGAAAGCCAGAGACTATAAACTACAAGTTCAGCCAAGAGTAGATTGCCTCTAATCACCAAGGCTGAGGGATACGGGAAAACAGAGAACCAAAGGGAAACAGGGAGTCAATGGTCCGGATCGTAACATAAACAAAGTATATTTAAAGGGACCCCGATCTGGACCATGACACCTTAAGGAAGAGGACACCCTCAGTAACACCCTCTCAAAAAGATATGCTAAGGATCTACAGATATTTTTATGCCAGTCTGTATGACAGTAAGTTGACAGACAACATACCCTTTGAGAACTTCCTGTCCTCTTTCATGGAGGTGCCAGAGGAGAGAAAGCGAGAGAGTCTGGATCAACTACTGTCCATGGATGACCCGAATGGCACCATCTATTCCCTTGGTATGAATAAAACTCTCGGATGCAACAGCTTACCAGCTGATTTGTGCTTGGCTCAGTGGAACCAGATGGCCTGGACCTCCTGGAAACATGCAACCAGGCCTCTGGATGGTAGCATGTCAGACTCCTTGAGGAAGGACATCATCACCCTCATCAACAAGCAGTGAGAGGGAAGACGTCAAGAATTAAAGACCCTTATCTCTGTTGAATGTAGCTTATAAGATGCTCTCCAAAGCCATTGCCAGCTGGGTCAAGTCTGCTCTGAGACCTGTGATCCACCAGGCCAAACCTGTGCTGTAACTGGTAGGAAAACCTTTGATAGGCTTGCAGGACTCAGAAAACTAACATGCATGTGCAGGATGCCTGCCTGGTCACCTTGGACAGGACACTGCACATACATGGTGGATGTGTTCTCTAAAATGAGTTTTGGAGAGCGAATCAAAAATTTGATCCAACTGCTCTTAACTGATATCTGTAGTGCAGTGGGTGAGAAACAGATAGTCCAGAGTGGTCCTCTCTCCCCTGTCTTGTTTGTGTGCCACACAGAACCTTTTGGAAAGGAAAGATGAGAGTATAAGAGGGTGACATTGCCAGGCACTGGACACACATAGGTCAAAGCCTTTTTGCAAATGGATGATGATGCTGTCTTTTGCTCAAATCCAGGATCAGTTTGCAGATTAATCAGCATCTGCAACCAGTTTGAGTTGGCATCAGGGGCCAAAGTCAACTGCAGGGAGAGCAAGGCCGTGCTCTTCGGTAACTGGACTGAACGATCCAACGTCGCCTTCACTGTTAGGTCTGAATTCCTGAGGGTGCAGTGGATCTGGTTCAGAGTGGCTGAGGAGGTGAGTGGAAGCTGGTGTTAATAACAACCATGAATACTTGGAGATGCCTTTTGGACTATCTAACAGTCCAAGCCTTCATCAGCAAGATCTGTTGAGACATACTACACAGGTATGTGTTCATTCACCTCGATAACATCCTTATCTTCTCCAAGGACATTCAAGACCAAGTCTGTCATGTCCTTTCAGTATTTAGCCATCTCCTCAAAAACCAGCTGCATTGCAAGTTAGTGAAATGCCACTTCCAAACACATCATTTCCATCCTGGATTACATCCTTTCATGCCCAAGGCATAATCATGAACCCAGAGAAAGTGAGTGCCACCTTTGATTGGCCTTGACCGTGCTCCCCCAAACATCTACAACCTCCTGTACCAAATCACCTACCTCACAGAAAACCTGGTCTGCTGCCATGGTCCATGTTTTTGAGGAGCTCAAGAGACCCTTCACCACCACTCCCATCCTCCACCGTCTGTACCCCTCTGGAGCTTTTATGGTAGAGGTGGACACGTCTGATGTGGGCATCAGGACCATTGAGGACCTATTACGAAGACACACCCGTGTGGCTTCTTCTCACTCAAGTTCAACTCTACTTAGTGCCACTATAGACACAAGGAGCTACTTAACATTAAATAATCCTTGGAGGAATAGAGTCATTGACTGATGAGAAACACCAACCCCTTCCTCATCTGGATGACTACCAGAACCTCATATCCATTACAACAGATCCCCAACTTAACAACCATCAGGCGCACTGGGCAAATGTCATTGAGCAATTCAACTTCATCTCCTACTGACCCGGCTCCGAGAACACTAAGGTGGATGCCTTGACACTACAGTTTAACCCAGATGAAACAGAAATTGGCCTGCAGCCCACCATTCCTTCTTCTTAGATCTTCGACCGAACATCTGGGCCAGGCCCTATGGCATGTGCCTGCTCTGGCCGACACACCCAACGACAGTATGTACGTGCTGTGACCGTGCATTCTGATTCACTCCGATCGGCCCACTCCTCACCCTCTCCAGCCATCCAGGCGCTTGACTGTCCTGGATTTTCTGTGACACTGATTCTGCTGGCCCACCATGATCAAAGATGTACTTGAGCTTGTCACTATCTGCTGTCAATGTGCCCAGTCCAATTCCTCCAACCTGCAGCTTTTTGAGCTTCTGCAGCTTCTACTGGTCCCTCGACACCAGTGGCCTCACATTGCCGTGGATTTCATCACAGGTTTGCCACTTTCTAATAGAGCCACAGTGATCATGACAGAGGTGGGCTGGTTCTCCAAGGCAGCCCATTTCATTGCCCTTCCCAAACTTCTGTCAACCACTGAGATGACAGACCTGGTTCTCCAACATGTAATTCATCTCCAAGGCCTCCCCAGGACATTGTACTGGACCGGGGCCCACAATTCAGTTGCTGCTCTGGCAAGCCTCCTGCTCTCTTCTCTGCACCACAGTGAGTTTGTCCTCTGGCTATCATCCACAAACTAATGAACAATCTGAAAGAGCCAATCAGCCAGTGGAATAGTTTCTGCGATCCTTTGTGCCTCTAATCCTTCTACACGGAAGAAATATCTGATCCCTCAGGATCACACCTATCTTCCATGTGTGCTGCTTCAAGCCCATTGTCCATGGACCACTCAATCCAGCTGAGCCTGCACCAAAGGAACCAAGGATGTTGGACGGTAGTCCAGTGTAAACGGTTTGCCAGTTGATGGATTCACATTGCCGTGAACGGAGTGTGCAGTCCCTAGTTGATTTGGAAGGGTGCGATCCAGAGGAGAGCTCTTGGGTGCTGTCCAGTTTCATCTTGGATCCATTGCTCATCCAGAAGTTCCATCGGACCCAACTGGATCATCCTGAGCCACTGGGTGCCGGCCATAGTATGGGGGTTCCTGTCGAGCCTACTGTTACATACCCCTGGGTATCTTGTGACTGTCTTATGACCATGATGTAATTGAGTGTCTTATGAGGATGAAGTAACGGTCTTGTGGAGGTCACATGATGTAATTTTCCTGCCAGTGTGAGGTCACGTGATGACATGTTCTCAACAGGTATATAAAGGGAAACTCTGTTGTGACGCAGTTAGTTTTCAGTTTAGTTTTGTGTTAGTTCATCAGTTACTCGGTTATGCTGCATATTTGTCTCAAGACACAGTTTCATTTTAAAACAGAGTTTTCCTTTCTATTTTAAGGTGCAAAGATTGATGCTGCCAGTTTTGTGTATTGCATCTATAATTTTTACTTTACAGTCTAGGATTGGAGAGTGAAGAAAGAAGTGAATAAAGTTGGAGTTGTTCGGCAGTTTTATAAAGGATCGACCTTATTGGGTCTTCGTTCAGAAATAGTGACATGCATCTGAGAATACTCCTGCAAGAGCAGGGAAGTTTGTGTAGTGTTCACTCGCCAGAAAAAGGTCAGTTCCTTTAAGCCATTTTATTTCCTTTGTCGTGAATCCTTTGGAGAATCAGCAGTAATGTCACGTCTTCGAAGAAATCTGTTTCCAGAGAAGTCTCTCCTTATTGACTGTGAAAATCACTTGAACTTTCGAATTTACCACTTTAAGAACTGTGTTCGAATTTACCACTTTAAGAACTGTTCCAGAGCTGCCGTATAGCAGTTAACTTCCTGTTAAGTGAGTCGTTGAAATATTTTTCTGCTTTTGTTGAGCAGAGTTTAATAAATGTTTGTTTGTTTATAAAACCTGACTCCATTGATAATTCATTGTTGCCGGTCATGTGACACTACACAGGCAGGCACCTCCCAGTCTCTAGCCAGCTGACAAGAGTCACCTGCCACTTGTTTCCAACTCATCACCTGCAGCCTATTTAAACCCAGCTCTCATCCACATCCTCTTTTCACCTACCAAACTAACAAGCCTCAAGCAGTTGCTCCAAGCTTTCATGCCTTATTGCCTTGTCATGTTAAGTATCTGTCCTCTCTTGTTTTGTGGCCATTTGTGGATTGTTAATTTGCAGGTTATTATTAAAATGATCATTCACACTAAATCGTCTCTGCTGCCCTACATTTGGTTTAAGCCTTCTCTACATTTCTTGACAAGAATTGCCACTTATTGAATTTTTTTTTTGTTTTTCACACCATTTTCGGTAAATTCTAGAGACTGTTGAGTGTGAAAATCCCAAGAGATGAGCAGTTTTTGAGATACTCAAACTATCCTGTCTGGCACCAACAATAACTCCAGCGTCAAAATCACTTGCATCTCATTTCTTCCCCATTCTGATGTTTTGTCTGAACAACAATATAATCTCTTGACCATGTGTGCATGTTTTTATGCATTGAGTTGCTGCCACATGATTGGTTGATTATATACAGGCATTAACAAGCAATAAAGTGGCCACTGAGTGCATGTGAAACTTCAGGTACCACAGTACTGTGCAAAAGTCACAGGCACGTATATACAGTTAGGGTGTCTAAGACTTTTGAATTGAATTGACTTGCACAGTACTGTAGTAATTTTATGTATTGCACGGTACTACTGCAAAATAATAACAAATTTCATGACGTATGTGAGTGATGATAAGCCTGATTCTGATATGGTTTCTATTGTGGACAGAGAGTGGGAAGGGGATAGGGAGAGGGGAATCATGGCTGGGAAAAAAGGGAAGGGAGAGGGGGTAGGGAGAAGGAAGCACTTGGAGACATTCTGTAATAATCAATAAATAATCGTTTGAAATCAAATGACCTTGCCTGGTGACACAAGGCTGGGTGTGTCTGCACCCATGCCACCCCTCCCCCCAGCACTCCTTCTCTGCCATCTGCCCCATACCCCTCTCACAGCACTCCACCCTCACCATTCCCAACATCCTTTTTTTCCTGACAGATTTACAAACTCATTTTCTGTTCGACGTTGACAAATACAGTACTGTGCAAAACTCTCAGGCACTCTAGATATATAAATTTGCCAAAGACTTTTGCACAGTACTATATATTCTGTGTAGAATGATTGTATTAAATTTACTTTGCAAGTTATACCTGGTAACTCAACGAGATAATTCATTGTATAGTAAAATGTTCAAGGGATGTTCTCTACGTCATCTGATATAATATTGGTGAAAATGCTGAAGTACCTAAACTAATGTTCACTTGTAAGCATTTACTATTTCTCAACAACTTTTTCCTAGCATCTTTTAATATTTTTTTACCAAAGTTAAATCATCAAATCTGGAGAAATTCTGATTGCAAGAAAAAGGTGTGGTGCTGAACCATACAAATTAGTTGATAAAAAGGCTTAAAGGTTTGAATGACCTTATTTTATCCCTGTGTAGATTTCTTTGTATACCAAATGTGCCATGTTATATAACAATTGAGAGAAACGACTGCATGTTATACACCTTGTGCAATCTGAAACAGAATAAAACAACCATTTTTGAAAGATAGAGAAAGGGTCAATGAGATTACTAGTACATTTTAGGTAAAGAGCTTAAATTTCACCATTGCCAACATGGAAAAAAAACTGGAGATGCAAAGAAAACTGAAGATAGTAAATTGAAATGTAGATGGTTTTAACACAGGATAAACAAACAAAAAATCTTTAATAGACATAGCCATTCCAAACACACATAACTTACAGAAATCAACAAGTGTAAAACTCTGAATTAAAAGAGGAAATTGAATGACTATGGAATATGGGTATACATTGGCACGATAGTAATATCTGCAACTGGTATCTTCCCAGAGTCACTACATTATAGCAGTAAACAATTAGGGCCATATAGCAATATTTATGTTAATCTCCAGAAAGTCACAATACTAAACACCACTCGAATAATCCAAAAGTACATCGTAATTGAGAAATGAGTACACTTGGCTATGCCTGTACCTCTGGTTTCACCAGCGTGAGCTGAGAAAAAAAATGTTATAAATAATAATAAATTAAGTAATGAATGCAAAAGCAGAAGTCACAATTTTGCAATGAAGAAACAAAACAATGACCAACAGGATATTCTTAGCCAGAATGGTTTTGAGACATGACATTTACCAAATGGTTTTACACACATGCTAGACCTCATTCCCATCCAAAAAGTATTTCCCACCATCATTTGCATATGAAATCAGCATTACAATTTTTATTAACAGAGCATTCTAAGATAACAAGAAAGTGAGAAGTACAGCTGGAAATTAAAAAGAATAAGTATTAGAGATACTCAGAAAGTCAGGTAGTATGTTGGGACACCAAATCAAACTTGGTGCTGCATGTTTATAATCATTCTTAATATCTGAAAAATGTTGGAAGTTTAGCAGGTTTCAAGCAAGTACTGTATAGAAGAATCAGGTGGAAAGAACAAATAAAGTTTGTTATCAAATGGAAGAGAGGAAGGATTAAATGACAAAGATATCAGCATAGGGCAAATTCAGTGATATCAGAATCAGAATCCTCCAAGAGGAGGACAACCTTGTCATAGTGTTTGAAGGCTTGTGTGTCTCAATGACCCTGAGAACTATGTTGGCTGGAGTCAGTGCTTTATACTTTGGCTCTTGGTAGGGTCATTCATGCCAAACACGTCAAAGGGTAGAGGCCAAGTTTAGAGTGGTCCACTGGTCCTCCAGGTTCAGGGGGTTCAGCTCAGGGCTAATAAACCTGACTGATAAAACAAAAGAAGGAGGGAGGAGAAGATGGCAGCGCAACGCAGCGCATGCGGCTGTTCCGAATTGATATCGATATGTGTTAACTAGGGGGCCGTACACAATATGGATTTGATGGAGACAGCTGTGGGAAGTGCAGAGGAACACCTGGAGTAACTTCTGAAATGCCCACTGCTACTGGCGATCGAGAATCTCTGGAGACGAAGGCCCCAAATCCTCGGCTTTGCCTATTGCCTGTTGCCGGGGCCAGGGTTAAAGCGCTCAGCAGAGATAGTGCTTGGCACTCGGTGTCGGACAGCTGGTCGGAGGCTCAGAGTCGGACTGTGGTCAGATGCTTCCAGTATGCTGCATCGGCAAATTGGCAGCACAGGAGGTTTACCGTCTGCGAGAGATGATGGGACTTTTGGGAGACTTTGAGACTTTTACCATGCCATGGTCTGTTCTTATCAAATTATGGTATTGTTTGGCACTGTTGTAACTATGTTATAATTATGTGGTTTTTGTTAGTTTTTAAGCCGGTTTGTCGTGTGTTTCCGTGATATCATTCTGGAAAAGCATTGTACCATTTCTTAATGCATGCATTACTAAATGACAATAAAAGAGTACTGCATGTCCTCATAATCTGAAAAAAAAATTGTTGTGGAAGTAGCAATGAAGAATCCTTCTACATCTGAGTGTGATGGTATTCCTGAGTTTCCAGTGGGGCTTGCATGACTGACAGTAGTAAAAATTGAGAGGAAGCCCTGAAAACTGCCAGAATTAGAGGACCTTCATTGCTGCCCTAAGCACTGGTGGAATAATGGGCAGTTGGTAAGTAAGACTCAAAATCAGAATCAGAATTAATATTGTCAGCATATGTCGTGAAATTTGTCTTTTCTTTATTACGTATTGTAGCAGTACACTGCAATACACAATAATAGAGAAAAACTGTGAATTGCAGTATATATAATAGTTAAATTAAATAAGTAGTGCAAAACTGAAAGTTTAAAAATTGTAGTAAGGTAGTGTTCATGGGTTCAATGTCCATTCAGAAATTGGATGATAGAGGGGAAGAAGCTGTTCCTGAATTGTCGAGTGTGTGCCTTCAGGCTCCTGTGCCTCCTCCTTGATGGTAACAATAAAAATAATAAGTAGAAAAAAGGGGCTATAAATGGGGATATTCAAATCCTTCCCACGCATGTTACCTTAACAGGACAAGCATCAGTGTTCTACAGCAAGATTGATAAGTATACTGGTAAAATATAAATAGATGCACAAAGCCTTTCCCACTGGAGCACAGTGAGTTCTCCACTTTTAAAGTGAATGTTTTGCTTAGATTTTTATCATCCTCCACATTTGCCACAGGGCAATTGTCATGAGAGAGTCTTCAAAGGCCTAATTGTAGTGTGTTTACAAATTCTTCAGGGTCATTCATGTGATCAAGATCAGTTGGAAAACAATTTGTAAATCTGATAATCCCACTGTGACTGGAAGACACCTCTTATGTAAAATAAACTAACAATTTGGAGCATTTTGTAAACCTTCTAAACCAACATCAGGGAAGATTGTAATTTAACTCCAAGTTAAATCAAGATGCAGACAAGATTGCAGCTATTTCTAGTAGCTGACATCTCACGGTGTAGATATGCTGACTGTGATAGCTTTACTGCCTGACCGGAGTACAGGACTGAAACACAACTCTCAGAATGTCAGTTAAATTAATTTGTGCCTCACATTGCAATGCAGATTGTGCAGCATATCACAGTACAGATGCTGGGTCATTTGCAATCAGTCATATTCCAAAACAGCAAAACTATGCATAAACCTGAAAATCTTTTGATATCCAAGTACACCAGACCACTGCAGAAAGGCAATCTGTAATGTTGGTTCCAGAATACTATTCCATTGGTCTTTTATTTATTCATTGAGATACAGTTCAGAGTAGACGCTTCCAGCCCTTCAAATCGTGCCACCCAGCAACCCTCGATTTAACCAAGCCTAATCACAGGACCAATTAACCTACTAACCAGTACATTTTTGGACTGTGGGAGGAAACCAGAGCACCCAGAGGAAACCCATGTGGTCACAGGGAGAACATACAAACTCCTTACAGACAATGGCCAGAATTGAACCCAGGTCATTGCTACTGCAAAGCGTTGTGCTAACCACTACTCCACGTACCGCCTTTTCTAAATACATTCCCATATCATTCGCACCGCTGGTTCAGTTGTTTCTTTAAATTGGTTCAGGCACATGACATGGCCTTGACATCCTTTTAAATCCCAATATAATTATGGCAAATTGATTACTTCATAAAAATAAGATGAACAATGAATGTTTCTAACAGTTCCATAATTTTCAAATACTGTTGGGATTAAATTGTAATTGAAAATATTTCGGAGATTAGCCTTTCAGGGAGAAAATTCTAAATCACAATTGATCTGTGAAGCTTCTCCTCGTGTCAGTTTTGGTTCTTTCACCAGTCTCCAGTTTCTCAACACTTCAACTGTTTCCCTTGAACTTGAACTTGGCTTTTAGTGATGTTAATTAACGCAGTTATTTATTATAATGCTGCCATCAAAGGACAGGCAGGTCTGGCAACTCAATATGCCAGGACATCGAATTTTCAGAGATTGATTCAAAAGATTAGGGTACATGGGATCTAGGGCAAGTTGGCAAACTGGATCCAAAATTGGCTTGGCAATAGGAAGCGGTGATGGTAAAGAGTGTTTTTTGCAGTTAGATACTCTTGATTCATGGTGTTGAATTAGGATCAGAGCTGGGATCTTTGCTTTTTTATGATATATATAAATGACTCCGATGTGGATGTGGAAGGCAAGATCAATAAATTTGCAGATTACACATCGGTTGGTGGAATTGCTGATAGTGTGGAAGGTCGTCTTAGTTCTGCAGAGTGGTATCAGTATGTTGGTGTAATGGGTTGAAATGGCTGATAGATCCAGATGCATTTTGGGACTGTATTCAGGTTAGGACTACACCATGACTGGCAGAGTTTTAGGAAATATTGATGAACTGAGGGACCTTGGAGTACATGTCTATATATTCTTGAAGGAGGTAACACAGATAACCTGGATAAGACAGCACATTGAATAGTAGCCTTCAGAACTCAAGGTATTGAATACAAAAGTAGGGGAATTATGTTCCACCTTTGTAAAACCTTGGTCAGATCTCAGGTAAAGTACTACATGCAGTTCTGGTCAGCAAAGTACAGGAAGGATGTGATAACACATAAGAGGATGCAAAGGAGATTCACAAGGATGTTGCCTGCGATGGAGCAGTTCAGTTATGAGAGGAGACTGGAGAAGCTAGGTCTGTTCTTCTTGAAGCAGGGGAAACATGATTGAACTATATAAAATGATGAAGAGTATAGGGCGGATAATCTGAAGGAAAGATTTCCCCAAATCAGAGGTAAGTAAATCTAGGTGACGTAGGTTTAGGGTAAGAGAAGAAAGACTGGGAGGGGATTTGAGGGGAACCTTCATCATTCAGAGAGTGATAAGTAGCTGGAATATACTGTCAGAAGCTGGGTCACTGACAGCATTTGCAAAGTGCTTAGATGAGCACCTGAACAGCTTCGCTGTAGAGAGCTTGGGGCCAACGGCGAGGAATGGAATTAATGAAGAAGGATGCCCTCTGGTTAGGATGGGTTGAATGGTCTGCTTCCATACCGTACAGTGATATGACTCTGAACATTTCCATCATATTTTCTCTTGACCTTCTGTGCTCCAAAGAGAACAGCCTCATCATCTCCAACATTCCTATTGCATCCAAACCAATAGGTTTTCAAAAGAGGCTCAAAATATCTTGTTTGTATCATACATAACTTTGAAAAGGCCAAGTCTTTATGACTTTCTAAACATTTTTTCCAATCAATCCTGGCACTGTTTTCTTAAGCAACACACACAAAATGCTGGAGGAACACAGCAGACCAGGCAGGCAGCATATATGGAAAAGAGTAAACAGTCGATGTCTCGGCCAGAGACCCTTCATCAGGTCTCAGCCTGAATCATCAGCTGTACTCTTCTCTATAGATGCTGCCTGACCAGCTGAGTTCCTCCAGCATCTTGTGTGTGTTGCTTTGGATTTCCAGCATATGCAGTCTTTCTTGTGTTTGTGACTGTTAAGATGCAACTTTAGCTCTCTCTGATCCTGCACTCTATCTAAAACTGTACTATTTTAACTTCCAATATATATTGATTCCTCTTTAGAACATTACACTTCATCATTTATGTGTCCACCTACACCATTAGGTTATCAATATCCTCTTAAGGCACCATCCTCCTCACTATTTTCTTGGCCAAGTTTTCTTTTATCTATATGAGAATTTTTAAGGCTTACACTAGGGTCACTAGGAGAAAATCTAGTTTAATGATCATGGTTAAGAACAAAACTTTAGAAAAAACAATACATTTAACAAATTCTTTTATCAATGTTTTCATTTGCATATGATTCAATTACCTGAAAGATTATCAGGAAAATATTTTTTATCTATTTGAATTTTAGTACACAACAGTTGAGGATTTCCAATGTGGCAATATTGGCTCTGAACATTAAATGTTAGACCTCCACATTCCACCCACACACCCAACCACCAGAGGTATACTTACTCCAAGGTTTAACAAAGTTTAGTTTGGACTATGGAATTCCACCACCTTTAAGTTGCTCTCCAAGCCGCATATTTCCACGTCAGGATGGCATCTTGCTGTTCCTTCACCATCACTGGGTCAAAATATTGGGAATTTCTTCCCAACAGCATTATGGGCATATCCATACCTCTGTGACTGCAGGGGTATAAGGAGGCTGTCACCATCACTTTCTCAGGGAAATTAGAAATAGGCAATTAACTGCTGGCTCAGCCTTGTCCCTTGAATGACTTTTGACACCAGGTGTAGAACAAGAACAAATTCTTGATGATTTACAGTGGAGATCTTTTCCCAGTGGACAAGGAAGTTAAGAAGGATCTGTGTAATGACTTCTCCTGCAGCAGACTTCAAGGAGCTTTCTCTACAATTACCACATTCTGTAATTATACCTCTAGATGGCCCTGATTACCAATACCTTTGAGACCTCACGGCATTTTATCCTTCTTCCGAAGAGGGAGATGATATCATGCATTTGTACCTGTAGTACACAAACTTAATGGTTAAAATGTTAGAACTGACAACATAAGTGTAAAATAAAAATTTCAGGTGAGTAAAAGATCACCTACGTATTCATCAAATTTGATATACAGGACAATTATTTCTCAAAAATGTTCATATCATTCCTGATTGTTGGTCATCTCTTAGGAGCTGCAATACCAATTATGCCTAGAGGTGGCACTGTATAGGCACTTTTCAGAGCAAGTGCTATTTTGTATCTTTCTTCGTCCAAAGCCTCTCATTCCCCCATTATGTTGGTTCAACACCTTCATACTGTGAAAAGCTGTCCCAGTCACTTTTTTAATTGCTGTTCTTTACTTGGCTTTTAATCTGCCCCAGTATTTTCAAAAGTTAATAAAACACTAATTAATTAAAATTAAGATTTGACATAAGAACTCAGCTTTATAACACCCAGTTCAGGCTCTCCTGATTTTGTTCGGTGTTAATGATGAGCAGTTTAAGTGTACCCCTACATAGACTGCATCAGAATCAGGTTTATAATCACTGACCTAGATGACAAATTGCTTTCTGCAAATGCCAAACAAATAAATTGACTGGAATCCACATTAGCAAGGGAGGTTAAACAATATGTTTAAAATGTGTTCATGGGAGAGAAGACTAGAATTTTAAATAAATTGATCAGTTAAGAAAGAAATCATTTTACTTGGTTATCAAAATGTTCATACTTCCAAATCTGAATAAAATCAAAAGATCAACATTGCCAAGTGCAGAAAAAAAATTCCAAAATAATTTAAGTGACTTCAGAAGTCATACTTCAAAGATAAAACAAAAAGAAAGTGACTTCTGATTTATCTGGGAATCTGTCCAAGAATATCCAGGCACTAATTGGCTCAGGAAAGTGTGCCAATTACAACTTGTGCCTTAACATAGCACCAATGAGTTACATAAGCTGCATTTGAGCACACAGCATTAGTATGGTGGTAGTCTCCAAAATCTCCAAATTTAGGCAGAAATACATTAAAAATTAGTCAAATTACTCATACAGCAAAAATTGCATTTGAGATTCAAACCATTTGACTAATATTTGTAATTATTATTTGAACCTTCAGTAAAACATGGTTTATGACCATGTTTTCCTATATATAAATTGTGTGAAATTGTCATGGAGTAAAGAACGTAGTTTCCTTACTGATATTAAGTTGCAGCCAGTGTCCAATTGAATTAAATGGATGTATTAGGGTGAATGGATTGAAAAAAAATCACAGCAACAAACACAGTTACTTGAATAACTGTGCCACAATCTGGACTGTACAAAATCATTTTACTTAGTAAACTGTAGATAACATAGTATAATGTATATCCCTGCAAAAAGATTCAGTTTGAGACTGTGATTACTGCTAGTAATGACCATTGATTGCTACCTCTGTAATTGGCTCTAGTTTGCCCCTGCCTCATCTTGTTTCTGGTCAAGCCATCAGCCATGGCTTTTTAAAGCCTCTAAATTTGACTATTCCAGAATAATCATGGATAACCTTCCTCATGCTATTCTTTGTAAATTTGATGCCATCCAAACTCTTCTGAACTTCTAACTCATACTGGGCCTATGTACCATCAAAGTGTGCTTATTTACTTTGGTTCCTAAATAATTGGTCATTGGTTTATTATCATCACACTGGAGGGGGGAGGGGACATGGTCGTGTAGTGGATAGCACAACGCTTTACAGCATCAGAGACCTGGGTTCAATTCCTGCCGCTGTCGGTACATTCTCACTGTGACTGTGTGAGTTTCCTCCGGTTCCTTCCCACAGTCCATATTCGTACCAGTTGGTAGGTTAGTTGGTCATTGTAAGCTGTCCTGTGATTAGGCTATGGTGTAAATCCAGGGTTGCTGGGCTGTGCAGCTGGAAAGGCTGGAAGGGTCTGCTCCATACTGTATCTCAACAGACAGATAAAAATGTACCTAGATACTGTGAGAAGCTTTTGCTTACATGCCACCCAGACAGATCATTTCCTACATAGGTACATAGAAGGAGTACAAAAAAGGGGATAAAAACAGAATGCAGACTATGGTGTTACAGTTACGGAGAAAGTGCAGTACAGATAGACAAATAAAGTGTAGGATCCATGATCAGTTAGACTGAAAGATCAAAAGTTCATCATTATGGTATGAAGTTCTTCCAAGAGTGTAACAATAGTAATGAACAGTAATGATTCAAAGTTCAGACGGGCTTTATGGACTGGGCCTTATACAGTACACTACTTTTTGTAAGATTTTCAGTTCAAGGGTGTTGGTGTTTCCAATAAGAGGCTGTGCTGTAGCCAGTCGATATACTCTCCACCACACATGATAGAAGTTAGCAAAGAGGATTCTCACCCTTGTTTCCAAATCTCTTCATGGTCTCATCCTTCTTTCTCTCTATAAAGTCGTTCAGCCTCTCAATACTCCAGACTTGGCTTCTTTATCACCACCGCCGTTCATGGCAGTATCATTAGCGGCCAAAGTCCCAAGACCCTGAATTCCCTCGCCAAACTTCACCTCCTTTCACATAGCTTAAAACATAAATATTTACTAAGCTTTTGGTTAACGGCCAAGTTCTCTTTATGTGGTCCCATGTCAAATTTGATGCTTTCACGCGAATAGCCATCGTTGGTCTTGCTACTTTTAAGGCGTTATATTAATACAGGCCCTGCTGCTTCAAAAGCTGTATGTTTTTATTCAAGCAGCCACGAGCGACGCGTTTAGATAAGAGTAAAGCGACATGGTTACTCTTACTCCATTATCAGAGCTGTCACACGAGTGTCGAATTGTTATGTTGTAATCAACTGCCTCCAAACCCGATGCGGCAGGAATCACGCCCGTACTTAAAAGTCTGGTCAGGGCTATCAGTGTCATGAAAGGACATGTAATAAAATATTGAACCGAAGTGCATATATGTCACCATATACAATCCTAAAATTAGTTTTCTTGCAGGCATACAGAGTAAATCCCAGAAACAATAGAATCATTGAAAAACTTCCCCCCACCCTCAAATAGGACGAACAAACGTATGTGCAAATACGAAAGAAAACAAATAATGAATATTAAGAAAATGAGATGAAGAGTCCTTGAAAAAGAGTTTGTGGGAACAGTTCAGTGAAGGGGCGAGTGAAGTTATCCCCTCTCGTTCAAGAGCCAGAGGTTGAGGGGTAATAACTGTTCTTGAACCTGCTGGTGTGGGTCCCGAGGCTCCCGTACCTTCTTCCTGGAGGCAACAGCGAAAAGAGAGCATGACCTAGGTGGTGGGGGACCCTGCGACAACGTCCTGTGTGGATGTGCGTAACTATGGGGAGGACTTCATCCGTGATATACTGGGCTGTATCCACTACTTTTGGGGGGATTTTCTGTTCAAGGGCTTTGGTATTTCCATACCAAACCACTCTCATCGTTATTGCTTTAATTTCCCGAAATCGAGCATTTATTTTGGCAGAAACGCTGTTCAGGAGCTTAACCGGAAGATTTAATCAAGTTTATGCCTTTCATTAAGCAAGGGGACCATGGACTCCAGTTTGGGAACCCCAATGCTAGAACAATATTTTCGTTTAAACCCGCGGAATCAACCGAAGGTGGCTGGTTTATTGGAAGAATGTGAACACTAATGTGTGTGTCAAAGAAAATTATGATGTAGTGGAGCCGGTAAATAGACATTTGGTCGGGCTGCGTACACTTGAAAAAGAACTAACACAGAATAATTGAAGGAGTAATACTGTGAAATTTATTTCAGGTTCCAGAGATTCTATCCTTCGTAACTTTCTCTCCCGCCCCCCCCCCATATGAATTATAGAAAGGACAACTTATCTCTTTTTAAATTCTCAGTGAAAATGAAAGGCAGGTCGCAGAGGGCCTCAGAAGCGCGGTGGCGGTTCAATTGTGTGATGTATGGACTAGCAGAAGGAAAACAACAGCATCTTCAAAACGCAGAATATTCCTTTAGTCATTCATGTTCATAGGAATTAGCTCCAAGATTTAGATACTTGTTTTTAATTCTCCAAATTATGGCACAGATTTGTATCCGAGTCATTTCTTGGGTTCGAATTATTATTTAATTTCTTCCTTAACAAGGCTAATCAAACGGGTTATTAAATAAAGTTGCGCTTTTAACTTCCATGTAGCATCGCGAAACATACACAATGGTTGGACCTTGGCACTAATTTTGGTATGAAACAAATTAACTGAATCAAAGACAGAATATTATTTCAGAATTGAAACGGAAACCCGAAAATATACATGAATTTCCAAAATCAGAGTAACAATTATAGAATTGATATTATTTTTCTGATGATCAGATTGTACCCAAGCAATTTATATATAAGTTTAAAATGTTAGTCATGAAAGTGAAATTTGTTCTTATTCAAACTAACTACACAATCTGCGAACATCTTGTAATTTCTGCCTGGGTTGTTTCGCTAACAAGTGCTTTCTCGCTCCAAGCCGCTGCAGTTTAAAGTTACAGGCTGTCTCCCTTTCGCTTTGTCGCTTTTGTTTCTCAATGAAACGCCCACATCCCGTCTCCTGGGATCCTTGTTCAAACCCAGCGTCACCATGACAACAACCTGCATTTCTCCACCTTTTTTTAAAAAAAAACTACAAACGGATGTCTGCGTTTTTTTTCAAGCACGCGATGGCCTCTTTTTTTCCCCTCTGTCCGACACTTTTAACATCTGCACTAAGTTGTTAGTTCATAACTTCCCGAGTTGGACACTGGGTCACATGGCGACTGTGTTGTCTGTCTAATCCATTTGGTGGCGGTGGAGTTATTGGCGCCCGAGTGCGGATCCCGCTATGCAACTGTTTTTGTGACCGAATTGTTGCGTTTTCTTTTGGTGTAACTGTGCACCTCTACTCGGTGGAAGAGAGGAACAGGCGGGTCCGGAGACTGATCCTGCGCAGAGAGCTACAAGCACACCTGAGAGAGCGAGAGAGAGAGAGGGAGAGACTTGTTGTGGGAAGGGGAAGGGACTGGAAATCAGCCGGACACCGGGCAAAAGAGGAGAGCGAGGAAGAGAGTTGGAGCAAGCGGCTCAGCGGGAGTTACCGAGGGAGGAGGTGGGCTTTGAAGAGCAGGGGGAGGGAGCCCGATGTATTGGGATGGGAGCCGTTGGCCGCCTCTGGCTCTCGTTCTGGGTTCTCAGTTTTCCGCGGGTCCCGTCAGAGGACAGAAGTTTCAGCGTTGGTGAAAGTTTGAAGAGCCTGAGAAACGGGAACAGGTTTAATGGTGGTAACGAGACCCAGGGGTGGCGGAGCCATCTTGAAACGAATTCGGGTTCAAATTAAAGCAAGGAAGCGGTCGGAGGCGTAAGAAAAAAAGCAGAAAGGGGAAATAGGGGAAGGGGAGGAAAGGGAAGGAATTGACGGGAGCGATAAAAAAAACAAGGGGAGAGGGTTTGGAAGTGAGAGAATATAGGGCAAAGTGTGCGTGAGATTCAAGATGACCATACCAGACTCCAGCGGGACTGGGTGAAGGAAGTTGGGGACACAGGTGAAGGGGGCGCCGAGGGCGCCGGCTGTTAGGATGAACAGTTGCCGTGCAATTTACCAGTCAGAGAGTTTGTTTTAAAGAGCCTGCCGAACCATGTCGTTTGGTTGCCGGATCCTCCTGGCTCTCCTCCTGCACATGCCGCCGTCGGGCAGCTTGAAACTGCACCTTACCCAGGGGAAGGGCTCGGGCCCCGGGGAGCCGCCACTCGCCAACTTGTCCCTGAGTTCGGCGGGCTGGTTCTACCAGGTGGACAGGCTGGTGACGCCGGAGCCACTGCGGAGACGCCTGGAGCTGGGCGCACATTCGGGGGAGCTGAGGCAGAGGGGCCCGCTGGACTGCGCGCTGCTTCCCTCCAACCCGTTCCCCCTCTCGCTGCACCTGGAGGCGCCCAGGCCGTGGGGCTACATGGTGGTTCGAGCCCGCCTCGCCGTTTACGTGCACGGCCAAGACTGTTACATCAAGTACAAGAGGAAAGGTGTACCGCAGCCGCCCGCGCCAGACCTTACCATTGAGGTGCTCCTGGCCAAGGGACATTCGCGGCAAAGCGGCTGCCTGACGGCGGGGCAACTGCTCGACGTGAAAGAGCTCCTGCCTCCACTCTTGCAGCCGGACTCTCTGCTCTGCACCAGTCTGAACGCCTCACGGTTTCTGCAGCTCGGAGCGGGCGGGAGCCTTTCCACGGGGGCTTTCTGTGTGGGCCCGGACACCCAGCCGGCTGTTGCCCACCTCGTCTGCTCGGGTCACCGGATGCACCCCCTGTTCGTTCGCGTCAGGGTGAGGGATTGGCGTGGGCTTGGCTGGCGCAAGAAACGCCCGTTTCGGCGGAGGCGAAGCGCTAACCGCAGCCCCCAGTTCCAGCTGCCCAGTTATCAGGTGTCCGTGCCTGAGAACGAGCCCGTGGGTACGCAGGTCATAGTGCTGACCGCCAACGATCTGGATGAAGGGGAGGCCGGCCGGCTGGAGTACACCATGGAAGCGCTGTTTGACAGCAGGTCCAGTGACTACTTCCACATGGATCCCGACACGGGAGCCGTCACCACCACACAACCGCTCGACCGCGAGACCAAGGACACGCACGTGTTTAAAGGTGAGTGTTTGCACAAAGTTCCTTGTTTTGGTTTATACCCTCACTTAAAGCGTTTAGCTTTGGACAGTCTCTAAATGTTTAACTCACCCTGGGCTAAAGTTGATTTCAGAGCTCTTCTCTGTAAAGGGTTCACTTAATGTTTGCTTTGCAGTGTTTGACCTGCTGAAGACAGGTATGTAGAATTGTATCCCAATGTAAACTAGTACTTTAAAGTGGTGAGAAAGATGATCAAAGGGTATAATTAAATAAATAATGTGCAGATTCAGAGCTTCACTTCGTCCTCTTCCTGGAGATGTGAAGCAGCTAATTTATACTTGACCCAGGTTATGTCAGGTCATTAACTGTTGACTTTGATGACTTTGTCTCCAGGTTTTACCAGTCATCTAAACACCTGGCTGATTTTTCTATCCTCTACTGAATTCATTCAAAAGTCATCTTTTCACTCATTCGAAATATGCTACTGGCTGCATCAGTCTGGTATGGTGGTGGGGGTGGGGGGGGTGGAATTTAATGCACAGAATCAAAATAAGCTGCCCAGAGTTGTAAGTTTAGTCAGCCCCATCACAGCCACTAGCCTCAGTAGTATCCAGGATGCCTTTTAGGAACGATGCCTCAAAGAGGCAGTGCCCATCATTAAGGACCCTCATCACCCAGGTCATGTCTTGTTCTCTTTGCTACCATCAGGTGGGAGGTACAGGAGCCTGAGGCACACACTCAACGATTCAGGAACACCTTCTTCCCCTCTGCCATCCAACTTCTGAATGGACATTGAACCCATGAACACCACCTCACTACTTTCTATGTCTATTTTTGCACCATCCATTAAATTTAACTATTATATGTATATTTACCATAATTCAGTTTTTTCTCTATTATTATATATTGCATTGTTTTATTGCTGCAAAGACGATAAATTTCACAACATATGCTGGTGATATTAAACCTGATTCGGATTCTGATGATCCCATTCATGATCATTCCCATACTTCCAAAAGTGCAAAGGCAATACCTGAGTCTTAACGTTCTGATATCCATCATCCTTCCTCTCCTTGAGAACATCCTTCAGTATATACTTTGAGAATTCGATAAGGACATAGATGTCATAGAACACTACAGTGCAGAAGCAGGCTCTTCAGCCCATCTAGTCCATGCCAACCTATTACTCTGCCTAGTCCCATGGACTTGCACCGGACGATAGCCCTTCATACCCCTCTCATCCATGCACCTATCCACATTCTCTTGTATGTTGAAATTGAATCTGTATCCTCCACTTCCACTGGCAGCTCATTCCACATTCTCACCAGCATCTGAGCCTTAAATATTTCACCATTCACGCTTAACCCGTTGCCTCCAGTTCTAGTCTCACTCAGCCTCCGTAGAAAAAGTCTACTTGCATTTACCCTACCTACACCCCTCATAATTTTATATCCCTCTATCAATCTACCTTCATTCTCCTATGCTCTAGAGAATAAATTCCTAGCCTATTCAACCTTTCTCTATAACTCAGGTCTTCAAGTCCTGGCAACATCCTTGTAAATTTTCTCTGCACTTTTCAATCATACTAATACCTTTCTTGTAGGAAGGGGACCAGAACTGCACACAGTACTCCAATTCAACTTCAACAAAACATACCAAATTCTGTTCTCAATGTTTTGATTTATGAAGCCCAAATGCTTTCTCTACAACATTATCTAACTGTCAAGCCACTTTCAAAGAATTATGGATTTGTATTCCCAGATCCCTCCTTTCTACTGAACTCCTCAGTGCCCTACCATTCATTGAGTAAGTCCTACCCTGGTTTGTCATCCCAAAGTGCAACACCTCTCACTTGTCTGTATTAAATTCCATCTGCCATTTTTCAGCACACTTATCCAGCAGGCCCAGATCCCACTGCAAGCTTTGATGCCCTTCCTCTTTTTTTTGCCAATTGCCGAAAGAAACTTGGCTTATCCCCATTGACTCACCAATTTTTATTGATGCGGTTCTGTCTGGATGCATCACAGCTTGGTATGGCAACTGCTCTGAAAGTAACTGCAAGAAACTGCACAGAGTTGTGGGCACGTCCCAGGAACCAGCCTCTCCTCTACAGATTTTGTCTCTTACTTTTCATTGCAGCCAGAATAATCAAAGACCCCACCCACCCTGGACATTCTCTCTTCTCCACTCTCCCATTCGGCATAAGATACAAAGGCCTGAAAGCACATGCATTCAGGCTCAAGCACAGATTTTATTCCACTGCTATTGGACTCTGATTTGGACCTCTTGTACTATAAACTGAGCTGTTGGCCTCTGATTCCACCTTATTATGATCTTCCACTTAATTGATTACCTGTACTATGCTCTTTCGGTAGATTTTACACTTTATTCTGGATTGTTATTGTTTTACCTTATTCTAGCTCAATGTACTGTGTAATGATTTGATCTGTATATACAGTATGCAAGACAAGCTTTTCACTGTATCTAGCTACATGTGACAGTAATAAACCAATGCCAACAGTTGTTCTTCAGTTCTAGTCTTTCTAACGCTGCTCATTTTCAATCAGTTTTGGTTGACAGGTTTGGTTTCAGTGCCAAAGTGTAAGGATTGGAATTCCCTCCCTTCTTCTCGTCTCCTCTACAACTTTTGAGTCCTTTGTGCTTTACTCACGTTCGGTTGAACTCCAGCTGCTCCAGTTTGATGTCATTAACAGATACAGATCTCTCCCTCCTTTTCAACCTGTGGAAAGATATTTCCCTTTGGATTAACATTGGTTCAACCTGCCACCCCCATCTATATCTACTCCCCTACTCACAGCACCTTCTGTGAGTGCAGTATCATGGTGATTCTACTTTGGGATCTTTTATTTCATTTAAAGCTCTAATAAATAGGAAATAAGTACAAATTGGTGCCAATGCTAATCTGGGGAAACCTAACTATGTGATCCTTCCTTGACTGGAATTCTTTTGTTCAAATTACAATAATGGAATGTAAATTAAGTGGTGCATGTTATTTTGTGGTGCCAAATTTGCATTGTTCAGTGCTCAAAAGTTCAATTTCAAATCACAAGATTAGTCCTGACTCTGTGTCATTTACTCGGCTCTGCACTGAACTGAGGCAGAGGCTGTTACCTGCTCCATCTGCTCCGGGGTTCTTGTCTATGGACTCTTTTTTTCATTCTGAATGCTACTTGCTTACTTTTATTTTTTCTCTCTCTCTCTGCACATTGGGTGTTTGATGGTCTTTTTTTAAAGTATGGGTTCTTTTGGGTTTCTTTGTTTTGTGGCTGCCTGAAAGGAGACTAATCTCAAAGTTGTATAATATATGCATACTTTGATAATAAATGTACTTTGAACTTAATTGTGAACTCAGTTTAAATTGTTAGAAGAATGTGGACATATGATCCCAGCAAGGCAATAGCATTATAAAGCTTTAAGTAGAATATGATTGGCAGGGATGAAATTAACCAGAACTTTGAGTAAACTCAAGACCCCCTTTTAAACATCTAGAAAACCATTGATTTGGGAAATTGGGGTTGTCCTCAAGGACACACTAAAATGTTTTGGACGAAGTGATATTTAGATTACTGTGTAACATGCAGAATCAATAATAAATTTCAAAAGGGAATTGATTAAGTATTTAAAAATGCAAAGCTCAAAGGGTTATATGAATTTCATTTCAGCATGATGTGCTGAATGCTTGCTTCCCCACTTTTGTCCGTCTCTAATTCTATATATTGGTGAACGGTGTGCCGTGGGGGTCAGTGCTGAGCCCGCGACTGTTCACAATATACATTAATGACCTGGAAGAGGGGATTGAGTGTAGTGTACCTAAGTTTGCTGATCACACTAAATTGAGTGAAAAAGCAAATTATGTAAAAGATCGGAGAGTCTGCAGTGAGATATAGATAGGTTAAATGAGTGGGCAAGGGTCTGGCAGATGGAGTGAGATGTTGGAAAATGCGAGGTCATCCACTTTGAAAGGAAAAATGAAAGAGCAGATTATTATTTCAATGGTAAACATTTGCAGCATGCTGCTTTGCAGAGGGACTTGGGAGTGCTTGTGCATGAATCACAAAAGGTTGGTTTGCAGGTGCAGCAGGCTATCAAGAAGGCAAATGGAATGTTAGCCTTCATTGCTAGAGGGATTGAATTTAAGAGCAGAGAAGTTATACTGCAATTGTACAGGGTACTGGTGAGGCCGCACTGTGGTACTGCGTGCAGTTCTGGTCTCCTTACTTGAAGAAGGATATAGTGACCTTGGAAGTGTTGCAGAAGAGGTTCACCAGGTTGATTCCAGAGATGAAGGAGTTAGACTATGAGGAGAGATTGAATCGCCTGGGACTGTACTCGCTGGTATTCAGAAGAATGAGAGGAGATTTTACAGAAATATATAAAATTATGAAAAGAATAGATAAGATAGAGGCAGGAAAGTTATTTCCACTGTAAGTGAGACTAGAACTAATGGAAATAGCCTCAAGATTTGGGGGAGTAGATTTAGGACAGAGATGAGAAGGAACTGCTTTTCCCAGAGGGTAGTGAATCTGTGGAATTCTCTGCCCAATGAAGCAGTGGAGGCTACCTCAGTAAGTATCTTTAAGACAAGGTTGGATAGACTTTTGCATAGTAGGGGAATTAAGGGTTATGGGGAAAAGGCAGGTAGATGGAGATGAGTCCATGGCCAGATGAGCCATGACCTTATTGAATGGTGGAGCAGGGTCAGCGAGCCAGATGGCCGACTCCTGCTCCTATTTCTTATGTTCTTATACAAACCAACACCTACTGTTCCAGAAATAAAAGGTTTGAAGAGGAGCAGCAGACGTCAGTTGAACAAAATTGAACAATAGAGAGTGAGGATTCTTTTCATGAACCTTCTGTGCTGAAGAATAAGAATTTTGATTTCTTTCTGTGAGTTCAGAGAATAATTAATGCATGGAATTTTTTATGTGTTTCTTAAAAGAAACTATTACTTTCCATATGTAAGATAAAGTCAGTAAAACTTGAGACGTTACCGGTTTCTGCCAATAACGTGATATTTTGTTTGTAAATCAGGAGAGAACAGTGGAGATCTTTCATATTGCTGCCTGTAACCTTTGTCTGATCCAATCAAAGTATTCTTCCCTAATATACATGTTCTCACAGACCTTCTCCCCTTGTCCAGGAAGGAAGCTGACTTCATCACAGATGTTTCAAAATATGAGAGCATTGCCTGTCCTATTAATGCCTTTAATATCTTCCACATACCAACGCTGTGTGAACTGGTTTGTTTTCCAAATCACAGAAGTAATTAATAATTGACAAAGGTAGCGAATAATCAGCAGCATGGATTACAGTATCCTCTCTCTATAGAATGTAAATTTGACCTAGGCATGAGTGAGCTTTTCATAAAGTTGAATAAACTTCAGAACATTGCAGAGGTATTCCAATCTGTTTTAAACATCCCTGACTTAGACAAAATGAATTCCCTAGTCAGTATTTTAGTATTTGCTATTTTTGCTTCTTTATTAGAATGTGACAACATAAGAAATATTTCATTTAAATTGCTATCTGTACATTTCTGGGTGGAGTTTTATACAATATAATTTTCTTGAAATTATAAGTAATCCAAAAATCCTCATACTTACCAATTGTGTGTTTTTTTACACAATGCAGCAATTCTTTGCTTCCAATTATTTCTACCAGTTTTAATTCAGATTTGTCATTTTGCTTGTAACACTGCATCAGTTGATTTTATTTATTGACATTATTGTTAGGATAGAAAAAATGAATTGTGATTATTCCTACAGATTTATTTAAAATTGACGGAGCCAAATGGAAAGCTGAAGTGTAAAAGGGAAAGTTAAAGTGATAATCGATGGAAATAAGTGGGCCAGGGCTTTAAGCTTTTGAGTAGTAATTTGCCAGGAATTTTGATTTTTTTCCGAAGATGGGAACGTAGGGAGGAGGAAGGGAATCAATTTAGTATGCTTACTTTGGAACAAAGGGCATCAGAGGATCGATTGCTGAAATAAACAGGATCATGACTTGGTTGAATGCTATTTAAAAGGAAGTTGTTAATTCACCTACATGAGAAAATCTGCAGATGCTGGAAATCCAAATAACACACACGAAATGCTGGGGGAACTCAGCAGGCCAGGCAGCATTTATGAAAAATGGTGAACAGTTGACGTTTCAGGCCAAGACCCTTCGTCAGGACTGGAAAGGGAGATGAAAAGTCAGAGTAGGAAGGTGGTGGGAGGGGAGGAAGAAGTACAAGGTGAAACGGAGAGGGAGAGGGGTGACGCAAAGAGCTGTGAAGCTGATTGGTGAAAAAGTTAAAGGGCTGGGGAAGGGGAAATCTGGTGGGAGAGGATAGAAGACCTTGGAGGAAAGGGAAGGAGCAGGAGCACCAGGAGCAGGTGATGGGCAGGTAAGGAGATAAGATGAGAGAAGTAAAAGGGAATGGTGAAGGTGGAGGGGGGCAATTATCAGAAGTTCAAGAAATCCATGTTCATACCTTCAGGTTGGAGGCTACCCAGACGGAATATAAGGTGTTGTTCCTCCAACCTCATCATGGCACAAGAGGAGGCCATGGACTGACATGTAGGAATGGGAAGTAGAATTGAAATGTGAGGTACTGGGAGATCTTGCTTTTTCTGGAGAATGGAGCTCAGTGCTCACCGAAGCAGTTTCCCCGTCTAGGTCGGGTTCATGATGTACAGGGAGCTACAGCAGGATTGTTGGTTTAATAATTTGTATGCCATTTGTGTGTGCACATAAATGTACTTTGCACATATGTAATGTTTAAAGTCTTTTGAGGAGAGTGTAGTTCAGGAACTTGGGCATTGACTTATTCTAATTCAGAAAGTACAACTGCATGTTTCCCTTTGTGAGGAAGATAGTCCCTTAGTTTAACAGCTCATTGGAAAGAATGTGCCTTTGATGAAGCAAGATCCCCTTTGGCAATGAATTTATATTTGTCATTAGCTGCTTAACTCCAATAGAAATCCAGAATCCTGGTCTCAGTACTACAGTGATGTTCAACTAAGCTGACACTTGTCAGGTATTGATTTAAGCCATGGCTGACTTGGTTTTGGAGTTTGCCCCCAAAGAGTATATTGAAAGGAGAGCTTTTATAGTGATCTGTGACAGATCATCTCTCCTTCAGAATTTTAGTCGCTTTCATCAGTACAGAGATGGGAGCAGGTTGTTGTCCAGCCCCCTAGTTAGAGAGAGCTGAGGCAAAGTGTTTTGCAGTTTTTCAGGAGTACAGGGAACATTCCCTATTGTGATGCTGTCATATTTTAGCAGATCCAATTTGGTTTTTACTTGGACAACATAAAACTGATGTTGGAATCTGAAGGAAAACTAGAAATGTTGGAAGAACTTAGCTAGTCAGTAGCAGCTGTGGAAAGAATGAACAGTTAATCAGAATCAGGTTTATTATCACTGATATGTGTCGTGAAATTTGTTAACTTAGCAGCAGCAGCAATGCAATACGTAATATAGAAGAATAAATAAAGCAATTACAGTATACGTATATTGAATAGATTAATAATCATGCAAAAGCAGAAATAATATATTTTAAAAAGTGAGGTACTGTTCATGGGTTCAATGTCCATTTAGGAATCAGATGGCAGAGGGAAAAAAGCTGTTTCTGAATCACTGAGTGTGTGCCTTCAGGCTTCTGTATCTCCTACCTGATGGTAACAGTGAGAAAAGGGCATGCCCTGGGTGCTGGAGGTCCTTAATAATGGATGCTGCCTTTCTGAGACACTGCTCCTTGAAGATGTCCTGGGTACTTTGTAGGCTAGTACTCAAGATGGGTATGTGGAAACTTGATCGATACTGAATCAATTAGCCATGCTACTGTGTTGGTAATGTGTTCTGAGCCATCAGTAGGGAAGTCATTACCGACTTTGGTATAGTTGGCTGACTTCCTAATTATGTTTATGTAGCTGTATATCAAAGTGACATGAGTCTGTATAAAACTTAAGAGTTTTGTTTTGTCAATACATTCAACTTCTTTTCCTTTTTTTAAAGTTACTGCAAATGATAACGGAACTCCACGTCGAATGACTGCGGCCACCTTAACTGTAACTGTCAGTGACACTAATGACCACGCCCCACTCTTTGAACTGTCTGAGTACAGGGAAATCATTCGGGAGAACGTTGAAGTTGGCTACGAGGTGCTGACCATCCGGGCGACCGATAGTGATGCTCCTTCGAATGCCAACATGTTATATCGCATTGTCAACAGCAATGGAAATAATTCTGTGTTTGAGATTGACACTAGGTCTGGGATTGTAAGGACCAGAGGGGTTATAGATCGGGAGTTGGTGGCTGAATATCATCTGATTGTGGAGGCAAATGATCAAGGAAGAGATCCAGGTCCTCTAAGTACCACGGCAACTGTTTACATTACTGTGGAGGATGAGAACGACAATTCTCCGCAGTTTAGTGAGAAGCGGTACTTTGTCCAAGTGCCTGAAAACGTTCCAGTGAATACCAAAATCCTGCAGGTCAAAGCTTCTGATCGAGATAAAGGGAACAATGCTGTAGTTCATTACAGCATTGTGAGTGGAAATATAAAAGGGCAGTTCTACATAGATTCTCTAAACGGCAACATTGATATCATCAACCCATTGGATTATGAGACCATGAGAGAATATTCCCTTCGTATTAAAGCACAGGATGGTGGAAGGCCACCTTTGATCAATAGCACTGGCTTGGTCATGATACAAGTGGTAGACGTGAATGACAATGCGCCAATATTCGTAAGCACACCTTTCCAGGCCACGGTGTTGGAGAATGTGGCTGTTGGGTATTCAGTGATTCACATTCAGGCTATTGATGCTGATTCTGGTGACAATGCTCGCTTGGAGTACACGCTGGTAGACACCCCTCCTGACTTTCCACTTGTCATAAGCAACAATACGGGCTGGATCACAGTTGCTATGGAATTGGATCGCGAGACGACTGAATTTTACGCTTTCAGTGTAGAAGCCAGGGATAATGGCGTCCCATCCATGACCTCCTCAGCCGGGATCAGCATCACTGTGCTGGATGTGAATGACAACAACCCGACGTTTACCGAGAGGGTTTATCACCTCAGGTTGAATGAAGACGCACCCGTGGGCAGCAGTGTGTTGACCGTCACTGCGATTGATCGGGACGTTAACAGCGTGGTCACGTATCAGATATCAAGCGGAAACACGCGGAACCGGTTTTCAATAACCAGCCAGAGTGGTGGTGGACTAATCACTTTAGCGTTGCCCCTGGATTACAAGCAGGAAAGGCAGTATGTTCTTACGGTTACTGCGTCAGATGGAACTCGGATGGACACGGTTCAGGTCTATATTAATGTCACTGATGCCAACACACACAGACCAGTGTTTCAGAGTTCACACTATACTGTCAGCATCAATGAGGACAAACCGATTGGCACAGCGGTGGTGGTTATCAGTGCATCTGATGAAGATACAGGAGAGAATGCCAGGATAACCTACGTCATGGAGGACAACATTCCTCAGTTTAAAATTGATCCTGACACAGGAACCATAACCACGCAAATGGAGCTGGATTATGAAGACCAGGCATCCTACACGTTGGCAGTAACAGCCAGAGACAATGGTATCCCACAAAAATCCGACACAACGTACGTTGAAATCCTGATCAATGATGCTAATGATAACAAGCCACAGTTTGTACGTGATTTGTACCAGGGCACGGTGTATGAGGATGTTCCTTTATCTACCAGCGTTTTGCAGATTTCAGCCACTGACCGGGATTCGGGTCTCAATGGTCGAGTGTTTTACACCTTCCATGGTGGTGATGATGGAGATGGTGATTTCTACATCGAACCCTCATCGGGGATTATTCGAACTGGGAGGAAATTAGATAGGGAGAATGTTCCAATTTATAACTTGAGGGTTTTTGCAGTTGACAAGGGTAACCCACCACTTAAAGCAGTTGTAAATGTCCAGATTACGGTGCTCGACGTCAACGACAATGCTCCTGCCTTTGAAAAAGATGAGTTTGATATTTATATCGATGAAAACAGTCCTGTTGGTTCGTCAGTGGCCAGAATCACGGCAACAGATCCTGATGTGGGAACAAATGCACAAATCATGTACCAGATTGTGGAAGGAAACATCCCTGAGGTTTTCCAGTTGGACATGTTTACCGGAGACCTGATTGCTCTCACAGATTTGGATTATGAAACCAAAACTGAATATGTCATCGTGGTCCAGGCCACCTCAGCACCTCTGGTTAATCGAGCCACAATTCATATTCGTCTGGTGGATAAAAATGATAATGCTCCAGTGCTGCGCAACTTTGAGATTATTTTTAACAACTATGTTACCAATAAGTCAAACAGCTTTCCTTCAGGCGTGATCGGGAAGATTCCAGCCTATGACCCGGATGTATCAGATAGTCTTTTTTACACATTCGTGGAGGGCAATGAGCTTAACCTTTTGATTTTAGACCAAAATACTGGACACTTAAAGTTGAGTCAGAATTTGGACAACAACAGGCCTCTGGAAGCAAACCTGAAGATCTCCGTTACAGGTAAGAGGGGAAATGTACACCTTTTTAAATGGTTCATGGTGAAAACATGATGCCTTCAACAAGAAATTAAACAAAAGATTAAATGTGCCATAATTTCTGAATATATAATTTTGTTTATTCTTTTATCTTTAATCGTGGGTCTTCATTACAATTTTGTAAACTGGCATTTTATAATTATCTCTCTTGATATAATTATTTCAATGTTTGAAGTAGTATGTGAACCATTTTAGTTAACATTGGAATGAGAGTATCACATCAAGATGGAGAATGTAACCGCAGGTCTCTGAACTTGGAGAATATTTTTGTATTTCTTGCTGAAGCCTTTTTTCAAGAACTTTACATTTTAAGATTTCCTCAGCGGTTAAGTCTTTGAGGGCTGATGTCGGAGTTCAAATTCAATTGTACTTTGTAAAACAAGATACCCAAAGGAAAGGCAGTTCCTCTGCATTGAAGACCTTTCCAAAATGGACGTGACTGGTCTGTGAAGCAGATGGGAGTGAGCTTTGGTCTATTGCTACATTTTGAATTTATGTCTGGTGTTTCTTTGTTCTTGAAAGTTCCTTTGCATCTGGGTTTTTCAAAAGGATTTTGAGTAGTTACTATGATGAAGCAAAGTACTTTTCCACAAAAAGTCTATGGAACTTCAGATTTAAGAATGCGATATTTTCATGAATTTCATGTGACCTTTATCTTCCTTGTAAATAACTAGTCCTCCCCAAGAAGTGAGCTTGTTCCAAGTATTAGTGGTTTTTAAGTGTATTAAAATTTGACCTGCAGTACATTATTTTGTAATGTTTGATAAAAATAGGATTACTGTCAGTGGTAATGTCTTCCAGCAGATCCTTTCTCAGATATAATGTGAAGTAAATGATTATTAAATAATAGTAACTAATAATCTATCATGGGCACTATTTTTCAAGAAATGCAATGAACTAACCAGATACTTTATATCCTGGAGCCAGAAGTATAATCACCTTTAGAAAGAGTGCCATTGATGATGAATTGTTAGACCACATGACTGCTTGGCAGTTCAGCATATGTTACAGAAAGTACCTCCAATGTTGGTGCATTGCAAACCTCACCAATTGTTCGTTTTCTGCAATTAGAGCAGAAGAGTGCCATCTGGGTTATGTGTTAATATTAATTGAGTGGTGGGGCTCAAATTCTTTCTTGCATTGTAGCAAGATTGTAAGCTTGCTCTTTTGAATGTCTTTGAAGAGACTGTTGTGTTGCTTTGTTAGCAGGGTAGCCTTTGTGTCAGAGCTGCACGGATACACGTTCCACTCCAGAGGAATCTGAATACAAAGGTCTTTGCCGACTCTCCTTTACAGTACTGGAAGTGCTGATTGGTGTGTCATCTTTCAATCTACATGCTAAACTTAGGCCCCCTCTGGTCTCTCCCATTGACACGAGCTTCCATGGTACAGAAGAACGTGGGAATTGTTCTTCGTGTTTGTGCTAATAGTTTTTTTCCCTCGGCCAATGCCATGAAGCAAGTTATCTGGAGGTTATCACATTGTTGTTTGCATGAGTTTTCTGTGGACGTTGGGTGCTGAGATTCCCTTCATTATGACAACGATTACCCTTCAGATATATTTCATTGATTATAGTTGTTGATGTCTTGAAGTCATGCAAGTGTTACATTAATGTCTGATTATACTTTTTTGCCATAGTATCCAGCAAGATTCTTTCCCTAAAGTTGAATAGGAAAGAGCCCATTTTAATCTGTATTTTGTTGCATCAGAGTATTTTCTGAAATTTTTAATTCTTTGGTGACATTCCATAATATCATTCAAAGCTCAGTCCTATAAAGTTTAGTAGTGAGTGATATCAGAGTGCAAAACAGCTAGGTGGCTTTAATTAATTATAGCTGCAGTTTCATTTTAGAGGAAGTTTTTTTTGAAGTTGATTCTTTTCCAGGATATTTATTCTTATTTGGGGCTCGCAGTTGATGCCCTTATTGTAACTTTACTGGTACTAAGAGATTGCATTTGTTTCAAGTTTAAATGTACTTAAAAATTGGTTTACCCTTCTATTTCTGCCCGGGGGTATTTGAAAGGAATGACTTGCCTTTTACATAGTGTTATTTATGTCATTGGACTGTTCCAAAATGTTTAACATGCAAGTACAATCTTACTGTGCATAACATGGGTTAACAGAAAAAAAAGGACTGTTTAATTAAAAACAGTACACACAAGACACAGCCTCAGAATAGAGGGGTGACCTTTTAGAACAGAGATAAAGAATGTCTTTAGCCAGAAAATGGTGAATCTGTGGAATTCTTTGCCATAGGCAGCTGTGGAGGTGAAGTCTTGATGTATATTTGAGGCAGAGGTTGATAGATTCTTGACTGGTCAGGGCATGAAGGGATGCGGGGAGAAGGCAGGAGATTGGGGCTAAGAGGAAAATTGGATCAGCCATGGTGCAATGGCAGTGCGGACTTGATGGGCCAAATGGCCTAATTCTGCTCCTATATCACATGGTCTTATGATCTAAAATGCCGGAGGAACTCAGCAGGTCAGGCAACAGCATCTACGGAAATGAATAAACAGTTGACGATTTGGGCCGAGACCCTTCTTCAGGACTGAGGAAAGGTCCTGGCCCAAAACGTCAACAGTTTATTCATTTCCATAGATGTTACCTGACTTGCTGAGTTCTTCCAGCATTTTCTGTGTGTTGCTATGGATTTCCAGCATCTACAGATTTTCTCTTGTTTATGAGGATTGCTTAATTAGTTTCTTTTTCACTGGCTATTTGAATGTTGGCCAGGGTGCAGAAACCACCTTTACTTCAAATAAATAATGGCATTAGATCTTTATAGATTTATCTCAGAAGGCACATTTCACATCTTAGCAAAAATTTATTGCAAATATTGCAATGTTAACTTTCAGATAAATTATAGAATCATTATACCACAAAAGCGAGATTGTGTATCTTTGTATTCTTTATGATTCGTAAGCTTGCATTTTCAATATTCATCATTTCATAGTTGTATATTATATGAGTGGAAAGCTTGTAGTTAAATGACAAACATTGCAATTTATATACTTTCTGTTCCTCTCTGCGTCTAGTGGCACATTGGGCAACAATCTTGCCGTTTCTTTAGCATTTGCCTGTTTCATTTTACAAGGACGAGTAGCTAGCTCGACGCTCAGCCCAGCACAGATGGATACCTTCTCTCGAACATTGCAATTTTCAAATTACTTACTGTCCTTCTGCGTACACTTACATTAGCATGCTCTTTTAATGGTAATCACAGAATTGTTTTACTTGGTTCTGTCCATCCCTCATGGTGTGGAAGGTTACAGTTTTTACAAACCCCATTTCCAGAAAAGTTGGGATATTTTCCAAAATGCAATAAAAACAAGAATCTGTGATATGTTAATTCACGTGAACCTTTATTTAATTGACAAAAGTACAAAGAAAAGATTTTCAATAGTTTTACTGACCAACTTAATTGTATTTTGTAAGCATACACAAATTTAGAATTTGATGGCTGCAACACACTCAAAAAAAGTTGGGACAGAGGTATGTTTACCATTGTGTTACATCACCTTTCCTTTTAATAACACTTTTTAATCGTTTTGGAACTGAGGATACTAATTGTAGTAGATTTGCAATTGGAAATTTTGTCCGTTCTTACTTGATATAAGACTTCAGCTGCTCAACAGTCCGTGGTCTCCGTTGTCGGATTCTCCTCTTCGTGATGCGCCATACATTTTCAATAGGAGATAGATCTGGACTGGCAGCAGGCCAGTCAAGCACACGCACTCTGTGTCTACAAAGCCATGCTGTTGTAGCCCGTGCAGAATGTGGTCTGGCATTGTCCTGCTGAAATAAGCATGGACGTCCCGGGAAGAGATGTCACCTTGATGGCAACATATGTATCTCTAAAATCCTAATGTACGCCTCAGAGTCCATGGTACCTTCACATACACGCAACTCACCCATGCCGTGGGCACTGATGCACCCCCATACCATCACAGATGCTGGCTTTTGCACCTTTCGCTGATAACAATCTGGATGGTCATTTTCATCTTTGGCACGGAGAACTTGACGCCCGTTTTTTCCGAAAACTAGCTGAAATGTGGACTCATCTGACCACAGCACATGGTTCCACAGTCTTCCGGTCCATCTGAGATTAGCTCGGGCCCAGAGAACTCGCCGGTGTTTCTGCATAGAGTTGATGTATGGCTTCCTCCTTGCGTAATACAGTTTCAAGTTGCATTTCTGGAGGCAGCGACAGACTGTGTTGAGTGACAGTGGTTTTCTGAAGTACTCCCAAGCCCAGGTGGCTATAATTGTCACAGTAGCATGATGGTTTCTTAGGCAGTGCCGCCTGAGGGCTCGAAGATCACGCGCATTCAACAGTGGTTTCCGACCTTGCCCTTTACGCACTGAGATGTCTCTGAATTCTGTGAATCTTTTCACAATATTATGTACTGTAGATGTTGAAAGACCTAAATTCTCTGCAATCTTGCATTGAGAAATGTTGGTTTTGAACTGACTAACAATTCTCTCACAAATTTTGGCACAAAGGGGTGAGCCATGACCCATCCTTGCTTGCAAAGACTGAGCCTTTTATACCCAGTCATGATACCTCACCTGCTACCAATTAGCCTGCTTAATGTGGAGCCTTCCAAACCGATGTTACTTGAATATTCTGTGCACTTTTCAATCTTATCTTAACTCTGTCCCAACTTTTGTTGAGTGTGTTGCAGCCATCAAATTCTAAATTTGTGTATATTTACAAAATGCAATTAAGTTGTTCAGTAAAACTATTGAAAATCTTTTCTTTGTACTTTTGTCAGTTAAATAAAGGGTCACGTGAATTAACATACCACAGATTTTTGTTTTTATTACATTTTGGAAAATATCCCAACTTTTCTGGAAATGGGGTTTGTAGTTGGACATCGATTACTGAAATTATTCATTTTGAATCTTTTATGAGTCATGTTGTATTAATATATGAGTATGTGCATTTAACATGTGTGATTTAGTCTGCACTTGTAGTTATCAGTAAGCCTTTATTCAGTGCTTGAATAGTGAAGACTGATTCCAGGAATAGACAAAGCAATGGTATCTACTTGTGTGTCCTAACTAATGATTCACTGACTATCTGTTGGGGTTTGTTTGCACTTTCAGAGATATGTGGGTGACTGTATTTGAATAGACTTGAATATGCTCCAGATATAATTTGAAGCGATTTACGTAGTATTCTAGAATTAGTATGTGGAGGATCTCAGATTGGCTATGTTTTCAGTGTAAAGATTTGAAAATGTAACCTTCACAGTAAATTATTAACACTGGAGATTTAGTTTAACAGATGCAAATTGGTGACATAAAAACAGAAGGTTGGCATGTACTGTTCTGGTACATGGTTGGATAATAGTGTTCCAGTCTTAGCTGGACTATCTGACGTGGTGTTCTATACAGGTAGTTCTGAAGAGGACATGACAGACCCCAAGCAATATTACTTCTCAGTAACTGATTATACGGGAAAGCTGGTAAAGTGCTGGAAATTGGTTTTGTGATAGTTTCCTGATTTACTTTTTATTCAAAAAAATCAGGCAAAGAAGTGGCAGATGGGATACGGTGTTGGGAAATGTATGGTCATACACTTTGGTAGAAGAAATAAAAGCACAGACTATTTTCTAAATGGAGAGATTAAAAATTCTGAGGTGTAAGGTGACTTGGGAGTCCTTGTGTAGGATTCCACGGCAAATGTGATGTTAGCATTCATTTTGAGAGGACTGGAATATAAAAGCAAGGATGGAATGTTGAGGTTTTAAAAGGCACTAGTGAGGCCTGTCTTGGAACCTTGTGAGCAGCTTTGGGCCCCTTATCTAAAAAAGTATGTGTTGGTGTCGGAGAGAATTCAAAGGAGGTTCACAAAAATTCTTACGGAATTGCAAGGCTTATCATATGAGAAGTGTTTGATGGTTTTGGGGCTGTGATTAGCATCTGTCTGTCTCAAGGGCAATGGGTTATGATCCTCATCAACACAAGCCTGGGCAGAGGGTATGGAGATCCCTCTCTCGGCCTCACCAGTGTAGTCCAAAGGAAAGCAATGAGTTTGGCACCAGCTTAGCTGCAGGAGTTGCCAGAAAGATGTTCAATTATGTCCAGCCACCTTAGGGGCTCCACTCCAGATTTTCTGTCTGTGTTTACTACTGTAGCCTTTGTCTCTCCCAAGGCTGCCCGCAAGGCAGTGGGGCTACTTACCCATAGCTGGGGATCTGGTTCATGAGCACCAGGGCATGTCCACACACCGATGGGCCTGTGTGCAATGAGTGCAGGAGCCAGACCTCCTCCTCATCCCCTGTAGTGCAGTCTGAGTCTGAAAAGAGTTCAGGCACTGTGTCACCAGCGAGGAGGCAGTACATGCTGGCTGTTGGAGAGGCTATATACTGACTTACACATTCAGCTGTCCTTTTCACAAGACTGCCAGCCAATGATGGAAGTTGAAAGTGGTGGTGACAAGCATTATCCACTACACTACCACACTACACATGTCACAACAACGACCATTTGACTCACTGGAACTCTGAAGGCTGAGGGGAGATCTCATTGAAACCTATTGGATGGTGAAAGAGTGAATGTGGAGAGGATGTTTCATTGGTGGGGTGGGGGGGAGGGGTGGTCAAAGACCAGAAGACACAGCCAGAGAATAGAGGGAACACCCATTTAGAATGGAGATGAGTGGTGAATCTTTTGAATTCGTTGCCACAGGTGGCTGTGGAGGCCAGATCTTTGGGTATATTTAAGGCCGAGGTTGATAGATTCTTGATTAGTCAGGGCATGAAGGGATACAGGGAGAAGGCAGGAGACTGGGGCTGACAGGAAACTGGATCAGCCATGATGAAATGATGGAGCAGACTTGATGGGCCAAATGGCCTAATTCTGCTCTGATATCTTATGGTCTTAAATAAGGAGAAAATAAATACGAAGCAGGGAAAAACTGAATGTTTGTCAACTTGCTGTTCCGTCAACCTCTCTGCTGTGCTTCTGATAAGCTTTTAACAACAGGCCTGCAGGATCAAATTTTGCTGTTGATTGAAGTTTGCACTCTTCCTTCTGTCTTTATTTGTTCAGGTTCCAGCTTGAGATGAAAGTTTGAATTGAAAGTCATTATCTGTACAGTTCCTCAAACTGTATCGTTTACTTGTGAAGTGACTGTATGACATGCCAGAGAAAATTTCTGACGTTCCAGCAGCTGTGTGTGTGCGGATAGTCGGGAGCAACAGATGGGTGGCATTTTCACCAGAGCAAGCAAAATGTTGATTTGCCACTTGTTGTGAAAGAAATGTTGGTGCAGGAGAACAGTGAGAGCTTGTTGGTCATGCTGTCATTTAAAATCCCTATTCCCAAACCTGGGAATTTCCTGGATGAAATTAGACGTGGCTGTGCTTGTTTTCTGGCTTTCCAGCAGTCATTAGTGGATCAGAAGGTGGTCATTTGTCTCACGGGTTGTGTGATGTGTTTTGTGCACCAAGTCTGCAGAGCAGACAAATTGTAACAATACTGTGATCAACTTGCTGTGGTAATTTGAGGTCAGGGCTGGAATTATAAAGATTAATGTTCCTATTAATCCTCATCAAACATATCTGAACATGTTGAACAGTATTGAAAGATCATTTTCTCCCAGTTCCGTTTCTCTTCTATTTTTGTCATAAATAGTGCTATTTAAACGTGTCATTCGCCATTTATAAATTAATTCCTTTTGCCACTTCCATTTACAGAAGTTCAGGGGGACTGGTATTTTCAAATAAAGAGTTTTATTTTGATTTCCAGTTGCTCCCGACATCAGTGCTGTGGATGGTATTGACTGTCTGACTTAAATTGTAGTATCTATTTTCATAAACTGATTTATTCTTATGAAAATTCTCCAATGATATCAAAACATTGCACTCAAGGTCTTTACAGAACAAAACCCCTTTTGTAATACAGCCGGAGGAATTTGTGGTTTTGTCTTTCTTGGGCTTTTACTTTTCAGTGGCTATTATGGAATCATTGAATCCAGCTCATGTGATCAAAGTCTACAAATGGAGCAAACACTAGTTTATCTCTACTATTGTGTGAGGCGGCATGGTAGTGTAGTGGGTAGCACAATGCCTTACAGTACAGGTGAATGAAGTCCAATTTCTGCTGCTGTGACCGCATGAGTTTCCCCCGGGTGCTCCGGTTTCCTCCCACAGTCCAAAGATGTATGGTTGGTTAGGTTAATTTGCCATTGTAAAGTGTTCTGTGATTAGGCTATTTGAGTTCACTAATTCTTTTGACCACTCATTTCAATTTAAGGTCCCCTAATAATTGGGAGATTTAGTGCAAAACTGAAAATATTCAACTAGTCAGTTACGTAGGAACAAATTTGTCCAATATTTTAGGAGGCAAAGCCAAAAAAATACATGAATAATTTATTTTAAGGTATTAGGTATAAAGTGTGGCAAGGGTATAGGATCTACTTGAGTCTGTTATGCTCCTCAGTTAGATGCTGGCAGATCGGCATCAGAATCAAGCTGAATATCACTGGCATATGTCGTAAAATATATGTGTGTGTGTATGTATATATATATATATATAATATATATGTCTATGTGTGTGTATATATGTATGTATGTGTGTATGTTTATATAGGTATGCGTGTATGTGTGTGTATGTATATATGTGTGTGTGTATGTATATACACACACACACACATGTAGCAAAAAGAGAGGGAGGAAGAACACTGAAGTAATGTTCATGGGTTCAGTGTCCATTCAGAAATCAGATGGCAGAGGGGAAGAAGCAGTTACTGAAACATTGAGTGTGTGTCTTCAGTCTCCTGTATCTCCTCCTTGATGGTAGCACTGAGAGGAGAGGGCATGTCCTGGGTGATGGGGGTCCTCAGTGATGGATGTTGTCTTTTTGAGGCATCGTCTTCAAAGCGTGTCCTGGCTGACACAGCTTAACCTTGTTGGTCCACCTTGATTCTGGAACCCTCTACCCATCCCAGCATCAGCTTTAAACTCCTGAAGTATCCACTTCATCAAACGCATTTTATATTGGGGAAGAGAGAAAAAAGTTTCCGGTGTTCCATTGGAAGTCATCTGGAGCGTTGTTCTCATATGTCATCAGCTACTGCTCTGATCCATTTTTGAGTTTATGACACATTTCTGTGACTTACTTATGAAATTGATGCCTTAGAATCATTGAGTCATAAAACTCAGAAACGGCCCCTTGGCGCTTCTGGTCCTAGCCAACCACAGCATCCTCCCTGCTCTTCAGAGTTGCCCACATTCGGCCCTTATCCCTGCAAGTCCCTCTTCATGTACCTATCCAAATGACTCTTATAAGTTGCAATTTTAGCCTCCTCAGCCACTCCTCTTGCATGTCCCACATATGCTATATTGCCTCTCAGTGCCAGATTGACCTCTTCCTTCTTGCACAACTGCAGCCCATGCAATGAAAGCATACTTACACTATTGTTAGGCAGGGCATGCCTGAACTTTGTCCCAGAGGTGGTGGCTGCAATTTAATTCCAAGTCAGGGTAATTGAGCTGACATTGATCCCATGCAGCTGCTGCCCTTGTCCTTTTTCAGTTGCTACAAGTACATCCTAATCACCCTGTGCACGCCACACATCTACAGATTGGGGGAACTCGTTCTGCAGGACAGTGTCAAGCTTCTTGTGTTATTGCAGCTGCACCTGTCTAGGCAAGTGGAGGAATTTTCTGCCTTTTTCCAGCTTCTGCTTGACACCCGTCAAGAGCTTCAGGCAGCCAGGAGGACACTTGTTGTATACACACACACACTCTAGATTCACTGCTGTCTTCAGTTCTGGAGAAATCCCTCTCCCAAACAGAAATTCCTAGAGCAAAGTGCATCCAATAAGCTATTTAAAATGAACCAGTGGGGGGGAAAGTAAATTTTAAAATCCATTTGCTTAACTCTCTTATTCCTGCAGGGAAAGCCATTTGAAGTATCTGAAACACCCCAATTATATGTAGCAATGTGGATTCCCTTTGTTCTCTTATCTATGTTGAATATTCTAAATAAATGCAAGAGCTGATTGAAATGTATGGAGAAGGCAAATGTATGACATGTAGTCACATGCACTGTACTTGGAAGAATTGAATAAATTAGAACTGTCCTTGTAGTTCTAAGGAACACATGCATGTGTTGCAAATCAGCAATGTGAATAGTATCTCAGCAGATGTTTTTTTAAAGAGTTGGTGTGAGTGAACAGTGTGCAGGGAGAGTCTAGACCAGGGGTTCCCAACCCTTTTCATATCATAGACCCCCTACCTCTAACCAAGGGGCCTGTGGACCCCAGCTTGGGAATCCTTGGTCTAGAAGCTCGAGACCACCTCTGTTAACCTCTGACCTTGTGCAAGGGTTAGTTTAAATTCAGACAAAAAGTACTGCAAAATCAGAAATAGCAGCAATAAAAAAAAACAAAGGGGAAGTAATTTCTTATTCCCAATATAATTCATGAGCAGAAACTGCATTGTCGCAAGAGCAGGAAAAGAACAAAATGGCTGCTTGAGGAGCCTTGGCATAAGGGAACACAGAAACTTTTTATTAACGGTGTATTAACAGAACAGAAAAGGGTGAGAACACGCCTACCAAAACAATGCTGCATAGGAGTAAAGGAAAACCATCATTAATGGGAAGAGATTCCGAAATTTACTTTTGAAAGTCTTTTAATGCCACAGGAAACAAGGTATTTGTGTTGCAAATTTATCATACAAAAATTGAGGAGAGGTACAAATTTGGAGCTTAGAATGAGAAGGTAAGAAAGACTGTTTGCGAGTACATTATTTCATTGAAGAATGTGTTTCAACAGTGCAACTTTGGGGTCTTCACAGCTTTCAGTATTGTTGGTACAATTTCATGTGAGATTGTTGCTGTACAGTACTGATTTCATTACATTAGTTGTGGCTGAAAGGCAAAAGCTGGAGAAAGACACCGAACAGTATTTGATTTATTCAGGAATTTTGGTAATTAATATTTATCGGTTCACTGTCATAGAAAACCAGCATTGAAAATGGTGTCTGATGCTTGAATTAATGATTAGGAGCTGTAGTCAGACCTGTAATGGACACAGTTGATAAAATATGAGCAAAATTCTGTTCCTATTGAGAGAAGAGCATTAGGGATTTATCTTTAAAAGTGAGAAAAATTTCATCGATTCTGCGAGTGAGAGTGTGGAACGAGCTGCCGGCACAAGTGGTGCCTGCAAATTCGATTTCAACATTTAAGAGGTATATGAATGGTAGGGGTATGGAGGGCTATTATCCCAGTGCAGGTCCATAGGAGTGGGCAGTTGAAATGACCAGGCATGGAGCAGAGGGGCTGAAGGGCCTGTTTCTGTTGCATTTCATTTGAAGACACAGTTTTCAAATGGGTTCTCAGAAAGCTGGACTGAATCAGAGTAATACCTAGGTTAAAATGAGAAGCCAATGTGAGTTGTTAATTGGCAATGTGAGTTTCCTAATAGAAAAATAGATTGTACTAAATGTATTGAGGAGAGACATTTAAGAAGAATTTCGTAGGGATGTTCTGACCTGTTGAACCTGAAGGCAATAACTAGGAGGTAAGTTTATTGGCTGGCATTAGATGGAAATCTTTAAAAATTTAACAGACACATATACTACCTGTAAAGATTGCAGAATCTCGCAACTTTAGAGTTAAAAATGGTTAAATGATACTTTGCAAAGCGCAGGCAATAATCATAGTGCAATGCAGATAGACATCTTGAAATAAACCAAGATAATTCACGTTAATTCCAATACTAAAGTACAACATATCATTGAAGATGTGTACTTTGTAGCATAAACCATTTCATTTGGCATTATACTATAAATGTTTTACTAGCTTGGTCGCACAACAGCATTGGCTGCAATTGTGTATGGTATGGCATGATTAATTATCTAAATATGTTAAATGTTATATAGAGTTACAGAAAAGTGCAGCACAGAACAAGTCCATCAGACCGTTGAGTCCATGCCGAACCATTCAAACTGCCTACTCATATTGACTTGCACCGGGACCATAGTCTTCCATACCCCTACCATTCATGTAGCTATCCAAACTTCTCTTAAATGTTGAAATCAAACTTGCATACACCACTTACACTGGCAGCTTGTTCCACACTCTCACCACCCTCTGAGTGAAGAAGTTTCCCTCATGTTCCCCCTTAAACCCTTCACCTTTCACCCTTAACCCATGAATAACAGTTTACATATAAACTGTTATTCACTTCTTTTATCTTATCTATTTATTCTTGGGTCTCAGTTTATTGCTGGCAAGACCAGTATTTATTGCTCTTGAGAAGGCATTGGAGCCTGCCTTTTAAAGGACTTCACTCCTTTCCGTCAAGCTACTCCCTCAGATTTATGAAGAAGCGCTTCCAAGACATAAGCCCTGCACAATTGATGGCAATATACTGTATTTCCAAGTCACATTGATATTTGTGAAACTTGCATAACATGTGGGTGGTGGTTTACCAAGATACCGTGGTACTGAGAGGTGCTGATGAATTAGCTCGGTAACCACAATGTACTTTGTGGATGGGATACACTGTAGTCAATGTCCACTGCTGGTAGACACTATAGTGATCAGTTGAGCGGTTGTACTTGGTTGGTTTGGAACTGCATAGTGTTGTTCTTACATTAGGTGGTGACAGAACCAGGTACATTGGAGGTGTATAAGAAACTCTTCGGTAGGCACATGAACGATAGAAAAATGGAGGGCTTTGAGGAAAGGAAGGATTAGATTGATTTGGAGTCGTTTAAAAGATTGGGCCAATGGGTCTAAACTGTGATGTTATGCTACATGTTCTCTGCATTCCATCACCCTCCTGACTCTTAACATCTTAATTAAATTGGTCTTTGGGCTGTCAGGAGGTGAGTCACTGCATATCATGCTGCTGACCTCTTCCTTTAGTATTCATTGAGTCTGGTTGAGTTTATTTATTTTTTTGAGATACAATCCAGAATAGGCCCTTCCAGCCCTTTGAGCCGTGCTACTCAGCAATCTCCCAATCTAATCCTGACCTAATCATGGGACAGTGACATCTTTGGACTGGTGGAGGAAACCTGGTTATGGGGAGAGTGTAAAACTCCTTACAGGCAGCAGTGGGAATTGAACCCTTGTTGCCTGAACTGTAAAGTGTTGTACTAACCACTGCACTACCGTGCCATTATGGATTAACATGACTCCCAGGACTTTGATGGTATAGAATCACAATCTGGTTTGTTATCTCTGATGTATATCATGAAATTTGTTGTTTTGTTGCAGCAGTACAGTGCAAGACATAAAGTTGCTGCCATTTAAAAATAAATACAGGTGTCCCCCGCTTTTCGAACTTTCGCTTTACGAAACCTCATTGTTACGAAAGACTACATTAGTACCCTGTTTTCGCTAACAGAAGGTGTTTTCACTGTTACAAAAAAAAGCAGCGCGCGATAAAAGTCAGTGCCCGCCCCGAGCAGCCACTCTCCCCCGGGTTCGGAACGGCATTGCTTAAATACACATGCCTGTGAGCAGCCGTTTGCAAGATGAGTTCTGAGGTATTGGAAAAGCCTGAAAGGGCTCGTAAGGGTGTTACACTTATCGTAAAACTAGACATAATTAAGCATTTTGATCGTGGTGAACGAAGTAAGGACAACGTGAGTTTGGCTTGTGGAAGCTGACGAAGATGATGTTGAAGAGGTTTTGGCATCCCATGACCAAGAACTGATAGATGAAGAGCTGATGCAATTAGAAGAGGAATCGAAATGGAATGAGTAATGACAAAGTACGACTTTACTTTTGAAAGGGTACAGCGGTTTAGGGGATATTTGCAGGATGATTTGAGTGATTACAAAGAACTGTATGATAGAAAGATGCATGAGGCTCAGCAGTCAAGCAAGCCTTCCACATCAGCCACAGCAGACGATGAACCTCGACCTTCGACATCGAGGCGGGCAGTCATAGGAGAAGATGAGCTGTCCGCTCTAATGGAAACAGATGACGACGAGGAGATGACACCCCAGTGTCCCACCACCCCAACACCCAGGCCGCCAACCGATACATTGCTGCGAAGCATGTAGCGGTAGCCGGAAGGCACACAGCACATCTTTAAGAAAAAAACCGAAATAAACAAGCTAATTAATTAGGTGCTGCCTGACACGTAAATGTCGGCCCAGATCAGAGGCGATGCAATTGGCACTGATCTGGGCCGACAATTACGTGTCGGGCGGCACCTAATTAATTAGCATGTTTATTTTGGCTTTTTTCTTAAAGATGTGCTATATACCTTCCGGCTACCGCTGTATGCTTCGCAGCAATGTATCGGTCGGCGGCCTGGAGGGTGGGGGCCTCTGCACCACCCCAACCTGCAACAACTCAGTCTAACACACCGTCATTGGTGTGCTCTGCGCTGTCTTCCCAATTCCAGTAAGTGATATTACACGGTACATACATTAGTTCTACTTTACATAGGCTGTGTATTTTTACGTACTATTTGGAATGATTTGGCAGCTTCATAGCTTAAAGGTTACTGGAGAAAATGTTTTTGCCGAGAGCGCTTGCGTGAGATTTTCGCTTCGGAGAACAGTGCCGACAATGATTGTGGAAAAGTATTTCTACTTTATATAGGCTCTGTATTTATCATATCTTTCCTGCTTTTACTATATGTTACTGTTATTTTAGGTTTTATGTGTTATTTGGCATGATTTGGTAGGTTATTTTTGGGTCTGCGAACACTCTCAAAATTTTCCCATATAAATAAATGGGTAATTGCTTCTTCGCTTTACGACATTTTGGCTTATGAACAGTTTCATAGGAACGCTCTACCTTCGGATGGTGGGGGAAACCTGTAAATAGTGCAAAAGAGGAATAGTGATGTGTTCAGAAGTTCATGTACTGTTCAGAAATCTGCTGACAAAGCAGAAGAAACTTTGAATGCCCTTGAATATTGTGATTAGA
This sequence comes from Mobula hypostoma, assembly GCF_963921235.1. Classification (NCBI taxonomy): domain Eukaryota; kingdom Metazoa; phylum Chordata; class Chondrichthyes; order Myliobatiformes; family Myliobatidae; genus Mobula; species Mobula hypostoma. Next base: position 25,121,857 of record NC_086116.1, on the reverse strand, counting down.
AGTTTTCTTGTAGAAGAGGGACGTAGCTTGGTATTTTTGTGGAATGAAAATGTCTTGTTACATCTACCCATTGTCTGAACATTGTTTGCCTTGTGGCAAGGAAGTAGAATTTGGTTCGCTTCCTAAGAATTGCAACTGGGATTGAATATTACATAATTATCAGTGAACATCTCTATTTATGACCTTATGATGGATGGAAGGTCCATAATGTATTTTTGTCTTTGGACACTATTCACGAGGATCTCCTACAGTGATGTCCTGGGGCTGGGGGCATGACTTCCAAGGGTTGGTAGGTTAATTGGCCTTTGTAAATTGCTCCTAATGTGTGCAGGTGATTGGTAGAATCTTAGGGATATTGATGGGGATGTGGGGAGAATTTTGGCAAATGGGTATTTGGTGGTTGGTACAGACTGCTGTTCCTGTATCATGCCGCATGCTCCAAGACTCTTAGACTATCACCTCCATCACCTTCTGTTGGAGGTAAGACTCCAGCCATTCAAGCTGAGTTTCCCAACCTGGGGTCCATGGGCCTTTTGGTTAATGATAGTGGTCTATGGCATAAAAATAAGTTGGGAACCCCGCGTAGCAGAATTTTCAATGCATTGTCCATTGACTTCAATTTATTTTGGTCTTGATGCCACACCTGGTGAAATGCTCCACTGATGTTAAACCAGTTGCAATAGTTGAATTTCAACTATTGGCATCAAGCTGGTAACGAGGTTTATAGTGGCCCTGGCAAAACACACACTGAGCAATGCTAGACCATTTGTTTGCTTTTTCTGGCTGAACATTATTGTGAATATTTAAACCTTGTCTTTAGAATCAATGACCTGGACCCTGCCTCTAGAGAAAAGGAAGGATGTGGTCTTGGTGTCGTCTTCTCTAATTAGTTGTTTAGTTGTGTACCACCATTCATGTGCAGATTAAATAGGATTGAAAAACTAGATCTAGTCCATTAGTTGTGACATTTCTTGGCTCTAGCAATTCCCTACTGTTTTTGCTCATCAGACTCTATATCCTGAGTTGCATCTTAATGTGGTTGGCACTTCATTTTAAATTTTGCCTTTTGTGATCCTCATTGAATCAGCATCGATCTCCTGCCTTATTAATCGTGGTAGGTGAGAATAAATTGTGGCGTATATTGCCGCTGGTCCATTCTGAGAGTATTTTCAGAGAGCAATCATTGTACTCATCACAGTGCTGACTTAAGCCTTAATTATGGCAGATCCCTGAGGACATTTCATTTAATCTGATTCTAGTGCTGCACAACACGATATGGATTGATCTTACTGAGAAGCTGAGACTTCAGTCTTTGTAATGTCTGCATGAAGGTCATCTCTGCTAGTACCAACAAGGATTGTGCAAAAGTCTTAGACACATGTAAAAAAAACTCTGTAAAATGAAGATGCTTTCAATAATAATGAAATGAGTAGCTTCTAAATATAAAAAAAAATCAAATCAAAATTTGGTGTGACCATACTTTGCCTTTAAAACTGCATCAGTTTCTTAGATACACTGACTTGTGCAGTTTTGTAAAAAAATAGCTGGTAGATTGTTCCAAGCATCTTGGAGAAGGAACTTGCATAGTTCTTCTGCAGACTTTGGCTGTCTCCCTTGCTTCTGTCTGCAGGTTATCCCAGACAGCCTTGATGATGTTGAGATTAGGGCTCTGTGGAGGCCAAACCATCTGAATAATCTAAGGTGCCTAAGACTTTTGCACATCTGCCTCGGGTAATGTGGTGGAGAGTTGATTTTGTCTAAATTACATTCAGATTTACAGATTAGGTATAACGATTAAGTTTTACAAGATTATTTCTGTGACAAATGGGTGAAAAAAACAGAAAGATGCAGATGATAGGTCATCAGGAATCTAACACTACTTACGTACTGAAATTAAGGCATTAGTATCGTTCAATTTGCTTTTACTTTCTAAAGAGATACTTGAGCCAAGCACATCACAAACTAGAGAACATCAGCAGGTGCTGGAGATCCAAGCAACACACACAAAATGCTGGAGGAACTCAGCAGGCCAGGCAGCATTTGTGGAAAACAGTACAGTCAATGTTTTGGGCCAAGATCCTTCAGGAGGACATTTTAACTTGTTTTGCTTTGTGGAATCTCATCTTTAGATATGTGGGATCGTTTCCATAGCAAAGGTAATAAGAGGCAAGTGAACTCCGCTGACAGGTGTGCAATTTGTTTGAGCAAGTGTGTACTTTGATGACCCCTGAAACTTGTAAAGTGCTTCACAGACTGTCAGTGGTATTGAAGTGTGATCACATTAATAATGGAAGGAGATGTGAGGGAGGGACTTCTGGAGAGTGGATTTTCAGAGAGAAAGTTGGGTGCAAATTCAAAGCTTCCTCAAAGTGGCAACACAAGTTCAGAGAGAAATGAAGGCATTTGACATGCCTGCCCTCATAGATTAAGCTATTGTTCATCACACATATGTACTTAACGGTAAAACATTACATCTCATTAAAATACAATGTGTGCAGGGTAACAAAACCAGCACAGCAGCATCGGGAGAATACTTGAATCAACTGTTGAACAACAACAAACAATGGCAGGCTTTCAGTCTCTACCTAATAATGCCGTGTTTTGATTAAAAGGTTACAGTACCCTGCATTTGTATTTTACTTTTTAGGTGTTATGTAAGGTATAAAACAATCAGCCTTATAGACTTGTTCTGGTGTTCGATTTTCATGACTACCAGATGCTTTAAAATTTAATGCCGTGCCTTTTCTTAAATTTCTTCAGCCGCAGTTACCTTCAATTTTCAGTTTGTCGTGATAGATCTTTGCTTGTTTCATGATTGGTATACTGTTAAGTGGCATATGTTCACTCCAATGCTGATGATACATGATTGAGATCTTCATTTTTCACTTTAATGTAGTGTTTTTCCATTTATCATTAACTTCTGTTCATCACAAATGTGAGGTCATTTCTCGGTACTGTCTGTGGTGTGCAGAGACCTATGTACACCTGGAAACCTTCCTGGCGTCTTGTGGAATTTTCCATTTGTGACTTCATGTCAACGCTCAAAAAAGAATTGGTTTTTCGGAGGTTTCCAGAATTTGGAACTTCAGATAAGGGGTGCTTAACCTGTAATTGAAAAAATACCCTTGAATTGAAACGTTGCGAAGTGCAGAAGTGGAAATCTGGTTCTTAGTCTTAGGTTGGTGTCATATTTCCTGCCTCTAAAGGCAACTGCAGGTTTTTTTTTAAACTATTCAGATTCCTCAGGTGTTTACCGCTAGACTGAATGAATTTGATGCATCTCTGATTAGATAAAATAGATCCTTTTATGATCATGCCTACCTTCCTAAAGTTTACTATATAGTTAATCTCTCTCTGCTTTGATTACTGGACTCTACTCCAAATAGTTGGTTTTCAAAAAGAAACCATAAGATATAGGAGCATAATTGGGCCATTTGGCTTATTGAATCTGCTCTGCCATTTCATCATGGCTGATCCATTCTCCTGCCTTCTCCCCGTATCCCTTCATGCACTGTCTAATCAAGAATCTATCAATCTCTGCCTTAAATGTATCCAATAACATGGCCTCTAAAGCCGCCCATGGCAACAAGTTCCACAGACTCACCACTCTCTGGCTAAAGAAATTCCTCCTAATCTCCATTCTAAATGGACATCACTCTATTCTGAGGCTGCGTCCCCTGGTTTTAGCTCCCCCCCCCCACCACCCCATCAAGGGAAACTTCCTCTCCACAGCCACTTAATTGAGGCCTTAAAATATTCACCAGGTTTCAGTGAGATCCCCCTCATTCTTCTGAATTCCAGTGAGTAGAGGCTCTGAGCTCCAAGGAAAGTAGGACTAGTCAGGATGCTTTTGACTTGTGCCTTCCTTGTCTGTACTACCTTTGATCAAACTACAGCTTGTTTGCAGCAAGTGTCGTCCTGTGACACAACACCACAGCTGCACTAAAGCTTGCAGCCAGTCATTTCTCAGTGTCCTGCAGGCATTGCTGCTGTGCCTGTGGTAGATAGGTTTGTGAGGAATGAAATTGCCTCGAGCACTGATGATCAGAGACGTTGAGAAATAGTTTAACTGCATTGAATTATGTAATACAATAAAAAATGTTTTAAATTTATTTTGCAATGCTTTTACCTGAATTAAATTAATTAGAAGTATTAATGAAAGTTTGCAACCTCACATGAATAAAGCAGCTATGTTAGATACATCAAAGTTCAAAGTAAATACACAAATGTCACCGTATACCACCTTAAGATTCATTTACCTTTGGGCATTCATAGAAGAATAGAGAAATACAATAGAATCAGTGAAAAACTACACATTCTGGCAAGCAAACAATGTGCAAAAGAAGACAAACTGAGCAAATGAAAGAAAAAATAATACTGAGAACATGAGTTGTAGAGTCATTGAAAGTGATATTTTAACCTGCAGTGTATCTAGACACTCAGTCCTGTGAGGTCAGATTGGCCACTTGTCCCAACTCTGTACACATGTACAGCGTTATTCAGGATGGAAATCTGGATATCTGCAGCAGTCCAGTGGTTCAGTACCCAAGCAGCAGACATTTTCTCAATGATTCATTCCACTTCTTTTCCAAACAAATGAAAAGGCATCTTGTTAATGTGGTTTTATAGAAAGGCTGGAATTGCCTGTGTTGGAGCAAATGTTTGCTGCCTGGGACTTTATTTCCTTCTGGTTATATTTGCTATGGTTCTCCTTGAAACCTGCTGCTACAGGAAGCACTGACCTTGCTGGTTTGCCTCCAGCAGTAACATTAACAGACTTGGACTTCAGACACAACCTGTGTTTTTTGGACTTGAGTAAATATTCTTTAGGGGCTTCAGCATCAGGATAGTAAGTGCATATTCCATATTGTGCAGAGAAACTCTGCTGTGAATGCATTTTCTCAGGATTTTGAACTGGGTACTCCAAAGTATAGAGATAGTCTTTGTGTGTGAAGTATCCAGCAACCAAGAAACCTTACACTAGCAAGTATCTATTACCATGGCTGCTTTGTAGGGTAACTGATTTTTGCTAATTCAATTGTATCAGACTTTAAACATTGAAACACTACTTTTTCAGTAAAAGAGGATTGAATGTTTTTCCCACACATATAGAGGGCATAGTTTAGTCTACTATTATATTTAACTGGTGTGAAAAAATTATTTTCAGCTGAATCCTAAATCTACATTTACATAGGTTATTCGACTAGTCAACCGAAGCCACTAGCGTATTTTTTTTAAGCATTAAGTTTTGTAATGTGTAACTTTGCAAGTTTATGCTCTGATGGTGACATGCCATATGTGAACAGTGTGAGTACAAACTTTTATTGCACTGATATCACCATAGTTAAAATGTTATAAACTAGATTAGATAAGGAAGTTTCAATATAAAAAAAACTTAAATGTATTCTGCTTGTAAGATTAATTGCTTAATTTTCCTGGGCCATTCTTCGTATCTGCATGGGTGTCTTAATGTCTTCTACCTGTGGATCTAACTGGAATTCTCAGTCATATTTATTTTTGGCACAATATTCTAAGTTTGAATTTTAATAATGGAAATTTATCAGGATGAGAACTAAGATTATGAATAAACACAAACTCAACCCTTACCTGAAATCTGCTAAAAAAAATAAAGATACTGTTATTCATTGTTCACATAAGTATGAAAATCTCTTCCCTTTTTATTGTACACAAAGATAGCAAAGAAAGCACATTTGCATTTGAAATGCTCTAGGGAGATATTGATGTCGCTATTGGGAAAATTTGGCTTGCCACACAATATCATTCTTGGGTATCAGATCTGCATGTTAAAGTCTGAATGGGCTATTGTTGCTAAGTCAAGATTTTCTGAAGTGTGAGTTATCAGGAGCTTCTTTAGTTAATGGAATGGAATGCAAAGCTATCAAGCAGCAAGGTTTTCTTTAGTTGGGGGTAGGTGGTTTGTTCATTATGGTGAACAACAGTGGGAGCATGCTGCAGTAAATACCATTTGAATCAGCTTCATTTTGTATCTTGTATCTGAGGCTTTACGGTGCTTAATTCAAACCTCTAATTTTGTAAATGGGAAATACAGTAAACTGGTGAAGAAATTGTACTTTCCAGCATATTTTGTAAGCACAAAAGCAGTTAAAACTGGTCTAACAATGAACTTTCCGTTCGTAATTGTCAATACAACTGTTCCTGTATTCAACACAAGTGTTTGATTTTATTCGGTTGCAATCATTGAGGTTACTTTCTGATATCAATTCAATTCAAGTTTAATTGTCATTCAACCATACATGAATACTCATGAATACAGCCAAACAAGATAGAGTTACTTTGGGATCAAGGTGCAAAACACAGTACCAACAGTTACACAAAGCACACATTGGGGGGAGGGGTGTGGTAGCACTGACTCCAGTCTGGACACTACACTGCACCACCCCTGTGCATCTCCCTGGCAGCAGTAAACAGGCAACACTGTGGTTTGAGGCCTTGTCCTCGCACATACAACATAGCAAGCACATATCAGTAAAATACAATCATATAAAATATATATAGTCCAGACCCAGAATCCATTGTTCTGCTGAGCAAACACTGGGGGGTCAGAGGGTGGGGGTAGGAGGCAGCACCAACCCCAGCCCTAATGCTGCGCCACGCTAACCCCTGGTGGAGTGCACTAGTCTCTCTCCTGGCGGCTGTAAGCAGGCAATACCGCGGCTTGAGGCCCTGAGTCCAACTGAATCCCCCGAAATCTGCTGTCAACTACAATACAGTTTGGCTTCTGCCGAGCAGACACAGGAGATGGTGGGAGGGAAATGGCACTGATAAATCTTTGCCTTGCAGTACACAATTGTAGGTCGAAATACCTGGTGAATTACCCATAAATTGCTATTTTTGTTGCTCTTATTATCATCTCCTGTAATGCCTATTAATGTCATTGGATCTTGGAGATATTTAACTAAGTGTCTGTTTTATGGGTGTTATATGAAACAGTGACTGAAACCAGTGCTTGTTTCTGCCAGTTTTGTGTGTAATATTGATGGGGGAATTTTTTGGGAGAAATGTAATATTGAGAAAATGATGCCAATGGTCCCATGATTCTGTTTGGTGGAAGTCAAAGCATGCCAGGTGGATTAAGGGTACAATAGAAGTAATCTGATACTCGTCACATGCCAGCATCTGTTAACTGGGATGATTATTTCTTGCTTTGGCACCTGCTTAATGCATTTTGACATCTGACTAGCCATTTTGTTGCATAGTTCTTTATATTATCCTGTGAATTTTGAGCTTTGACATGGAAGGAGGTCTGCCAAGTTGATTAACAATCCAGACTTCAATTATCTGGTATCTGTCAAGATGCCACTAACTACAGTTACAAGTGCAGTTACTTGATAACTAATTATGGAGGCAAAGAATCACGAATGTTTAGAGCAACGTCAGGAAAAAATGTTAAGATATCTTTGTTTGTGCAGTCAAACAATACACTGTCCTGTCTTCTTTCTCATTAACCTTGTCTCCGCTTTTAAAAAGGTGAACTATTCATCACCTAAGTAATGTAATGTGCTCTGTAATGTAACGCCTGTTACCAATGTAAGGCCTGTTTCCGCTGCTGCCTGTAAGGAGTTTGTACGTTCTCTCCGTGACCGTGTTAGATTCCTTCAGATGTTCCAGTTTTCTCCCACAGTCCAGACATGTTACTGTTTGGTAGGTGAATTGATCATTGTAAATTATTACGTGATTAGCTCTGGATTAAATCGGGGGATTGCTGGGCAGCACAACTCGAATGGCCAGAAGGGCCAGTTCTGTGTTGTATCTCAACAAATAAACAAAAACAAATAAATAATTGGCTAAGGATGCACTGAGTAACAACTAAATATGTAGAGACATCTTTCTCACAGACGGAAGTAGTAATGTTTAAATTGTAGATCCCTGATAATTGCTAAGCTCTGAGATCCCAGTCATTGGGACTGTTTACAAAAAAGATTATTTTATTCACTTCCCAAGTGTACAACCTCTCTTCTTTTTTGTATAAATTCCATCAGGCACTGATCTGTACATCCTGTTTATCTGTCAGGGACAGTTATTTTTCACTATTTTGACTATTTTATCTAAATATGTGGAAAATTTCAATTATTTAAAGTTTTGCATTTCCAACCAAATTATCTATGTATCAAAAACAAGTGGATTTAGTCGAACATTGTAGGACTAAAATTGTAGCAGGTTGAATTTTGGCAGGCAAACTGGATATTAAGGATTGGGAATCAATTTTTAAATAGAGTCAGTACTGTAAATCAAATCAGCATCTGTAGATTTACTTTAACTTTTATTAGCAATAAAAGATGGGCAATACCTGCTAGTTATAGCAATTAATTTATTAATTTCCATTGACTTTCAATCTTGCCAAGTTGTGCTGATGGATTGAAGGATCTTATTACAGCTTTCAGAAATTTTGACCTTCAATTTTGACATTTTGTTGTAATTGCTCTTAAATGTCACCGTGTGTAGTTTTCCACTCTCAACAGCAGGATACATGCATACAGGACCAAATCAGTACCGGATCTGTAAATGGTTAAGCAAATCAATGAGTGACCTGATCAGACTGCAGTTTGTACATTACTCTTCAGTGGAGACTGATACCATTTTAAACTTTTTTTTTGGTATATCAAACAGGATTAAATATTGAGCATTAAATTGAGACACCGAGAATGCAGATCTGGAGCAAAAAGCAAGCTGCTGTAGGATCTGCTGGGTCACAATGCGAAACATTAACTATTCATTTGTTTCCACAGAAACTGCTTGACCAGCGGAGTTCCTCCAGCAGTTTGTTTATTGCTGCGTGTGGAATAAAACGCTTATCAGAGAAATGTCTGAGGGAAGTGTAACACTTGAGCTCATGTAAGCCAATCAGGTCAGACCCCAGGCAATGAGGAATAAACTGCAGTAGCAACACACATAAAAGTTGCTGGTGAATGCAGCAGGCCAGGCAGCATCTCTAGGAAGAGGTGCAGTCGACGTTTCAGGCCGAGACCCTTCGTCAGGACTAACTGAAGGAAGAGTGAGTAAGGGATTTGAAAGTTGGAGGGGGAGGGAGAGATCCAAAATGAAAGGAGAAGACAGGAGGGGGAGGGATGGAGCCAAGAGCTGGACAGGTGATTGGCAAAAGGGATACGAGAGGATCATGGGACAGGAGGTCCGGGAAGAAAGACGGGGGGGGGGGACCCAGAGGATGGGCAAGGGGTATATACAGAGGGACAGAGGGAGAAAAAGGAGAGTGAGAGAAAGAATGTGTGTATAAAAATAAGTAACAGATGGGGTACGAGGGGGAGGTGGGGCATTAGCGGAAGTTAGAGAAGTCGATGTTCATGCCCTCAGGTTGGAGGCTACCCAGACGGAATATAAGGTGTTGTTCCTCCAGCCTGAGTGTGGCTTCATCTTTACAGTAGAGGAGGCCGTGGATAGACATGTCAGAATGGGAATGGGATGTGGAATTAAAATGTGTGGCCACTGGGAGATCCTGCTTTCTCTGGCGGACAGAGCGTAGATGTTCAGCAAAGCGGTCTCCCAGTCTGCATCGGGTCTCGCCAATATATAAAAAGCCACATCGGGAGCACCGGACGCAGTATATCACCCCAGTCGACTCACAGGTGAAGTGTTGCCTCACCTGGAAGGACTGTTTGGGGCCCTGAATGGTGGTAAGGGAGGAAGTGTAAGGCATGTGTAGCACTTGTTCCGCTTACACGGATAAGTGCCAGGAGGGAGATCAGTGGGGAGGGATGGGGGGGGACGAATGGACAAGGGAGTTGCGTAGGGAGCGATCCCTGCGGAATGCAGAGGGGGGGGAGGGAGAGATGTGCTTAGTGGTGGGATCCCGTTGGAGGTGGCGGAAGTTACGGAGAATAATATGTTGGCCCCGGAGGCTGGTGGGGTGGTAGGTGAGGACCAGGGGAACCCTATTCCTAGTGGGGTGGCGGGAGGATGGAGTGAGAGCAGGTGTACGTGAAATGGGGGAGATGCGTTTACGAGCAGAGTTGATAGTGGAGGAAGGGAAGCCCCTTTCTTTAAAAAAGGAAGACATCTCCCTCGTCCTAGAATGAAAAGCCTCATCCTGAGAGCAGATGCGGCGGAGACGGAGGAATTGCGAGGAGGGGATGGCGTTTTTGCAAGAGACAGAGTGAGAAGAGGAATAGTCCAGATAGCTGTGAGAGTCAGTAGGCTTATAGTAGACATCAGTGGATAAGCTGTCGTTCACCAGCAACTTTTATGTGTGTTGCTTGAATTTCCAGCATCTGCAGAATTCCTGTTGTTTGCGTTTAAATAAACTGCAGTAGACTTGGTTTATATTCCAACATGAAGCTGATCTGGGAGAATTCATGAAATTGTCTTTTTCTTGAAGAGGCTAATTATTTTTGAAAGGTACTCCTGCAGTACCTTGGAGAATAAGGTGTACTAAAAGAAATTGCTGAGTATTTTTTCAAATTTACAATTTTGTCCTTGTTTAATAGGTTTGATTAGCTTAAGTGTTGGTTATTTTAAGACAACACAATTTTATCCTTGTTTAATGGATTTGATTAAAAGGTTAAGTGTGGGTTATTTTAAGACCGCACAATTAGATTGTATTGAAGAGATTAAGACAATGATGCTGGATAACCCCAGTGAGGATTTGTCAGAGGTTAATCAGTGGCAAGAAACCGTAACATTATCCTTGGTTTATAGTCTATTTACATTACAAACCAGATGGTTAGTACTGTGGAAGAAGGTAGAAATTCCTGAAATATGCCAATGCTCTTTCATACTCTGAAGGAGATTATTTCAGTTTCAACCTTTGCCAAATTAGGGGTGTTATATATCCGTAACAATGATTTCATAGTGTTGCAATTTAGAATTTCTCAGGGAAAGGATATGAGAATTATGAATTTGGAATCATGGTTGGAGAAGGGTTCACTTTTTTTTGTATTAGAATGAACTGATTTTTAATGTATCGAGACATATGTGAATGATCTCTGCCGATTAGAGAAGGATTTACTAAAAATAGCTCCACCACAGTCTCTACAGGAACCTGGAAACCCATGGAACTTGTTTACTCTATTAAGCCCCATCTGATTTTTCATTGTAATTGTGGCTGATTTGTGATTTAATTCTACTAATCAGTCTTCTCCCAGTTTTTCTCTCTTTCTATCTTTTGATTAACTTAAGTTTATTGATCTTGCATAATATTTTAACAATTGGTTTAGTGCCAGTTTCTTATTTGGTTCCAAACTTTTGCAAGCTATATGTAAAGTAGAGATTCTTAATATCATTGTCTGTTTTCGTGTAGTTAAATAATGACCATAGATATTCTATTGTCATTTTTCACTTTTTAATCACACACAATCCTTATTTTCTCCTCATCCCTTGTCGTTATCCATCTTGCTTTATATTCAAGTTGTTTCTCATATAGTTTGAATTTAAAGCAATTCTGGAAAATTATAATTAAGGCATTTGCTATTCTTATTATAACTTTTAAAATGCTTCGATGGACTGAGTATTGTTTAATATCATTGTGTCCTGCATTGATATATATTTTATATTTACCAACTTCCGTGAGTTTCTGCCCTTATTTTTCGTGGAGTGGCCAGCGTGCTTTCTTCCTCAAAGAGCGAAGGAAATTTATTATCAAAGTAAATATACGTCACCATATACAACCCTGAGATTAATTTTCTTGCAGGCATACTCAATAAATACATTGTTGTTGTTTCTTTTCACTCCTTGCAGCGCATTGAACAGTGCCGTTTCCGTTGCATTTGTCTGTTTTTTACTAGGCCTTGCTAGCATGATGCTCAACCCAGCAAGGATGGAAAGCTTGCGAGGGACTGGCCAAGTTCTAACCCGGGACCATTCACCTCGAAGTCTGGTGCTACTGCCACTGCACCACTGGCCAGCACCAATAAATCCTTAGAATAATAACCATGACAGAATCAATGAAAGACTGCACCAAACTGAGCGTTCAACCAGTGTGCGAAACGCAACAATCTGTGCAAGTCCAAAAAGAAAGAAAGAATAATAATATATAAGCAATAAATATCAAGATCATGAAATGAAGAGTCCCTGAAAGTGAGTCTATTGGTTGTGAGAACAAGGTTTCAAGGTATATTTATTATCAAAGTATGCATGCAGTATACAACCCTGAGATTCATCTTCATTTCAATGTGTATAATACTGATGCAAAGTATTCATTTGTTTCTGTGTATATTTAAAGTATCATCCATTTATAATTTTACAGGGCAGCATTTCTCATTGCCGCATTCTTTTTCATGGTATTGGTATCCCTTGCTATTACTTTGCTCATTTTAGACACTCTGCCATTATTTTCAGTTGGTTTGTGTTCTGGTACTGACTTCATGATGGTTTATATCTTTCTATATGCTTTATCTTATTTTTGTCTTTGCTTCTATCACCCTCCACGGCTCTTGGTCTTGGGTGTATGAGCTTGTCTGATTCACTTTAAATTCTTTTGTTGATTGACTTCTACTAATCTGTCATTTTAGTTATTTTGCAGAGGAGGATTGTGTGTCTTTTCGTAGAGCACATCATGTTTCTCAGGGTTTATATGTTAAGCATTGCCAAGCTCTGTGTCTTTATCATTGAACATCTGTCATTGGAAGGAAGTGTAGATAACGCTGTACTCCGCATTCCAGTTTAACAAGCCACATGCTGCTCACATTCATTGTACAGCAGTAATTTCTTTCTGCTTTGTCCATTCCTGGGACTGAAGAAATATACTACAGTAAGGTTTGCAAGGCATTGTATGCATTTTTATATTTCAGATGTTGGACAATAAGGCAAGTAACCAGTATCTCTATAGGTGACTTCAAAGTTGCACAAGTTAATAACAGTTTGGGGCATGATCCACCTAGTTTTTTTTTTGTTCTACCTGACCCTGCTCAAGGCGAAAACATGAGATCAGGCAAACAAGATGTTGAACCTGAGACCTTTTGGTTTATTTTTGTTCTCCTTACAAAATTGTTGCTGAAGCACAGAATTCTTGTACATTGAACCATGTCTTGTCCTGTCATTAAACCAGGGTTCTTGATTTAGCCAAATTTTAAAAAAATCTGAATTGTTGACTCCAATAGGTTAACAATCAAATCTGAGAAAATGTTTTAGTAATGAATTATTAGGTTAAAATATGCTTCCCATTGCAATTGTTAGGAGTGTTTAGTTGTACTGTAGGTCAAAGGTTAGTAAATTGGCAGTGGTTTTCTATGGAATTTCAAAAATATGCCAATTCAAGCTTAGTTTAGCAAATTTCTTTTGTTTATAAAAGTTTAACTCATAGTTATACATGAAGCTGAAGATGTTTTCGATGGGGATATTGCACAATTATAGATGAGATCTATAAGTCTGAAGGTGTGAATTTAAAATAATAGCTGAAACTTGAGGTCTTTACTTCAAAGTCAAAATACATTTATCATCAAAGTATACATAAAGAACACAACTCTGAGATTTGTCCGCCCGCAGGAAGCCACAAAGCAAAGAAACACTATGGAACCTGTTCAAGAAAGCATCAAACACGCGACATGTGAGAAAAAGAACAAATTTGCACAAATGGCAAGAAGTATGCTAACAACATATAGATTATCAAGCATCAAAATCAGGGGTCCAATAGTATTCAGTTCAGTGCCACGCCATCTAGTTTTGTCAACTAGGTTGAAAGTTCTGTAGCTCTATTTTTCCAAAGTTGCCAGAAGTTAGTTTCCATGACAGATGAGGACTCATCAACACTGATATTGGGGTTGGTTAGTTTTCATCTGTATTCAACGTATAGTCTAATTTGAGTCAACTACCAGTGCAGGAAATAATCACTCATAAATAAAATAGTCAACATTGGTAAAAGTGAAAGCTCAAGAGAACACACCGACAAGTGCAAGTCCCAACATTTATATCTGTGCATGTGTTTTCAAGCTACCATCTGCTGGAAGAACTCAGCATGTCAAGCAGCATCTGTAAGAGGAAAGGACTTGTTGATATTGTCACTTGAAATCTTCCATCAGGACCCACTGCTTCAATTTCACTATGGACGTTCAGTCCTTATCCAGCTCTATCCTAAAAGGTATATCAGGAGATCTCCCCCTATAGCATCTAACCTGATAATGACCCAACCCCACACTTCCCACTTTTATCTCTTATGCAAGATCCACAGGAAGGACTGTCCTGGTTGGTCCATTGTTTCTGCTTGCATCTGCCTGACCAAACCTGCTTCTTCCTTGACTCCATCCCTTGTCCAGTACATCCAGGACACCTCTCATGCCCGTCCCATCATTCTGACAACTTTCAATTCTCGGGCCTCACTACCTCATTTTCACTATGATGTTCGGCCCTGTTCCAGCACCTACAGTCTCTTGTGGGTCTTGGTATACAGAGCGATCTTGGGGTGCAGGTCCATCGCAACACAAGTAGATGTGGTGGTAAAAAACGCATAAGGCCTTCATCACTTGGGATGTTGGGTAAAACAGTTGGGGAGGGGTGTCGAAGTTGTATAAAACTTTAGTTTGGCCACGTTGTGTATGCAAGTCTGGTCACCACATTACAGGAAGGAATTGGAGGTTTTGGAGAGAGCTCTGTGGAGGTTCATCAGAACGTTAATCTGGATTAGAGCGTATTAGCTGAAAGGACGGGTTTGACAAACATGGATTGCTTTCTCTGGAGTGTTGGAGGCTCAAGGGAAACTGACAGAAATATGTAAAAGTATGCAAGGCATAAATAGGACAGCGAGTCAGAGCCTTTTATCCAGGGTAGAAATATTGACTGAGGGTATAGCATTAGGGTGAGAAAGGGAAAGTTTTTACTCAGTGATTCCTGTAATGTGCTGCTAGGGAGAGTGATGGAAATAGATATAGTAGTAACATTGAGGCATTTAGATAGATAAGTGAACAGACAGGTAATTGAGAGCTACAGACCACATGCAGGCAGATGAGCAGTTAAGTAGGCATTATGGTCAACACAGGTATTACAGGCAAAAGGGCTTGTTCCTGTGCTCTATGTTGTGAATTGTTATATTATAAATATTAATTTATGAGCTAATCTTGGATCTGGATTAAATTTGTTGTGTTTGAGTGTTATTTTAAAATTTGTTTCTGGACAGTATTGGTCTAATAAATGATATCCATATTGAATTTATTTTCATTATTAATGTTAGAGTAGGTGCAAGTATTTAATCAGAACACTGAAGAATTTTTGGCAACTTCCTTATTTAAAAAAAGTGTTAACAGACTACCTTTTTTATATTTCTGGAGAGTCTGAATTTCTTTCTCCCCAGCCAAGGACAATTGGACTTGCAATAGAGATTAGAATTTGGGCAGCAAATCCCTGGTGAAATGTTTAATGCAAGTAACTGAATTTGCCTATAGCAATGATTAACTAATGATTGATTCTGTGGCTTACTCCACCTCAGTCCCTTCAGCTACTTAAGCAATCTGCTTCCACGCACGACCTGCAATTGAATTCAACATGAAGAGGCTGCTGTCCCTTGCTGTAGATTGGAGTTCACTGAATTTACTCCAGGAGTCTCTTTTGGAATTCCAATGTTACTTTATCATTATGCATTTTTTTGTTTATCAATCAGCTTTATCACTCTGCCTTCAGAAATCTTCAGAAAGTGTTTACCATATGAAGCAGATGTGGAATCTGGAAATTGGAAATATTATCGGTTAATAAATCCTGCAGCTTCAAGGATCACTTGTGAAAAGATTTTGCAGTGCAGCCCATGCTGCATGATTTTGCTCTTTTGTTAGGGGAGCAGCAAGAACTTGGTCTTATTGAATCCTCTCTTTGCAAAATGAAGTCCCAGTGAGGAGAAGATTGAGGTTGTAGCAAGGGATCCAAACTTTGGAGGAATTGTCGACTGAGTCAGCAAAAAGGATTATGAGTACACCTAAAGTATATTGGTGTGCTAATATTTAAGCTAAGTTTTTGTATTTTTTTCAAGTCTATAGCTGCTAGTTCTTTAGGGGGTTCTGTTATTTGATCAAGTGGCAATGTTAAAATTAACTGGTGATATCTCTCTGCTCGTTAGTCTTTTCCTGTGAGAACAATACACCACCGCACTTGTTGCATTCCCTGAGTTGCAATGTGTAAACTTTAAGGAGGGAGATAGGATGCACACAATATCCTAAATGCCATCCAAATAGGGACCTATGTAATTGCAGTAAGACGTCTTTACTCGTGTTCTCATTTCTAGCACTGCTGATTTCCATCATATCTAACAATGACAGGAGAAATGTGTGGGAGAGTTTTTGAAGTGGAAAAGCCATTGTGCAGGGACACTCCCAGTCACCTGACCTCCGAAGTCCAGGTCCAGTGGTACGAGTGGTCTTCGCAAACTGGGGTCATTCTAGGTTGTAGTGGACAACCATGACTTCTGTGCTTTATCATGCCCTTCGCTCTCTATGAAGCATTGGGCAGCCGCCCTTCTGGCTGCTGGGTCTCACTATTGATCTCGTCCGCCCAGTCCACCAGAGGTGACTTCACATGCTAGAATAAACGTGTCCCTATTTCACCGGGTATGAGACCCCCAACTACCCTCACCTGGCTTAGCCCGCCTGTCGAAGTGGTGTACCAGAGTATGGCCACTGTCACTTGCAAATAGTTATTTGGATCCACAGGTGAGAGATGAGTGTCCAGTGGGGCTAAAGGTAAGTGAGCTGCCCCGGAATGGACATGACAAGCCCTTTCACCAGAGCTGCTAACCCTCCCTGGACACCCCATTGACCCCTTCTGGTAATAGCAACCTTCCTGATTGCTTTCAGTACATCCATTTTAATTTTCAGTGATCCAACTCAATATGAGCTCTTTTCCTTCAAAAGTAATTATACTTTTCTATTTTGGTGGCTAAACTGGATGACTTCGGAATTTTCCGATGTACTTTCCATCCGCAATGAACTTGGCTATTCACTTAGCTTTTTAATACGCTCATGAAGCCTCTCCACATCCTCCTTACAACCCGCAATTTCTCCAGCTTGGTATCATTGGCAAGCTTGGATATATTACACTTGGTCTCTTCATTCAAGGTTTTATTAGAGTGAACAGCTGGGACCCAAGTGCCAGTCTCGGCAGCACACAGCTGTTTATTCTTTTCCAGTCCATAAATAGCCCACTTATTCCCACTGCTCTGCTTGTTAACTACTCCTGATCCATGTCTTTATATCACCATCCTTTCACTATCCTCCTCCCCTCCCCAACCACCAGCTTTCTCCACAACTCACTATGCAGTCCAAGATCTTACAGCCCCAGTTATTCAGTTGACGTGATTCCAGCCAAATGAAGTAAAATCTATTTCCAGCTCACTCTGTCCCCCGTATTGATAATGGAGTATCATGACTCTCTCATGCCAGTGTTTTGGCCATGCTTTCTGATTTGATTGACCCTCTGCCAATTTGCATGAGGCTTAAGTTGTAATCTAATGTTTATTACTTCTCTGACTTAATATGGACCATGCTGTTCTTACTCTTTCAGTAGAAATCCTTCTATATCACTTCTTCTCTCATTAACATTGACAACTGGATCCTTCCTTACACACTCGGAATCCCTTTCCATCATCAAGGCTATGGGCAGTAACGCAGGCTTCGGCATTAAAGTTCACGGCTGCATATGACAATAACTATCCCTTGAGCCATTCTGTCCCTCATTACCACGGTATTTCTTTGTATTCTCTCAATCTGAATGTCCCTTGTACCAAGGTGTATCCATCCATATGTAAATATAGAATTCCTCTGGTTTTATATTACATACTGGAGACTAGGTCATGCAAACAGAGCCAATGCTGTTTCACAATAAAGAATCTCTGATACACCTGAAGGTGTACAGGTATGTTCTGATGGATGTGAATTATTGAAATGTTGGCTTGAATGATGTTGCAGGCATCCATAAAGCAGGGCCTACACTCATTTGGCAAGGTTGTGGCATGAACAGAAATGGTGTAAGAAAAGCTCAAACTTCAAATTAAATTGCCTTTTCATCATTTTTGACTTCCACACCATTATTTCAAACAGAGTGATCCAACAAAAATCTTAAATTATTCAGAATGGACAGGAAATGAATTATAAATGGATGTTTTTCCAAAACCAGTTCAATACAAAGAGTTATTGATCAATATTCACGATATTCAGAGCCTGATATATCTATCTGGTGGCGCACTTGCAGGTGAAGAAGGACAAATGCAAGTCGAGCTGTTCGAGCTGTTTGATGCACTGGATATATCTTCTGCCAGGTGGGAATGGGATCTCCACTCTCCTCCCCCTCGCTCCTCGTCTCTTGCTCCCCATCCCTCGCTGCAGCTCAAGCCACAGTTGGAGAGCTGTGGAGCCCGTCCACGTACTCAGGGTCAGTGAGGCTTGCTGGTGGCCACTCTTCCAGAATTGGCTCACTCTTCCATCACAGCCTTCTCTGGCCCTCTCCCACACACTGTTCTCGTTCATTTCTGACTTGAGCCGTTACAGTTGTAGTTCTCTGGATCAGAAACACTGTTGTAAGGCTGTACTTGCTGATGTTTAATCAACTTACTGTTAATATTTCTTCAGGTAGAAGAAAGCCATAAATATAGAGCTCACTTTTTGTCTATTTTGATCAGTATTTCTGTTTGATAATTGAGTGATTGGCGACTCACTTGAAACAAGTGTCTGGCAGCCCATGCAATTTCTAAAAGGTGGAGAGGTTTTTTTTCCATCATAAAAATTCACACACTTCTATGCAAGGAAATAAAAAGATATCCACCATGTAATCTTATGTAAAATTAAAAATCTATTTGATTAAGAAATTAAAACTCAACCTGTCCTGAAAACAAAATGGACTCCACCTGGCGTAATTGAATAATTGCCATGAATTTTAACAGACTCAAACTTGCTTTTCCAAAGCTGTAAAGTTAATCTAATCATCCAATCCTGAAGTTCTAAACCAGGTAGGCACAGGATGGCCTGACATGAACTTCAACATTTCATCAGAATTCACACCCAACACACTCAAATTGTGAGGCATTGTCCAAAATTGACATTTATTTGTCTGACTCAGTTCAGCAAAAAGGAACTGTTAATTTTTTCTGATTGTGTGCTTTGCTTCACTTGTGTGCCTTTCAGAATGATACCGGGTGTGGGGCCTGATTTTTCTGAAACCTGTTTATTTGTCTTGGTTGCTGAATATTTACTTTAAGATATTTCAATAGTCTTACTAATCTTAGACCTAATTTTAACTCTGTAGTATTTTCTTCTGAAGCAGTAACTTGTGGAAATGTAGCTTCATGTAATGAAACTCAACACTATTGTTAGAACAGCAATTATCTTTGGATACAACTCATCATGTGTTATGGTAAAACTGATTAGAACCACTTGCAGTAATTGTGTAATGGCTAATCACCTAGGTCCAAGAATTCAGCCTCATAACATTTTAAGTGAGCTGTTGACAACAGTTCACATGTCCATTGTGAATTGCCTATTGGATCTATGCTAGTTGTCCCATTTGCCAAAAAACTACATCTCTGGGGTCTGCAAGTACTGCCCCAACCCAGTAACTTGGAGCCAGGAAGCGCACTACAATCGTTCCAACTCCTCAAAGTACAACTGTTTCAAAGACTTGAGGTCTTTCACGAGTTTGTTTCAAAAAATGTTTTTATAATCTACTGCTGTAAGAAATAACACTTCAAGCTTTGAATCTATTGCTTGGGATGTAGATAATATTAGACCCTCATTTGAATATTTTGAGATTCTGGGCAGACTTATTAAGCTAGATATTAATACAGCCATTTCAAATCCATAGAAATACTTGAATCTTAAATTTAAGCACAGTGATGGTTCTGACATGCTCTCAGTCAGCCTCGAATGTGCTCCAGATATCACCGATTGTTGTGGAGTTCCATGCAGTTTGCTCTGTGGGCTATGATCAT
Organism: Mobula hypostoma; assembly: GCF_963921235.1. Classification (NCBI taxonomy): domain Eukaryota; kingdom Metazoa; phylum Chordata; class Chondrichthyes; order Myliobatiformes; family Myliobatidae; genus Mobula; species Mobula hypostoma. The sequence goes on along the minus strand of NC_086116.1, from coordinate 25,101,969 downwards.
TAGAAGCTGCTGTTAAATGGCCTCTTTTATTTAGTTTCTGGAGACCAGTATTTTTATGGACAATGCAGCATGTTTGCACTACATCTAATTATGAGCCAGTGTAATTGGCCTGGTATTTTTGTTAATGGAGTTATAATATTGCAAGGATAAACAGCAGGTTGAAGAATATGGCTCAAAATGAAATGTCAAAGGTTCGAATCAGATTGAGTTGGATATGGATTCAAGTGTATGGGACATTAGGAGATACAATATTTCTATCTACCGTTAGCAGTTTTGTGTGGACTTTTTTGCTCATTTGGTAAAAGATACAGGAATGCTGCAACATGATGCTAATGCAGTCGACATCAACTAGTTCAGACCACACCAAACATAGTACCTGAATTTCTAGATTAATTGTGGATATCAGCTGAAAGGTTTTCAATTCTGTTTCTGATTGGATGAAGAGGGATGGTTATTTGAAATGTCAAACTTGCAGACTTTGAAAATCAAATCAGCTGAGGAATGGAATACTTAACCAACAGTTTGAATTTATCTGCAAAATCATTTTTTTTTAAAAAGCAATTTGATGATATAATTTAAAAAATTGAATAACCAGAACCCATGTCCTGTAGTCTATTTTGCATTTTTCACTAAGTAATTGGAGCTGAAAGTATAAAGAGTTCATGAATTTCTGATTCCTAAAGTACTTTATTCTCAGTGGTTGGTATGGCCCTTCCAGTTTCTTTGTGTGTGCTCTTAAACCCAAATGAGCAATTAGTAGCAATGTGAATGGGGTCTGCACTTTTCCATGGATTTGAAGAAAAGGCGGTCATTGAGCTAGTTTCTAAAAAGTTAGTGACTTGTTAATAAAGACTCTTAAAGTAAGAAGTAAATTCTTGAAGAGAAGTAATATTTTGTCTCAGAATGGAAAAAAAACATGATTTATTTTTGAACAGAGAGCATTTTAAGTTAAGGTAATTACATATGTCTTGTTATAAGTAACCACATTTTAACAAAGTATTGCTCCTGGTTTGAACATGTTTACTTAAGTTCCATCTATTGTGAAGGATTGAGTAACTCACACAAATTTATGTATGAAAATGAAAGGAGTTTATTAATCATTTAAGATTTAAAGCAACAGTATTGATTCTTTTCAACCAGGAATTGTTATTTTGAAAACCACTTTTATGTTGTGCTTCACGGTCGAGAACTCTTGATAGTGTCGTGTTGTTGATTAGTTATCTGTAAATTCACTTGGCCAATTCATAGCTCTACTTATTCAGTGCGGTTCCTAAACTTCCTGAATTTTCAGGGAGTCTTCTAGAATTAAATGAAACTTTCAAGAGCAAACCGGCAGATAAATCTGTCAGTCAGTATGTGGGAGATGGCCACAGTTGAGTTATGGATTGACTGTGGAATTTGCTTCGTGTGAGGGTAGTCAATCGCTGTGCACAAACCCTGGAAAAAAATAACTAGGGTTGTCATGTTCTTTAAATTACAGGGCAAATCTAGTCTAGACACGAATTGCCCAATGGGCTGACCACCACACAGCAAAGGATGACAAGTGCTATCAAGCTCACTAGTACTCAATATGGATTTTTACCAAGATACACTGGCTCCAGGCCTTGTCCCATCATGTTTGGTTCAAACATGAACCAAAGAATTGAACTGGAAGGATGAGCACTGATTCACTGCACTTGACACTGGAGCTGTATATAACTGAGTGTGACATTAAACAGTCCCAGTAAAACTGAGTTGTATCTTGTACAAAGGAAGACAGTTTTTGACAGTGAATGATCTACAGGGAGGATCTAACTACCTACTCTTGATATATACAATCATTATCATCAGCATCAGTATCCTGGAGGTCTCCATCTGGCCATCAATGAAGTACCACGGTACAAGAACTGGATAGATCAGATGCTGGTTATCTTGACACCTCTACAACTCCACTTCCTTGAAGGCACTAATGCGTTGCCAATAAATGGTGGCCTTCAAAGAAACATGCCACATATATTAAAAAAATCTCCATAATGTCTGCAAGAAATTACCATCAAATTTCAGTTCTGTTGTTATCCCCACACAATTAGAATGCACTGGGGAAGGTTAGCAAAGGGCAAACGAGTCTGACCAATGACCCACAAAAGCCTGGCCTTGAGCATTAGGCATGGATGAGAATGGAGGCAGCTTTTAACAGACACGTACCTGACTGATCTGAAATATAATGGTAATTTTTAGTCTCTGTAACTTGTGTCTACCTGACTTGAGCAACGTTTATTATCCAAATTGGTTTACTTTATGTATTTAAGCTCATTTTCTTTTCATTTGGCTTCTGTTCTCTTGTTTCCTTATTCAGGCCTCCTGCAAGCTTCCAGATTGATAAATTGCCAAATGTTCTAATGCTAGAAATTCATCCAAGTCGGAGGTGTTTCTCACTTTCTTTTAATATAAGTTCCTCAATAAGATACAATTGTTTAAGGATATAGGTGCCAGAGCTTCTGTGCATGACATCACACAAACAGCACTAGTCATGTAACAAGGGGATGGTTTTGTCTCACCTCATTCAATCTTGCACAAGGGAGTGGGCAGGCTAACCCTTTGAATGTGCTTTGCCATTTGGATGCCTCAGCTCCATCTCTTTCTCATAGTTCTTTAGCCATTAATGCACTTGTCCAGCAGAAATCCATCGGAATAAGTATTGAAATCCCCTCTCCCTTTTGGAGTGCAGTTTTTAAGATGGTCACCATTCCAGTAGCTTCTGGGAGAAAACTTCTAATATCTGACGACCTTTCTCCTTCCTTCTTCCCCTCCCCCCACCCCAAATAGATCTACTTTTGAACTCCCTATTCTGATCTTCCCAGAAGAGCAAAGTATTCACTGATAGATGTAGGATTTGAGAAGGTAAATGTATCAATGAGATCAGTTTACGGTGCTCAAGGGAACACAGAACTAGTTCCTGGAATTGCTACTCTTAATTTAACCCTTTCAATGCTGGTATCATTTGGTTTAATTTAAGCTCCAAGATCAAAATGTCCTCCCCTCGGTGTGGAACCAGAACTGAATCTTCCTCACAGGCTGCTAGAGAACATTAAGACCATAAGATATAGGAGCAGAGGTAGGCCATTCGGCCCATCAAGTCTGCTCCACCATTCAATCATTGGCTGATCCAATTCTTCCAGTCATCACCACTTCCCTGCCTTCATTGGATATGAATTTTCATTTTATTCCAAAATATTCACATTGTGAAGCATAAATTCAGGCAATTAGGTCCATGCTGACTCCCACCAAAGTAATCAATTCTACTTCTCCATAACATGATCTTGCAATCCACCCGTCAACTGTCCTTTGGTTCTTAGGCCACTAATCTGTACAATAGAATAACTTGCAGAGGCTAGTTAAACGATCAATATGTATCTGGAATGTATACCCAGCAGAAGCCAACATGAAGAATCCGCACAGACAGCTCTTGACCTCTGGAGCTGTTGTCCATTGTGCTGTGTGGCAGCAGCTCATCTGCTGCAGCACCTGACCACTGCCATGCCAGTGCTGAAACTGTCTAAACTTTTCCCCCGTTAGCCCCTGCTAGCATTATTTAGCAACATTAACCAGTCAATGTTTGATTTGCGAAAAGCTGGAATAAGAGGAGAGCTTAATCAAGAAATAGTAGCTGGAATTTCTGGGACATGCACTGTGGAAAGAGAAGCTCAAGCGTTTTGCAGTTACAGGAAAAACTGATGGAAGAAAAAGTCATGGTCAACAGCACATGACATTCATGAGTTACATCAAGAGACGGAAAGGCAAAAGTTTTGAAGAGTTTATCAGAACTTCTCAGATTAAAAACAAATGGAAGACTGTGATTGCCCACGTCATACAACATGGCACAGAATGACGATGATGGTGTTTGATTAGCAAGATGAGTTGCATCAGCTTAACTTGAGCCACGTAATGCTATCTGTTCACGGAAGATCAGGTGGTCTTATCTCCATTTTCTCATGCAAATTCCATTTGGAGCTTCTTTGGAATGTCAAGCTTGCTGTAGTGAGCATGGATCTTTCATAGTTTTCAGAGACTATTTCATAGTTTTCTTCAGGGAGTTGTCCTCACTTGCACTTTGATTTATAAATAAAGCGCTGATGGGTAGATCAGAAGGAGGATAAACTACACAAAATATTGCCACTGGCAAGAATAATTGAAGTTTTGACTCATAAATCTAGAGTCAGCCCAAAATCCCTTTGGCAATTCTAGTTAGCTTTAACACGCCACCTTGCAAGGCCATCACTTTATACATCAGTGTCCTATTCTACTCCCGTGTTAGCATTGTGTTCTGTTGATCATCTGAAGGAAAATGCTCCTTCACAAATAGTGGTTCATTCAAACTGGATATTTGGAAAGAAAATGTCTACCATATAAAATCAAAATAGGTTCCCGTCGTATGCATGTTTAAATTGCTGAAATAAATCTTAACACATCCAAATCATCCAAATGACACGGAGGGTTACATTTATTCTTGATTGTTGTACAACAAACAAATGATAATCAAATTGTTAACGACTGTAAATGTAGAAGGAAATCAAGTGATGTGTATTAGACAGCTGCTGATTTGGACCTGCATTCCACCAGGTTTAAATTCACTAGAAATTTCAATGCTGTCCATCTCTGGGTCTTCACTTCATCAAACATTGGCCATGGTTCCAAAGATGTGTCTGCATGAATGAATCCTAATCGATCCTCTTAAAGGCCACACCAGAATATACTCTAGTCCTGCAGTTGGGTGTCACAGTAGTATAGTGGTCAGCATGATGCTATTACAGATTGGGGCATTCTGGAGTTCAGAGTTCAATTCCAGCACCACCTGTGAGGAATCTGTATGTCCTCCCTGTGGAATACGTAGGTTTTCTCTGGGTGCTCCAGTTTCCTCCCACAGTCCAAAGATGTATTGGATAGGTTAATAGGTCATTATAAACTGTCCCATGATTAGGTTTGGGTTAATCGGGTTTGTTGGCGGTTGCTGGGGCGAGGTGGCTCGAAGGGCCAGTAGGGCCTATTCCGCGTAGTGTTCCCGAGTAAATAAATACATACACAAATGCTTCCTGACAAATATGGCAACCTTAAACCCATTATTAAATTTGATGAAGCTGTAGTACATAGCTTATTTGACGTGACCTCTGTTTTATGCAGAGTTGGGATTTGCACTTCAATAAGCATCTTACTTTATATTCATTTGTGGGACATGGACGTCACTAGGAAGACCAGTGTTTAACCCACCCAAAATGCGTTTGCAAATGTGCTGGTGAACATCCTTGAATTCCCAATTCATCTGGTGAGCAAATTTCATGTTGCCGTTGGGTATGGAATAACGATAAGTTGGGTATGGCAAAGATGAAGAATCACAGATTTATTTTTAAGATTTAGTGATGTGTGATTGAAAGAAAACGTGAGGATGGAAGTATGTCTGTGTTTTTATTGTGCTTGTCCTCCTATTAGAGATTAATTGGGAGACACAGCTGAAGAAGAGTTTGTAAGTTTCTGCTCTGTATATTCTAAGTGGCACAGACGAGAGAAGGAGTGAATTTGAAGGTGAAAGATTGGGTGCTTTGTCCTAGATGATCAGTGCTGTGGTGCAGTATTCAACTGTGCAACTGAGTTTGAGAGTACTTAATGATGCACTCCCTAATGTGCTGTGCAGATGGTGGAGAGGCATTGTGGAATTGTGAGTAGTTCAGTTACATTCTCTAATCTTGTCGCTTAAGTACATGGGAGTTTGGTCCAGTTATGTTTCTGATCAATTGGGATGCCCCAGATGTTAATTCAAGTAAAATTAAGTTTAGTGTGTTACGTGTCCACAGTTTTGTTTTCCTGGGAGTCCATAGTTTAATTTACTGTGGGTGTCACGTGTCCCCAGTTTTGTTTTCCTGGGAGTCCACAGTTTAATTTCTGTGAGCGTTACCGTACGACGTATGCCGACAGTATAAAAGTAATGTGGACATTTTGCTGAGAAGGAGTCAAAGGAGAGAGAGGCGGAGTGAAGAGTGCAGACTTCGAATTATCCGGGAACAGCCCACGATTGAGAAGGGTAAAGTCTAATGCTTATCCATACCCAAAGGATTGGGTTAATCAGCGGCATTGTGGAGACGTGTCTGTCCTTCGTATGATTCATGGGTGTGGATTTCATGACAGTCACTTTGTGAAATCGCTCTTCGTGGACTTCGGAACAGTATTCCTCAGCTGGGATCTTCGGTAACCGTTTCTCCGTGGAAACTTTGGAATTCATCGTGATCGCCTCGTCGCTGCATTGTGAATCCACAAGTCTCTCCTCTCACCTATTTTGTGAATTACTGGGACTCTCTGAACTGCCACTTTAAGACTGTGCTTGAGTAAGATTTGTTGAGAACGGGTTCTAAGTTTGACTGTAAGGGAGCTATAGTCGCATATCACTGTTAACTTCTGTGTATGAAGGTAGTTTATTTAATTTTCTATATTTTTGAGTAGTTGTAAATAAATACAGTGGTTTTAATATTTAAACCCGACTCAATTTGTCATCTCTTGCTGCTGGTACATTACGAAATCGTGACAACCGTCATTTAACTATATACATGTATTTAATGTATATAGAAATGAGATAATATTTCTCTGAACCAGGGTGTAAAGCACAGTAGTACACATAATACACAATGACATATGAAGGTAAGGATAAAATCTACAGATGAAACGCCCATAAATAATGAACTAAAGTGCATGAATTAAATATTCCAAGGTATAGAAGAGATTAACCAGTGACACTTCGAATATGATGCAGGAGGGAGTTCAGAAGCCAGATGGCCTGAGGGAAGAAATGGTTTCCCATTCTGACCATTCTTGTTTTTATGCATTGGAGTCTCCTGCCTGATGGTAGAAAGTCAAAAAAGATGCTGGATGGATGGGTGAGATCCTTGATAATACTAAGGGCCTCGCGTCCACAGTGCTTCTGATAACTGTCCCTGATGGATGGTCAGGAGACGCCTACGATCCTGTCACCTATTCTCACACTTAGAGTGCATATTGACGTAGATGTTATTCACTACCTATGAGCTGTCATCACAGTATTGTCCATGTCTTGCAGCCTGCAGCCACAGACAGATTTACTTCATAATGAGTTCTGATTGGAAATTGATGAGGCTTGGGATGATTAGCTCATCCCTGTTCCTTGCCTTAGGATGGGAGGAGAATCTGATGAAACTATTGAAGATCTTTGTCTTTGGAAACGCAGCAAGAAACATGATCCTGTGACTGTGGTAATTTGTCTCAAGAAATATAATAATTTATTTGCATGTATTTCACTGGAATTCAGAAGAATGAGGGGTGACCTAATTGAAACCCATCAAATGGTGAAATGCCTTGACAGAGTGGATGTGGAGAGGATGTTTCCTATGGTGGGAAAGTCTAAGATCAGAGGACACAGCCTCAGAATAGAGTGGGGTCCTTTTAGAACAGAGATGAGGAGGAATTTCTTTAGCCAGAGAGTGGTGAATATGTGGAATTTGTTACCATAGGCAGCTGTGGAGGAAAACTATTTCTGTATATTTAAGACCAAGGTTGATAGATTCTTGATTGGTCAGGGCATGAAGGGATACAGGGAGAAGGCTGAAGTTTGGGGCTGAGGGGAAAAATGGATCAGCCATGTTGAAATGCCCGAGAAGACAATGGGCTAAATGGCCTAAATCTGCTCCTATATCTTATGGTCTTATAATAATATTTCTTTGTGTAGGATAGCGTTGTAGCCAGTGGGGAGTTCTTCCCCTTGGTTTCCATTGATTACCCCTAAAGTTCAAAATGCTATCTTTGTTCATGGGAACATGTCTTTTGGCTTCCATTAGACCCTGCTCTGCACAAACTGGATTTTAGTTTACATTACAATCAGACTACTCTTGATGTACTGCAGAGTCTTGAGAACTTCTGAGGTAATGAAAGAAATTACATTAATGATTGTCTATCTTTTACAGATAACTAAATAGATGAACCAGTGTCTTGCACAGATTACTTTGTTTTATTCTGTGGGAAATTTTCCAAATTGTTGGATAGCAATCCAAATAGTTTAGCTACGGGAGTGGCTAATTCTGGAATACAGCCAGCCATTGACTTTACCTTATCAAGTGCGCTTACTCATTTTTAGATAATGTGGAGAGAAATGATTTTGCTAAAGTCTGGCTTCTGTGTAGACTTACTGAGGAGGATGAGATTGATGATCTACTGGGCATTTCTGTAGCTTCATCTTTTGCCAGTTTTTGCTGTTTTCCACTGTTGTGCAGAAATGGGGTGCTTGCAGAACTTCGTCCTCTTTTGTCAGTCACCAATTCAAGAGGACTAGAATAAAAATGCAGGGAGATAATGTGAAGCCTTATAAGACATTTGTCAGGCTGTACTTGGAGTATTGTGAGCAGTTTTGGTTCCCTTATCTAAGAAAGTATCTGTTGGTATTGGCAAGGATCCAGAGGAGGTTCACGAGAATGATTCTAGGAATGAAAGGGTTAATGTGTGAGTGTTTGATGGCTCTGGGCCTATATTTGCTGGAGTTTAGAAGAATGGGGCGGGGGGGGGAGGAAATCTCATTGAAACCTATTGAATATTGAAAGGCCTAAATAGAGGATATATGGAGAGGACATTTCCTACAGTGGGTGTGTCTAGGACCAGAGGGTACAGCCTCTGAATAGAAGGATGTCCCTTTAGAACAGAGATGAGGAGGAGTTTCTTTAGCCAGAGGGTTGTGAATCTATGGAATTCATTGCCACAGATGGGTGTATAGGCCAAGTCATTTGGTATAAAGCAAAAGTTGATCGTTTCTTGACTTAAGGGAGTCAAGGGTTACAGGAAGAAGGCAGGAGAGTGGGTTGAGAGAGTTAATAAATCACCCATGATGGAACGGCGGAACAGACTCAAAAGGGCTGAATAGCCTCATTTTACTCTTATGGTCATATCTATTTTTTTCTATATCGTTCATCCATGGATGCTGCCTGGGCTGTTGAGTTCCTCCAGTGATTTGCTCCAGATTCCAGCATCTGCAGTCTCTTGTGTCTTCTGCCTACATTGATGCATTAGTTCCAAGATGTGAAAGTGAGTACACATTCTGAATTGGATAAATAGAAGATCAATATATTTGGATTAGTTTGGAAACAGAAGTAGGACCATCTGTCAGAGACCTGGCCAACCTGCATTCGTTCTAAATTCAAGGAAATTGTCATGCAGTCCAGAAGTTTTGATTTAGTGTATGGATACATCTGGGTTGTACTTACATTTTTCAGATAAGGAATGTTGTCTATATATCAAATGTTAACAAATACTTTGCGATTTTTTTTTATCTAATGCATTGCGAAATGTAACCTTTCTTAAAATGATCTAATTTTTTGAACTCCCTTTTAACCTAATGAGCAGTTATAATGAGAGTCAGTTGTTACTTCGGGCATTATCCAAATTTAAAGAGAATATAACTCAGTAGTATTAGTCAACCATGTATGCTTTGAAGACTAAAATCAAGTTTAAGTTCATGTCAAATCCTGCAGTCCAATGACATACCACTGAGAAAAGTATCAATGTTGGAAAAGAAAAATAGCCACAGGCAACGGAACTGTGGTGTAACCCTCTAATGAAGATGATTTCAAAAGAATGCAGTGAGTCCTGAATGGTGCTCACCTCAACCAGTTCATCATAAGGAGTCGACTGCTTCCAGTGTCCCTATTCCCTTCCTACAATTAGGTTTACAATGTTATTCTACTATGTACTGCCTGGAAAGATGAAAATTAACTAATAATCCTTCATCTAATCAGATGGATGTTTAGTTGGAGTATAGCGGCTAACCATAGAGGATTTAAAAATTTACATTATATGTCTGTTTCAGAATTGTTTTTGTGAATAATTTTGTAAGTGCTGCAGCTAACACTACTCTTGATGTAATTGTTAATCACTCAATGTGAATATTATCATCTGTCATGACTCTGAGGATTCAGATTACTTTGCCTGCTGTGTTGCCTTCTGAAGGGGAATAAATAACCCGATATCTGTCTTCACCAAGACCAACACATAGATTGCAGAAGTCACATGGGTATAATTTCAAGGCTCCAGCCAGATAATTACTCTCTTGGCCTCTTGGATTATTGGATATTAATATGCCTGAGTAAATGTTTGCTTGGTTCTTCACGTGTTTGTCAAACCACGGAATTTAAAATGTCGCTTGTGAAAAACAGAAAGATGTCACAGTTTGATTTGACACCAGTGAGCCCTCTACGATAAAGACATAACATACATTAGGCTGTCCTTTGGTCGGGGCTGACCATCGATGTTGCATCCTGGCTGTCTATGTGATATGCAACCAACCAGTACAATATGGAGAACAAGCTGTTGCCCATGCAGTAGGCTCCCCCTCTCCACGCAACTGATGAACGGCAGAAACCGATACAGTTTCGCACCAGTGATGTCGCAGGAGTTGCCAATCAGTGTTGAACTCAACATAGGGCTGCCTTAGGGATTCTAACTCCAGATTTTTTCCTCGCGGTTTACTCCTGGAGCCTTGCCCATGAGTGGATATAACTGCAAGGCAGCAGAGGTTTGAGATCAGAATGGTGCTTTAAAATGCATACCAATCAAAAGTGACGAGTTAAAACTGGAATATGTTTCAGCAGAGGTTGAGATCAGAATTATAACATACATTATAATTAACTAATCCTGTCAACTGTTACCTTGGAATAACTGCACCATCAATGCAAGTTAGAATTGCGAAAGTCATTCTGGATCATTGATCGCAAAAGGTATTTTTAAAAAAAGTCAAAGTTTCATTTATTATCAAGGTATGAATGCAGTATAGAACTCTGAGATTTGTCTTCTCCAGATAACCACGAAACGAAGAAAAAAACATGGAACTCTGCTCTCTTCCAGTAGCTCTGTAACTAGGTAATATTTATAGCCTGTTCCTACTCCAAGTGATTGAAGTTGGCTCCAATAGATTAATAATAGTAGACTCTTATTTACTTCCACAGTAGATGACAACTTTTAAAAGACAGTTGGACAAGTACATGGATAAACAATGCTTAGAAGCTTATGGGCCAAATACTGGCAAAAGGGACTAGCTTGAATAGGCTTCTTGGTTAGCATGAACTAGTTGGTCGAAGGGCCTCTTTCTGTGCTGTATGACTCTGAGATGTCCAGCATGTTGCCTTCCTCAGCCTCTTCCCCCAAAACAAAAGAACATTAAGGTGTTCAGCCTACACTTTGCCATTTTTTTTATAGCAGTACAGGTGGAGGTTGGGAGAAGGTATCCTGGTTGTTTGCTGTTTATGGAGCAGTAATGTGGGTTGGATCGTCAATGGACGAATGGCCATCAAAAGTGAAGAGAGTTAAATTCGGAAGAAAGTATGGTTGACAATGTAATCTCTTTATTCCCCTTTCCAAGATCCAGGCATCTGTGCTTTGTGTTTGATTTCTGCATGCTGTAACTTGCTTGAGATTGCCCTGTCTGATGAGTTGTTCTGGAGCATGCTGCTGATCCTGTTGGGAAATTCCAGAGTGGTGGCCTCTCTCATTCAGTTTGCCCAGTCTCTGCAAGGAGCACCATTTACACAGCAGCTCAACAGACAGATCCCTGGGAAAATTCTTGGTTTGTTTCCAGGAAAAAGCCCTTCAATGTTTTCCCAAATAAATACTCTGAGTGTTATTTGCAAATTGATAAGGTGGTTGATTTTGATTAGATCAGTAAAGCAGTGAGCAACCTCACTTTTCTGTCACTCGAACTGTGAATTTGCTGGATTATGTTCATAAAAATACAATCTGTAAATTGTAGATGTGTGAGTATGAAATGAATGAGGAGTGGTGCATATGGTGTAACAGGAAAAAAGAAATTCTGAATATTCAGACTTCCATTATTTCGACTTGGAATCATTTCAAGATGATTGTACTTTTGTGGTCAGAGGTAGACAAAGAAGAGAAAACAAATAAATGTAGAGGAGAAGGTTAGGGATTAAATTTTAAACACCAGAAAATCTGCAGATGCTAGAAGTCCACAGGAACACACACACAAAATGCTGGAGGAATTCAATGGGTGTTTCGGCCTGAAACAGCGACTGTTTACTCATTTCCAGAGATGCTGCCTGGCCTGCTGAGTTCCTCCAGCATTTTGTGTGTACTGCTAAGGAATAAATTTACATTGTTTTATAACTGAAGTTGAATTTCAATGATGTGGCAGTTGATATTTGAGGTGATTTCTGGTTATCGCCCTACAATGAAGATTGTGCAAGTTAGGTGAGGAGTAGGCTATACATCCTCTTTAGTCTACTCTGCAGTTCAGCAGAACCGTGGCAAAATCTTCCATGTGAAATTTGGTGCCACAGTGGTGTAGTGGTTAGCGTGCTACTATTATAGCTTGGGGCATTGGAGTTTGGAGTCAATTCCAACATCATCCATGAAGAGTTTGTACTGTGAACCTATGATTTTTGCCAGTCGCTCTGGTTTCCTTCCACATGCTAAAGACATACCAGTTAGTAGGTTAATTGGTTGTTGTAAATTGTTGTGTGATTATGTTAGGGTTAAATAGGTGGTTTGCTGGGCAGTATGGCTCATTCTGTGATGTGTCTCTAAACAAAAATACATTTATCCTGTCCTATTCCAATTTCCCTCATTTACCTATTATCCCGAAGATTGTCAGCCCCTTTTTTGAATACTCTTAAGTGACTGAGGTACTCATTTCTCCAATCATACCCCAATCGTGGAGAGAATTGTTCATCACTTTAATGCTTAGTAAATGACCTTTATTTCTGAGATTCTGAACCCTAGCTTTTGACTGCTCGGCCATTTGTATATCTTTCCTCTACTCAGTTTAAGAATTTTGTGCATTTCACAAAATGTTCCTCCTGTGACACATTCACCATTCCAGAAACCAGTTTTTTTTTAAATCTATGGACCCACCAGCTCAGGAACCAGTATGTTGAATGAAGACACAGGTGGTTTAATTTAATATGTGACCAAAAGTATCAGTGTAGTTTTAAATAATGGTACATTTCACATGAGGGACCTTTGCAGTGATTTGATTTGCCCCTCAAAAACAAATTGTGTACCTCTGACATTCCTCCATCTGCTTCCACTGAAATCTGAGAGAGCTCAGAATATTTGGGAAATGTCAGAGCTGCAGACGAATTCATCTGCTGATTTTCACAGAAAAGTGATCATTGCACTACACAGTTCAAAGTAAATTTATTTTCAAGGTACATGTATATCACCATATACAACCCTGAGATTCATTTTCTTGCAGACATACTCAATAAATCTTATAGAATAATAACCATAATAGAATCGATGAAAGACTGCACCAACTTAGGTGTTCAACCAGTGTCCAAAAGCTGTGCAAATACAAAAAGAAAGAAAGTAATAATTAATAAATAAATAAACAAACAAGCAAGCAATAAATATCGAGAACATGAGGGGAAGAGTCCTGGTAAGTGAGTCCACAGGTTGTGGGAACAGTTCAGTGATGGGACAAGTTAAGTTATCTCCTTTGATTCAAGAACCTGATGGAGGAGGGGTAATAACTGTCCCTGATCCTGGCTGTGTGAGTCCTAAGGCTCCTGTACCTTCTTCCTGTTGGCAGCAGTGAGAAGAGAGCATATCCTGGGTGGAGGAGGTCTTGAAGTTGAGCTTCCCCTTGGAATATTGAATTACTGTGGTGAATAAAAGATTGGCCTGATGTTCAAAATGGTTAGTAGAAATTATTGCATAATGTATGTTACAGGAATGATTTCCACAAAGCCTGTTTGTGTGGGCTCTTACTAAAGAATTTCTAATCCATGTTTAATGCCAGAGTTTGCAAAGGGAACTAAAACTCTCATTAAAAAACTATTGCATCCAGCAAATAAGAATTCATGTTATACCTAATATTAAGATGAAATAACTATGTGCTTAATGGCATTACTCAGCAATATAATTTCTCTTATAGAATAAGGTATTCATTTCATAATCTTGAAAATAACTTGCATTCAAGATGAGGCGGAGAATAATAAGGATGATAAAGGTAATAGAATGTTCAAAAGCAAATTTTATTATCAAAGTACATATATGTCACCATATACAACTCTGAGATTCATTTTCTGTTCATGCTGTCAAGAAACTTCAAATATGTTCTCTTAGCTCAAAGCGGTTATTTTGTTTTCGTGCTTTTCATGTAATAGATGCTGCCAAGTGCATTTCTAAATCTTTCTGAAGCATTATGTTCCAGGCAAAGTCGCTGCTTTGGATAAAGTAGTGAAAAGCAAGGTAATTTTGAGGGGAAAACTGATAATAAAGAGAGTGGAGGACACATCAGATTTGGTGGCATTTGTAAAACAATCTCTTGAGTTTTATTTGTGCCAAATTTTACGAATATTTCTGTTATGTCTGAACAAGCTCTTAAGTAGCATGCAGCAGACTTTATCTTCCAAAATGCAACAATTATACCAGTGCCTAAGAAGAATAATGTGAGGTGCCTTAATGAATATTGCCCAGTAGCGCTCACATCTACAGTGATGAAGTGCTTTGAGAGGCTGGTCATGACTGGACTGAACTCCTGCCTCAGCAAGGACCTGGACCCATTGCAATTTGCCTATCGCCCCAATAGGTCAACAGCAGGCGCAATCTCAATGGCCCTTCACACAGCCTTAGACCAACTGGACAATACGAACACCTATGTCAGGATGCTGTTCATCAACTATAGCTCAGCATTTAACACCATCATTCCCACAATCCTGATTGAGAAGTTACAAAACCTGGGCCTCTGTACCTCCCTCTGCAATTGGATCCCTGACTTCTTAACCGGAAGACCACAATCTGTGCAGATTAGTGATAATATCTCCTCCTTGCTGACGATTAACACTGGTGTACCTCAGAGGTGTGTGCTTAGCCCACTGCTCTACTCTCTCTAAACCCATGACTGTGTGGCTAGGCATAGCTCAAATACCATCTATAAATTTGCTGATGATACAACCACTGTTGGTAGAATCTCAGATGGAGATGAGAGGGCGTACAGGAGTGAGACATGCCAACTAGTGGAGTGGTGTCACAACAACAGCCTTGCACTCTATGTCAGTAAGAAGAAATTGCTGATTGTGGACTTCAGGAAGGGTAAGGTGAAGGAACACATACCAATCCTCATAGAGGGATCAGAAGTGGAGAGAGTAAGCAGCTTCAAGTTCCTGGGTGTCAAGATCTCTGAGGATCTAACCTGGTTCCAAAATATCAATGCAGTTATAAAGAAGGCAAGATAGCGACTATACTTCATTAGGAGTTTGAAGAGCTTTTGTATGTTAACAAAAACACTCAAAAACTTCTATAGGTGTACAGATGTACTGTGAAGAGTATTCTGACCGGCTACATCACTGTCTGGTATGGGGGGGAGGGGTGGGCTACTGCAAAGGACCAAAAGAAGCTGCAGAGGGTTGTAAATCTAGTCAGCTCAATCTTGGGAACTAGCTTACAAAGTACCCAGGACATCTTCCAGGGATCAGAGTCTCAGAAAGGCAGCATCCGTTATTAAGGACCTCCAGCACTCAGGACATGCCCTTTTCTCACTGTTACCATCAGGTAGGAGGTACAGAAGTCTGAAGGCACACCCTCAGCAATTCAGGAACAGCTTCTTCCCCTCTGCCATCTGATTCCTAAATGGACATTGAACCCATGAACACTACCTCACTTTTTTAATATATTATTTCTGTTTTTGCACGATTTTTAATCTATTCAATATACATATACTGCAATTTATTTATTCTTCTATATTATATTGCATTGAACTGCTGCTGCTAAGTTAACAAATTTCACAACACATGCCGGTGATAATAATTCAGATTCTTCATAAAGTTAATGGGTTTTGAAGTTAATATCCCTGCAAATTCCAAAGAACCTGATGCCCAGTTGAAATGCAGAGGAAGCATTCAAGATGGCATTGAAAATCTTAACACACAGAACCCTGAAAGGAACATACCCCAGTTGTCAAATTTCCTCATAAACTACCTCGAAATCCACTAAACAGGAATGGAAGCACTTTATTGTTGATCTCAAGCAATTAATAGATTTGGAGAGATTTTTGTCTCTTAGTTGTCCTTCTAGCACTCTATATTCCGAGGTGACTGTTGAGACTCTCCCACAGATGGAGTAGGAGGTGTTTGGTGTGGCAATTTGCGAAGTAGTACTGCCTTTCCAGCATTCAACTGAGGGTTCTTAGTTTGAACTCTGTGTTGTCAGTGACATGCCAAATACTCCCTATCTACTTAGAGTAGCCTTGTGCCGGAGGGCTTGGCGGGGGGGGGGCGGCGGGCGCGAGGTTCCGTAGAGTCATTGGGTTGTTCTGTGTTTTACTTTTCTCCCAAGAAGTCTTTGGGAACATCCTTGAATCTTTTCCTTTGTCTGTCTGGTGATCTCTTCAGATGATAAATCTCTGGAAAAAGTCGCTCTTGCAGGAACCTGTTAGTAGGCACTCAAATGACTTGGCCAGTCCAATTCGGCTGACAGAATTTAATTAGAGCCTCAATTCCGCCCATGTTGGCTGGGGAGAGGAAGTTGCTGTTGGTCTGCTTTCCCCAACGGTATGTTTTGGAGTCATCTCAATTGTCCTTCTAATGCTCTGAATTCATTCCTCAGTCTTATCATTTCTCTTATTTGAATAAGGTACTCATTTCTCCAACCATAATCTTGAAAGTAACTCCCATTCAATATGAGGCTGAGAATAATAAGGATGATAAATGTGATAGAATGTTCAAAGTTAATTTTGTGGTCAAAGTACATATATATCACCGTACACAACCTTGGGATTCATTTTCTTTTTTTTTGAAATTTTTTTTTTATTGAAGGAATGACACAATACAGAATATATAATGGATTACATTTTGCTCCATTTTGCTTTAGTATCGTACCCCCAAAACAAACCTCCCCCCCACCTGCCCTCCCCGAACATATCATGGCAGCTAATATATCTACAACACAACAATTCACAAATACAAGTACGGACATTTCACAACCATACCCCCACACTACTTCAATACGACAGCTCATACACATCTGCAACATGTCTGATGATCCAAAATACACTCATATTTACAATTCATCAACCACCCTGTGAGGTAAATTATAAGTGTGTTAAATGGGAGGCAACCTCCTAAGTACAATCAAATGCCCTCAACTAGTAGGTAATTCCTTAAGACTCCCAAAATATGATAAGAAAGGTCCCCATTTCGAATAGAACTTTTTCACAGACCAGCTCAAAGTGAATTTAATCTTTTCTAATTTCAGAAAAAAACATTATATCTTCTAACCAAGAAGCAGCAGTTGGGGGAGTGGCAGATTTCCAAACCAGCAAAATTCTCCTACGGGCCAATAGCGATGTAAATGCAATGATATCCGACTGGCTTGCATTTAAACCCAAATCATCATCTGCCACACCAAATACAGCTATAAGCAGGCAAGGTCTCAGTGTCACCCCCAAAACCTTACTGATAATTTTAAAAACCAGTGCCCAATAGTCATCAAGCCGAGGGCATGACCAAAATGCATGTACTAAACCAGCCGGAGAGAAGGAACACCTGTCACAGCCAGCGTCTGTCCCAGGGTATATGTCTGCCAGTCTGGCTTTACTTAAATGTACCCTGTGTAAAACTTTGAATTGTATGAGCCCCAGTCTAGCACATGATGATGAGAAATGAACCCTATTCAATATTTTTGCCCCATATTCTTCCGCAAGGTCCATACGGAGGTCGTCCTCCCACCTACACTTAGTTTTGTTTAGATCTTGAACTCCCAGAGACATCAGCTGAGAGTATAGTTCAGAAATCAGCCCCTTATTGTTAAAGCTAAGAGTGAATTTTTCCCATAACATAGCAGGTGGTAGAACAGGAAAAGAGGGAAATTTTTCCTTGACAAAGTGACGAATCTGCAGGTATTTTAAAAAATGATTATGCGGAAGGCCGTACTTACTGCGCAGGTTATCAAAACTATCAAATATGTTATCAGTATACAAATCCTTAATGCGCATAAAACCGTTCAAACCCCATTGTCTAAAAGCTGAATCGAATGTGGAGGGAGGAAATAAATGGTTTTTATGAATGGGGCCCAAAACTGAAGCTGATATGAACTTATAGTGGCAGCGAAATTGATTAAAAATTTTGAGGGTAGAGAGCACGACCGGGTTAGATGTGATTTGAGAGGATTTCAATGGTAAGGAAGAATACACCAAAGCTGGGAGAGACGAGGAGTGGCAAGACCGTGACTCAAGCAGGCACCAGATTATATCTGGCCGGTGAAGCCAAAATAATACTTTTTGAATGTTCGATGCCCAGTAATAATGAATAAAGCTGGGAAGACCCATTCCACCTACGTCACGACCTCTTTGAAGAATGCGCTTATTAACCCTTGGGACCTTATTTTCCCAAATAAAGGAGGTTATAGCTTGATCAACTGATTTAAAAAATAACTTAGATAAGAAAACTGGCAAACACTGAAACAAATAGAGAAATCTAGGAAGTATAGTCATTTTCACTGACTGAATTCTCCCAGCTATAGTAAGGGGTAAACTGCACCATCTCTCGAAATCAGCCTTCATTTGGCTAACCTGAGGCTTGTAGTTAGCTTCAAACAGAGATGTAAAAGAGCGAGTAATATGTATTCCTAGGTATACAAAACCATCTTGAGATAAAGGAAAGGGCAAGGATTCCTGTCGGATCTGTAGGGCCAAGTTATTAATGGGAAAGCATTTGCTTTTTTGAAAGTTCAGTTTATAGCCAGAGAAGGCTCCAAATTGACCTAATAATGACACAATAGCAGGACTACTACCTATAGGGTCGCTAACATAAAGTAAGAGGTCATCAGCATATAGGGAAACACGGTGTTCCATGTCCCCTCTTCTAACACCTTGAAATAATGTAGTTGACTTAAGTGCAATAGAAAGAGGCTCAATTGCAATTGCAAAAAGAAGAGGGGACAATGGGCAGCCTTGGCGAGTGCCACGTGTTAATGGGAAATAGTCAGATCGAAAATAATTTGTCTGTATACACGCTGAAGGCGAGTAGTATAATAGCTTAACCCAAGCTATAAATATTCTGCCAAATCCAAATTTCTCCAAAACACTAAATAAGTATACCTATTCCACTCTATCAAACGCCTTCTCTGCGTCCAAGGCGATAACAACCTCTGGACTTGGAGAATCACTCAGTGAATAAACCACATCAGCCAGTCGACAGATCTTAAAATAAGAATAGCGATTTTTAATAAAACCTGTTTGATCATCTGAAATTATCTTGGGAAGGGGATGTTCTAAACGACATGCAAGCACTTTAGCCAAAATTTTCACATCTACATTCAAAAGTGAAATGGGGCGATATGATCCACATTGAGTCGGGTCCTTGTCCTTTTTAAGAAGTAGTGAAATAGCTGCCTGTGAAAGAGAAGGGGGTAAGGAGCCGTTCTCCAAAGATTCCTGAAACACTTCTAGAAGGACTGGTGTGAGCTTATCCTTAAATTTCTTATAAAATTCTATTGGATAACCATCAGGACCTGGGGACTTACCACTCTGCATAGCCATAATGGCATTATTAATCTCTTCCTGCCCAAGAGCCCGATCTAGGTTCTCCACTTCCTCTGGTTCAAGAGTTGGTATTTCCAAATTATCTAAAAAATGTTCCATATTTGTTTTATCTGAGGGGAACTCTGAGGCATACAGAGAGGAATAAAAAGTTGCAAAGATGTTATTAATCTCTTTTGGATTGCTTGTCAAGTTCTGGTGCATGTGTCTTACCTGAGGAATAAGTCGTGATGCAGCTTGACGTTTCAATTGATGAGCCATAAGCCGGCTCGCCTTGTCACCATATTCATAATAGAGGCCACGTGTCTTAAGAATTAATTGTTCTGATAGGTTTGTAGATAGAAGATTAAACTTGGCTTGCAAATCAACCTGGCTTTTATATAATTCCGCAGTGGGTGCCTCAGAGTATTTTCTATCCAGGTCCCAAATAGATTTCAATAACACTTGCATTTCCTTCCTACGCTCTTTATTGGCATGTGAAGTATAAGATATTATTTGACCCATCAAGTAAGTTTTTAAAGTTTCCCAAAGTAAAGAGTACGATACCGACTCAGTTTTTTTAGTCTCGAAGAATGTGTCAATGTTAGCCGATATATAACTACAAAATTTCTCATTAGAAAGCAAAAGGGGGTTAAGTCTCCACAGAGGCCGTTCTCTAATGTTTAAAGGAAAACATAGGTCCAGTTTCACGGGCGAGTGATCAGATATAACTATAGCAGTGTATTCAATTTGTCTAATCATAGGTATCAAGGAATTATCTATAAAGAAATAGTCTAGCCTGGAATAGGAGTGGTGAACATGAGAGAAGAAAGAGAATTGCCTAACTGATGGATTCAAAAATCTCCAAGGATCCATATAACCATTTTGTTGCATAAACATCGAGAAGGCCTTTGCCATACCAGAAAATGTTCCCCTAGGGCAAGACCTATCAAGCAGTGGGTCAATAGCACAGTTCAAATCTCCGGAAAAGATTAGCTTATGTGTATTCAGGTTAGGTATTAATGACAAAACCCTATTTGCAAATTGGACATCGTCCCAATTAGGAGCATAAACATTTACCAAAATAACAGGTATCTGAAAGAGAGAGCCAGAGACTATAATAAAGCGACCATTAGGGTCACTGATTACATCAGATGGTGTGAACTGCATTCTTTTGGTGATTAATATTGCCACCCCTCTGGACCTACTATTAAATCTGGAATGAAAAACCTGACTAATCCATGCTTTACGAAGTCTATTATGGTCCTTCACTCTCAAATGTGTCTCTTGTAGAAATAGTATATCTGCTTTTAATTGTTTCAGATGAGAGAAAACTTTAGCTCTTTTAACCGGACCATTAAGCCCCTTTACATTCCAAGAAATAAACCTCACAGGGTGGCCTCCATCAGCTACACTCATGTTAACCATATCAAAAGACACACAGGGCCTACAATCCAAAACAGTGCGAGGGTATAAGTTGCACACAATAACGCAGAATGAAAAGAAAGTCTGATCAATCCGTAACACACAAAAGAATAAACTGCCATGGTAATCCCCCAAAACACTCCCCCCACCCCTTTACACAAACAAAAAAAACCCAATTAACCCCCGAAGCCTAGATCTACCTCCCCAATTGAGGATGATCGCAGGCAGTACCCAACAAAAAACTTCCAAGGCGTTCCCCATACAACCCAACTTTCAATCTAATCTAGGGTGGCTCCCCTCCTTAAAATTTATCCTATCACTTATACTACCTTTAATATAACTCTCCAAGTCATCAGGTAGCGCAGGTCCGGGTCCAGCTCCAGCAGCGTGCTACGGCGCCATTACTGTAACATCAGTCCGCTTGCTCGAGGCTTCGCTATCTTTTTCCCCAGCTTTACTTCGAAGGTACATTCTACTTGCCATTTCAATGTCCAGCTATGTCCCGCGTTGTTCACAATGGTAAGTATCCAGTTATCTCGAGCATACGGCAAAGATAAACAGGTAGATTTTCAATAAAAATCGGGAGCCACACTCACACGCACCAACTCACTCCATACTCGACCCCGGAAGTCCGGGATTCATTTTCTGTGGAGGCACCATAAAAGCTAGCTTTGAAGGAAGACTGATGTTATGGAGGGCAGTATCAATCTTTTTTCTTTCGTCATATTGCTGTTTGCCTCTGTTGAGCTTCCAACTGGAGAGGAACAAATGCACACCTATTCTGTAGGGAAAATCCGGCATACTTACTGCTGTCTTCTGTGTTAGTGAGTTACGGCTGACCATTTGGACCAGCTCTACCTTTCAAACGTAGTTGGATAAGACAGGCCCTGTCATGTCAAGTCTTTAAGGTTCAGTTCTGGCCTGAGGGCATGTCAGGCTACACAATACACTTTGTAGCGAGAGTGGGATAGGAGTGTTCATGTTTGTTTGTCAAAAGCAGATAATAGATAGCAACGTGAAAACAGAATACAAGAACTACAGACCAAACATAGACACACATGTCAGCACATTGGTGAAATCTGGTAATGATATCTGAAGTTGAAATCTAATATTTAAATGTCTCTGGTGCAGCCTGCAGGGTATAGATGTGAAGATAAATTGAAAGAGCTCTTTGGAAATTGCAGTAAGGCTGAACAGTGTGTTGTCTCAGTTTTCCATTTACTCACAGAGTGTCAGACAGTGTCTCACACAAGGTAACTTTGGCATTCTGGTGAACACATTTGTTCAAAATATCCCTTGCTGAAGCAAGCTATCTTGTGTACAACCATTTGGTATTTGGTGACATTTTCAAACCTTAATGGACAGTTAAATATTTCTTTTAATACTGGATAATTTTTTGTGATCTTTTATACTTCAAATTCATTATTATCGCCTCCATAAAAGAAAGTGTTGGTATGGGCAAATATCTTGAGGAGTAGTAGTAGATTAAATTGAAGATACTTAAACTCTCAGCCTGCATTTGAAACCTAACGCCTGCGTTTTTACTGCGTAACAAGGGTAGCATATGACCTGATAGGTACCCCTAACATGCAGTGTGGCTAAGGTCAATCATGGTTGATGCATCCTAGCTATCTACATTGGTGCAACGCCATCTGTGGCTGATGAAAACAATGAGTCTCTCTCTAACATTTATTTAATTTGATACATATGCCCTGAAGTTGCACCTTATATTGAAAGTGTTCAGACTATAGAAGGGCTGTTTATCCTAATTTTCTGTGACATTACTCATGAGAAGATGGAAAGCTATAGGAACCATTGTGGTGTTGAGACTGGGTTTTGGGATATGTCAATAATGATAGTTAAAGTGAACAACGTAGGAAGTATTAACTGGGGTATCCTGCCAAACTGATGTAGACAACTCCTAACTTGCATTTGAATTAGTGATCTGGCACACTTAATTGAAACTTTATTGCTTTATTGAGAGGCATGTTTGCATATATCTAGTTTTCTCCTTGTTTGAATTGGATCAAACTCAATTTTAGCAATTGCTTTTGTTCAGACGCAGAGTATGAGATCCCATCACCAACTAAATTTTACTCCAGTTTTTCGGCAAAGTTATAGAAATATTTTGTAAAATTAATGTTTGTGGCTGAAGTATATGATTTGTCTTGGTTAGCTGCAATGAAAAGCCGTTTAAAATACTTTGAATTTTTGTCTTTTATGACTGTATTTTTCATTTTCTCCCTCCTCTTGAAGGTATTAGGTCATTCTGCAGTTGCTCTTGGCCTATTATTCATAAGTATACCTGTATTATGATTGTTGTCAAGGCTCATCATATATCTGGAACATCACTGCTGAACTGGGTTAATCGCTGATAACCACTCCTATGTTTTCAACTGTTGTTATGAGATTCGTTTAGCTGCAGGCAGCCTCCTTTTTCTTTTCTTTCACTCACTTAGACCAATGAGACATGTTGTAGACCAACTTGTCACCCTAGTTCCTGTACCCCCAACCTGGAAAATCTGGCAGTCTAGTGTCATCCATTCTATATGCCAAGGGTTTTTTTTACTGTCACACTCCACCCTGGCCAGCATCGAGCTGGCACTGGTGGAGCTGAGCACTGTGATCAGCAGTCACAAAGCAACCACCCTGATGCTTTCCACATCATTGCAGGCGACTTCAATCAGTTCAGCTTGTAACCTGTGGAACCCGAGGTGCCAATACACTTGATCACTGTGATACCACCATCAAGAAGGCTTATCGGCTTGAGCCCGCTTTTCGGCATGTCTGATCGCATGGCTGTACTTCTACTCCCAGCGTACAGGCAGAGGCGGAGCACCACATCACCAGTGGTGAGGGCAGTGGAAGGTGTGGTCGAGGGTGGCAGGGGCATATTTAGAAGACTGCTTTGAATTGTTAGACTGGACCACATCAAGGAATCTATCTTTGGACCTGAAATTTGTCACCAAATTCATTAATACTTGTGTAGATGAGTGTGTGTTTTCAAGAACATACCAGGCATGTCCAAACCAGACGCTATGGATGAACCAGGAGATTTGGAGTCTGTTAAGTGCTAGATTTGTGACATTCAAGACATGTATGTGATCCAGAACTCTACACGAAGTCTGGATATGACCTATGAAAGTTATCTTAGGAGCAAACATGCAAATTCTAGTGAAGTTAAGGGCAGAATCGGATTTACATCAGCTATGGCAAGGTTCGCAATGCATTACTCCTCATAAGGTGAAATCTAACATCATAAACATCAAAGATTACGGGGAGAAGCCAGGAGAATGGATTGAGAGGGATAACAAATCAGCCACGATGAAATGGCAGAGCCGAATCAATAGACCGAATGGCCTAATTCTGCTCCTATGCACATGGTCTTGTGGCCTTGTAAGTGGCTGTGATGTTTCACTCCCCAATCAGCTGAACATCTCTCATTGCACACCTTGAAAGAGAGAATAAAACTACACCTGTGTAAATCCCTGCAGCATCCAGTGACCCTGTGATATCTGTATTGAACATCTTTCAAGACGGTGAGCCCTTGGAAGGCATCAGGCCCCAATGGTGCACCTGGGAAGGTATGGAAAACTTCTGCAACCAACTGGCTGGAGTGCTCTAAGATGTGTTCAGTCTCTCACTACTGCAGTTGGAGGTTCCCACCTATTTCAAAAGGACGTCGATCCATGCTGGTGCCAAGAGCAGGGTGAGCTGCCTCAATGACTGTCACCCAGTGGCACTCAAAACTACTGTGATGAAATGCTTTCAGAGGTTAGTTATGGTTAGAATTGGCTTCTGCCTCAGCAAGGACCTGGGTGCAGAGCATTTTGCCTACAGCCACACTCGGCAGATGCAATCTCACTGGCTCTTCAGTTGGCCTTGGGCCATCTGGACGACAGCAGTACCTGTGTCAGGCTGTTTTTTTTTATTTAATTACAACTCAGCTTTTAACACCACCGTCCCCTCAGTAGTAATCAAAAAGCTTCAAAGCCTGGGCCTTTGTACCTCCCTCTACAACTAGGATCCTTGACATCCACAGCGGGAGACCACAGCCAGTGCGGATCGGAAGTTAACATCTTCTCTTCACTGACAATCAACATGGGTGCACCTCAAGGATGCATACTTTGCCCACTGCTCTACTCTCTCTACACCCATGACTGTGTGGCTAGGCACAGCACAAACGCCATCTATAGATGGCACTACTGTGTTGGCAGAATCTCATGGTGATGAGTAGGCATCCAGAGTGAGGGAGATCGTCTGGTTGAGTTATGTCTTAACAGGAACCTTGCACTCAATGTCAGTAAGATCAAAGAATAGATTGTGGACTTCAGGAAGGGAAAATCGGGAGTTCACAAAGCAGTTCTCATTGGGGTGGAGGGGTGGGTCAGTAGCAGAAAGTGTGAGCAGTTTCAAGTTCTTGGGTGTCAATATCTCTGAAGGCCTTTCCTGTGCCCAGTGTACGAAGAATGCACTCCAATGTCTCTGTTTCGTTAGGAGTCTGAAGAGATTTGAGTTGTCACAAAGTATCTAGCAAATTGCTACAGATGTAACGTAGAGATCGTTTTGCCTGGTTGTACGCTGTTTGGTATGGAGGCACCAATGCACAGAATTGGAAAAGATGCAGAGGGTTGTAAACTCAGCTGGCTCCATCATAGGCACCAGTCTCCCCACCATTGATGACATCTTCAAAATGCCATGCTTCAAGGATTTGGAACTACCTTGGACAAAGACTTGTATAGCACTGAGTCCATGAGCAAAATTTTTATTTCAAAAATAAAGCTTATAATAAAACATACTGCATATAGGCATAGGTATATGTGTGGCTAGGCATAGGTATATGTGTGGCTAGGCATAGCTCAAATGCCATCTATAAATTTGCTGATGATACAACCATCGTTGGTAGAATCTCAGGTGGTGACGAGAGGGTGTACAAGAGTGAGATATGCCAACTGGTGGAGTGGTGCCGCAGCAACAACCTGACACTCAACATCAGTAAGACGAAACAGTTGATTGTGGACGTCAAGAAGGGTAAGATGAAGGAACACATACCAATCCTCATAGAGGAATCAGAAGTGGAGAGAGTGAGAAGCTTCAAGTTCCTCTGTGTCAAGATCTCGGAGGATCTAACCTGGTCCCAACATATCGATGTAGTTATAAAGAAGGCAAGACCGCGGCTATACTTTATTAGGAGTTTGAAGGGATTTGGCATGTCAACAAATACACTCAAAAAGTTTTATAGTTGTACTGTGGAAAGCATTCTGACAGGCTGCATCACTGTCTGGTATGGAGGGGCTACTGCACAGGACCGAAAGAAGCTGCAGAAGGTTATAAATCTAGTCAGCTCCATCTTGGATACTAGCCTACAAGTACCCAGGACATCTTTAGGGAGCGGTGTCTCAGAAAGGCAGCGTCCATTATTAAGGACCTCCAGCACCCAGGGCATGCCCTTTTCTCACTGTTACCATCAGGTAGGAGGAACAGAAGCCTGAAGGCACACACTCAGCGACTCAGGAACAGCTTTTTTCCCTCTGCCATCCGATTCCTAAATGGACGTTGAATCTTTGGACACTACCTCCGTTTTTTTAATATACAGTATTTCTGTTTTTGCACGTTTTTAAAAATCTATTCAATATACATAATTGATTTACTTGTTTATTTATTATTATCATTATTATTATTTCTCCCTGCTAGATTATGTATTGCATTGAGCTGCTGCTATTAACAAATTTCACGTCACATGCCAGATTTTGAACCGGATTCTGATTCTGAATCTGACATCTTCAGTGTCATTCGGTCAATACATTCAGACCTAACACTTTTTTTTAAACATAGCATCATTGGCATTCATGGTCCCCTGGGGCAATACACTAATCCCTCACTTACCTCACTCTATTCTGTCTATATTTCCATCAGCTATGCCTTGGATCTTACCGCACAACTACCTATTAGAGACCATATAGAGTGTCTAATTATCCTACCAGCCCATTCAGTTTGAGATGTGAGATGAAACTGGAGGAGGCCCACACGACTACAGGGAACATAGATGAGCTCCACTCAGACAGAATTGGACTGTGTGGGCAGGCAGTTGTATAAAATCCGAACCACAGGCCTATGTGCCTTGAATTAATTTCAGGCGGATGGATCTTCACTGCAGCATCCACTTTTAAAAACATTACTGCAATACTAAAAAAGTTTGTGAAAGGTGATAAATATAGAATACTAAATCAGAAGGGTGCATACTATTGCATATATTTTGTGTCTAACAGTGAATAATTAAATATAGGATGCTCAAGTTTCCTAGGTTCTTGATGGAGTACACCTGGATATTGATATCACATTTTGTACCAGGACACCATGCCTCATTTAACCTCAGAGTGATTTCATATTTGCTCGATGCCATTCCTGTTTAAAGCGAGAGAGATAAAAATAGAATTGTGAATTGGCCCGAAACGTCGACTGTACCTCTTCCTATAGATGCTGCCTGGCCTGCTGGCCAGCACTTTTTATATGTGTTGCTAATACAGTGCATGTTGAATTATGCAAGTTGTCAGTATCTGTAAACAGAGAAACATATCTTGTTTAATCTTTTTAACTTCAAGCCTATCATTGAAACATTGTTTACACAATAATTTCTATTCCATAAACCGCCAGAATAGACTTAAATCCATTCTGAATTTTTAAACTTGTGGTGCTTGTTAAGTGTAACACCTTCATTAAAATTCTAGGTACAATGCATTCCTCCTAACTTAATTTAAATAGTCTGGAATATGTGTAAAAGTATTTATATTACATAAATGACTTTGAACTGCAGAGCACTTTTGAACCAATTAAGTTCTTTCACTATTGTACATAGGAAACCCACGATAGCTGGAAGGCATACAGCAGCCTTTCATTAACAGTCGTGTAATTGTGTTCAGATTATCAGATGTTTGAATAAATATTGGCCAGGACATCAATGTTTCCACAGTTCAACGAATAATCCACAGAATTGTTTCAGGCCTTTAAAGTACTTGTACAGGCTCTAATGTGAATAGGAACGGTCCCCGTTCCTGACCAATAGACATTACACTTAGAATTTGTGCTTATCTCTATGATACTGGGGTGATAGAGTTATGCCCCTGCTGTGGCATCATTGTGAACACTATTTGTGTAGGAGAATCTCTTTATAGGCGTGTGCTTAGCAGCAACAGACTCCACAACAGATTATACAGTGTAAAATGTTATTTATTTTAGTTACTCCTGTTTCTTCAATCCGAAGCCATTGCTTTGTTTCTTCTACATGCAGTATTTTGTTTCTGAGGCAACATGCACAAACTGCTGGCAGGCAGCATCTATGGAAAAGAGCTACCAGTTGACGTTTAGGCCAAGACCCTTCATCAGGACTGGAAAGGAAGGGGAGGAGTCAGAGTAAGAAGGTGGGGGAGGGGAAGAAGTAGTACGAGGTGGTCAGTGATGCGTGAAACCGGGAGAGGGGGAGGAGGTGAACTGAAGAGCTGGGAAGTTGATTGGTGAAAGAGATAAAGGGCTGGAGAAGTGGGGATCTGATAGGAGAGGGTGGAAGGCCACGGAAGAAAGGGAAGTGGAGGGGATCACCAGAGGGAAGTGATGGGTGGGTAAGGAGATAAAGTGAGAGAGGGAAATGGTATGGTAAACACGAGGAAATCTGCAGATGCTGGAATTTCAAGCAACACACATAAAGTTGCTGGTGAACGCAGCAGGCCAGGCAGCATCTCTAGGAAGAGGTACAGTCAACGTTTCAGGCTGAGACATCGACTGTACCTCTTCCTAGAGATGCTGCCTGGCCTGCTGCATTCACCAGCAACTTTTAAATGGGAATGGTGAAGGGGGAAGGGCAGTTACTGGGAGTTCAAGAAATTGATGTTCACACCATCAGGTTAGAGGCTATCCAGACAAAATATAAGGTGTTTCTTCTCCAACTTGAGTGTAGCTTCATCATAACAGTAGAGGAGGCCATGGACTGGCATGTTGGATGGGAAGTAGAAGTAGAATTGAAATGGGTGACCAATGGGAAATCTTGCTTTTTGTGGTAGATGGAGCAAAGATTTTGTTTCTGACCCTTCTCTGTCATTTTTCTACGTTGTTGATGGCAGGATCTCCAATGAGTGATAGCTTTTAGTTTGTACAATGAAAGTAAAAAGAAAGGAAATGAAGGGATTAAGTAAGGAGACATCAAAGTTCAAGATTATACTGAAAAGTAATGGTAAAATATCTCCATTATATTCTGTTCATGACAGTAAATACATTTATTTTTAAAATCATTTTTAAAATTTAGGTATATCCTGTATGTAATGTGTTCTAATGTCTGGATATAATTTTGCATATAAAGTTATGAGAGGCATAAACGAGGTAGAAATCAAGTTTGCAGTATGATTTATTCACCACCCTGTCTATTTGCATTGTTACTTTCAGGGAGCTATGGACTTGCATCCTCAAAATCTCACCGTAGATTGGTACTCCTCAGTTCCTGCCACTTACTACCCATTACGCCGCTGGTGCTTAGGGCAGAAATGAAGGTCTTCCAGCTCTGGCAGTGTTTAGGGCTTCCTTCATCGTGCCAGTAGCTTCCTCTTAGTTTTCACTGCTGTCAACTAGGCAAGTCCCAGCTGGAGACTCAGAAAGTACCATCGCACCCAGATGTAGAAGAATTCTTGGCTGCTGTTTCCGTAACAGTTTTATTTGACTAGTCAGAATTGTTAGCCCTGAGCTGAACCCCTGCACCTGAAAGGCAGGGCCTCTTGGTCTGGCCTGTACCCCTTAACCTGCTTGGCATGGGTGACCCTACTGAGAACCAAAGCATAAAGCTCTGACTCCAGCCAACATAGTTCTATGGGCATTCACACTAAATACAAAGAAACACAATAGAATCAATGAAAGACTGCACCCAACAGGATGGACAACAACCAATGTGCAAAAGACAACAAACTGTACAAATACGAAAGGGAAAAAATGATAATAAATAATTCTCGCTGTACCCAGAGGGTAGGACTCTCCCTTTCAATGATGTCAGAGGATATTACCGAGATTCTGAGTTTACAGATTTGGACTATGGACTTTTTCAGTCTTTTTTTAATATACTGTGCTTTTTGCCGATTATTTCTCTTTTTTTGTGTGGGAGGAGGGGGTTTGGGGGCTGATGTTCTTGTTGCTGTTCTTTTATTGTGTGGCGGGTTGGACTTGCTGTTCCACTTCGAACTGACTTCCATAGTTTTTCTTTGTTTTGTGGCTATCTGGAGAAGAAGAATCTCAGAGCTGTGTTCTGCATATGTACTTTCATAGTAAATAAACATTTGAAACTTTTAAATAATCAAAAAATATCGTGAACATAAGATGAAGAGTCCTCAAAAGTGAGTCCATTGATTGCGGGAACAGTTCAGTGATAGGGTGAGTGAAGTTATCCATTCTGGTTCTAGACCCTGATGATTGAGGGATAATGACTGTTCCTGAACCTGGTGGTGTACGTCTTGGGACTCCTGTATCTTGTTCCACATGGCAGCAGCAAGAAGAGAGCAGGGCCTGGATGGTGGGTGCCCTTGATGGATACTGCTTTCCTGTAACAGTGCTCCATATAGATGAGCTCAGTAGTGAGGAGGGCTTTACCCATGATGGACTGGGCTATATCCATTACATCTTGTAGGCTTTTCCGTTCAAGGACATTGGTGTTTCCATGCCTGGCCGTGATGCAGCCAGTGAATACACTCTCCACTGCACATCTAAAGGAGTTCGTCAACTTTTTGGATGACATAGTGAATCTTCTCAAACTTCTTTAAAGAAAAAATTAGTGTTACTGTCGTGGATTCTTTGTAGTGCCATTACTCTAAATGTATGTTAATGAATAACCTGTCTTCAAGCCTTCAGTTTGAAGTGGTGGTCTTAACCAGCTGCTAAGAATTTACTGACACAACTTGTTTGAAATTATTTTCTATTACTTGCTGCCGAAAATATGTTAGTACCCTCCTTTCGTGAGTCAGAATATATACATAACTGAGTAAATTTTATGACTCACAAAGTCCATTGATCTTGTTGCTTGAAAGGGCATGTAATAAAGTAAAGCAGGGTATGGGTGATAGTGTTCCCACTGAGGTGGCATTGTGGTCTGATGAAGTATCTTGCAAAACAGTTTACAACATGCAAAGGCATATTTCAACCTGCTATAGAATCTTATATGCTGTGAGTATATAGGAAATAAAATAACTCTTTAAATGTAATGCTGAATATCTACTTCCTGTTTAATTTGTAAACTGCCAAGAAAATTGCGTGTATGAATGTCTTTGAAGTGCAAGATTTTACTAAATGCATGTTAGTTACAGGAAAATATTTCAGTCTTTGGTGAAAGGTTTCACCCTACACCCCATCCCCCGCAACACAGCTGGGAGATGAAGTGGATCAGTTATTAACAAACCTCTCTCCATACTTTAGGTAGGTGGCAGAGCGGAGCAGTGAAGTGGTTGCACATCAACAATTGACTCCCTATTGTTCTAAAGGTGACAATCACCATCCTAACAAATGATTACCAGCACAACCAGTGGATGTGCTGGTAATAGATGACAACTTTGTATTACTTGGGACTGTGATTGCCCATACAAAGAGTGGAAATACTGGTTGGCAGGCTTGGATAAGGAGCTTAACAAAATATTGCACGTGCTGTCCGAAATAGGGATTATGGAGATGAAATGTAACTGGAAATGACTGTTCTATGCTGCTATCAGCAGCTGCCGGACTTAGTGGGGGTGAAGCAGAAAGCTTTTTTAAATCTGGAGTTGGTCAGCTCTCTTCTAGAGAGTCACATGGTATGGAAACAACCCATTCATTCCATTAAATTTGTGCTGGACATCAAGCACTCGTATAAATGAACCTTACTCTAATCCTGCATTTTATTTCTCCCTGTTTTGTGTGTAGTATTGAACCTTTTGCTGGATTTTGGAAGGATGTGAGCATAAAAAGGGTGATCATACTAGGCAGTGGAGTCACTTGGGTTAAAGATCTGTATTTGGATACGTCATCTCAGACCCACTGTGGGTGCATATTAAATGAGCAATCCCAGTCAATTTGAGCTGGTCTTGGAGGGACAGAGTGAGTCAGACTTCTTTTCAAAAATTTAAAGTACGTATATAATCACAGTATGTTTGCAATATACAACCCTGAGATTCACGTTCCGTCAGACAGCCATGAAACAAAGAAACACCATGGAACCCATTCAAAGGAAAACGTCAGCCCCCGCACCCCATGCCCAAAGATAAACAAATCACGCAGGTGTCAAAAAAAAGGGGAAAAAAAGAGCAAAAGCGCAGAATATAAAACACAAAATCAGAAAAGGCCAGGCATGCTTTGTTCAGCTCAGTTCACTTCAATCTAGCTCCCTGTTATTCGTTATCTGTAGACTGCCCTGATCAAGATCGCCCAAAATAACGACATAAAGAAAGAGCAACCAGAAATGAACTGCAGAGACCAATCCACAAGCCGCATCGATTAAACCTTGCCCGAGACCTAGGGCCCCAGCACAATCCTCCAGTCGCATCGATTAAACCTTGCCCGAGACCTAGGGCCCCAGCACAATCCACAAGCCGCATCGATTAAACCTTGCCCGAGACCTAGGGCCCCAGCACAATCCACAAGCCGCATCGATTAAACCTTGCCCGAGACCTAGGGCCCCAGCACAATCCACAAGCCGCATCGATTAAACCTTGCCCGAGACCTAGGGCCCCAGCACAATCCTCCAGTCGCATCGAGCGAGAGGGAGGGGGAGGGGGAGTGAGAGACTGACCGGCCGACCGAGACCGAGACCATCATATGCAGACGCCTTCCTCTGGCACCAGCGAGCGAGAGGTTGGTAGATGGCACTGAACACCCATTCGCCTTTTGCCTCGATGATTTCAATTTTCCGCGACGTTGTAATCAGTGAGAAATGGAGTTGGTCAAGGACTGCACCCCATCTCTCGGCTGCTTGGCCTTGAGGCTGCATGCTTTGCCCGAAATCTCAGCGAACATCCTTGGAGAGAGCAAAGCACCAGATCGCTCAATCGGCCAGAAAACACACCACCAAAATGTAGATCACAGGCTCCAGCAGTAGCAGAACCACATTTGAAAGAAAAAGAAGACGTGAAAGAAATACTTTTGTGAACCATCTGGGGGATGTCACCCTTGGTCACATTGTTTGCTGGTGCCATCTTCTTCATAACAAGCCAAGATCATGTTCTTTGGCAATTTGTCCAACTGATTCTTTGCTGACTTTGAAACATCAGGCCCTATTACCTAAAGATGCTGGGAACTTGATTCAAAGGAGCTGGGCATGCTCTAAAAAAATGGAGCATCTACCCAAATTGACACAGGGAGTTGCATTGTGGGGTTAGTGCTTCCTCTCCACTGCAGGAAGCCACCTGGTCATCAGGTACAAGGTGTTCTGTGTTGCAGGTGTGGCACCCATCCCACTCCTATGCTCCAGCAGTCACACTGTTGATTGAAAATGGTTTATGTCCATGAAAACGCAATATGTGAATATCCAGGGAAGTAGAAATGTACCCATTGTATGCCTCATCGTCGTGGCCATCTAATCAGCCATTATCTTATTAATTAAGCAGGTTCAAGAGTGGAATGATCTACACTTAGTTCTAATTTGTATAGTTGTATTGTTTGGCTGCAGCACTCCTTGCATTGACTCTCGATATATGATAACCAAGTGTCACTCAGTACTGTGGCTCTATACGAATGATGGGTCTGGCCATGCCACTGTAGAACATTCCACCCCATTAGACTGTGCTGTATCACTTGTCCCCCATAGAAAGGTTCAGACAGACCACCAGGCAGTTCTGCATTGAATGTACCCGAAGCCTGGCGGAGAAAACAGATGGTGTATGGTTTCCAGTGCAGGCTGTCTAAACAATTTTGCCCAGTCTGGCCTCTTACCTATTCTCACCTGCCTACCTCCCCTTGGTGTCTCTCCTCCGTCCCTTTCTCCTATGGTCCACTCTCCTCTCCTGTTAAATTCCTGCATCTCCAGCCCTTTACCTTTCCCACCCACCTGTCTTTACCTATCACCTTCTAATGATCCTCTTTCCCCTCTCCCGACCTTTTGATCTGGCATCTTTCCCCTTCCTTTTCAGAATCTGGATCAGGTTTAATGTCGTTGGCGTATGTATGAATGTCAGCCCGAAACATCGACCATTTGTTCATTTCCATGGATGCTGCCTTATCTGCTGAGCTCCTTCAGCACCTTCTGTATGTTGCTTTGGATTTCCAGCATCTGCAGAATGTCTTGTGTTTATAATACAGCAGCATTCCTTATCACTAGACTATGTAAACAGGCAGCAAGCTCTTGCAGAGGTACTTGCCCATCGGACAGCCTGGGTGTCGGCACCATTTGTTGTCTCAAGGTAGTACTCAGCCAGACTTGCCAGTAGGTTGGGGGAAAAAAGATGCAGTTGTCCTTATTGAAGTTTGGTCCCTACAGCTTTGCAACAAAGGGCTCTTCTCTACAAACTGCTCCTCAGGATACTTATGCCATTAGTAACTACTTCTGGTAAATTATCAACTTGGTGGAAGATGTCCTTTGATTGTTGGTCAAGGAGTTATCACCAGCTAAACATTGCAAGCTGGTAAATTCCAGGGACCAGGGCAATTACCGAGGGACACACTGAATTATTTTGTGTAACTGCTTTCGCTGGCATCACTAGCCTGCCTTCAGCCTAGCAGGTTACTGCATGAATGAGAACCAGCAATGTAGCATACCTGATGTTGCAGATTTCAGAGAAAGCAGCCAGACACTAGGTGCAGCAGAGATAATTTCACCTCCTGGAAAAGATGCTGATATTGATAGCCAAAAAAAAACCCTGGAAAGCATGTAGAAGTCGAAAACTGAGGAGAAAGATGCATGATACAACCAGGAGACGTGTGAACTCTCTCACTGAAAGTAAAAAAGATCTTCTCAACCAATATTTAATACATTGAACGGGGGAATAAACTGGGAAATTTCTTTGTACAGCATTCATTACTTGCCGTGTTGGATTTGTGGGCAATTGTGGTCTTTTGACCATTATCACTTCTTGGCAAGTCATTTGCCATTGCCTTCTTCTGGGCAGTGTCTTTGCAAGATGGGTGACCCCAGCCATTATCAAATATACTCTTCAGAGATTGTCTGTCTGGCATGACCAGGGCTTGTGATATGCACCAGCTGCTCATACGGCCATCCAACGCCGGCTGCCATGGCTTCAAGTCACCCCAATCAGGGGGAGGGATTTAAGCAGGTGCTACACCTTGCCCAAGGGTGACCTGCAGGCTAGCAGAGGGAAGAAGCGCTCTGCACCTCTTTAGTAGGGACATATCTCCACCTCGACACCCAAGAGTACATTTAAAATAACCTAAGAAAGTGGCAGAAGAGTCTTGTACTGACAGGTAGTAGTGATTCTGAGCCAACAGTGTTATCAGTTATTGGTGAATGAATGGTGAGTTTAGTAGATAACAAAGGTGTGTTTAAATAAAACGAAAGATTAAAATCACAGTTATCAAGCTGACAAACCTGCCTCAACGACATGGTGGTAAATTAAGTTTAATGACAGTGCTCTCTTAAAGGATTCCAAAATCCTTGAAATCAGCTGGTGTATCTTCCATTCTAGTCTTAGGTGCCTTCTTGCCTTTAAAATGAAATCAGCTGGTCTGACTCCCATTCTTTCCTTTGAAGTCCAACTATAAATGAAACATCCTTGCTGTGGGAGGTGAAGGCAGCTAAGGTGGCCCAGTTTCCCTGCACAAATTGGCCTTTCATATCAGAATCAGTATTATCACTAACAAATGTGAATTTTATTATTTTATGGCACAGACAGTGCCAGACATAAAAAATGGTTACAGATTACCAAAATAAATAAATGCAATATTGCAAAAGAGGACTAGGAAGGTAGTGTTCTTAGGATATGGACCATTGACGGCAGAGGGGAAGAAGCTGTTCCTAAAATACTTGAGTGTGGGTTTTCAGGCTCCTGTACCTCCTCCCAACTGGTAGTAACGAGCAGAGGGTAGTGAGGGTCTCTAATGATGGCTGCTGCCTGTTTGAGACCCAGCCTCTTGAGGATGTCCTTGATGCCCGTGATGCAGCTGGCTGAGCCTCCTGTTCTCTGCAACCTCTAGCAATCCTGTCCATTGGAGGCTCCATAGCAGGCTGTGATATGGCCAGTCAGAATACTCTTTACGGTACAGTAGTAAAACTTCCTTCTGCTTACTTGGAATTTTTACATAATCACCTTATATGCGTGTGGTCCTTCAGTAAATTTTCTAGTAGTTGCAGTGCGGCTGATTCTGTCGTGTTGGGTGTGATAGTATTACAGCTCAGGGCATCGGAGTTCAATTCCAGCCTCCTCTGTAAGTAAATTTTTATGTTCCTTCCGATGTGTGCGTGGGTTGCCTCACACAGTCCAAAGACATACTGGTTAGCAGGTTAATTGATCATTGTAAATTGTCCTGTGATTAGGCTAAGGTTAAATCGGTGCGTTGCTGGGTGGCGCAGCACGGGGGGCTGGAAGGGCCCATTCTGTACTGTATCTCTAAATAAATGAATAGAAGCATCTCAGTTTTTCTGCAGCAGGTGTCATGCGACTTAAACCTATTTTTTATATGTTATATCTTATCAGCAGAACGTGCTTTATCTCTAGTCCAGGGTTTCCCAAACTTTTTTCATGCCTATCACTAACTGACGGGTCCCGTGGACCCAGCTTGGGAACCCCTGCTCTGTATTGGATGAACACAAATTCTTTTTAATTCTCTGTTTGTTCTTTATTCTTGTTAACACTTAATGAAATGGTAATATAGAAACATAGAAACATAGAAAATAGGTGCAGGAGTAGGCCATTCGGCCCTTCGAGCCTGCACCGCCATTTATTATGATCATGGCTGATCATCCAACTCAGAACCCCGCCCCAGCCTTCCCTCCATACCCCCTGATCCCCGTAGCCACAAGGGCCATATCTAACTCCCTCTTAAATATAGCCAATGTACTGGCCTCAACTGCTTCCTGTGGCAGAGAATTCCACAGATTCACCACTCTCTGAGTGAAGAAGTTTTTCCTAATCTCGGTCCTAAAAGGCTTCCCCTTTATCCTCAAACTGTGACCCCTTGTTCTGGACTTCCCTAACATTGAGAACAATCTTCCTGCATCTAGCCTGTCCAATCCCTTTAGGATTTTATACGTTTCAATCAGATCCCCCCTCAATCTTCTAAATTCCAACGAGTACAAGCCCAGTTCATCCAGTCTTTCTTCATACGAAATAATAACCGCCAAGTTTTATGCGTTATCTTGACTTACAAAGATCCTCTGGATCAATGTCACCAGACCCAACAGTGCACTGCATTAGAATCAACAATACTTGCCCTTAGGTACATAATCTGGTTAATAATTTCAAGCTCAAACCTTGGGGATTGCCAAGTTCTCTATGTTTAGCATGATAGCACTTCAGTTGGGCTTCTGTGAGAATGAAAGATGAAAGTACACAGTAGAAGAGCAAACATTACAGGGTTGATTACAGAATAATCCTTTTAAGGTTGTAATTTGTTTATGTATTTAGCGATACAGTGTGGAACAGGCCCTTCTGGCTCTTTGAGCTGTGCCGTCCCAGCAACCCCGATTTAACCCTAACCTAATCACAGGACAATTTATAGTGACCAGTTGACCTACCTGGTACATCTTTGGGCTGCGGGAGGAAAACTGAGCACCTGAGGAAAACACACTCGTTCCACAAGGAGGACATACAGAGATTCCTTACAGAACAGTGCCGGGATTTGGACAATGATGCTGCATTTGACGCAGCAAACCTGTTCAGGCCCCACTGTTTATCAGTAGGATTCTGTGGAGAGGGCCTGGTGCAGAAATACTACTTGTATGTTATTAAAGTAAATGATGTGTGATTTTAAAAACTTGTTATTTATAGAAGTTCAACTAATAGGATGTTGCTTTTCTACAGTTTTGCTGTTTCTCCTGACACTCATAACCCAAGCACATTGGTTGTTGTATGCCAAATTGCGTAAAACTTCTGGATTGCATGATGGAAAGAATGTTATTTTACTCAAAAAAAAATCAGGAGAACAACTGGCAGTCATTAGGCAACTAAGTTATGACAAAAAAAAACAGACTGGGGAAAAAAGACTTGAAGAGAAGCATGATGTAAGTTTTTAAAGTAACGAAAACTGTACAACTTTGGTTGAACTAAGTCAGCTATTTAGCTTTGAAATAAGGCTAAAGTAGCAATTCCTCAATTCTCAACCTTGGCAATGAATAGGTAAAAACATCCTGTGAGGTGGTAGACATTTAAGACTGACTCAAGACTGCTGTTGATTTAAGATGAAATGCCATCCCAGAGCAGTGTCTGGCCGTTATCTGTATGAACTTCGTATGTTTCTGCCCTAAAACACATTGATGGTAGGCTCAAAGATTCAGCTTGAAGACAAATTTCTTGCATTCGTGAAGCAGTGGACAGATATCCTACGCGGAACATGTCTGACATAGATGCAGCAGTTTTTGAAAACAGGACTGCACTAGAACCTGGAAGCTTTTACAGTGACACATGAACATTTTTAAAAAATGGGAAGAGGAAGTGGAGCCTGCCTTGTCATTCATCATGGTTGTGGCTCATCAACCCTAGGTCTTGATGCTTTGGTGTCAGATCTCTATGGCCCTCCATCACCTGGTCCTTCAAAAATGCATCTACCTCCATTCTAAATATTTGGAAAAAGTTAGTATCCACAGCAATCTGGGGCGCACTGTTCCAGAAATTCATCATTTTTAACAACAATGTGGTTGAACCTCATGGTCAGTTAGAATCGAGGAGTTGTAATGACCAAGGAAACTACACAGTAGTTTATCACAAACAAGAAAAAATCTGCAGATGCTGGAAATCTTTGTTCTTTGAACAATCCAAAAAAAAAGCAGCAGCATTCTACAGAGAAAACATTACCTCAGCAGTGAAACATTACATAGAGGCCATTACATTAGCAGTGAAACCTTATAGCACGTTACACAAGCGACACACAGAAAATACTGGAGGAACTCAGCAGGCCAGGCTGTGTCTATGGAAAGAAGTACAGGACATTTCAGGCTGAGACCCTTCATCAGGACACATATATATCAAATTGAGTGGTTCATAATTTTGCAATGTCGATTATGGGTATCAGTTACGTGGTTGACCAGTGTAATCTGGGAGGATGTTTCATGCTATGGTCATGACTTAAATCCTGAAAATCTACATACCCAGTTTTGTATGCCATGGAACTGCAGCCATTTTATTGATTTACATTCTTACTGGCATACAAATTTCTAACATTGATTACTGACAGAAAGGGCCAGCACTACTTCAGTTCTTACTGCGGGGTGTATGTTACTTAATTACTGGTCGTTACGTTTGGTGGCGTTTGGGGCAGCAATGAAGGTCCTCATCTATGTCTGCCGGTGTTCAGGGCTTCCTTCATCGTGCCAGTGGCTTCCTGTTGGTTTCCACTGCTATTAGCCAAGCAAGTCCTGGTTGAGACACTGGAATACCATCACACTCAGATGTAAAAGGATTGCCATTTCTGTAACAGCTTTGTTTGACCAGTCAAGGCCCTGAGCTGAACCCTGGAAGATGAAGGACCATTCATCCCTCTACCCTTTGACCTGTTTGTCATGGGCGACCTTACCAACAACCAGAGCACAAGGCCCTGACTCCAGCCAACATAGTTCTCTGGTTATTGAGGCACACAAGCCTCCAAACCACGACAAGGTTGTGGTCCTCTTTGAGGTAGCTGCTGGTGTGCCTTATCAAATTAAACTGACTTGTGAATTATTTCTCTGTGCCAAAGCAGTTTATTTCATATATAAAGATTTATAATTCAGTTTTTTATTGAAATAAAATGGAAATAAATATGCTTTAACATTTGCTGTCCCTCAAGCACAAAACACAATGCTGTTTAAAGGAAAAGTTAGCTTATTGCTCTAATCTGCTTAAAAGTGGTTAAGATTTAAATAATTTGAATCATCAAAATAAGAATGCAAAGGAGGTCATTTAGGTTTTGGCTGACTTTTCAACTGCAGTTATTTAAGTCCAGGGAAAACAGTTGCACGGCTTTCTTGTATTTAGAACTACCCAGTTTTGTGTAAAGAAAATAATATCAGGCAACTAGCTGTGTTGTTTTCCTACATGATCTTATCTGTTACTTTTGTAAATCACTGTTTATTGGGCATGATGTTTCTCCTCACAGCAAAGAATCAATATCATTAAACAATTAAAGAACATCATCACCCTGTTCAAAATAAAACAAAAGAGAAATGGAATGTTATCAGTTGGTAACTTTGACGAATGTTGAAGTCCTTAAAATCTCTGAAAACTGCAGCAGGATTACACTCCAATGTTGGCCAAACAATTGGATTCTACTCTAGTAAAACTTCAAAATATGGGATTATTTTATCCTTGTTCTGCCATGAGCACTGTGTCTGGTCATCCAACCAAATGAACTATCAGAACGCACAGGGCAAGGGTCTGAGTTTGCAAATTTTAACTATAACATATCGATAAAGTGATATTTGTCTATTCCAGTATGATATCAGATTATTTCCACATGAAGCTTACTTAAAGCATTTCCTTGACTAATTTCACATTTCTGTTGAACACCAGCTCCACCAGGCTCTGAATACCAGCAAGTAATTTGACCATAGTGGGCTATTTGATTGAAGCCCTCTAGTGATCCCCTCTGTTCTTTGCACTTGTATACATTCCAGCAGGAAGTTATTGGCAACTGTCAGTTGAAGAAAAGTGAATGAACTTTTTCCCTTCCATCCCCCAGCTAGAGAGTGTTCATAGTATTTCAATTGCCGCTGTTTTTCTATATTTCAAACCATAATCTGCTTCTGAATGCTGCTTCCACATCTTTGATCCAAAGTTTCTTGAAAAGTCTTTTTCTCAGCACGTATTCCAGTCAACTGTCCCGTCATGTGTCTGCAGATGTGGGACCATTTCAAGGCAAAGTAAATCTCAAATTTAGAAGCTTCACCCCCTCCAATTTCCAATAGCGATGCACAGATATCACTTTTGTCTACCTTTGATGGTGATCAGGATATATTTTTGTGAAGATATCACTGTGAATAATGATGCAAGAGTATGTATCAAAGACAGTATTGATGCCTGGCCTCTGACTTCGCCTATCTCTTGACACATTACTTCAAGAGTATTCATTATAGTAAATGTTCCCTTCTTCAATTTAATTCAAGATGTGATCTGAGCAAATCAGTCAATACAAGTTATTGCTACAATACAAAAAATATTGTCAGCTATTTTAATTTTGCAGTTCATCCTAATAATGAGACTCTCAGAAAAGTTTTCAAAATAATTTTAACTCTGCCTGGTTTAGAGGGCATGTGATATCAAGAGAGGTTGGGTAAACTTGGGTTGTTTTCTCTGGAGCGCTGGAGGCTGAGGGGAGATCTGATAGAGGTTTACAAGATTATGAGAGGCATAGATAGAGTGGACAGAGAGTTACCTGTTTCCCCGGGGTTGAAATGTCTAATATCAGAGGGCATACTTTGAAGGTGAGAGGGGGTTGGTTCAAAGGGGATGTGAGGGCTAAGTTTTTAACTCAGAGAACCATGGGTGCCTGGAATGTGCTGCCTGGTTTGGTGGTAGAGGCAAATACATTAGAGGCTTTTAAGAGATGTTTGGATAGGCAAATGGATATAAGGAAGATGAGGGAATGGACATGGTGTAGGTCGGCGGGATTAGTGTTTGGGTGTTTCTGATTTGCTTTTTAGCTGGTTCGGCACAAAATTGTGGGCCAACGGCCCTGTTCCTGTGCTGTACTGTTCTATGTTTTATGTACCCTGGGGCAATTGAACCTTGATTTTGTCTTTAGGTAAAAATGCCTCAATCAGAGCTCAATTTTTGGACATAATGGAATTAGTATGTTACTAATCACATCAGGATAACTGTACTTAACTGTTCTTTCTTTTGTTTTTTTCGGATTTGGATAACGGCAAGATGAAATGATATTCAGTATTTAAAGAAACTACAGCAATGAAAATGGTTAACCCAAGCATGTGTGAAAGGAGCAATCAGCAGAATATGAAGTTTATTCAGTACAACAGCAATGAATGTTCCAGTGGTATCATTCAGATGGCTGTTTGACATCAGCTTTCATTTAGAGAATTGACTGAATTAAGTTTTAGTGTAGGTCAGTTTTACACATTTTGAATGAGGAAAGAGGGCGTTGACAGAAGAAATCGGCATTGTTGCAAGGGTGCAGATTTGTGTCACGTTAAAGAAAAGCCTCCAAAGAAGCGTTTATACAGCAAAGGTAAATTAAATAGATTGTAACAAAGGCAAACCAAGAGGGGATTATGAAGCCATTTGAGGGTATGTCATGGCTGGATAGTTTTGAGAGGAGACATGGATCACTAGATATAGTAAATGTGTGTCTGCTGTTCTCCAAGTGAGGTAATAACAAGCTGATAAAACACCCTCTGGGTGGTGAATCTGAAAAGCACAGCCTTGTAAATTTGATCAGGTGGCATTACCAGCGTAAGAAATAGTGTTGTAACCCGATAGAATATCCTCTACGTCCTCCATTTGTGCAGAAATACAGTGCTTGTTGTCTTTCAAACTTTGGCATGTAACAGAATAAGAACATTTGTGAGTTGACTTAAGTTTTTACCTTGGAGGCACACCAAAGTGGAGACAACAATTGCGTCCAACTAGTAATTGTGTGACATCAAGAATTTTGGAGTGAGATTTTAATGTTGGAGGTGCTGAGATTGTACTGGGAAGTGGAGATGAGGTTCAGGGTAACAGGGAGGGGTTGGGGGGATGGGGGAGAGACCATGGAACATAAACTGTCATTGCTTTACCTCATGTACAATATAAACTGCAAAGAAACACATTGTTAATTAGAACAGGAACAGGCCCTCTGGCCCACAATTTTGTGCTGAACTAATTAAATTAGTCATCAAATCTGAATGTTGTGCAGTCAGTCTGCGTTGCAGTACTGAGGTTTCCTAGATGTCAAAAGGCCACACAGCATTTAACTTTTACATGTCCCCAAGTGGGGTGTCTTCCAAGTTCATAATTGCTTATGAAACCAAGTGTTGGGTGTGCTGACCACCAACCACACCTAGATGGTACATCTCTTCAGACACTGAAGTTACCCTTGGTCATTGGTTTTTGTTTGTGACAACTGAAGGATTTCATGATCTATTTCCCAAATATCTCACCTTAAATCTCATATTGTTGAAAATACAGTAGTTCATGTTTAAATCTTATTTGGTATTTTCAACAATTTCACATAGACATCTTCTGGATTAAGAGTCAGATCAAACAAACCTTTGTGACCCATGAATGAATGATGACACAGAACATTTACAATTGAAAGAATTTCCACAATGTTGACTTTCCTGACACCTTTACAGTGTAATTCCTGTTGTGCTCGAAGGAATTTAAAGTTCTATAAAACAATAGATCTTCAATCT
Organism: Mobula hypostoma; assembly: GCF_963921235.1. Taxonomy (NCBI): domain Eukaryota; kingdom Metazoa; phylum Chordata; class Chondrichthyes; order Myliobatiformes; family Myliobatidae; genus Mobula; species Mobula hypostoma. The sequence continues at coordinate 25,058,548 of NC_086116.1, read as the reverse complement.
GCTGCAGTTTCTGAGTATTTCAAAATCTGGTACACATTGATTCACTTGAATCACATACAAACAATGTTTAGTTAGGTTTGGTAAATCATTTGATTTACAAACCCACCTTTTTCTAATTTCCTATTGTTTTCTTCATCTTTGTAAATCCTTTCTCCTCTACATCGCTCCATTTCCTTCTACCTTGGAAACAGAAATGATTCTGCAGAGGCTGGGAATCTAGCGTACAGACACAAAATGCTTGAGGAACTCAGCAGGACAGGCAGCATCCATGGAGAGAAATAAACAGTCGACGTCTCAGCCTGAAATGTCGACACTTTGCTAGGTGATAGTGATAATAATGATGTAACACTCTTGTATTCAGTTTGTTGTATATATTGGACTTGTGGTTTTAATTTATAATACACCTAGTTTGCTAGAAGGAAGTGTCATTTTGTGGTGAGCAAAAAAAAGCCCCAGAGAAGGCCTATAATCACTGCTCACCTCTTGCCAGGTATGAATTTATAGTGGCCTTGTCTTTTTTTCGTAATGAATTGCAGGGTATTTTGATTTCTGCACAACAAGTGATTGGCAGGTGCTGGTTAATCCTTGCAACAAAGCAGGCTGCCATTTTGTGGTCAACAAATTTGCAATTCCAATGTGAGGCTTCATGAAATGATTGCTGAAAAGATTCTTACTGGTTTGAATGGCTTCCTTAAATTTCAGTCATGAAGCTCCTAGCCAACTGTTGGAGTGCCCTCCGTTCTCTATTTGATCTAAATAATGTCACCTAACGTTTGAGATACAACAGATGTACAGCCAGATCTCCGTTATCCATGAATGCAATGCAGCACAGGAGCCGTTTGTGCCCATCTTCAATTAAAAAGATCAGGCAGTACATTAAACAATCTTGAGCTCTTAGTTCACTACCACCCAAGATGAGTTTGACCCCATTGAGATCCAAATGCAAAAGAAATTTAAATAATTTCTGTCAGAGTTATACAGAGAAAACTTATTCATTTGGAAAATGCAATGGGCACTGTTAAAAAGAGAATATCAGTCAGTTTTCTGAAGTGTCAGTGGACAAGGACTTTATTTTATTCCTTTGGCAAGATGATGTGTCTCAGATTGCTGCCTTTGTGTTGGAATGCTGTGTACTGAATTGGTGTTCGGCTAAAGTCATTGTGCCCCTAAGTTTCTAATGAACAGAGTTGCCCAGCGCGGTTGCCAGGGAATAAGTGACTGAATCCTTTTGGAGGGCTTTGTCGTTACCATAGTACCAATGGCAATTTCAAATTGGTGCTAGCAAGCTGATGACAAACTAGGGGGATGGGGAGGAATTTCTGCAGGAAAGTTATACTGAAAGAAATCAAGCTCAAATAATCAATCTGATGCAGTTTACGGGAGTTCCAAATTGTTGCTCTGTGGATTGCTGAGGAATGTGATCCAACCCTCGGGCTTATTTATACAGGACTATTCTTGTTCATCCCCTAATCTTTTGCCCTTTGAAACCTACACTGATTGAAAAGAAAGTGACAAAGAAAAGAAGATTGGACAGCATCTTGCTCTTTAAATTGACCGTGTCTTCTTATCATGATCTTTTAAATAAACTTGTAAGTAAAACCAAGCAGTACAACTGCTATATAAACATAGCACTGACTTGTACAATAACAGTTACTAGTTGCAGTTAACAGTCTTATCAGTGACCAGGAATAATCTTGTATCAAAATAAGTTTTGCTTCAAACGTTAAAAATAACAATTAGAGAGTTCCTGACTGAAAATGTTTCCCGTACAAAAATGGGAGTTTTATAATCAAAAGCCCCTAATAATTCAATGTACCTTTGTATTTGTTGTGTAATGTTATTCCATCGTTATATGAACTATCTTTGAAGGTGCTGACATAATAGACCTTTTACCTACTTTTGCAGTTAAGATATCTCAGGTTTTGCCATCTGTGCTGCTTTGCTGACAAACCTAGCCAAACTTTATTTTACTGTGTCAGTTTTGTTAACTGATTTACCTTGCTAATTTTGTACCTTTTTTAAAAAAAAATCCAACGTTAAATATGCCTTTGATTTCTGGGCTGCATGACAAAGTCACATTCATAAGTGAGTTCACTCCCACTCTTCAGCATCACACCTCAAACAAGGGCAGAATAGTCCAGCCGATGAAAACCAGTCACACATTTGGGAACCCCCTGGGGTGCACTAATCAACTCAATTTCATGGCTCATGCTGGCGCATTGCTACAGTTGTGTTAATGAGCAGGATGGATCAAAATATTTATCGTCTGCTTGAGATGCTACTTGCATAGGTTAATAATGGCTTGTAGTCCTAATGTCAGATTTTTACTCTGACCCAGTATTATGCCCCTGCATGTCATGTTGATAAATAGCATTATGGAAATGCTGAAACCTGGTGGATATTTATGCAGTCAGTTCTATGTATAAACACCTTGTACACAGATAAATACACGTCCTGCACTCCAAAACCTTGGGCTTGGGAGCAATTTGGTTGCAGTTTTTAAAACAGAGATGGTCTAGGCTTTGCATTATGTAGAAAATTATAGGAAGAGAGGACTGACATGAAGCACACCTAAAATTTATTTAAGATGAGGCAGGGCTATTAGTTAATTCTTCTGTGGAGACAAATAGTCCTGTCGTGTATATATACTGTATGGTCAGCAGTGAATTGGCTTATTCCTTGTGCTGGAAGCACTTATCGACTTTCTCTATTTAGTAAAATGTTTTTAACTTTTATATTAAAAAATCTGAGTTTGCATGTATTATATAAATTTACAGTATTTACTTGGGCTTTAAACTAGTTTTCAGTTCAGGGTTGGTTTCATAAAATTGATTTGCATTGGGAACCACATGAGAGTTTGATCTGTGTTGATTTGCCAGCTGAACACAACAGTATTGACAATCAGCCAAAATTTTATTTAATTTACTTCTAAGACAATGAACTGATAGCATAAGTATACTTGAGTTTGGACAGTATTCGTTCTGAGATAAAGTCATAGAAAAGTACATCACACAAAAAGGCCCTTCAGCCCATCTAGTCCCTGCTGAACCATTTAAACTGTCTACTCCCATTGACTGCACAGGGACCATAGCCGTCCAAACCGTTTCCATCCCCTATAGTGCAGGACAGCACAGTAGCACAGCAGTTAACGTAATGCTCTACAGCGCTAGTGACTGGGGTTCAAGTCCCTCTACTGCGTGAAGGGAGTTTGTAAGTTCTGCTGGTGACTGCGTGGGTTTCCTTTGGTGCTCCAGTTTCCTTTCACATTTCAGATATGTACAGATTAGTAAATTATGGACATCATAAGGATGGCGACAGTTGTGGGCTGCTCCCAGCATATCCCCGGACTGTGGTGATCATTGACATAAATGATGCATTTAACTGTAGGATTCGATGTTCGTTCATTTGTTCGTTCATTATGTGCCGTGTCTTTTTATGTGAGTGATCATGGTCTTGACCATAATTGTTCTTGGCAAATTTTCTACATGAGTGGTTTGCCTTTGCCTTTTTTTTGGGCAGTGTCTGTACAGGACAAGTGACCCCAATCGTTTTCAATCCTTCTCAGAGATTGCCTGCCTGGCATCAGTGGTCGCATAACCAGGACTTGTGATATGCATCAGCTGCTCATACGACCATCCACCACCTGCTCCCATGGCCTCACATGACTCTGATCAGGGGGCTAAGGAAGTGCTGCACCTTGCCGAAGTTGACCTGCAGGCTAGTGGAGGAAAGGAGTGCCTTACACCTCCTTTAATAGAGACGTAACTCCACCCCACCACGATGTACCTGTGACACACTAAGCCAACTTTCAGTCATTGGCAGCTTTTGATTAAAGCCAACTATTCAAAAAATACAGGAAGTACTGAATGGGACTGGCAGCATCTGTGGAATATCAAATTAGAAGGCAGAAAATAACATCCTTATCTGTATGGAGCATGGTTACTGAGTGTAGGGAGGGGCTCTCTCCAGAATATTTTCATCATTTTCTGTCTTCAAATCAGGACTGTATTTATGCAAATCACTATTAAATAATAAATACAAGAAAATCTGCAGATGCAGGAAATCCAAAGCAGCGTACGCAAAATGCTGGAGGAACCCAGCAGTCCAGGCAGCATCTATGAAAATGGATTAACAGTTGACATTTTGGGCTGAGACCCTTCAGGGCTGGAAAGGAAGAGGGAAGACACCAGGATGAAAAGATGGGAAGAGGGGAAGATGGATAACGAGAAGGTATTGGGTGAAGCCAGGTTGGTAGGAAAGATAAGGGGCTGGAGGTGAAGGAAGCTGATAGGAGAGGAGAGTGGACCATAGGAGAAAGGGGAAGGAGGAGGGGCACTGGGGAAAGGGGGGTGATAGGCAGGTGGGTATTTCAAATCCCTAATCTTGTGCAGGAATAGAAGGTGTACACATAATATTATTTAGTTTCAGAATGAAGAAGAATTATTGCTTTGGATAGGCGATCTTGGATTAAGAATGGTATTAAACAGCCAGGAGGTCAGAACTTCCTCCTTTCACTCTATGTAAGAAGGTGCCCATTTCAGTAGGATTTTGTCTGAACAACACATACAAAATGCTGGAGGAATGCAGCAGCCCAGGCACCATCTACGGAAAAGAATACAGTCGATGTTTCAGGCCGAGACCGTTCAGCAGGACCCCGAAGGGTCTCGGCCCAAAGCGTGGACTGTTTATTCTTCTCCATAGATGCCTACTGGCCTGCTGAGTTCCTCCAGCATTTTGTGTGCGTTGCTTGGACTTCCAGCATCCACAGACTTTCTCGTGTTTATGATTGGATTGTGTCTGAACATAGATTTCAATTGTTGGACAGTAAAGATAAAGGTAATGGAAAATTGACATGGGACTTTTATTTTCCGTCCAACACCAAACTGCCAAAGAAATGTTTGTTGATGACAGTAAAAGGAATCATGTTGGCTCCACAACGTTATTGTGCTAAACATACTGATCTGATCTCATCTCACTAACCTGCAGTCGAAGATAACGGCTAAGCTATGATGATTTCCTGTTGTTGCTCTTGTTTTGGTATGCTTTATTTTTCCATAACTTTCAGAAAATACCACATCCATGTGCATCAATGGATTCTATAACCTCTTTGTGAAATATTTTGATGCTGTACCCAAGCTCCCCAGGGCATGAGTTGACACTCACTCTTGGTGTCTTATTGAGATACGGTGTGGAATAGGTCCTTCCAGACCTTCAAACCACGCCACCCAGCAACACTCGATTTAACTCTAGCCTAATCTCAGGACAATTTACAATAATCAGTTAGCCTATCAGTTAGTCTTCGGACTGTGGGAGGAAACCGGAGCACCTGGTGGAAACCCATGCAGTCACAGAGAAAATGTACAAACTCCTTTCAGACAGCAGCACAAGTTGAACGCAGGTTGTTTGTACTGTAAAGCGTACAAATGGCGAGATACTGTTCAGCAACACCTACAGCAAGGCGAAAGAGTGATCCTGAGTCAGTTTGAGGAGCGGAGAACTAAACGGCGAGCACAGCGGACAACAATTCCATGACGCCCTACACATGCAGCAACTGTGGCAGAGCCTGCCGTTCCAGGATCGGACTCAGGAGACACAGTACTCTTGGTTGGCCATGACTGACGGAGGCCACACACACTAAACCACTACACTACCATGCTGTCCTGTGAAGCTACTTAGATTGATGGGACAGGTTGTTAGCAAAATTTTATGGAGATTATTTGGCTTGATATTCATAAATTGGAAGGTTTAAGAAGGCAGCATCATTTTAAAGTTGTTGAAATGTTTGTGTTTGATAACCCAAGTCGGCATCCTCCACAAGTCTTTAAAATGCATTAGGCAATTATTGAAAGCTTCATTATGATATGCTCGAATGAATTTTAACTCTGAAAATATTCAGAATTTTAAAAAGTAATTTTGAGTTCTGAAAGTTAAAAAAAAAATCTGCAAGTGTCTCAAGGTACTTTGTTTTAAATGAGGCTCAGCCGATCAGACAAATGGAAATTTTCTCTCCTGCAGTCTAAATTGTCTGTTCCACAAAATAAAGTAAGTGACAGACCTAGTGGGTCAAATGTTACAGTGACCACTAGAGATAAAGGCTGAATGAGTTGGATCACTTGGGCACTTAAATATTATTAAATAAAAACCTTATGAGGATTTTAGGAAGAGTTTTCAAAATATGTCATCGAAAGAAGTATTGCCTCCTCTCCCACACTGAGAAGTGTGTTTTTTTTTGCATGACCTGACTTGCCCAGCACTGGGCAGTTTGCTCTGTTTGTACACTGGAGTATAGTTTCACAGCACCTGAACAAATGCAGAAACAACTGATCAAGCAGAAAGCTACACTTGTGCAGTTGAGATTGAGGATATTTTTGCCAGCTGTTTTGTCATGAGTTAGCTGGGAAAAATTGATTTTCTTGTTGGTGTTTTTACGCTAGTGAAGGAACTTGAGTTCATTCAACACCATCCATCAACCCGAGGTATCCTAAAATGAATCTCTGCTGGAGAACTGGGTTTGAAGCGCAATTGCTATTGTGATGAAGGTTCCACATATCAAATTTATTTATTTCAAGATACAGCAGAGTAAAAGACCCACGAGCCTGCGCCACCCAATTATACCCACGTGACCAACTCACCTACTAACCCGTACGACTTTGGAATATGGGGGGAAACTGGAGCACCCAGAGCAAACCCACATGGTCACAGGAAAATGTACAAACTCCTTACAGATAGCATCTGAACTGAACCATGTTGTTGGCTCTGTAATAGAGTTTCACTAACCACTATGCTACTCTGCCACCCTCACTTAGCTACATAACCAAATCAACAGTTTGATTGAGATATAAATGTCTGCAGGATCCCAGAACTTGGAAGAATATTGATCAATGTCATATCATGTTCATCTGATGGTATAACTTGAGTTTTGTTTAAACCTTATATCCAGCAGAGTACGTTCTCAATTCTCAATTCTGTACTGATGTATTAACCTCAGTCACTTGTCCAACTTTCTGGAATGAGATGAATGTGTAATCTCTTGCCTCCAATGTGATAAGCCAGCATTGATTCAAGACTTACCATGAAGACACAGTATGGAGGGGCAGAGCAGCAGGCACTGGATATATCCAAAGACCTATTCAAAGTAGTAGATGAAGAGCAGGATTTGGAAGACCATGATTGATTTGCCTCGACATTAAATGCATCTGCTATTCTCCTGCCAGGTTGTATCTCAGCGGGATGTTGCAGCTGCTCTGCTCTGGACCATCGGAATCTGTAAAGTGATAAGCACAGTCCAGTTCATCACAGACTCTTCACTTCCTTCCATCCACCTTATCTTCACAGCACGTTGAATGAGGAAGGCTCACAATCTCGCCAAGCATGCCTACCAACCTGCCATTCTCTTTTTTTTCTCCCCCCTCTTCTACTTCTAGGAGAAGATGCATCATGTGAAAGCCTAGAACACCAGGCATTTCCCACTGCTATCAGACTTCTGAACCAATCGCCTCCTGCTGCCAGGTTTTTGGTCTCTTAACTCGACCTCTCTCGGTCATTTTATAATGACACTATAAAAGGTTCAAGATTCAAAGTACATTTATTATCAAAGAATGAATGCAGTGTGCAACCCTGAGATTCCTCATCCCCACAGGCAGCCATGAAACAAAAAAAACTACGGAATGTATTCAAACCTCCCCCCACCACGTGCAAAAGAAAACAAAGCATGCAACCAGCAATAAAAAAAAGAGCCAAAAAAAAAACATAGAATATGAAACGTATTCAGGCATATTCAGATCAGCTCATTTTAGCATTTATCTTTGCACTATTTTGGACAACAATTACTATCTTTGCACCATTCTGTTCTTTTGCACTGGTTGCTGTATTTATTGGTCTATTTAATGTTACCATGTGTAATGTTTATTTTGAGATCCAGGGGAGGAAGGAGTTTCATTGCACCCTGACATCTCTGACAACAATCTAATCTGAATCTGAATAAGCAGGAGTGTAGTGCTAGAGAGTAAGTGATTGATTAGGAGGCTTTTCATTAAATATGTGGAGATCCATGGTTCTGACTGGAGCATTTAACAAACAAGAAATCTTGCCTCTTCTCTCAAAATAATATCTTTAAAAAGTACAAAGATTCAAAGTACATTTATTATCAAAGAATGTATAAATTATACAACCTTGAGATTTGTTTGCTTACAGGCAGTCGCAAAGCAAGGAATCCAAAGGAACACAATTTAAAAAAAAGACCAACCACAATGCGCGCAGAGAAAGAGAGAACAAAACAAATCATGCAATGGAAGTGAGCAGCAACAACAGCAGCATTCCAAACCAAATTGAGTCCTTAAATCCAAAACCTCAGAGCAGCCCAGAGTAGGCCCAAAGCCTTGATAGTCAGTTCACCATATTAATGGGGTAAGTTGCTGCAGATTTCACAGACACAAAGCATAGAAGCTTGGAGTAGTCTCACAGCTTTAGCGTCGCGGTGAGAGGAGCTCCCAATCTATCGGGGCTGGTGTTTAGATTGTCCGACCAGCGGATTGTACCTCATATTAGGACCCAGGCCTCCTTGTGGCAAATCGCCTTGAGCCTAGAACACTCCACCCAGCGATTTGCTTCGGGCTTGGACTTCGCTGCCGAAGAAGCAGTTCTCGACCTTGCCAAGACAGCTCGGCACTTAGAGCGATCCACCCTCGCATACGGGTTAGTTAGGCAGGCATCGGAATTCGTCTGTCTTGTCTTCTCCTCTCTGAATCATTCACTGCAGGCAGCACAGCTCCAACTCCAAGTGTGTCAATTTTGAAGCGCATCAGCAGGGTGCATCTCTGGAATTCGCTTTGCCTTCGCTCGCTTCATTATTTGCGATGATAGCTTACCACAACACTTACAAAAAAAAGTGTTATTAGTAATGTTTTAAATCAAATTCCTTTGTTTTCGAACCACCAGAAAGCTGTCGCGTGCCTTCGGTACCACCATTTTAAATCAGAAGGTTTAAGAATGCAATGTCAATGCCGATCCAAATGCAGACAATTTATTAACATAAACATGAGAAAGTCTGCAGAAACAAGAGAAAATCTGCAGATGCTGGAAATCCAAGCAACACACACAAATGCAGTCCTGCTGAAGGGTTTTGACCCAAAACACCGACTGTACTTTTTTCCATAGATGCTGCCTGGCCTTCTGAGTTCCTCCAGCATTTTGTGTGTGTTGCTTAGAAAGTTTGCAGATGCTGGAAATCCAAAGCAATACACACAAAATGCTGGAGGAACTCAACTTGCCAGGGAGCATCTATGAAAATGAATATATGTTTCGGGCCGAGAACCTCCTTTAGACTTTATAATAAATATGCTGTGGAAGAACATTTGTCCATTTGTCCATTTATCCCATATCTCATCCATCTGTTTCCTAACTTGGAAAGGTCCTTGTAATTCCCGTATTCTTCACAGGTCATAAATTACAGCTGAGGAATGTGATTCATGTGCAGCATGGTCCTATGACCAGCAAGCGTAATAAATGATTTCAGATTGTGTGGTAGGACCAACTGTGAAGCTTTCAGCAAGGAATCTCTATTCACAATAAAGTTTAGAACTATATTTTAACGGCTAGGAAATCAAACATGGAGGTCACACGATACCTGACGAGCTCTAAGATGTACTCTCTTCATCTAGCAATCGATTACAGCTTTCCTTTCTGTGACTGTGCACAGCCAACTCGAGTGAGTAATAATCTACTGGGTTTTGTTCGTTTGTCTGCTTCTACAAAGCCCTGCAGGTTTTTGATGATATGAAAGAGTGTGATGTTCTCTTTTTAAAGATGATACACCCTTTCCAACCTGCCAGCCCTCTGGTTGTTTCTCACAGTCCTGGACAATGATTAGCAAGCATTCTTGGCCTAATCTGTTACCTTTAGGATATTCTAGCTGCTATTTAACTACCCCATAATTAGAATGCTAAGTAACATCCAGAAATTGGGAAAAAAGTATTAGAGATACTCATTTGATAAATATAGTGTCAGGTTCTTATTGTATCTGCAAGTCTTTTGTTAATCTTGTATTAATACTATGAAATTTTTGTTGAAAATTAATTGTTGACATGCATCTCAGGAAGATGGAAGTGTGTAAAGTTAACCTGAGCAAATGGAAAATATCTCTTTCAAGTGTTTTCTGATGGTTATGTTCTGTTGGTTTGCAATATAAGCATGCTAATAATAATAATAATAACAACTAATTTAAAGCCTTTGCCAAATTAAATCAAACTGATTTTTGAGAGAGTTGAGAGCCCTCCATAGTTTAATATTTCCTTGGTGTCACAGTCATGCAAGCAAGTGCTACCCTTAGAAGTGGAACTTAGTACTTTTCCCGCTTCATTAGGCTTGCAATCTCAAAGTTCAAAGTAAATTTATTACCAAAGTACATATATTTCACCATCTACAACCCTGAGATTTCATTTTCTTGTGGGCATAATAAATCGATAATAAAATAATAGCTATAACAGAACCAATGAAAGACCGCACCAACTTGGTCATTCAACCAGTGTACAAAAGACAACAAGCTGTGTGAATACAAAAAGAAAGCAGTGTGTGTGTGTGTGTGTGTGTATATATAAATAAACAAGCAAACAAGCAATAAATACTAAGAACGTGCAATGAAGAGTCCTTGAAAAGAGGCCATAGGTTTGTGAGTATATTTCAGTGATGGGGAAAGTAAAGTTGAGTGAAGTTATCCCCTTTGGTTCAAGAGCCTAATGGTTGAAGGGGAGTAACTGTTATTGAACCTGCTGGTGTGAGTCCTGTTCCTTCTTCCTGATGGCAGCAGTGAGTGGGGACCATCAGCTGGGTGGTAGGGGTCCCTGATGATGGATGCTACCTTCCTGGGACAATGCTTTGTGTAGATGTTCTCTGTGGTGGACTGGGCCACATCCACAACTTTTTGTTGGGTTTTGAAGGATTGCCATCTCAGCTTGCTATCAGTCGAATCATGGACTTATTTTCTTATTAGCCAGCTGAGATCTTCCCCAGCAATTGAAGAAGAAATAATAGCCAGAAACTTAACTTCAAAACATTGTTACGCTAACACTTGATTATCCAATTACACAATAAGCTCCCTGTGTTTCCAGTATTGTTGAACCACAGGGAAACAATAGCATAATTGGATAATCATGTGTTCGGACAAAAGCTACAGCACTGACAGTACCAAGAAACAAATGAACTAAAAGTAAAAAGCTAGGGTTGGTGATCAGTGATGATGTTTCCTGCTGGCCTCACAAAGGTCTACCAGTCTGTGGCATTTCTTACTAGACTTTAGTTTGTGAATCCCTGCCACCAGCTGCTTTATATGTGGCTGGCTGAGCGGTCAGTCATTTAAAGAATCCTTACAGACAAGAAAAATGTTTTACTTAACTTCTGAAACAACATAGAGTGTGCTCAATAAAGACTGGAGTCTACATGTCCTTAAAACATAGAACGTTACTACATACTGTAGCCTCTTCGGCCCACGATGTTGTGCCAACCTCTGAACCTCTTGAGAACCTTGGTTAGTTGGGATTGAGCATGGATGTTGCATCCTACTGTCTGCATTTCAGTCGATCCAGGGCAGTATGATATGGAGAACAAGCTGTAGCCCGTGCAGCTGGCTCTCCTCCTCCACACAGCTGATGAATTGAAAGGAACAGCAGAGATTGATACGGTTTGGCATCAGCCATGTTGCAGGAGTTGCCAGTCAGTGTTGAACTCAATGTAGGACTTCCTTAGGGATGTTAAGCCTACTGCACAATCAATTGGACCCTTCCCTCCAACACTGCCCAAAGCCCTCCATTTTCTTTTCATCTATGTGCCAACCTAAGAGGCTCTTTCTTAAATGTCATAAAGTACACCACCACCCTGGCAGTGTATTCCAGGCATTCACCACTCTCTGTATAATGGAAATAGAAGCTGAATTAAGATTTGAAAATAACAAAAGTAAAAATTCTTGTATTTAAAATGTCAGAAAATGCTAATATACTAAAACTGGATTTGCAAGACCAGGTAATTTGTAAGGAATAATTATTTCTAGTACACTTTTAAAACTGTACTTGAAGTTCACAAGTGTAAGCTATTTAGAGGAATCATGGCAAAATGAGGAATGGATTTCAGCAATTCTATGGAAAAGGTTGTAAAATACACACCCCACTTGGTGAAGCCACACTGGTTCCCTGAGAGAAACCTCAGAATTTCTGCACAGAAATCAATTTAACAGAGCGGCAGTACCAAGGACTGAAAGTTTCAATATTTTTACAGCCTCAAGATCCAGCCCTGAAGGCTCAAATCTACACAGTAAATGTTTTTTTTAAGTTGCTGGGCTTCTGAGCGGTTTGGGATTTTTGTGTAGTACTCTTAATGTCATGTATACATTTTATGTATACTGTAGTACCCTTGGGTACAAGCAGTCTTGAATATGGTTCTGATGGCCGCAGCACATCGCAACTGTGTCAAAGCTTTCCGATGGCATGAGGTGTTACCTTAAAGCAGATGGCAATCCACCATAAAAATACTTTGATCTGAACATGTTCAGATCACTGCACAGATGTAAATTTATGTTCATCTACCTTATAAAATTACTAAATAATCCCCTAATTGCTCTATTCATGTGGGATTGGAAAAGTCTGTAACAGCTCTTTTTTTTCTAAAACATACATTTTATGAATAATAAATGCCGTCAATAAAATCTAGATATGTCGTTATTTTTCACGGTAACAAAGAACTCAATTACATCACATCACTATTATTTCAGCTCCACTCATCCTGTCAGTCCAAGTCTCTTCAATGCCCAGAGCGGACAGTACCACAGATTGGGAACTCTCCATACAGAGCACCAAGCTTTCACGCCTCCCTCAGCAATGAAGCTGGCACCTTGTTGCTTACTATCCCATTGCACGAGTGCACCAGAAGTCCAAGGTGCATCTTCTGCTGAGCTGATGATCTCCTAACAGCAGTTGATGTTTTACTCAGAATCAGGTTTAATGCCATCTGCTGACCAGTGTGACAGGGTGTGCGGAGGTGCAGTGGTTGGAATTGCAGAAGGATTAAAGTATACTATGATTATAGTTGAACATGTATTTAGGAAAGCTGCTGTTGCTACATTGTCTGTTCATTAAAGGGACGTGGGCTTCACAGGTTGAAATGCCACTTAGTGCCCATCCATTATTGCCCTTGTGAAGATGGAGGTGAGCTGTCTGCTTGCACCGTTGCAGTGTTCGGGCTGTGGGTATATCCACAATGATGTTCTGGAGATTGCTTGAGGATTTTGACCAAGCAGCAGTGAGGTTATGGAGATATATGCTTTGGCAATCTGTAGTTCCCACCTGCTTCAAGCAGGCTCCAGTTTACAGGTGCCCAAGAAGAGCGTGGTGACCTTCCTCAGTGAGTATTGCCCAGTTGCACTTACATCCATGGTGATGAAGTGTTTTGAAGGGCAGTGATATAACGTATCAACTCCTGCCTGAGAGGTGTCTTGGCTCCGCTCCCATTTCCCTACTGGAGCAACAGGTCCACAGCAGATGCTACCTCATTGGCTCTTCACATAACCCTGGAACACTGGGACAGCAAAGGTGCACACATCAGGATGCTCTTTATCAATTACAGCTCAGCATTTAATACCATAGTTCCCTCAAAAATAATCAATAAACTCCAGGACCTTGGCCTCAATACCTCCTTGTGCAATTGCATCCTGGATTTCCGCACTTGTAGACCCCAATCATTTCAAATTGGCGCTAACACCTCCTCCACGATCTCCATCAGCCCAGGTGCACCACTGGGCTCTGACCTTAGCTCTCTACTCACCTTACACCTATGACTGTGGCTAAGCACAGCTGCAATATAATATTCAAGTTTGCTGATGTCACCACTGTTGTGGGCCTTGTTAAAGGTGGTGATGAATCAACATAGAGATTGAAAATTTGGCTGATGGTGTCAGGACAACAACCTCTTACTCAATATCAGCAAGACCAAGGAACTAATTGTAGACTTCAGGAGAGGGAAACCAGAGGTTCTTGAGCCAGTCCACATCCAAGGATCAGACGTGGAGAGTGTTAGCATCTTTAAATTCCTGGTGTTACTATTTCAAAGGAGCTGTCCTGGACTGAGCACATAAATGCAATTGTGAAAAAAAAAACAAGGCAGTGCCTCTGCTCCTTAGGGGTCTGCAGAGATTTGGAATGACATCAAAAACTTTGAGGAACTTTGATAGATACATTCTGGAGGGTGTATTGACCGGCTGCATCACAGCCTGGTATGGAAACATCAATGTCATTGAATAGAAAATCCTACAAAAGGTAGTGGATTCAGCCCAGTATATCACAGGTAAAGCCCTCCCAACCACTGAGCACATCGACATGAAGCGCTATCGTAGGAAAGCAGCATCCATCATCAGAGATCCTCACCAGGCAGGTCATGCTCTTTTTTCACGGCTGCCTTCAGGTTGAAGATACAAGAGCCTCAGGACTCTCACCACCAGGATTAAGAACAGTTACTACCCCTCAATCATCAGGCTCTTGAACAGAAGGGGATAACTACACTCACTTACCCATCCATTGAGATCTTCCCAAAACAATGATCTCATTTAAGTTCTCTTTATCGTCATTTCAAAATCTTGTAATTTATTACTATTTATTGGTATTTGCATTTGCACAGTTTGTTGTTTTCTACCCTATACTTGATCTTTCATTGATCCTGTTGTAGTTACTAATCTATAGATTTGCTGAGTATGCCCACAGGGAAATGAATCTCAGGGTTGCATGTGGTGACATATATGAACTCTGGTAATAACATTTACTTTGAACTTCGATATATAATGCAAACTTTTCACTATAACTTGGTACATGTGACAACAATAAACAAATTCCAATTCCAAGTTAGGAGGGCAATTTCCTGGAATTGGTTTCCTCAGGCCTTTGCTGCCCTTGTTCTTGAGGTCATGAGTTTGCAAAATGCTGTCCAAGGAGTCTTTGCGAGTTGCTGCATCAGTGGTGGAATAAGTGAATGGTTGTCAGTGAGGTGCCACTCAAACGGGCTGCTGGCTGAGCCGATTGAGTGCTGAAGCTGCCGTAATCCGAGCAAGTAGAGAGTATCACAAAATATCTTTGACCAAGCCTCGTAAGTGGTGGATAAGCTTCAGAATCAGGATCAGGTTTAATATCACCGGCATATGTTGTGAAATTTGTTAACTTAGCGGCAGCAGTGTGATGCAATACATGATAATATAGAAAAATTAAGTAAATAAATTACAGAAAATGTATATAATATAATAGCTAAATTAAAAATTGTGCAAAAACAGAAATAAGTATCGCAAAAAAATGTAATGAGGTAGTGTTCATTCAGCAATTTGACGGCAGAGGGGAAGAAGTTGTTTCTGGATCATTGAGTGTGTCTTCAGGCTCCTGTAGCTCCTTCCTGATAGTAGCAATGATCTTATTGAATGGCGGGGCAGGCTCGATGGGCCAGATGGCTTACTCCTGCTCCTATTTCTTATGTTCTTATGTTATAGATCATAGAACATAGAAAAGTACAGCACAGTACAGGCCCTTCAGCCCACAATGTTGTGCCGACCCTCAAAGCCTGCTTCCCATATAAGCCCCCACCTTAAATTCCTCCATATACCTGTCTCGTAGTCTCTTAAACTTCACTAGTGTATCTGCCTCCACCACTGACTCAGGCAGTGCATTCCACGCACCAACCACTCTCTGAGTAAAAAAACCTTCCTCTAATATCCCCCTTGAACTTCCCACTCTTTACCTTAAGGCCATGTCCTCTTGTATTGAGCAGTGGTGCCCTGGGGAAGAGGTGCTGGCTATCCACTCTATCTATTCCTCTTATTATCCTATTATTATAATGAGAAGAGGGCATAACCTGGGTGACGAGAGTCCTTAATGATGGATGCTGCCTCTTTAAGGCATTGCATGTTGAACATGTCCTGGATGCTGAGGCAGCTAGTGCCCATGATGGAGTGGACTGAGTTTACAACTTTCTGCAGCTTATTTCAATCCTGTGCAGTGGCCTCCACCCTGTACCAGACAGTGATGCAGCCAGTTACAATGCTCTCCACAGTATAACTGTAAAATGTTGTGAGTTGTGTGTCTTTGGTGATATACCACACCATTTTATGAGTTAAGACATGAATTATTTGCTGCAGGATTCCTAACCCCGGAGCAGATTTGGTAAATGGTGACTCCAGTTCAGTTTCTGGTCAATGATAACCCTCTGCGTATGGATAGTAATGTCATTGAAGGTCAATGGCTGATAGCTGAGTTTTCTCTTGCTAGTTAATTCATGATGTACCGTATTTTCAGATGTTAAATTCGTTAGCTAATCAGCCATTAACAGCAGAATTTAGGATTAAACTGGGGGACTGCTGGGCAGCATTGCTCGAAGGGCAAGAAGGGCATATTCCACTCCATATGGCAATAAAATCAATAAAATACTCGTGGCATATATTGTGTGTGTGTGTGTGTGTGTGTGTGTGCGCGCGTCCACACAGTCGCATGCAAAAGTTTGGGCACCCCTGGTCAAAATTTCTTTTACTGTGAATAGCTAAGTGAGTAAAAGATGACCTGATTTCCAAAAGGCATAAAGTTAAAGATGACACATTTCTTTAATATTTTAAGCAAGATTACTTTTTTATTTCTATCTTTTATACTTCCAAAATAATAAAAAAGGAAAAAGGCCTGAAGCAAAGGTTTGGGCACCCTGCGTGGCCAATACTTTGTAACACCCCCTTTGGCAAGTATCACAGCTTGTAAATGCTTTCTGTAGCCAGTGAAGATTCTTTCAATTCTTGTTTGGGGGAATTTCGCCCATTCTTCCTTGCAAAAGGCTTCTAGTTCTGTGAGATTCTTGGGCTGTCTTGCATGCACTGCTCTTTTGAGGTCTGTCCACAATTTCCGATGATGTTTAGGTTGGGGGACTGTGAGGGCCATGGCAAAACCTTCAGCTTGCGCCTCTTGAGGTAGTCCATTGTGGATTTTGAGGTGTGTTTGGGATAATTATCCTGTTGTAGAAGCCATCCTCTTTTCATCTTCAGCTTTTTTTTACAGATGGTGTGATGTTTGCTTGTGTTATTTAATTGAATTCATTCTTCCCTCTAGCAGTGAAATGTTCCCTGTGCCACTGGCTGCAACACAAGCCCAAAGCATGATCGATCCACCCCTGTGCTTAACAGTTGGAGAGGTGTTCTTTTCATGAAATTCTGCACCCTTTTTTCTCCAAACATACCTTTGCTCATTGTGGCCAAAAAGTTCTATTTTAACTTCATCAGTCCACAGGACTTGTTTCCAAAATGCATCAGGCTTGTTTAGATGTTCCTTTGCAAACTTCTGACGCTGAATTTTGTGGTGAGGACGCAGGAAAGATTTTCTTCTGATGGCTCTCCCATGAAGGTCATATTTGTGCAGGTGTCGCTGCACAGTAGAACAGTGCACCACCACTCCAGAGTCTGCTAAATCTTCCTGAAGGTCTTTTGCAGTCAAACGGGGGTTTTGATTTGTCTTTCTAGGAATCCTATGAGCAGTTCTCTCGTAAAGTTTTCTTGGTCTTCTAGACCTCAACTTGACCTCCACCGTTCCTGTTAACTGCCATTTCTTATTTACATTACGAACTGAGGAAATGGCTACCTGAAAACGCTTTGCTATCTTCTTATAGCCTTCTCCTGCTTTGTGGGCATCCTTTATTTTAATTTTCAGAGTGCTTGGCAGCTGCTTAGAGGAGCCCATGGCTGCTGATTGTTGGAACAAGGTTTGAGGAGTCAGAGTATTTATAAAGCTTTGAAAGTTGCATCACTTGGCCTTTCCTAACGATGACTGTGAACAAACTATAGCCCTAACAAGCTAATTAAGGTCTGAGACCTTGGTAAAAGTTATCTGAGAGCTCAAATCTCTTGTGGTGCCCAAATTTGCATGGGGCTCCTTTCCTTTTTTTCACTCTAAAATTGTACAAAACAAAAATTAAACACAAATCTTGCTTAAAATGTTGAAAAGAGTGTTTCATCTTTAATTTTATGACTTCATATTCTACTCACTTAACTATTCACAGTAACAGAAATTTTGACTGGGGTGCCCAAACTTTTGCACGCCACTGTGTATGTATGTGTATATGAGTGTGTGTATGTGTGTGTGTGTGTGTGTTTATGTGTATATATAGGTGGAAAGATTAAAAAGAGTATCCTTTAATATTTTTAAACCACTTTGAGTTTCATACATTGAAGAAATGTTGCCAAGAGGAGCAGAAATTAGATGTGTACTTGAGGTGTTTTAATTTACGTGCAATTAGAAGGGAAGGTGGACTTTGTCAGGCTGGGAGTTATTTGTCCAAATGCTGCCTCCTGAGCTCTGATTTTTTTCTGATTAATAATCGGTTTCATCAGTGCCATTTTTCTGGTTCATCCCCCACTAGCACCACCTCTATTTTGACAACTTCTTCCATAATATTTATTGTGCTGGTTGAATTTAGTTGGTGTACATGACATTACACTGTTCTGTCTTTGTTTACTTTATTCCTAATAGAATGAGCCCAGAGTCCAATGGCTCAGTAAACTGAGTGTCCATTGACCCAACTATGGTAGGACCTCATTGCTTGTCAACAGAAAGAGTGCTCCTGTTCCCCTTCCTCCATAGCAGTAATCTCAAGTCAATTAGACACTGGTTTGTGGCCACTGTCTTCAGTGTGGATAAAGAAATTCTTCTCATTTTCTTTATTCCAGTGTCCCATAATTATAATCTCTAGTTATCAGAAGTTTTAGAAAATATTAACATCAGTGCAAGGCAAACTGGTTACCATAGGAACACACACAAAATGCTGGAGGAACTCAGCAGGTCAGGCAGCGTCTATGGAAATGAATAGACAGTTGAGGTTTCAGGCCGAGGCACTTCTTCAGGGATGGAAAGAAAGGAGGAAGAATAAAAAGGTGGGGGCAGGGGAAGGGGGGGTAGCTAGAATGTAATAGGTGAAGCTAGGTGGGTAGGAAAGGTCAAGGGCTGAAGATGATGGAATCTGATCGGAGAGGAGAGTGGGCCATAGGAGAAAGGGAAGGAGGAAGAGACCCAGGGGGGAGTGAAAAGAGGTGAAAAGGCCAGAGGTGGGGAATAGAAGAAGGGAAGAGGATGGAAAATAGTTACCAATTTTCAATGGGCTATATAAGGATTGGCCATCTTGTTTAGTGGGGGAAAATATGGTTTCTATGAAGAATGTGGTCTGACCAAGACGATGCTTTTCTTTTATGCTCAGTGTTAATTCAAGGTTTATCCCATGCTAATTTGGTATGAGCCTGTGCTCCCGAAGTGTATACAGCTTAAATGACTGAGTAATAAGCTTAGATGGTAAAGCATTTTTTAGAGCTCTGCTACATAGTTGACTGGCTGCTTTGAAGCTGAAACAAAACAGGTTGCGTAACAAATTAAAACATTAATTGAATACGTCAGTGGAATTCAGTCTAGTGCCATGCATATTTCTTATCACTAATTCAAATAGTATTTCAAGTTTCATCTTGTATCTCTCTAAAAGGCATTTTTTCACGATAAGTGATCTCGGCACGGTATCTGTGTACTTCAAAGGGAAAGTAAGTAACTAGCATTTATTTTTCCCTTGTTCCTCCGTGTAATTATGCTGAAAGTTTGTTTTCTTGGTGGTTTCTTATTCCTCCGATCAGAACACTTTATTATTACTGACCCATGTAAATGGCATAAATAATGCAACCTCAAATCACCTTTATTACCCAATTTACATGAGTGAAAAAGGTACGATGTGTTTACAGCAATATTGTATCATCACACAAATATAAGATGAGCATGAATTCAATATGTGTGAATGTAATTATTTGACTGGAGGAATTATAAATCCTCGAAATAAAGTAAATAAGTAATGATAGGGAAGAATGACACTTGGTTTCATTCTGAACAGTTTTAAGTAGATCAACACACGCAAAATGCTGGAAGAACTCAGTATGTCAGCAGCATGTATGGAAATAAATAAACAGGCAGCGTTTCAGACTGAGACCCTTGTTCACGACTGGGAATGAAGGGAGAAGACGCTAGAATAAAAAGGTGGGGAGAAGAGAAGGAGGATAGCTAGAGGGTGATGAGTGAAGCCAGGTGGGTGGGAAAAGTGAAGGACAGGAGAGGAAGGAATCTGATAGGAGAAGAGAGTAGATGAAGCAACTTCTCTTTCATCAGAATGTGTATGATTCTGATATCAGCTCAAGAGTTAGAGCCATGACAAGTCCTTTCGAAGAATGCACTGGAAACTTATTACTTCTCATTACACTGAAACATGTAATGCTGGTGATGTTGAACTAGCAGTTTTCCTAGAATATTGTATGTTACTGCTTTTTAATAATCAAGCAGATTTCAATTTCACTTTTATGTAAGATGGAAAAGCTTTTGGAAAGCCCAGTGAGTTCAAAGAGAGTGCAAGAACTGGGTCCCCAGTGAATTTAGAGGGAATGTGGGAACAGCATCCACACAGCCGGATTCCAAACAATTAGGATTTCAGAATAATTGGATTGGAGCTTTGTTGTGAGAATAAGGCAGAATCTATTTGAGTAGCACACATGCTGTAACTGACAGGGTCTTTTCATCATGATTTCATTTTGTGAACTACAGGTAACATAATATAAACTGGAAACAGAAATTTCTGTAAATACTCAGCAGGCCAGCTAACACTGGTGAGGGGAAAATGAGAGCTCACACTAGAAGTTTATTAGCTTCTAATAGAACTTTGGAAGATTAGAAGTCAAATGCATTTTAAATTGCAAAGAAAGGAAACAATGTAAGAGGGGATGTCTTAAAACATTCTTTACTTCGAAGTATTCCTAGTTCGAATGGAAGATCATCAACCTAAAATTATCTTCATTTCTTCCTGACCTCCTGAGCATCTTCAGCAGTTTCTGTCTTTATTTCAGATTTTGAGCAGTTGCAGCTTTTTTAAAAAAAACTCTGGTTACTATATATATATATATATAATACACACACACACACACACACACACACACACACACACACACACATACATATACACACATATACAGTATATAATACTGTGCAAAAGTCTGAGGGGCACACAAACACACAAACAAACTAAGGTTGCCTAAGTCATTTGCACAGTACTATATTTGTCAACATCGGAGAAGGTGGCGTGGAGAGCAAGTTTGTAAATCTGTTGGGAGGAAAAGGTGTTGGGAATGGTGAGGGTAGAGTGCTGTGTAAGGGGTGAGAAACGGGTAACCGAGAAGGACTGCAGGGTTGGGGGGGTGTGTTGGTGTGGGTTCAGACACATCCAGCCCTGAGACACCAGACAAGGTCATTTGATTCCAAACAACTGGTTTATTGATCATTACAGAAAGTCTCTCTGTTGCTTCCTGCTCCCTTCCCCCTTGCCCAACCATGATTCCCCTCTCCCTGCCCCCTTCCCACTCTCAGTCCACAATTGAGACCCAGATCAGAATCAGGTTTATCATCACTCTCATATGTGATGAAATTTGTTTTTGTTTCACAGCAGCAGTACAATGCAAAGCATAAAATTACTGCAGTACTGTGCAAAGGTCTTGGGTGCCCTAGCTATTTATGTGGGCCTAAGACTTGGCACCGTGCTGTAGCTCCAGCTAACTATAGTTAGTGGAAGATGGTTCAAATTATGTGTAAAATTGTTCACGGCCATTAAAGTCAATAAGGATGATAGGCATATTGAAGGGTGGGAGTGTGGAATTTGCAATTATCTGAAGCAATGTTTTAGTCTACTTTGAGGATTAAGTTTTTTTTCTTGGATATTATTGTTTCTCCGATATGGAAAATCGGAAGAAAACAGTCTGCGAGGGAAGGAACAACACAGAAGCTTTTCTCTATTCATACATGATTAATTATTTTACCTTCTGTTAGAACTAGATAGATATATCTATTGGTTAGAGCTATCACTAACGTGCAAATTATCCAATATTTGGTATATATCTTTCCATATATTAATATGGTATGGTGTGATATCATTAGCATATCAGTTGGTGTGGTGTTGGAAATTGTGCCCCTGTGATACATCAGGGTAAATTCCATCATCCTCAGCAACTTCAACAGACCGAAGTTGCCATTCTTAACTATGAATTGATCCTAATCTGACTAGCTGCCATTTTCAATCTACCTGTCAAAATATTTGAACTTTCAGAACGTGTGGTGATTTAAATCTTTCATGGAATATTTCTCTGAATCCTCATAAAAGTAAGCTGCTCACTACTCACATTTAAGTTCAGTTTGGCAAAATGATATGTGAAACTGCTGAAAAGTTGAACAAGACCCTGCATGTATATATGCTTTGTATCATTACAGAAACTTGGCTGGTACCAGGGCAGGAATGGATTCTCAATATTCCTGGATTTCAGTGCTTTAAAAGGGATAGAGAGGGCGGAAAAAGGGGAGGAGGGGTGGCATTACTGGTCAGGGATACTATTACAGCTACAGAAAGGGTGGGTAATAAAGCAGGATCCTCTTTTGAGTCAATATGGGTGGAAGTCAGGAACAGGAAGGGAGCAGTTACTCTACTGGTGGTATTCTATAGGCCCCCTGGTAGCAGCAGAGATACAGAGGAGCAAATTGGGAGGCAGATTTTGGAAAGGTGCAAAAATAACAGGGTTGTTATCATGGGTGACTTTAACTTCCCTAATATTGATTGGCACCTTATTAGTTCCAAGGTTTTAGATGGGGCAGAGTTTGTTAAGTGTGTCCAGGATGGATTCCTGTCACAGTGTGTGGACAGGCCGACCAGGGGGAATGCCATACTAGATCTAGTACCAGGTCGTGAGCTGGGTCAGTTCACAGATCTCTCAGAGGGTGAGCATCTGGGGGACAGTGACCACCGCTCCCTGGCCTTTATAATTATCATGGAAAAGGATAGAATCAAAGAGGACAGGAAAATTTTAAATTGGGGAAAGGCAAATTATGAGACTATAAGGCTAGAACTTGCGGGTGTGAATTGGGATGATGTTTTTGCAGGGAAATGTACTATGGACATGTGGTCGATGTTTAGAGATCTCTTGCGAGATGTAAGGGATAAATTTGTTCCGGTGAGGAAGATAAAGAATGGTAGGGTGAAGGAACCATGGGTGACAAGTGAGGTGGAAAATCTAGTCAGGTGGAAAAAGGGAGCATACATGAGGTTTAGGAAGCAAGGATCAGATGGGTCTATTGAGGAATATAGGGAAGCAAGAAAGGAGCTTAAGAAGGGGCTGAGAAGAGCAAGAAGGGGGCATGAGAAGGCCTTGGCGAGTAGGGTAAAGGAAAACCCCAAGGCATTCTTCAATTATGTGAAGAAAAAAAGGATGACAGGAGTGCAGGTAGGACCGATTAGAGATAAAGGTGGGAAGATGTGCCTGGAGGCTGTGGAAGTGAGCGAGGTCCTCAATGAATGCTTCTCTTCGGTATTCACCAATGAGAGGGAACTTGATGATGGTGAGGACAATATGAGTGAGGTTGATGTTCTGGAGCATGTTGATATTAAGGGAGAGGAGGTGTTGGAGTTGTTAAAATACATTAGGACAGATAAGTCCCCGGGGCCTGACGGTATATTCCCCAGGCTGCTCCACGAGGCGAGAGAAGAGAATGCTGAGCTTCTGGCTAGGATCTTTATGTCCTTGTTGTCCACGGGAATGGTACCGGAGGATTGGAGGGAGGCGAATGTTGTTCCCTTGTTCAAAAAAGGTAGTAGGGATAGTCCGGGTAATTATAGACTAGTGAGCCTTACGTCTGTGGTGGGAAAGCTGTTGGAAAAGATTCTTAGAGATAGGATCTATAGGCATTTAGAGAATCATGGTCTGATCAGGGACAGTCAGCATGGCTTTGTGAAGGGCAGATCGTGTCTAACAAGCCTGATAGAGTTCTTTGAGGAGGTGACCAGGCATATAGATGAGGGTTGTGCAGTGGATGTGATCTATATGGATTTTAGTAAGGCATTTGACAAGGTTCCACATGGTAGGCTTATTCAGAAAGTTAGAAGGCATGGGATCCAGGGAAGTTTGGCCAGGTGGATTCAGAATTGGCTTGCCTGCAGAAGGCAGAGGGTGGTGGTGGAGGGAGTACATTCAGATTGGAGGATTGTGATTAGTGGTGTCCCACAAGGATCTGTTCTGGGACCTCTACTTTTGGTGATTTTTATTAACGACTTAGATGTGGGGGTAGAAAGGTAGGTTGGCAAGTTCACAGACAACACAAAGGTTGGTGGTGTTGTAGATAGTGTAGAGGATTGGCAAAGATTGCAGAGAGACATTGATAGGATGCAGAAGTGGGCTGAGAAGTGGCAGATGGAGTTCAACCCGGAGAAGTGTGAGGTGGTACACTTTGGAAGGACAAACTCCAAGGCAGAGTACAAAGTAAATGGCAGGATACTTTGTAGTGTGGAGGAGCAGAGGGATCTCGGGGTACATGTCCACAGATCCCTGAAAGTTGCCTCACAGGTGGATAGGGTAGTTAAGAAAGCTTATGGAGTGTTAGCTTTCATAAGTTGAGGGATAGAGTTTAAGAGTCGCGATGTAATGATGCAGCTCTATAAAACTCTGGTTAGGCCACACTTGGAGTACTGTGTCCAGTTCTGGTCACCTCACTATAGGAAGGATGTGGAAGCATTGGAAAGGGTACAGAGGAGATTTACCAAGATGCTGCCTGGTTTAGAAAGTATGCATTATGATCAGAGATTAAGGGAGCTAGGGCTTTACTCTTTGGAGAGAAGGAGGATGAGAGGAGACATGATAGAGGTGTACAAGATAATAAGAGGAATAGATAGAGTGGATAGCCAGCACCTCTTCCCCAGGGCACCACTGCTCAATACAAGAGGACATGGCTTTAAGGTAAGGGGTGGGAAGTTCAAGGGAGATATTAGAGGAAGGTTTTTTACTCAGAGAGTGGTTGGTGCGTGGAATGCACTGCCTGAGTCAGTGGTGGAGTCAGATACACTAGTGAAGTTTGAGAGACTACTAGACAAGTATATGGAGGAATCTAAGGTGGGGGCTTATATGGGAGGCAGGGTTTGAGGGTCGGCACAACATTGTGGGCTGAAGGGCCTGTACTGTACTGTACTATTCTATGTTCTGTGTTCTATGTTCTATATGGAAACTGCAGTTAAATAAATTGTTTAGAATTGTACCACTTAAACCTTTGTAAAAGATGTTAAAAATAAAACTCAACTTTGTGAAAGTAACTAGCTCAGTGAATATATACACTACATAAGTTGAAAATAATTTTTTCCCCAGGATGAAAATTTCATATAGCATAGGTCATTGCTTTAAGATGCGAGGGGGAAAGTTTAAAGGAGCTTTTACAGGTGGCTGGAATGCACTGCCGGAGGAAGTGATGGACGTAGGTATGATCACAACCTTTAAGAGGCATTTTGGTGGACAGAAAATGGAAGAATATCAACTCTGTGCAGGCATTTGTGTAAAATAAATCGGCATAATATTCGGCTTGTCCTGGGTGTGACTCTAAACTGCAACCGGAGATGAGGCTCTGATTGGGGACTTTCAGAGCTTTGGGGAAAGTGGAGCTATCCCTTAGTCATTCATTGCTCCCAGGGCCACTTTGACCCAGAACGGTAGCACCTGCAAGGGTTCCTGCTCAGGATATGAGCGAAGGTCAACGGTGGATCAGGCAGGTTCAGTAACTGAACTTATGATGGAGTAGACGGATGAGCTACGACCTCAAATGACAACGGCTATAGTACAGGCAGATGAACATTTGGGAAGAGAAATGGCGATTTCTTCAGTTCGCCCAACGGAAGGCAAAAGCAAACCACCGTTGCTAAATACTAGGTTTCCTAGAATCTATTTGCTAAGAAAACCATGGTCAAAATCACAAAGTGTATCACACAACAACAGCATCAAGAGGATCTTCAAGACAATTCTGAAGATGCTTTGCTCACTAGGGTTGATTCTGGGCAGCAGGGGATCCCCGACTGTCATCAAGCTACTGCTCATAAAATTCAAGTAACACAAAAGAAAATTATTGCCACTTGGAATGTAAGAACTCTATATCAGGCAGGAAAATTGGACAATGGGATAAATAAAATAGAAAGACTAAAAATTAACATCATGGGAATTAGCTAAGTTTGTTGGACAGGTGCTGGAACATTCAGAATAGAAATAAAACACTAATTTATTCTTGTGGAACATCCCATACTAATGGAGCAGGAATTCTTATGGATGAAAACATGGCAAAAAGTGTTTTAGGACATTGGGCAATATCAAAAAGAGTGCTCCTTGTTAGATTCAGAGGACAACCATTTGATTTAGCAATTAAACAGGTATATGCACCAACGACAGCTGGAACAAATGAGGATATAGATAAATTCTATACCTGTGTTATCTGAAATCTTTTCTGTATATGTTTATTAACAATAAGATCATTCCAATCTCTTTGTATCAACATTGTTATTTTGTTTATAACTTTGGAAAAATTAATAAAAAGATTTAAAAAGAAAGAAAGATAAATTCTATGAAGAGCTTGAACAAGCAAAGAATGGATGCAAATCTCAAGATATTGTTATTGTCATGGGAGATCTTAATGCTAAAGTAGGACAAGGTGCTGATGGAAATTTTAGACTAGGGGAAAGAAATGAAAGAGGCGAGAAATGAGTAGAATGGTGCAAGATCAGGACATTATGAATACCTACTTTAAAAACCATCCAAGACGCTTGTGGACCTGGAAGAGTCCAGGTGATAACACCAGAAATCAAATTGACTTTATTAGTATAAACCAAAGATTTAGAAACTCAGTGACTCAATGCAAAACATGTCTAGGTGCAGACTGTAATAGTGACCGTAGTCCAGTAACAAGTCATGTAAAAGTAAAACTTAAGTCAGTTTTTATTGTCATTTCGACCATAACTGCTGGTACAGTACACAGTAAAAACGAGACAACATTTTTCAGGACCATGGTGCTACATGAGACAATACAAAGACTACACTGAACTACGTAAAACAACACAAAAACTACACTAGACTACAGACCTATCCAGGACTGCATAAAGTGCACAAAGCAGTGCAGGCATTACCATAAATAATAAACAAAACAATAGGCACAGTAGAGGGCAGTAGGTTGGTGTCAGTCCAGGCTCAGGGTAGTGAGGAGTCTCATGGCCTGGGGGAAGAAACTGTTACATAGTCTGGTCGTGAGAGCCCAAATGCTTTGGTGCCTTTTGCCAGATGGCAGGAGGGAGAAGAGTTTGTATGAGGGGTGTGTGGGGTCCTTCATAATGCTGTTTGCTTTGCAGATGCAGCGTGTGGAGTAAATGTCTGTTATGGCGGGAAGAGAGACCCCGATGATCTTCTCAGCTGACCAAAAGAAACTAAAGAAAAAACTAAAGAAGCAAAAAGCTGAACAATCCCTTGATTGCTCGCAATTAATTAAAGAAGGAAACTTGAAACAAAAATTTACAATTGAAGTAAGGAATAGATTTCAAAGTCTAGAAATAGAATCTGTTGAAGATTATAGCAATCATGTAGAAACGAAGTTTAACTCTGAAACACACACAAGATGCGGGTAGAACACTGCAGGCCAGGCAGCATCTATAGGAAGAGGTACAGTCGACGTTTCGGGCCGAGATCCTTTCTCAGGACTAACTGAAAGAAACGTCGACTGTACCTCTTCCTATAGATGTTGCCTGGCCTGCTGTGTTCTACCAGCATTTTGTGTGTGTTGCTTGAATTTCCAGCATCTGCAGATTTTTTCGTGTTTGCGTTTTTAACTCTGAAAGATTCCTTGGTAGAATCAGCAAAGTCAGTGATTCCTAAAAAAGAAAAAAGCACAAAGAATAAATGGATGACAGATGAAATCAAAAATCTACTGGAAGAAAGGAGACTGAAGAAAGCAAATCCTATAGAATATAAGTCCTTAGATAAAAAAGTTAAAAGCTTATGTCAAAAAGTCAGGGAAGAATGGTTAAACCAGGAATGTGAGCAACTAGAAAGAATGCCTATACTGATCCAAAAACATTACATCAACAAATCAAGAATATTACTGGTAAAAAATATTTGAAAGCAAAGGATGGTACCATTATCATGGAAAAAGATGAGATTTTGAACAGATGGACTGTGTAAATTCGGGAATTGTTTGAAGGCAATCGAGGCGAAAAACCAGAAATTAAGAAGAACATTGAAGGTCCAAGTATTTTAAAATCTGAAGTTCGTAATGCTTTAAATAAGATGAAGAAAGGAAAGGCAGCAGGTCCTGATGAATTAGTAATAGAACAAATTAATCGCCCTTGAAGATTATGGAATTGAAAAACCTACTGATATAATCAATGACATTTATGAGACTGGAATAATACCAGAAGAGATGAAAAAAATCAGTATTTATCACTCTTCCTAAGAAAGCTGGAGCCATAGAATGTGAATTACATAGGACCATAAGTTTAATGAGTCATATCACTACGATACTTCTAAGAATTTTGATGACAAGAGCTAGAAGTAAGATAAAAGCTGAAATGGGTAAAGAACAATGTGGTTTTGTGAAAGACAAAGGTACAAGAAATGCGATATTGATGTTAAAGATACTATCAGAACGAGCTATTCAAGTGCAAAGAGATTTGTTTGTTTGTTTTATTAACTACACAAAAGCATTTAATAAAGTGAGGCACAATAAGTTATTTGAAATATTACAGGAAACTCTAGATCTAGATTTGAAAGACCTCCGCCTAATCAGAAATCTGTACTGGGAACAAACTGCCGCTGTAAGAATAGATGGGGAAGTCAGTCAGTTTACGAAAATCAAGGGAGGCGTAAGACAAGGGTGTGTTTTCTCCCCGATTTGTCTAATGTGTACAGTGAAACAATATTACAAAAAATAAGAGATATCTTGGGAATCAAAGTTGGCAGTGAAAACATCAATAATTTTAGATATGCGGATGACACTGTGCTACTTGCAAGTACGGAGGAAGAACTACAAAACTTAATTGATATAGTTGTTGAAGAAAGTGCAAAAATTGGTCTATCTATCAATTACAAAAAGACAATGTATGGTGATATCCAGAAAGAAGGAGAATCCTATCTGCAGGCTGAGATTAAACGGGGAAGACACAAAACACGTACAGAACTTTTGCTACTGAGGAAGCTGGGTGACATCAGATGGCAGGTGCGACATGGACATCAAAAGAAGAATAGGGATGGCAAAAGACACCTTTACGAGAATGAAGAGTATACTGACCAACACTAAACTAGGCATGACAACCCACCTCAGAGTACTGAAATGTTACGTTTATCCAGTTATGTTATATGGCTCAGAATGTTGGACAATATCTAGTAACATGAGGAAACGAATTGAAGCAGCAGAGATGTGGTTTTTGAGGAGGAAGCAAAGAATATCATGGATGATACAAATATCTAATGAGGATGTCATGAACAGAGCAAACACAAAAGGAAAAATAATGTATGGGATCATGAAAAGGCAACGTGACTTCATTAGACATGTGATTAGGAAAGAGGAGTTAGAATGCATGGTAATTATGGGAAAGATTGAAGGGAAGAAAGCAAGAGGAAGGCAAAGACAAATGATGATGGAGGCAGCAGCCAGAGAACTGGAAATGAATACCAATGAATTGATCCACTTAAGCCGAAACAGGAGTGTGTGTGCCATGGCAGTGAAAGCTCCATCTGGGCACGGCACCTGATGAGGGTGATGATAGTTGGCACAGGAGGGCCTGTTCCTGTTCTGTATTGTTCTCCATTCACGTTGTAAGAATAGGAAGGGAACCGGGTGTAATATTTCCACAGTTTTCTAATCACACTAATGCATTGTATTTCTAGAAAGCAAATCCTGCTAATATAACTGTGTTACCAATTGACTAGTCAACATTTTCCAGGGAAGGGTGGATAGTTGATTGGCAAAAGGACTATTAAGATCAGTTGAAAAGGCAAAAGTCTGAATCATCAACTTCAGCGGAGAGTGGATGCTTTTGTTAAATTCAGTAAGATCTGGCTGCATTTGAGGATAGAGAACCATGTAAAGCTGATTTGTAGGAAGCCTTGGGGTGACAGTCCCGCTCGGATAAATTGTCTTTTTAGGTACATTGCTGTTCAGTTTGCCACATAAAGAATGGCCTGCTGGGTAAGGCTGCTGCCTGTGGATTATATACCGGTATGAAATGGTAACTTTGAAAGCAGTGGAGGCTAAAAGGAAAGTGGTGACTATCTCAAAGAGATCTGAGTGGAGATGATGGAACTGCGTGCAACGTGGAAACACTCTTGTAGGAAAGCAGCATCCATCATCAATGATACTCACCACCCAGGCCTTGCTCTTTTCTCGCTGCTCCCATCCAGTAGAAGGTACAAGAGTCTCAGGATTCACACCACCAGGTTCAAGAACAGTTACTACCCTTCACCTGCCCATATATTGAGATGTCCCACAACCAATTATCTCAAGTTAAGGGCTATTTATTTGCATTTGCACAGTTTGTTGTCTTCTGTACTTGATCTTTCAGTGAATCTTGCTGTAGATACTATTCTATAGATTTACTGGGCATGTCCACGGGAAAATGAATCTCGGTTGTATGTGGTGACATATAATATATGTACTCTGATAATAAAATTTACTTTGAACTTTGAACTTTACTTTAACTTTTTTCCCCCCTTTGTTATTTTTCTACCCAAACTTTCCATGATGTTTACAGGTTCCTATTTGATCTGCTCTAATAAATGGGGCAAGGTAGCAAGGTCTACCATGGAACTTTGAGAAATGTTTTAAATTTAAATCGAAGCATCACTTTCAGAAGAGTCGACTGTAAATCAAAAATAAATCTTTAAAGACTAGGTTGTGAATTAAAACAGATTAAATTATTTTATTTAATGAGTAAAGAAATAAAATTATTGCTGCTTTCTCCACAATTTTCTTTAAAATACTGTATATTTTGCAGGATCCATCGTGCCATAGGTAAAACACTTGTTGTTTAGCAAGTAATAAAATATTCTTGTAGAGATATGTTGACAGTTATGGTATCATTGTTGACCATTTGATATTCTGCACATTTCATGACACAGTTTGGGACCTTTGGATCTACAGTAAAGCACCGATAATCTTTTCAGACATCCTGACACTTCAGTAATTGTCTAATCAGTGATGTTCCGCCTGCTCTCCAGTTTCTGAGCTCTTCTGAAATTCACCATGGCCTTGCTCCACAAGGAAGTCCTATGTTCAACGGAAAACTTATTTATAATACTGTGTAACAGCTTTAAAAAGTTGATTTAAAGTGTGGGTATGGAGTACCATCCATTAATTCAGAAACCCTGTCAGTCAGACCCCAGCAATGGGGTCGCACGGTAGTCAAGTGGTTGGCATAACACTTTACAGTACCAGCACCCCTGGTTCAATTCCCGCCACTGCCTGTAAAGAGTTTGTATGTTCTCCTCATGACCACATGTGTTTCCTGTGGGTGCTCTGGTTTCTCCTCCCACAGACCAAAGACATACTGGTTGTTAGGTTAATTGGTCATTGTACATTGTCCTGTGATTAGGCTAGGGTTAAATCGGGGATTGCTGGGCGGCGCAGCTCCTACAGCCAGAAGAGCCTATTCAGCACTGAATCTCAATAAATAAATAGATAGATTGATTTCTATCTTATCAGTCAATCAATCAATCCTGGTTGTGCCAGATTTTCCCATGGTAACACATTATCTATTTAACAAAGAAAGTATCTGGCCCTGTTTCACCACTGAAGGTGTTAGGTTAATGGGTAAGGAAATAACAATATTTTATTTGTGACAATATATGAATTTTATTGAAATATGCCTTAACACTAAATACCTACCTACTCAATATTCCAAAATTTGGTTTAAAAATTAGGAATTCAACAACTGAAGTTGTTGATGGTGCTCAGAATTAGGAAGTAGTTAGGTGTGACCAGATAAATATCAACCACACTTAACATTATGGAGCTATGCATACGTAAAAATGCAAAGGCTCAAATAATCTAAATCGCACAGGATTCTTGATGGTACTGGATTGTAAGGTTTCCTGGAGTATTGGATGTTATTCTTTTATATATAATATAAAAGGTTCAAAAAACTAGGTAATGATAGAGATCTAGAAGATTATAAGGCTAGCAGGAAGGAGTTTAGGAATGAAATTAGGAGAGCCAGAAGGGGCCATGGGAAGGCCTTGGCAAACAAGATTAAAGAAAACCCCAAGGCATTCTACAAGTATGTGAAGAGCAAGAGGATAAGACATGAGAGAATATGAGCAAAATGTGACATTGGAAAAGTGTGTATGGAACCGGAGGAGATAGCAGAGGTACTTAATGAATACTTTGCTTCAGTATTCACTACAGAAAAGATCTTGGCGATTGTAGGGATGACTTAGAGCAGATTGAAAAGCTTGAGCATATAGACATTAAGAAAGAGGATGTACTGGAGCTTTTGGAAAGCATCAAGTTGGATAAGTCTCCAGGACCGGACAAGATGTACCCCAGGCTACTGTGGAAGGTGAGGGAGGAGATTGCTGAGCCTCTGACAATGATCTTTGCATCATCAATGGGGATGGGGGAGGTTCTCGAGAATTGGGGGGCTGTGGATGTTGTTCCCTTATTCAAGAAAGGGAGTTGAGATGGCCCAGGAAATTATAGACCAGTGAGTCTTACTTCAGTGATTGGTAAGTTTATGGAAAAGATCCTGAGCGGCAGGATTTATGAACAGTTGGAGAGGCATAATATAATTAGGTATAGTCGGCATGGCTTTGTCAAAGGCAGGTCATGTCTTACGAGCCTGATTGTTGAGGATGTGACTAAACATGCTGATGAAGGTGGAGCAGTAGATGTAGTGTATTTCTTTCTTTCTTTCTTTTTAAATCTTTTTATTGAATAAGTATACAAAGGGTAAACCATAAAGGCGCTAATACACTGTTAGAAATTACAGGAGATATTAATACAGAAGAAAAAATTGATACAGTGCAATTTAAACCTAAAATAATATGGTAAAATAATAGTATACTAATTTATATATATATATATAAATAAATAAATAGAGAAAGGGAAAAACCCCCAAAAAAAGACCCCAAAAAAAAACCCACCGTGCAACTAAACTAAAAGCAAAGCAAAGCAATGGGCTAACTTAGAAACAGGTAGAGTTAAAGAACTTAAAATCACGTCCTCAAACCCGACCTCCATTAAAAACAGTTTTAAAAAAAGGCAAGAAGGGAATATAAATATGGAACAAAAGAGAAAAAAAATTACATTAAATAAAAATATTGAATAAAAGATCTCCAGGTCTGTTCAAATTTAAGTGAGGAATCATAAAGATTACTTCTAATTTTCTCCAAATTTAAGCATAATATCGTCTGGGAAAACCAAAAAAAGGTAGTTGGAGCATTAGGCTCTTTCCAAAGTTGTAAGATACATCTTTTCGCCATTAAAGTAAGAAATGCAATCATTCTATGGGCTGAAGGGGAAAGATTGCTGGAAATTTTAGGTAATCCAAAGATAGCAGTAATAGGATGAGGAGAGATATCTATATTCAATACCTTTGAGATAATATTAAAAATGTCTCTCCAAAAAGTTTCCAGAGTAGGACAAGACCAAAACATATGAGTTAAAGAGGCTATCTGCCTTGGACATCTATCACAAAAAGGATTAATATGAGAATAAAAACGAGCTAATTTATCTTTGGACATATGTGCTCTATGAACAACTTTAAGTTGAATTAGGGAATGTTTAACACAGATAGAGGAAGTATTGACTAATTGTAAAATCTGCCCCCAGTCATCCACGGAAATAATAGAACCCAATTCTTGTTCCCAATCTGACCTAATCTTATCAAATGGAGCTTTCCTAAGTTTCATAATAATATTATAAATAATAGCTGTTGCACCTTTCTGATATGGATTAAGGTTAATTATAATATCTAAAATATATGTAGGAGGGAGCATCGGAAAGGAAGAAAGTAAAGTACTTAGGAAATTTCTAACTTGAAGATATCTTAAAAAAATGTATTCTTGGTAAATTATATTTATTAGATAATTGTTCAAAAGACATAAGGGAACCATCTAAAAATAAATCCAAGAACCGTGAAATACCCTTAGTCTTCCAAATTTGAAATGCACGATCCATGAAAGAGGGAGGAAAAAATATGTTACCTAAAATAGGGATTGCTAGCCCAAATTGGTTGAGATCAAAAAATTTTCTGAATTGAAACCAAATACACAAGGTATATTTAACTATCGGGTTAGAGACCAGTTTGAGGCGTTTCAAATCAAAAGGAAGAGAGGAACCTAAAATAGAGCCAAGTGCATAGCCCTGAGCAGATTGTAATTCCAATACTACCCATTTAGGAATGGATAGTGTATCTTGGTCAAGTAACCAAAATTTCATATGTCGAATATTAATTGCCCAATAATAGAATCTAAAGTTAGGTAATGCTAGACCTCCATCTCTCTTGGCTTTCTGTAAATGTATTTTACCCAACATAGTGTATTTCAGCAAGACATTTGATAAGGCACCCCATGCAAGGATTTTTGAGAAAGTAAGGAGACATGGGATCCATGGGGACCTTGCTTTGTGGATCCAGAATTGGCTTGCCCACAGAAGGCAAAGGGTGGTTGTAGAGGGGTCATATTCTACATGGAGGTTGATGACCAGTGGTGTGCCTCAGGGATCTGTCCTGGGACCTCTTCTCTTTATTACTTTTATAAATGACCTGGATGAGGAAGTGGAGGGATGGGCTAGTAAATTTGCTGATGACTCAAAGGTTGGGGATGTTGTGGATAGCATGGATGTCTGTCAGAGGTTACAGCGGGACATCAATAGGATGCAAAACTGGGCTGAGAAGTGGCAGATGGAGTTCAACCCAGCTAAGTGTGAGGGGGTTCATTTTGGTAGTCAAATATGATGGCAGAATATAGCATTAATGGTAAGACTCTTGGCAGTGTGGAGGGTCAGAGGGATCTTGGGGTCTGAGTCCATAGGACACTAAAAGTTGCTGCGCAGGTTGACTCTGTAGTTAACAAGGCATATGGTACATTGGCCTTCATCAACCGTGGGATTGAGTTTAAGAGCTGAGAGGTAATGTTACAGCTATATAGCTACCCTGGTCAGACCCCACTAGGAGTACTGTGCTCAGTTCTGGTCATCTCACTACAGGAAGGATGTGGAAACTAAAGAAACTATAGAAAGGGTGATTTGCAAGGATGTTGCCTGGATTGGGGAGCATACCTTATGAGAATAGGTTGAGTGAACTCGTCCTTTTCTCCTTGGAGCAGTAGAGGATGAGAGGTGACCTGATAGAGGTGTATAAGATAATGAGAGGCTTTGGTTGTGTGGATATTCAGAGGCTTTTTCCCAGGGTTGAAATGGCTCACCCGAGAGGGCAAAGTTTAAAGGTGCTTGGAAGTAGGTACAGAGGATTGAGTTAAATTGACTTTATTCCTTACATCCTTCACATACATGAGTAAAAATCTTTGTTATGTCTCCATCTAAATGTGTAATGTGCAATCATAGTAATTTATAGTAATTTATAATAAATAGAACAGTTATTGTCATATGGAGTACACTCAAATCAGTGTGAGTTCATCAGTCTGATGGCCTGGTGGAAGCAGCTGTCCCGGAGCCTGTTGATCCTGGCTTTTATGCTGCGGTACTGCTTCCCGGATGGTAGCAGCTGGAATAGATTGTCGCTGGGATAGCTTGGATCCCCAGTGATCCTATGGGCCTTTTTTACACACCTGTCCTTGTAAGTGTCCTGAATCGTGGGAAATTCACAACTACAGATGTATTGGGCTGTCCGCACCACTCTCTGCAGAGTCCTGTGATTAAGGGAGATACAGTTCCCATACCAGGCAGTGATGCAGCCAGTCAGGATGCTCTCAATTGTGCCCCTGTAGAAAGTTCTTACGATTTGGGGGCCCACACCAAACTTCCTCAACTGTCTGAGGTGAAAGAGGCGTTGTTGTGCATTTTTCACCACACAGCTGGTGTGTACGGACCACGTGAGGTCCTCAGTGATGTGGATGCCGAGGAACTTGAAGCTGTTTACCCTCTCAACCCCAGATCCATTGATGTCAATAGAGGTTAGCCTGTCTCCATTACTCCTGTAAACCACAACCAGCTCCTTTGTTTTTCCGATATTGAGGGAGAGGTTGTTTTCTTGACACCACTGTGTCAGAGAGATGACTTCTTCCCTGTAGGCCACCTCATCATTGTTTGAGATAAGGCCAATCAATGTAGTGTTGTCAGCAAATTTAATTAGCAGATTGGAGCTGTGGGTGGCAATACAGTCAAGGGTATACAGGGAGTAAAGGAGGGGGACTCAGTACGCAGCCCTGAAGGGTTCCTGTATTGAGAGTCAGAGGGTTGGAGTTGAGGTAGCCCACTCTCACAATTTGATGGCAACCTGAAGTCCAGGATCCAACTGCACAAGGCAGGATCAAGGCCGAGGTCTCTGATCTTCTTGTTGAGCCTGGATGGAACTATGCTGTTGAATGCTGAACTGTAGTCCAAGGACAGCATTCTCACATAAGCATCCTTCTTGCCCAGATGTGTAAGGACGGTGTGTAGAGCTGTGGCTATTGTGTCATCGGTTGTGTCGGTAGGGGAATTGTTGGGTGTCCAGTGTGGGTGGTATCAAGCTGCAGATGTAATCCTTGACCAGCCTCTCAAAGCATTTGCTTATTATTGAGGTGAGTGTGACAGGACACCGGGAGATGTCAGGGGTAAGTTTTTTTACACAAAGAGTGGTGAGTGCGTGGAATGGGCTGCCAGCAACGGTGGTGAAGGCCGATACAATAGGGTCTTTTAAGACACTCCTAGACAGGTACATGGAGCTTCGAAAAATAGAGGGCTATGGGTAACCCTAGGTAATTTCTAAAGTAAGTACATGTTTGGTATAGCATTGTGGGCCAAAAGGCCTGTATTGTGCTGTAGGTTTTCTATGTTTCTAATAAAATAGCACAACACACTTTCAGTTTGCTTTTCTGAATGTTACACCGTATTCTAATTTTCCATTGAACCTGAAGAATTAGACCTTGTGAACTGGAGCCGTAGTGAGTTGGAAGGGATTCCAGTAAAAAGGGGCCCCAGTGATTTGAAAGGGAGGGTGGCAAACATCACCTGATGAGCCAGAAGCGGAGTTGTGGGAATTTCCAAATAGTTAGATTGCAGGTTATTGGAGTATTTCACAGCTAAAGGTGCTTTGTTGTGAGAACTTGAAAATTTGTTAAAACTGTAATTCATAAAGAGGAGGTTGTCCAATATGGAATGAATCATTAGGTACTTTCTATTTCCCTGCTGTTTTTTCAGATTACAGGCAGAGTGGCATGATAATCTTTTGGTCAGAATACATTTGGCTTGGTTATTCCTCCCCTCCTCCACCACCGACTCTGCTCCACAAAGCAAGAGAGGTAGCATTCATGTTGCTGTCAGCAGTCTGGGCTCTCTTGCCAACAGAAAGCACAATCCTACTGTAGGAGGCCAAAGAGCAATTGTAAGCTCTTCTCAATGAGAAAGCTACTTTTGCCTCGACTTGTGTGACCCCAACCCCTACCTCTACCTGCCATCCAAAAAGCTAACTAAAAATGCAAGCTCACTATTGAGCAGTTAATGCCATAACCAACATCTTTCCGCCTGATTCATTTCAAGAGTAAAAGGGAGAAAGGCCGTTACCAAAGTAATTGATTTTATTTAAAGAATGCGGCTGAACAATGACAGCAGGTTGGTGTTTTGAAAGGATTCGAACTTTTGTGTTGTCTCGTGGGAGGAAATTCTCTTGTGATGTACCATAAAGACCCTCAACCTTTGAACTCTGGTTTTGAAAAGCAACAGACCCAGCGGTAAATAATTGAAACATTTCAATTCACTGTCAAGATTGAGTGGCATTGCATGTGGCAATGTGTTCTGTGTAACTTCTGAACTTTGGGGGTGTGTCTTCCAAAACTAAATTTCCTTCTCTCTGAACACCTAAGTTATCTGATTAATATTGAAATCCACTTAGCTAATTAACTAGATGAGTTTCGTATCTACACAGTGTAAGTCAGCACCTTATTGTACAGTGCAATGCCCTGAAATGTGTTTCATTTCATAGTTTCTAAGATTGGAAAACGATGTGTGAAAGTTAGGCCTATAGTGCCCACTGTTCTGAATGATGAAAGGTGATCTCACTCATTGTGCAACATTCTTATGGTGTTTGACAGGGTAGATGTGGAGTCAGGTGTCACAGTCTGAAAAGAAAGGGTTGACCATTCAGGATGTAATGAGAAGCAATTTCCTAACCCGGGGGAGTAAATGTTTAGAATTCTTTATCAAAGAGAACTTTGGAGTCTTACTCAATGATTGATGGTCTTCTGGATATGAAGGGCGTCAAGGCATGTTGGGTCACTGCAGAAAGTTGTGATGAGGGGAAAAGGTCAGCCATGATCATATTGAATGGCAGAACAGGTGTGAGGGGTTAAATGGCTTATTCCCCCTCCTAATTCATTTTTATATGAATGTAGTAGAACAAGAATGACAATTCTGAAGTAGTTTTGTAGCTGAAATTCAAATGCCACATTCTGCTCCATGTTACTGACCATTTATCTTTAAATTACATACTTTCTGTGTTTCTGGTTTCCCCTTTTTTATTGCATGATTTTGATCAGGGCCATCTGGCTCTGCAGCCTGTAGTCCAAGAATGACACATCGCTGAACGAACCCAAACTGAACATTCCTAGATTGTTTCAAGGACTTTGTGGTTTGATGTTTAATATTCTGTGTGTCATTTACTGTTTTTTTTTGCTGTTTGCATGATTTGTTCTTTTTTTGGGTGTACATTGATTATAAATGTTTAATTCATTATTGCACACACACACACATATATATATACACTTTTATATTTGCTGCAATTCAGTTTTTGTATTATTATGTATTGCATTCTACTGCCACTGCAAAGTCAACAAATTTCATGACATATGCCGGAGATATTAAACCTGATTCTGATTATTTTGGTGGCAATGGTTATAATATAAATTATTTGTCTATAATTAAATAACCTTTCAGTAAAACACTTTAGGAAAGATCAATATAATGAACTTGAGTCACCAGGGTGTACAAGTTGGCAGAAATGAGTTACCATCCATGCTGTTGCCATCAAATAACTATAACATAAATACATCTAATTACAAAGGTCAAAGGCAGACAGAGAAAATTTGCTTTAAATTCAGCTTCACCTTAAGGAGCATTGCCAGCAAAGGCAAGAGAGCTGTAAGGCTCCTTCCTCTGCCAGTGGGAGGAATTATAAACACAAGAGATATTGCAGGTGCTGGAAATCCAGAGCAACACATGGGAATTAACTCGCTTTGAGTTTACTTACACAATTGCTGTAGATAGCCAATGAGGTTTACCCAGAGGTGTGATTATTTATTATAGAAAACTTTTCCACAATAGGTCTAAACAGTTTCTGGATAAAAAATCGAAAGCTTCACGGCAATTTAGGTAATTTAGTTGTTCATGGTCTTGTTTATGCAGGGCGATGTACATAAATGAGCAAAAACAGTGTGAGCTAGAAGGTCACAGAAACAGTTGTGACAGAGGAGCGAGACATTGCAGAAAAAGTGGCCGCTAACTGCTGGCCTCTCCTAGTGAGTGAAGGAGCAAATGAGTTTGCTCAACGTTCCCGTCTGTGGCTCGGTTTTTGCAGCTCGGAGGCGGAATGGGAGTGAGGAGCGAGAAAACACACAGAAGGGCCCCATTTTCCACCCAGCCTGTAACCCCACAGCAGCTAGAGAATCCATCCAACCAGCAACGTTCCCTCTTAATTTCTAATGACCAGTGTGCGCAAAAATCTCGTACCGTGCAATTTTTTTGTCCAGTGACAACAACATGTGTGCACTGAATTTTATATATAGAGGTATTCATTTTAACAGCTAGTAAAACATTGTCAATAAGAGCTTTAATCTCCTCTGGGTTTGATCACTTTCACTCTCGTTCATCTGCACTCGACAGAACATATGTGGGTAATGAAGGATTTTTCTCACTGAAGCTTTTGCACATGTGATTTGCTTGCTAAAAGACTCTTTAAAAAGTCAAGTTCCAAAATATCACTCTATTTCTTCCCACTTGCAAATTCTCCAGCAATTTTTGTATCATGTCAATACACACAGGTATGACCAGTTTCTGTATTGTACATTAATATTTCTCATAGCTGCATGTTCCTGACCTCATGAGCTTTCAGTGTAGCTGTTTCTACTATTTCATTAAGCAGTTTTGCTTTAAATGAACTAGCAGTTTTTTTTGCGCTTCACGCCCTTTGTTTCTGTGGAATTCGACATAGAGAATCAATAATTTCTTCAACAAAAACAGTATAAATAAGTTAGTTCTAAAATCTGCAGGCAGATCGCCACAATCTTTATATTGTCAACACCGTCCGCGTCAGAAACCAGAAAAGGAAATGTGATTGTGTATGATCATGAAATATACTTAACATGCCAACGAGGTAGAGGGTGGCAACCTTTTGTGTGCAGTTTAAATTCGATTGTGCGCTAGTATCAAAAGGATTGTGTACATGCACACCTTAGAGGGAACGTTCCCATCCGCCTCCCAAATACTCAATCATATGAGCACATGTGTACACAAGTTGAGTATTCTTGGCCTGAAGACAAGCTACCTGAGGCAGTGATTTGTGTTAAATTTGCACTAGTCCTGGTTTGTACACCAACCGATCAGCTAGTCATTCCATTCAGAACAATAAATTGTTCATTGAAGCTTTGATCATTGTGTCAAAAGAAATGCTGATGTTGTGCCAGACAAATACAATTTATTCATTAAATGGGCAAGCTCCTAAACCACTTCATTGTGTATGTTGTTTGTCAGCTCTTAGAGAAACAGGAGCCAAATTAATCCTATAAACTCTTCCACTGTAAGTGTTAGACTTTGGTAGACATAGTGGAATTTTAAATGTGGATCTGATGATGAAAGCCCAAAGTACAAACACATTGTTTGCCTTACATTCAGTATCATCTTTAGGATCTGTGACATTCAAGCAAAATGAGACACAACTCACTGACCTTCCAGTGGAAGGATTTAGCTAATTTTGCCCTCTCTTAGTTCCCCAATGAGTGTGAAATTGTTTGCTCCTCCAGCAAATAGTTTAAATATTGATGAATTAGCCAACACGTGTCATTTAATATTTCCTCATTTCCACCTAATCATGTTTTCTGCAGTTTAAAACTTGCTATGGGTGCTATTTCCCCCCAATTCTGAGGAAATGTTACTGACCTGAAATGGTCCTGTTTCACGATGTCACCTGACCTCTCTGAAGAAACGTCTATCATTTTCTACAATAAACTGTTTTTTCTTGCATCATTGTTGATGAAGATAAGTTTGTATGTTTCAAAGAAACAGAGTCAGGTCTAATATCACTGGCATATGTCATGAAATTTGTTGTTATCTGGCAGCAATACATTGCAATGCATAATAATAAAAATAGTGAATAGAAGTATATATAACTTCTCCTTGATGAGAAGAGGGCATGTCCTGGGTGATGAGGGTCCTTAATGATGGATACTGCCTTTTTGAGGCATCGCTCTGTAAAGATGTCATAGATGCTGGGGAGGTTAGTGCCCATGATGGAGCTGACTAAGTGTACAATGTTCCATAGCTTATTTCAATTCTGTGCAGTGCCCTCCGTTTCCCCCTTTCCCCATACCAGACTGGAGTGACTTCCTTAGATTGTGCTTGGGCCAATTTTATTAGGTTGAACTATAGCTATTAAAATATTATTTCTAATAAAACAAGAGTGCCACACTCATTCAGAAAATCTGTCAGAATAGAGTGCAGTTTAATAGTGCAACAAAATAATTAGTTAACTTAATGATTAAATACTCGAGGGCTTCCAAAATAAACAATATTTCCTTTCACTACATAGAAAGCAAAGAGGCAATTACCTAGTCCAACCTATACAGCTAACATGCTTGATTTAACCATTCGATACAATATAATTTCCTCACTTTATCATCCCTAATTATACCAAATGTCATTGAAATTAGATTAATTTATAATCTTCAATGTATGTCAGCTGTTTTAATATTAGAAGTAAAACCTGTTCTATTGCTTATTTAAGACTAAAGTACTTTGAGAAAAATTGCAATTGATTTGTAGTTCTTTATCTACAAGTGGCCTTTGGAGCTGACTTGACTTCAGGAGGAGGACAC
Source organism: Mobula hypostoma (assembly GCF_963921235.1). Classification (NCBI taxonomy): domain Eukaryota; kingdom Metazoa; phylum Chordata; class Chondrichthyes; order Myliobatiformes; family Myliobatidae; genus Mobula; species Mobula hypostoma. The sequence continues at coordinate 25,016,415 of NC_086116.1, read as the reverse complement.
CAGATCTCTATTAGCAGGTCCTTATCAGAGGATCTGAGCTGAAGAGGGTCAGCAACTTTAAATTCCTCAGTGCTATTATTTTGGAGGACCTGTCCTGGGTCCAGCATGTAAGCAAAATTATGAAGAAAGCACAGCAGTGCCTCTACTTCCTTATCAGTTTGTGAAGATTTGGCATGACATCTAAAACCTTGACAAACTTCTATAGATGTGTAGTGGATAGTATATTGGCTGGTGCATCACAGCCTGGTGCGGAAACGCCAATTGCCCTTGAATGGGAAGTCCTACAAAAAGTAGTGGATATTGCCCAGGCCATCACAGGTAAAGCCCTCCCCACCATTGAGCAAATCTACAAGGACTGCTGTTCCAGGAAAGCAGCATTCATCATCAGGGGTCGCCACCACCCAGATTGCACTCTCTTCTCGCTTCTGCCGCCAGGATGGAGGTACAGGAGCCTCAGGACTCACACCACCAGGTTCAGGGACAGTTATTACCCCTCAACCATCAGGCTCTTCAACCAGACCTCAGACTCAATGTCAACAAGACAAAGGAATTGATTACGGACTTCAAGAAGTGAAATGGGGAGATCATACACCAGTCCTCACCGAGGAATCGGCAGTGGAAAGGCTGAGCAATTTCAGGTTCCTGGATATCAACAGCTTAGAGGATCCATCCTGTGCCCAACATTCTGATGCAATTGCAACAAAGGCACGATAGCGGCTATACTTAATTAAGAGTTTAAGAAAATTTTGTATGTCAGCAAAGACTCTAGTAAATTTCTAGGGATGATATTTCTTTATGGAGAGCATTCTGACTGGTTGCATCGCCACCTGGTATGGAGGTACCAACGCGCAGGATTGTAAAAATCTTCAGAGGATTGTAAACTCAACTAGCTCCATCACAGGCACAATCCTCTTCACCTTCAAAGGCATCTTCAAGAGGTGATGCCTCAAGAAGGTAATATCCATCACTTAGGACCCGCACCTTCCAGGACATGCCATCTTCTCATTACTACTGTCACTGAGGAGGCAGATGAGCCTGAAGACCCAAACTCAATGTTTGAAGAATAGCTTTGCATCAGACTACTCAACAGTCCATGAAGGCAATATCACGATTCCTCTTTTGCACTAATAATTTATTTTTATTGTACTTATTTTTTATGCCTGCAAGGTACTGCCACCACAAAACAACAGATTTCATGACTTGTATCTCACGACGGTGAATCTGATTCTGATTCTGATCTAACCACTTTTCAGTCTTTGGCAGTGTTCTGCCCAGGCACCAATTACAGCTGGACTGGCGTCTGAGTGATACCATTACCTACAGAGGTCTCAGTATTCAAGTAAGTAGTTGTGGCGTCTGCTGTAGGTGTTAGTGCATTTATGCTCTTAGGCTTGGCATAGTGTATCTGAAAAGTTCAAAGTAAATGGTACTGCCAAAGTACATACATGTTATCATATGCTACCTTGAGATTTCTTGAAGCACTTACAGGGAAAAAGGAAATAAAATAGAATTTTGCAAAGCACCTTCACATAAGTAAGCAAAGACTGACAAACACCAATGTGCAAAAGAAGGCAAACCATGCAAATCGAAATATAACTGAGAGCACGAGTTGTAGAGTATCCCTGAAAGTGAGACTGTAGATTGTAGAATCACTGCACAGTGGTAATAAGTGAAGTTATGCTGGTTTAGGAGCCTGTCAGTTGCAGGGTAATCACTGTTCCTGAACCTGTTTTTGGGAACCTGTTTTGGGGGGGGGGGCTGCAAGGCTTCTGTACCTTCTACCCAATGTTAGTAATGAGAAGAAGGCATGACCTAAGCGGTGGGGTTTTTTACTGATGTATTCTCTTTGACTTGGTCTTTCAAAACAGGGCAAATCCTTTTCGATTTTCTAAAATGCAGTGTCCTTCTATTTCAAATTTTGGAAGAATTGACCTACAATTTTTTAAAATTTCGAGATACGGAGCCAAATGGCCCCTTCAGGCTAGCCGCTAGCAACCTACCAGTTTAACCCTAGCCTAATCACAGGACAATTTTCAATGACCAATTAACCTACTAACCGGTACATCTTTGGGTTATGGGAGGAAACTGGAGCACCCGGAGGAAATCCATGCATTCCATGGGGAGCATGTACAAACTCTTTACAGAGGATGTTGAGATTGAACTCTGAACTCTGACCCCCCCCCAAGCTGTAATAGGGTCACACTAACGGCTATGCTACCGTGGCGCCCTTTTGTTTTGTGTGTCATCATTCCTTATTCTCGATTGAAATGTTTTTATGCAGGGGCAGCTTCGCCATATTTGAATTTTATTTTAAGGTTTTATTGCATAGCCTATGACTGTGGGGGTTACTGTAGGGCCAGATGAGCAAATGTCTTCAGAGAAGGGATAGAGGCCTTGTTAACATATGCTAAGTTTCTTCACATTGCAAGATTCTGCAGATGCTGGAAATCTAGAGAAACACACACAAAATGCTGGAGGAACTCAGCAGGTCAGGCTGCATCTATGGAAATGAATAAACAGTCGGCGTTTCGGGCTGAAGCCCTTCAACCAGGACAGAGAAGGAAGGGTGAAGATACCAGAACAAAAAAGCTTGGGGGAGGGGGGAAGAAGGACAATCTAGAAGGTGATGGGCAAAGCCGGGTAGGTGGGGGAGAGAGTGGTGCATGAAGTAAGAAGCTGGGAGATGGAAAAGACAAAGGGCTGGAGAAGAAGGAATCTGATAGGAGAGGAGAGTGGAGCATGGGACAAAGGGAAGGATGAGGGGCACCAGGGTGAGGTGATAGGCAAGGGAGGAGAAGAGGTAAGAGGCTGGGAGGGAATAGAAGAAAATGGAAGGCGAGGGGAAAAGGTTATGGGAAGGAAGAATTGATTTATATTTCTATTTGTTCAGGATTCCAGTAGCACAGGTTCTATATCAGAACTTGGCTGACAGCAGCACTCCCATTTTAAGGATTGCAGGAGTTCAGAAGGACACATTAAAGGCTTTCTGAGAAAGAAAGCTGATTACCGAAGTGTAATCTAAAATGGGTGTTTGGATGACTTTGGCTTGATGCCAATTGAAATTTGATCATATGCGCATGATTGCTTCGTTCGGAGTGGATAGGTCTGTACAGAAATGTTGTCTCTGCTCAGTAAAAATTTAACAAACTGAACAGTCCCTCAACCAAAGTTTTCAAATTTTATTCCTGTTTATTAAATTGATTTAATTTCTGAAGTATTGGTTTGGGTCTATGAATTCTGGCATGGATAGAACGAGCTGGACATATTTTCTTGGCTTTAAATATGCCTCCGTTATAGATTAAAGTTAATTTTAAGCATTCCATCTTCAAGAGTCACTGCATGCATTCCTCATTGTAATAACCCCTTGCGGTGTAATGCTATGGGTGTGTTACAGTGTCACATGGAATGAAGACAGTACCTCCTCCTCCCCAAATGCTCGACCATCAGCCTTCTCAGGGCAAGTAATACAAAGAAAAACATGGGTATTATTCTTCTGCCCAACCCATGATTTTTCCCTGTAAGTGCAGTGAGTTTATGATGTAAAATGATATTCATTGCTGCTTAGAAACTATCCAGTTAGCTCTGGTATTCTGCGGTAAAATACCAGAACAGCTTGAGATTTGGCCAAGGGACAAGTAAACTGAGGACTCAAGGGACAATGGGCAATGGTGAGGAAGAAAGGAGAAAGACGAGGGAGGTGTGAGAGAGTGAAGACAATGAAGAAAGTAGTGAGAAGAAGTATTAGGCCACCTGTGGTAGTGGGGTAAAAAGCAAGAGAAAAAGTTAAGCGGTTTAGTTTTGACGATTAGTTTCGCTGCTCACATAAGCAGGTTTTAATGGGCGTTCTGCTCTCCAGATTTTAATGGGAGTTCTGTTCTCCAGGTTTCAACATATGCACGTTTGATTTAAAATAGCTTGGTTTGTGGTCATTCCTTCTTCTTGCTGCCTGTGTTACCTACTACAGTGCATGTTACAGAATGAAAATTGGAGCTGAAGTTGTCTGGGTATCGACAAGTCCCTTCTAGAATTCTACAGGATTTTGGTGGTATACTCATGGAATCTCTTTTTTATATCTCTGAGCAGATTCACAGATTTGAAAGGTACCGATTGACAGCTCTTGAATTATTTGTTGCTGTTTCTGTTATCTCTCTGAGCCTTTGATCAAAATTCCTCAAGCATGACACCAAAAGACTGGAACTTTTGGTGAAGCCCTGACTCTCTGTGCTGCAGTCTAGTTTTATAACACATTGGTAAAGTCTGGAACTGTTGGTGGGAGAAATATTTTTTCTCACTCCTCCAGATTCTCCTGTCATCAGTACCACCTGTGCTAACATTAAGAAGATATATTTAGTTGAGCTCATCACTACCTGGAATGTTGGCCGTTATATTGTTTTAGAATAGAGGTATTTGACATGTGGAATACGAACAAAGGTATAGATAAGATCCATGAGGGTAGTTTACTTTCCAAGCAGATTATATTTTGTAATGAATGCACCCTGTGATGAGATCATTCTGAGAAGTGTAGACAGTGACCGCACATTACTGCATTGAACAGTTCCATTCAGGATGACTGCCCCACAGCAGCGTGCTGTCGGCAGGTTCTAGGGTTCCGCCAATGCGCCCTGCGGCATGGAGTATGGAACCTGTTGCTGGTCAGATGCCAGCGCACTGCCGTGCAGCTACGGTGGGCACTGAGCCCAGAGCCGTTCCGCTGAGCTGAGGGACCAGGTGTGTTTCTCATCCGGCCCCTCAGTTTGACACCAGCTGCAGCTGCTCCTTCTGGCAAGGCCCCATTCTGACCTTCGATGGCCCACGTAAGTTATGTACTTGGTGGGGGGGGAGGGTGTTAATTTTTATTATTTAATTCTGCTAATAATTAACGGTGGGTTTGTGTATTTTTATTGTGCTATTTTGCTATTTTTTAATTATTTGAAATTATTCCAACTATGTCTAAGTGCCATTGGTCACCTGAGACATTTAGAAACAGGAAAAGGTGTTTTGACAGCTCGAGGTCAAGTGCGCTTGTGGGCATCCCGCAAACTGGAGCAAGGTGCATCATATTCTGGCCCACAGTCTGATACATAGAACGTGTAATAACAGCCAACTGTATAATTTGGGTACAGCACTGATAATGTTCTTACGCCTTGTTAATGAGAAAATTTTGCTTGCTGTTTTCTCTCTTCCTGGCACAACTAATCCTTGACCTAAATAGCTAGCAAGTGACTATGCAAGGGTTCTGCCATTCCTGTAATCTGCTGAGGCAGTCTCTTAGGGTTAAAGATGAATTTCTTCCACTCCATTCCTGAGGAGCAGAAGCTGCCTATGTGTGGTTTTCTTCATTGTACACATCATTCACCGTGTGGTCTCTTTCCCCCTTCCAATCCATCTCAATTCCCTGCTCTTGTCATTTTAGATTGAATTAAGTTCGTGGCCTAAGGTAGAAGGAGTCCATTTTAGAAAACTTAGCACATTTATTTTTTGCTATATTTACACACTTAGTCCAGTGGTCATGGAGCATACGGATCCCTTCTTTGTAGAAGTTGGCATCTTGGACCTCCAGAAGTGGTCCACAGCAGGGATGATTGATAAGTGACCTAAATTAGAAGGAGATGAGGAGAAACTTCAAACTTTCTGCATTTTCACTCGAAGAGTTGAACTGCACGTGCATGTAACGAGAGCTGTATAACTCATCCTTCTACCTTCGGCCACGAACTTATCAATCACCCCTGTTGTGGACCACCTGAAGGTCCAAGACACTCTCGTTACATGCACGTGCAGTTCAACTCTTTGAGTGATAATGCAGAAAGTTTGAAGTTAATAACTCATCTCCTTCTATCCTAGGCCACGAACTTATCAATCACCCCTGCTGTGGACCACTTCTGCAAAGAAGTGATCCGTGTGCCCCACGACCGCTGGACTAAGTGTGTACATGTAGGAGGGGATTATGTTGAAGAATAAATGTGCTAGGTTTTCTAAAATTGACCCCTTCTACCTTAGGCCATGAACTTATCAATCAGCCCTCATATTCCTTCCTGCCCCACCCCCATTCCGTCCTGTGAGTACCCTGCCCTCAACTACCACTGGCTCACACACTACAGCATTACTCCATGTTTGCTGATCATCCTCTTTGCCCCTGCATTCCTTGCACCCCACCCCAAGAAAGGCAGCAACTACACTGAGGGAAAGAAAAGTAAGCTCACATGGGTGATAACTGGATGAACATCCTTTCTACCTGGTACATAATTTTCTTTTATAAATTGTGTGCACATTCAGAATATTTGCTTAACTTAATCCAGCATACTCTAAATGCAATGGCTCAAAAGGGGGAATAAAGTTGAACTGGATTGTGTGCAACAACTTGTCATAATAGAAATTGTGTAAACTCAATAAAATTTAAACTGCAACCAACAAACAAGTGCGGGTGTGGGCATGAAATCAGTTTCTTTGAATCCCAATAACATGAATTTGCTTAACAAACTAAGAGGTCATGGTATTACAGGAAAGATCCTAGCACGGTTAGAAGATTAGTTGACTGATAGGAAGCAAAAAGTGGGAATAAAAGGGGGCTTACTTTGGGGGCTACCGGTGACTAGTGGAATTCCACAGGGGTCAGTATTGGGGTCACTTTTTTTTTCAGTGATTTGGATGACAGAATTAATGGCTTTGTGGCCAAGTCTGCAAACAATATGAAGATAGGTGGAGGGGCAGATGGTGTTGAGGAAGCAGGAAAGTGTGCATAATGACAGATTGGGAGAATGGGCAAAGAAGTGGCAGACGGGATATAGTGTAGGGAAGTGTACAGTAATGCACTATGGTAGAAGGAATAAGGGCATAGACTGTTTTCTAAACGGGGGAAATAAATTCAAAAATCCAAGGTGGAAAGCGTCTTGGGAGTCCTTGTGTAGGACTCCCTAAAAGTTAACTTACAGATGAGTAGTTAACATTGGGATCTTTATAACCACACTAAACCTTGTATTACCAGATTCATGTTAGGTAATTATACTTTGCTTTAAGGCTCAAATTTGCGGATTACATTGTGTTTGTTTTCAGGCAGTCCATTAATATAGTAAAATGTCTCAAAAGTGTTATCAAACACGATTTGATATCAAGACACAGAACAGCACAGTAGAACAGCATTTGGAACTGTTCTGCTCCAGTGGTCTGGAATCAGTCCTGACCTAGGGTGCTGTCCTCCTTTAGGATCCCACGTGACCGGGTTAAATTCCTGCCACTACCTGTAAGGAGTTTGTATGTTCTCCTCGTGACTGCGTGGGTTTCCTCCAGGTGCTCCGGTTTCAACAGTCCAAAGATGTACTGGTTAGTAAGTTAATTGGCCATTGTAAATTGTCCTATGATTAGGATAGGATTAAATTGGGGAATTGCTGGGTGGTGTGGCTCGAAGGGCTGGAAAGGCCTATCCTATGCTGTATCTCAATAAACAAATAATACCTTGTGGTGCTGTGTATTGCTGTTTCTGAGTGGGTATTTTGACAGTACTGTTATACTTGCTAGAGAAGATAACTGTTCATACATTTCGATGCATGTACTGTAGTGGTCACCAACCTTTTTAAGCCCAAGATCCCCTACCTCGACTTCAGTGAAAGGCAAGATCTACCTACTAAATCATTTAGAGAGAAAACAGCACAGACTGTACTTCCAATTTGAGGCCTTTTATTTGGGCGAATTGTATTTGAATTACACGAAATACTTTTGTCAAACTTTCAAATTAATTCAAACAAGAAAACACTGTAACAAGCATATCAAACAGGCCATAGCTGTCTTTCTTTACGAATATTACAATACTTCACACCTTTAATTCTAAGATTCATTATTTAATTTTATTTCAATATGAAAAATAAATGAATAAAAATTGACTGTTGCACTCAGTGTGATGACTGGGGCTGAATACTTTCTGCTAGTTCCCTGAAATTTGGCTCATAACTACAGACAGCCAGTCTGAGACAGTCTGTGAGGTGTAGGGTTGCCAACTGTCCCGTATTCCCCCTGCTAAGGTAGAACGTTCCTATGCAACCTTTCATGCCAAAATGCTTTACGCCGAAGAAGCAATTACCATTAATTTATATGGAAAACAATTTTGAGCGTTCCCAGACCCAAAAAATAACCTACCAAATCATACCAAATAGCACATAAAACCTAAAATAACACTAATATATAGTAAAAGCAGGAATGATATGATAAATACACAGCCTATATAAAGTAGAACTAATGAAAATTAAACCAAAACCGATTGGTGGGGTAAAGAAAAGAAATCGGCACATACATCCATGTGCACACAGGTGCCCGTGCAAGGCTTCATGGTCATGGTAGTCTTTCTCGGGGTAAACACAAGTGTCCCGGGATTTGACTGCTACTTTTGTCCATTATTTGGGAGTGAGAAAGTTGGCAACCCTAGAGAGGTGTCTGTCAGTAAGTCAACTCCTCTACTTTGATTTAATAATTTTCATCTGTGAAAATGCAATTTCACATAGATAAGTTGACCCAAAGTAGGCACTGACTTCTAGTGGTATAAAACCAATGAGTACACCGCGCATTGCTCGGCCCCATCAGTAGTAATTGCCACCAGTTTATGAATGGGGATGTCATTTTCACTGACATTTTTAAAAACTCATTGTAAATATCCTCACCTCTCATTCTTTCCTTTAATTGCAAAAGAGTGAGGAAGTCCTCCTTTGTTGTAAAATCCTGGAAAGCCATTCTGACAAATACAACAAGCTGAGCTGTTTGCATTACATCCAGGGATTCATTGAATTGTAGTGAAAAATATCCACATCCTCTGACAGTGACTCTACCCTCCTTGTCACTGTTGCAGGGCCAAGAGGTATATTATGTATTGCGGTTGTGATGCTGTTTTTGTTTTTAAAGTCATTAAAAACAGTCTGCAGTAATGACCATTGCTTCCTTGAATAAATCGCCATCTGTAAAAGGCTACTTGTGTTTTGTCAAAATGATGCTTCAATAGCAGCCTTATTTTGAGCAGCATGTTTTGTGAAAGACGATTGCTGGGCCTTCAACCCCGATTTCAGCTCAACTTTCCAGGCACGAATTGTGCTCTTTGGGGGGTAGGTGTCTTTAAATTTCTGGTGGTTGGTGTTGTGGTGCCGCTCCAGATTCCCTCTTTTAGTCAGTGCTTGTGTTTGGTGGCACAACATACATGCACACTTGTCTTTCACCAAGGTAAATAGAAATTCCTCTTCCCATTCTGGATGGAATTTGTATGTTTTCGCCTTCTTTCATGGAGCCTCCGCTATGCTATCAGGATATCACGAGCGATTGCCGATTGCGTTGCCTCTGATCTGGGCCGACATTTACGAGCCGGGCTGCACCTAATTAATTAGCTTGTTTATTTCGGCTTTATTCTTAAAGATGTGCTGGGTGCGTTCCAACTACTGCTGCACCACTGCATGCTTCGCGGCCCGGAGGTTGGGGACCACTGCCATATATTGATGTTTGCGACAGTCAGTACTCTTATCCCTGATCTGATTGGTCACTTTGATGCAGCACAGGCTATGATGAAAATACGGTGCATGGCGGGGGAACTACATACATGCGCACTGGGCAGAAAGAACGGAACTAAACCCCCGCAACCTGGAAACAATCTCTCTTTACAAACAGCTTTTTAGCGAAAATATTGCTATATTACCATTATCCTAATTAGTATTACTTACTTTTATAATGCTCACATTACAACAGTATTTGTGTATTTATTTTTGATCTTTCTTCGGGATCTACTGGGAAAGTCTGAAAAATCGACCGGTCGATTGTGATCAATGGGTTGGCGACCCCTAATGTACTGTATCATTCACTTAAAATAACTAATCTTAATTCCTTCTAATAACTACTAACAGCCACTATAGGACATTCAGTTAATTTTTTGAAGCCTTTCATGTCTGTTTCTAAAGATGCCCAACAATAATGAAGTTCACCGCAGCCTTAAATATAGTTCATGGCAGCTTATGATTTTAATCTAGTGAGTGATATCTCTCCTCTTCCTCCCCCCTCTTCTCCCCCCGCTCCTCCCTCACCTCTTCTTCCCCCCCCACACACAAGATCTGTTGGCAGTCCTGTGTTCAAAGGTAGACGTAACTCTAGTTATGCTGATGGTTGATCCAAAGTTACACTGACTGCTGGAACAATGATTGTGTGGTGAGTGTGCATTCCCTTGATCAACATTCCATAACCATCTCCACCACTGAAGAATGTACTTTGGCGGGCAGAGTCCAGAATTTAAGGATATTTAAGGAAAGTGTTAGAATCTGCTGAAGCATGTACTTTTGTTGGCTTACTGCAGTGTCTCCTCTGAAGCACACTGCTTATTGGGCTTATCAACTGTTACCTGCGATTGCATCTGTGTTTTAACCCATATTAACATCCAGCTGATGGTGGAGTTATTTTTCAATTGTTTGTGGAATTTGCCAGTTTAGGTGGGCGTAAAATGACAAGAAAAATTGTGGGTTAAGGATGGACAAAACATAAAGGAGATTTAGAGGAGCCTTCTAGTTCAAGTTCGAAGGTCTATAACAGGGGTTTCCAACCTGGATTCCACAGATCCCTTAGTTAATGGTAAGACGCCATGGCATAAAAGGTTGGGAGCCCCTGGTCGAGAACTTTGTGCAGCTTTGGAAAACCGCAGGCTTTTTCATATGTGCATTTTTAGAGTCCAAGATCTGAGTTTTCTACAATATATACAATGAACATTTGACCAAATAGACCTTGCAATACATTTTCACAAGACAGAAGTCCTCTATCAATTTGCCACACACTGCATTACGCCACCTCCTCTTTTCCCTAATAGCAATGGTTTGATATACCTCAGAAAATGTGAACCACTGCCTTCTCACAGAAGCCATGTTTCAGCAAAGATAGATTTGTATGATGAAATTCACCATCACTTTTAGTATGCCTTCAGGCATCTAGGTAGAATTTAAAGGACTAGAGCTTCAAACTTGTATGAAATTTATGTCCTAGGAGGAAGAGTGATCTCCTTCTGAGCCATCTAGCAGCTACAGAAGAACAGTGCACTAAATATGTAGCACTGCTGCGTCTCCATATGTTCCTCTCAATCCCCCAGTGGAATAAGTTAGTCAATATAACGGTCCTTCCCAGGCATATATTCCCAGTATCAAGGCCCTGGTGGGCAAGCTAGTTCATTCCCGAGCTCAGCACTAGACTTCTGAAATGCTGAGCTTCATCACAATGTTGGAATACCAGGTGAACAGTTTAATGATGTTGTCAAGTCTCCATGAAAATGTGTAACAATCCTGCCAAGCTTTGGGAATCCTGGATCCATAAATGCTCGAAGTGCAGAAAAATCATTTGGGATGGCCCAGGGAAACTCAACTTCTTTGCCAGCTAGACCTTGGATTCCTCTAGCCTCCCAGTGTACTTTCCCACCTCCACTTTCCATTGTTGTAATATCAGATAATAAGAAGCATTCTGTTGGACATAATTAAAAACCTCTGGGAACAAGACCTATAGATTTCAATTGATGAGGATACTTGGAATGAAATTTTTAAACTTGTTCACACCTTTTCATTATGTGCGCGTCACTCTTTTTTACAATTTAAAGTGGTTCATAGAGCCTACATGACTAAAGACAAGCTCTCTCGTTTTTACTCAGATTTTTCTCCATACTGTAATAGGTGTAATGTAGAAGAGGCCTCTCTAATTCATATGTTTTGGTCCTGCCTGCGGCTTGATAAATTTTGGAAAGAAGTATTTCAAACTTTCTCGGAGCTTTTTAAAGTAAACTTTAAACCCAACCCTGATTGCCTTGTTTGGCATTGTTGGAGGAAATGATTTTACTCTTAAGCCAAATGATTTGCATATTTTGGCTTTTATTTCTCTTTGAGCCAGAAGAGTTTTGTTGCTCAAATGGAAAGGTGCCACTCCACCTACTCATGCCCATTGGTTGATTGATGTTATGTCATGTTTAAATCTAGAGAAGATTAGGTGTTCTATTTCTATACCTAGACAAGATTTTTTCACATTATGGGGACCTTTTTGGAACTACTTTCACAATCTTCGACTTGTTCGCCGATGATGATGGCTATTGTATGTTTGAATTTATGACTATATGTCCAGGATTTTTTTTCTTTTCTTTTAACCAAACAGCTGTTTTTTTTTCTCTTTTTTTGTTATGGGGTTTTGATTTTGCTATAGATTTGGATAAAATATACCTTTTCAATATTATGGTTAATTTACTATACATAGATATGGGGCATTTCAAACTTGTTTTTGTTTCCATAATATCATAATGTATTTTGTATTTGTCTTTGCAAGTAATTAATAAAAAAATATTGAAAAAGAAAGCAGCAGCACTCTCCAGCAACTGGAAGAGTGCGGTTTAAGTTTGACTCTTTAAAAGACTGTTTTCTGAGGTTTGCTCTGCTGGATCAGATGCTGGCAGCTATGATATCCTGTGATAACTCAGTCAAATGGCAAGTGGTGAAACTGATCTAGTGCATTGCTACCCAGGGAAACCTGATCCCTCCATTCTGGGAACCAAACCTTGTAATTGAAGATTGTGGCTGTTAAAGCACTTTTAATGATGCCATTAGCATGAAATACAGCATTGTTTTAACACCATTAGAAATTAATGGAGCACTTTCTACATTTCTTAAGAGCACAAAGTTTAGTTTGTAGACATCTACCATAAGTGGATGATTAATGTCTTATCATGCACCTGCTGAACTCTACATAAGTAACTCTTGCAGATTTGTCAGTCACTGTTCTAACTTGAAGTGAACGAGGGCCTCAAATTCACTTTGATTTGTTCTGCAAATGCTTGAGAGTGTAGCAACTTGAAGCTGGAATTTCACTTCTTAACTGTGCTGTCAACAACATGCCAAAAGATTTTCATTTGTCATCAGCTGCCCGTTTACTTGTGGGACTTCAACTAAAACCATGATAATTTCTGTCAAAGTCAAGGCCAGAAAACTGTAAGCTAGCTCACCACTGTATCTTGAGGGAAGTTGGCATGATGCAGTCTGGTCTCAGTAGAATTGCAAAGAGAGACTTTATTTAACACAAAGAGCCTGATGTAACTTGGTCATATATCTTTGAAGTTACCTCTGAACTAATGTTTATTTGGTGATCTTGAAGCAAATTACTTTGGGAAGAGATTTCCTCTGTTGTTGTGAGATAATCAATTTGTGATTTCAAACAAGTGCTGAATAGCACAAATCTCCTCCATTCTGCCCCAAGCAACCAAGATGTAACAGCAAAACTAATTCAAGATCAATAGAAAACAATTGCCACTAGCCTGCGACCGCTACAGAATTGTTGTACTTTTGAGATGCACCCTCAGCTCCAATGAAATGATTGTTCCAAAGATTTGAATCCTTCATTAGCAAATTAGCAAACATACAATCTTGATGCAATATTTAAGTGGTCAGCAAAGATATGACCTCCGCCTATGTTAAGCTACAAACTGCCAAGAAATAAACAAGAAGACATAACTTATTCCCTTCGCATTTACCATGCCCCCCCCCGATGTGACTAGTTACCATAATGAACACATAACATAGATACAAAGCAAGTAAAGAACAGACACGTGGCTCCTATACAAGATCATAAAATACATAGCGAAAAAACCAAACTGCTAAAAAATTTCAATGCACCAGGCAGAATCTGTAGAATGAAATGGACTTCATGATAAAGAGGACATGCTAGTATAAAGAGAGGGGGATAGGGAAAGAGGTGGCAAGCAGGAGATGCACCCAGGTGAGAAATCTGATTGTCAGATGAAGCCAGGTGAGGAGGGATGGGTAGAAATAGTGACAGAGACTGGAAGGTGATCGGTGGAGGCAGAGGACTTCAGATGATGGAATCTGATAGGAAAGGATGGTGAAGTAGAATCAAATCTGAGAGGTGGGGTTGTGCATATTGGGAACAGTGGGTGTGGGTGGGGATCCATTAGAATGGGTTGTGTGGGTGATTGGCAGGTGGATGGAAAAGAGACTGGGCCATAGAATGCTGGGGGATCTTGTGTGTATGTGGGAAGAACTGGTTACATCACTCACTCAGCTCCAACATGGGCACTAGCCTTCCCAGCATCCAGGACACCTTCAAGGAGCAATGCCTCAAAAAGGTGGCATCTTGTCATTAACCCCATCACCCTGGACATCCTCTTTTCATTGCCACCATTAGGGAGGAGGTACAGGAGCCTGAAAGCATACACTCAGCGTTTCAAGAATAGATTCTTCCTGTCCTGACATTGAACACTTATTTTTTTTCCATTTTTTAAACTACGTATTTAATTTAACATTATATAAGGAGAAGGAAACGATGGCGCGACGCAGCTTGCAGCGGTCACTCCGGTGAATGATATCTGTCAAGTAGGGTGCCATGCACAATCCTGATTTGATGGAGACGGACGTGAGAGCACGGAGGAATATCTGGTGAAACTTCTGAAATGCCTGTTTCGCTGCCGCTGCTACTGTGTGATCCAGAATCTCCAGAGGGGAAGGCCCCGAGTCCTCGGCTTTGCTTGTTGCTCGGAGGCCGGGGCGGGGTCGAAGCGCTCAACAGAGATGGTGCTCGGTGCTGGGTGTTGGAGGGCTGGTCGGAGGCTTGAAGTTTTCGGATGGACTCAGAGGCGGCTGCGGTCGGGTGCTTCCAATGCATCGGCAAGTTTGCGGTGCTTTGAGGCAGGGAGAGTTTCTCCCTTCTACCGTATGCGTGAGATGATGGGGCTATCGGGACTTGAGACTTTTTTTTTACCGTGCCCATGGTCTGCTCTTTATCAAATTACAGTATTGCTTTGCACTGTTGTAATTATATGTTATAATTATGTGATTTTGTCAGTTTTAGTCTTGGTTTGTCTTGTGCTTCTGTGATACCTTTCTGGAGGAACAATGTATCATTTTTTAATGCATGCATTTCTAAATGACAATAAACGAGGACTGTGTCCTCATAATCTAATCCAATCTAATATGTACATTTATTGTAATTTAGAATTATTATGTATTGCAATGTAACACTGATACATAACAACAAATTTCACAACATATGCCTGTAATGTTAAAACTGATTCTGAGAGAGAAAGGGACAGAGGGGAAGCAGATTACTGAAAGCTGGAATTTGCAGATTTTTGCAGTGATAACATTTTCTTACTGGTGGTCCACAGCTGAATGTTTTAATTATCTAAATTTGTTCCATGAACTTGTTGTTGGATGGAAGTTCATCTATTATCAAATTTGTCTGATTCCATCCCTGGAAAATTCCTATATGTGATAGGTACTATAGAATTGCAACTTGTCACCAAGTTTCAGTAACTAAATCTAACATACGTATCTGAAGACTTTACAAGTAAATACTGTAATTTTTTTTAAAGTCTGCTAGAGTAGTAATTATTCTTGGTGTAGAACACAGGCTTTCAATATATTCTGCTTCGAGGAACCTAACCCAAACAAAAAAGAACTTGAGACCTGCTGTATGGCTGATTCATTCAACCTTTGGTAACATCTCATGGAAGAGCAACCAGATTTTGTTTTTTTTCTTACATCCATGGAATTCAATAAATAGGAATTAATTGGTTTGCCCGGTAGTGCAGGGTTCACCAAGTTTGTTACAAGTCCCTGTTTATGTAGCTTCAAGTCCCATTAAAAATGCAGGGATATAAATTGAACATGTTCTTTTTTTATGACAACACTAAAATATTTTTAATATCTTTGAACACTGTATTTCTTCCCTGAGAACCCGACAAGCTTTCTGTCCTATTATTACATAATTAACTAGAATGAGTGGCATGAATATATTTGTAGTTTTACTGGTGAGCTGTCCTGACGACTGATGTCTATTTTATTTATGACTCACTCGTTTTCACAAAGTCTCTTAGTGTAGATTAGGAAAATTGAAACTTAAGGTGACATACAATGAAATTTGTTGGTTTGGGGTGAAAGGGTGTGGTGTGATTCTTTAGAAGCTGCAACTTTATTACTTACTTAACAAAATAAACCTTTTTCATTCTGTTGGACATGTTAGAACTTTGGCCCACATTCATAATGCTGTCTTGTGTTGGAATACCTCACAATGAAAACAAATGTTATAGTAAGGTTCAATGGAAAGTGTCAGCAGCATGCACAGTGTTATACCTGAAACTGCGAATAAATAAGATAAATTAATCAGTTTTAGACATCGTTTAGAAACTGCAAGTTCCATGATGAACACGAGAAATTCTGCAGATGCTGGAAATCAAGAGCAACACATATAAAATGCTGGAGGAACTCAGCAGGTTAGGCAGCATTTACAGAAACGAATAAACTGTCGGCACTTCAAGTGAGTCCTGAAGAAGGGTCTTGGCTTGAAACGTCAACAGTTTATAAATTTCCATAGAAGTTGTCTGATCTTCCGAGTTCCTCCAGCGGTTCGTGTGATTTGTTTTCAAGTTCCATTGTGTTCCGTGGTCACTCTACCAGTGAATTAGACTGTTAAAACATTTTACTTTGCAAAGTCAAATACTCTCAATTGCAAAGACAGTACTTCCACATGAATCTCAAACCCTGATTATTTTTGTGACTGTGAATGATGTCACCGGAGAGACACGGATGCTGGCGGATATAGAAGTCTATTTAGCAAAGCAAGCAGCAAGCATCATATTTGAGACGCTCTTGGAAAAGGAGGCCTACCTGACTCAATATTACATGACATTTTATATGCTAAAGATCAAGGGACAATTCTATAGTTACCATGTATCTACAATACTTCCTTTGAATTACCAATAATTTTCAAACACATTCATCATCACACCCACACTCCAGACACCCAAAATGGAGTTTAATTCTCACTAACTCTGGGCCACATTTATGCATATGCAAGTATCTGCGTCAAATGTAGTGTTTCGTTGTTTGCAAGCAACCCCAAAATGCAGCTCCAGGAAGACCATTGTTCAGAGCTGCATTTTAAATTAAATCTACAATCCATGTTCAGGTCTGATGATTGGCTACTGTTGAAATTAGTATTTACTATATACCATAACTTCAGAATATCTATCAGCTTCTGCTTCTTTCCCTCTCCCTCCCCCACCCTGTTATTCTGGCTTCTGTCCTCTTTCTTTCTATTCCTGACGAAGTATCTCGGTTAAAATCGTCAGCTGCTCCTTTCCCTCCATCAACATTGCCTGACCTACTGAGTTCCTCCAGCATTTTGTGTGCATTTCTCCAGATTTCCAGCATCTGTAGCCTCTGAAATCTGGATTCCTTTTCATAATGAGTGCCATGTTAAGTCACAGCAGTGGGAGCTCTTGAAAGCAGTGACTATTGGGATAATAATGATTCCGTAAAAATTAACTAATTAGTGTGGAATCAGGATTGATCCACGTTCTATGTTTTCTTACTTTTGCCATGATTTTGGATCTTTCCCCCATAAACGTGGTGCTGGAGTCTTGGGTCTTGGACAAAGTTTAATCAACGCGGTTTGTGGATTGGACTCTGTAGTTCATGTTATGATATGTTTCTGGTTTCTGGGTGCTCCTTTTTTTGTCACTATTTTGTGTGATTTCGATCAGGGCAGACTGGCTCTGTGGCCTGTAGTCAATGAACGACAGCGCTAATAATAATTACTTTAATAATAAATGTACTTTGGAACTTTGTATCTTTGAACTATTTTTGAAGGTTCTTCTTTAGTTTCCTCCTAATTCTGTTTTCCATTTTTATCCTACCGTTGCTTATTCTGATTGCCGATGTACTTCTGTGATCATTTTCCTTTTTTGGTTCAGATTTTGCTAATGTTTTGTTCATGTCCTTATCCAGTTACCTCACTCTCCTTCCCTCCCTCTCTTTTTTTCCGGTGCTATCCCCATCATGTCCTAATTCAGAAGCCTATTTTTTTTTTTCCAAACACCAAGGTCAACAAGACAGTCTCTACAGAATGAACAGCTGAGCATTCTTGCATGACAGTTGGGATAAAGGGTCAGAATACTGATTCAACAAATGACATATTTTCTCTCAAGGATGCTGAACAGGTGTCCTGGTCCATGTTCTGTTTAAGTTCTCAAGGATATGTCACAGACTAGTTTAAGCCCCAGGAGGTGCACTCTGCACTTGGTTATTCACTGCTCTGCACTCTTGGGAAGAGTACATCTCATTCAAAACAGACTGCAGTTCAAAAGCAACTATTGTGTGTTATTTAAAAACGCAAACACGAGGAAATCTGCAGATGCTGGAAATTCAAGCAACGCACATCAAAGTTGCTGATGAACGCAGCAGGCCAGGCAGCATCTCTAGGAAGAGGTACAGTCGACGTTTCGGGCCAAGACCCTTGAACCCAAGACCCAGGACCGATGAAGGGTCACGGCCGGAAATGGCGACTGTACCTCTTCCTAGAGATGCTGCCTGGCCTGCTGCGTTCACCAGCAACTTTGATGTGTGTTGTGTGTTATGTTACGTACAGGCTTCAGAGCCAATACGTCTCTCCAAGTAATTATTCTTAATCTTAGCATTTTGCAGTGACATCCTGCAGACAATTCACAAAACTGCTTCTTTTCCTTCTTTAAAAAAGTACCTCTACTACTAATCAGTGTGCGATTGGAGCCTATCATTTGCATTTTGATAATATGCTTTTGGGCCGACTGAGCGACCCAGCTCTGTTGCTGCACCTCCAAAGGAATTCAGTGAGGTTGAGAACGGAACGTGCGGCCTGATGGTGGAGCGTGAAGCCATGATCGGCCCCCGTTTTTGACCAACTCACCAATTAAAGTATTGACCAAATTTGAAATCAGTATGGACGAGAACAGGGGGCAAGTGGGTGTTCAGAGACATCCACCTGCATTTACCTGTCTTCCTCTCCCTCTCGCTCACTGCTGCCTGAGGAAGGTGCAGGAGTCTTGCGTCTTTGATCAGAGAGGTTTGTGGATTGGACCCATTTAGAGGACTCAGCAGTTCATGTTGTATGAGTTTTTGGTTACAGGTTACTCCTTTTTTTCATTAATATTTAGTGCAATTTTGATTAGGGCAGACTGGCTTTGCAGCCTGCAGTCAACAAACCACCCTGCGCTAAATTGAACTAAACTGAACATTCCTAGACTGTTTCAAGGACTCTGCAGTTTGATGTTTTATATTCTGTGTGTCATTATCTCATTTTTTTGCAGTTTGATTTTTCTTTTACACATTGGGGGCTTGATGTTTTCTTTGAATAAGTTCCACGGTTTTTCTTTGTTTTGTGGCTGTCTGCGAGAAGACGAATGTCAGGATTGTATACTGTATACATACTTTGATAATAAATGTACATTGAATCTTTGGTATATAAAACAAATGAGCTTAACAAATGCAAACATTATGTCTTTTCTGCTGATCCTCCTCTTCCCCCCCCCCAACTTTTTATTCTGCCATTTTCCTGCTCCCTTCTCAGCCGAAACATCAATTGTTTATTCATTTCCATAGATGCTGCCTGACCTGCTGAGTTCCTCCAGCATTTTGTGTTTGTCGCTTTGAATTTCCAGCATCTGCAGGAGTGTCTCATACTTAATTTGATAGTTTATTTAAATAGTTTTGTTTATTTTCATCTAGTTTTTGCACTTCCATTCAATCTTGCTTTCAGATTTTCATTAATTGAAGCCATTTTAAGATCGAATATCAATGGATTCCAGGGTGACGATAACTTTACAGATAAACATTTATGGAGCTGTGGAGATGAGGGCTGGAGGCTTGGAGTTGGAATTTAGATAAACTTTGTCAACCAACAGTTTCTATTGGGGCTTTCAGACATGTTTCTTCATGAGCTGTGGTGGATTATCTGAAGCATTTGGTCTGTTGAAGGATTTGCATTTGTTCATTATTTGTGCCTGTCATATATGTCAGTCTCGTTTCAGCAAAAACATTTCAAGCAGTTTCAGGTGGGTTTAGATGATTCTTTTACGTACTTATTCACAAACTAATAAATTTCAAAATGAGAATCATATTATAGATCTACAGATAAGGTAAAAGGTATCTCTTGTTACAGTGATTCCTGAGAGGCATTTATGGCCATTTATTGAACCAACTCATTAATTTCACAATTGTCTTATTCCTTCAGTATAAGACTGGGCTGATCCAACTCTTTAATAATTTACATTGTGCTCTTTAATTTTCACTCCCTCAATCATCTTGTTGACCAGAGAACCCAATGCCCAGGAATTTTTTTTTACTGTAGTGACAGTGTGAGGGAGCAGAAGCCCATCCATAAAGCCAACAAACAGCCGATGGTTAATGTGGTTTTCAGGAATAGCACAAGACTTATTGTGATATTCCTCGGAGTTGATTCAGACGGGAGGAATATTGCAGCTGCAACTCTCTCGCAGTATGGCCTGGTGAGCCTTACTGGGCACCAGAAGAGTACATCAGTCTTTTCATTTAATGCTCAAAATCCCTCAGTGCTTAGTGTAATCAATTGCTCTGTACTTGAGATGTTAGACATCCAGCTTGTGAGTTCCAAGTTCATTTGATTAGTAATACCTTTCTCCAAGAGGTTCCATCAACCTGCATTATTAATAACAGGAAATATCCTTGCTATTTGATAGCTCACACGTCGCACACTTAAGCATATTAAATTGTTGCTGTCATCTACCTTCTTGTCCCGATAGCCTGTCTATTTCTTCCCATGGCCAATTTGTTCTGATTATCATAAACACAAAATACTCTGCAGGTGCTGGGGTCAAAGCGCAACACTCACAACACGCTGGAGGAACTGAGCAGGTCGGGCAGCATCCGTGGAAACGATCAGTCAACGTTTCGGGCCGGAACCCTTTGCCAGGACTGAAGAGGGAAGGGGCAGAGGCCCAATAAAGAAGATGGGGGGAGGGTGGCAGCTGCCTGACCTGCTGAGTTCCTTCAGTGTGTTGTGAGTGTTGTTCTGATTATCAATTCTTTGGTTGTAGTTTATTTCTACCCATATTCCATATCCAAAGATGTTAACCTTAGGTTGGGTTTGAATCTAGATAGCTATTCAAAGTTCAAAGTAAATTTTGAACTATGCGACACAGCATAGTGGTTAGCAAAACACTTTACAGTACGGGCGACCCGGGTTCAATACCCACCACTGCCTGTGAAGAGTTTGTACATACTTCCCGTGATCACATGGATTTCTACCAGGTGCTCCGATTTCCTCCCACTATCGAAAGACGCACCAGTTGGTAGGTTAATTATAAATTGACCCATGATTAGGCTAGGGTTAAATCAGTGGGTTGTTGTGCAGTGTGGGTCAAAGGTCTGGAAGGGCCTACTCCAAGCTGTATGTCAATCAATAAACTTTATTATCAAAGTACGTATATGTCACCATATACTACCCTGAGATTCATTTTCTTGTGAGCATACTCAATAAATCTTATAAAATAATAACCATAATGGAATCAATGAACAACCACACAACTTGGGTGTTGAACCAGCATGTAGAAGACAACAAACTGTCCAGGCACAAAAAGAAAGAAATAATAATAATAATAATAAATAAATAATAATTATCAAGAACGTAAGATGGAGAGTCCTTGAAAGTGAGTCCATTGGTGGTGGGCAAGTGAAGTTTGGTTCAAGAGCCTGATGGTTGAGGAGTAGTAATTATTTCTGAACAGTTCGAAGTGCTAAAGACAAATGACTGACTATTGGTAGAAATAAAAGAAGAAATATCATAATATCCGAAGTTTCTCAGTCACTTTGAACCAAATGCATTTGGAAGGAGGTAAGCAACATGAATCCTGACTAATTCCTTTCCTCTCCACTAGTCAAAAGTTAATGAGCCAACTTTAGTCTCTGCCAGGGAAAACTTTAGGAATCGGAATGTTTTCAAATGTCAAGACACAGCAGTTAATATTTGACCTGGTGAATTTTTTGCATAACACATTTAAAATGTAGACACCAACTACAGCTTGCATATCCTATAAATACTATAATCTCTGTCACATGGAACAACTTAGAAAAATGGCAATAATCAACACCAACCCCTGTACCTGGCCTAACTTGATCCCATTGAAGTGTTTGACTCTATTGTTTGGGAGGGACTATCCTTCACAACAATATATAAGCCATGAGACTGACCAGCAGGTCTACAGGGCAGATCCAATCTTAGTGAAAACTGATATCAAACAAGGCTGTATTATTGACCCAACATTTTTCTAAATCTTCCTTGATACCTGTAACAACCTTCCCGTGGGAATGAAGCTAATCTTCCGATTACCTGCTCAACCTATGGCACTATGCACCAGAACCAGGGGTAGCCAAACCTCACTAGCTGAGCAAATCATGCTTACATTTATGCATGCTCAAAGACCTAGCTCCAAGATATTATTATATTGGTCACCAAACTGTGATACTTATCATCCCAGAGACCAAGGACCTCTGCCAATCTACCCCTGTGTTCCCTGTTACTTTGTGAAGATTAAGGCTTATGATAGGACTTTGGAAAACTTAGACTGCTTTCCATATCCTGGCAGCCTCTTCTTGATGAGGGCTGATGTAGGTGATGCAATCCTCATTGTGCTGACAGAGCCTATGGTCAAATGTGGAAAGGATGTTTGAAGATGAAAGTCATCAGACTAGGTACAAAACTCCTCGTCTATTGTGCTGCAGTGATTGCTGCACTCTAACATGTTTCTGAGACAAGTACTTCCTGCAGCAGACCTCTGCAGGGAATAATACCACCAGTGCTGTCTCTGCAGAATCACTGTAATGATCAGCCAATCAATGTCAATGGCCCAGCACTGAGGGTCTAGTTACTCTCAGATGACCTTGTTGGGTAAACCACATTACTTGGCTGTTCAATGCTAGGCTGCCAAAATAGACAGTATATTCTGTGATCTGCGTTGGGAGGTGTTACAAGGATTATGCTTTAGTAATAATGATCAGTTAGGCATAGAGAGAATCTGTATTTTCTGACAAATACTTTTATCGTCTCAGTTAAAAAGCATGTGGGTTCGCAGCTAACTAACTGTGTGCGCACCAACTAGGATTCCCTGAAACAGTGAATGAAGTGAAGAAGTATTACCGGGAAAGAAATTTACACTGTTCAGGTATGCTCCATGGTCCCGATCTAATCTCCATGTCTGACGTGGAGATCTTCCACATCCGCGATGGCTGGTCTCTAGAGAGTTGTCGCCGCTTTACATTCAAAGCTCTTTACTTTTAAACACTCCATATGAAATGCTTGTGTTTCCATCTCATTAGTTTGAGGTCACCTGACACATGGATCACCTTCTTAATGGCTCTGGTCCAGGACTACGACCAGCATTGTTCTACAGCCTTTGTCCCTCAGCCTCATGCCTTTGTGCTCTTCTCAACTCTGGTTCAAACCAGTCAAATCAGGTGACCCAGACACTGAGCCTAATGAAATCACAGATTGCTTCTCCTCCAAGACAGCCACTTTGCTTAATCTCACTCTCCTTTTTCTCCCTCTGTCCCTCTGTATATACCTCTTGCTCATCCTCTGGGTCCCTCCCTCCCCACCCGTCTTTCTTCCCGGACCTCCTGTCCCATGATCCTCTCGTATCCCTTTTGCCTATCACCTGTCCAGCTCTTGGCTCCATCCCTCCCCTCCTGTCTTCGCCTATCATTTTGGATCTCCCCCTCCCCCCCCCCAACTTTCAAATCCCTTACTCACTCTTCCTTCAGTTAGTCCTGACGAAGGGTCTCGGCCCAAAACGTCGACTGCACCTCTTCCTAGAGATGCTGCCTGGCCTGCTGCGTTCACCAGCAACTTTGATGTGTGTCACTTTGCTTAATAAATAGCTACTTGTCTGAGAAAGGTCTCGGGTTTAGCAGGTCATTAGCAGAAAACTCCTTGCGTCCATTGATTAAATTATCCTGTGCTCAAAGGATTGTTCTCACTAACTGGTAGGAACCATTGATAGTGCTAACAGTTTTCACCTCCGGCTGCAGTCACTCTAGGAGAGTTTGAAGAGTTGGTTAGATCAGCTGAACACCTCGAGAGCTCCCCAAATCCTGTAGTTCAAGTTTAACAGCCGGCTTCGGTATCCAGATTAAACTGCTGTAGACTCTGTTGTGGGTAAGAGGCAAATTGCATGCTATATTTTGAGGGAATGTGACGAAAATGCATAATTTGAGGATCCAAGATGTGCATTCTCAGATGAAAGTCACTCAGTGAGGAGAAACTGAATTTTTGCAGGCATTCAATGTTGCTCAGTCAGCGGAGGTGGTGGTCAAGTCAGCACAAAATTTTCATGCTAATTCAGTGAAGGTCCAGCATGTGAACAAGTTGGATGCTCTGTTATTTTGCAAATTAGTGTTGGTATTATTTAATAATTGTCATGTGTACCAAGATGCAGTGCCCTGCATACTGTCTATATAGATTGACTCATTGCACCGTGCATTGAGCTAGAATAAGGTAAAACATTAACGGTGCAGAATAATGCGTAAAGGCTACCGAAAAAGTGAAATATTGATAAATGATAAAGTGCAAGATTATAAGCAGGTAGAGTGAGAGGCCAAAGTTCTTATTGTGCAAGAGGTGCGTTCAGGAGTCTGATAAGATTAGGATAGAAGCTGTCCTTGAGCTTGGTGATACATGTTTTCAGGGTTTTTATGTCCTGCCTTTGGGAGAGGGGAGAAGAGAGAATGTCCAGGCTGGGTGTGGACTTCAATTATTTTGGCTGTGTTACTGAGGCAGTGAGAAGTATAGACAGAGTCCATAGAGGGGAAGCTGGTTCTTGTGATGTGCTGAGCTGTGCCCACAATTCTTTTCAATTTCTTGCGATCACGTGCAGAGTAGTTGCCATACCAAGCTGTTGTGCATCCAGACAATGCAATTTTATGGTGCATTAGTAAAGGTCATTTCAGAGACAGCGGAGAAATGCCAAGTTTCTATAGCCTTCTGAGGAAGTTGAAACACTGGTGAGCTGCCTTGGCTGTGACATCAAAGTGGTTGGATCGGGATACGCTATTGGTGATATTCATACCGAGCAACTTGAAGCTCTCTACCCTCTCAACCCCAGCACCGTTGATGTAGATAGGAGTATGTGTGCCAGCCCGCCCCCCTTTTGAAATCAATAACCAGTTCTTGTGTTGACTTTGGGGAAAAGGTTGTTGTCATGATACCATGTCACTAAGCCCCTCTATCTCCTTCCTGTATGATTCATTGCTAATTGAGATGTTGCCTTCTACAGTGGTATCATCTGCAAACTTGTAGATGGAGGGGAAGGATCGTTTAAAAAAACAATCTTACTGTGGTGATGAATCGAATACTGATCTATAGACTGCAGACATACAGCCTCTTTGCGATAATTGTGGTATCAGGGTTCATCTGTCAACAGTTTATCGGCAAGCAAAGCAAGACTGTAGGAAACTTGAGAAAACAAGTGGTGCAAAGTCTTTTGGGAAGGACTGAAAGGAAATTACCTGAATGAACCTGGTAAGGTAGGTGGCAATGGATTGTTTAAACTGTTCATACTGTCAAAGCGATGGATGAAGCTTGTAATATATCAGTGAACATTCAAGGTGTCCATAGAACAGGTATCCATAATAATGGTCACTGGTGCTGTAATATTGACTATGGGTGAGCAGGACTTTGGGCAGCATTGGACTGGCATTAGACTGATCCTCAAAGAGCCACCTGCCTTTCTTTGTTGTCTGCATAGAGAAAGCATCAAGCTGAGAAGGTTATCCAAAGCTTCAGTGAGAAGTGGTGAAAATAAATCAGAACTTCCTCTTTTGACACAGTTTGATTACCTTAAATTGACTATCAAAGACAAAGCCAAATTGGGGAGAGGTCAAGGGCTTGGAGGAACTCCCGGTAGAAGTTCTTCAAAGCAGGTTGAGCAGTTGAGAAAATATAATGATATCTTTGCCACTTCAGAAGTAATGTCCCAGCTACAGAGTGAGAAATAAAGGCAGATGCTTATTGTTGATCTCACCATGATGACTTGTAGTTTTTAGATGGAGGGTGCAGTTATGATATGAGGGCCCATTGAAAATTAGTTTTAAAATTAGTTGTTAAAATGGCCAAATATGCTGGTGCATAACTGTCCATTTACGCATAAAATAGCTATCTGAAGTAAAGTCATCAAAGTAACTTCTTTGCCTTAATCAACATGGAGTAGGGGATTCCCAACCTTTTATATGCCATGGCCCAATACCATTAAGCAAGGGGTCTGTGGACTCCAGGCTGGCAACCCTTGAAGATGTACACTGATGTGCTGAATGTTGATCCAAATGAGGAGTGAGAGTTTTAAAAGGGACATCGGGGCAGCCGCCTCACATAAAGAATGGTGCATATTTGGAATGAATTGCCAGAACTATGGCTTGAGGCTGGCACATTAACAGCATTGAAAAGCCTTCTGGACAAGTACATGAATAGGAGAGATTTATAAAGCTCGGTGCCAAAAGCAGTCAGATGCTGGATAAGTAGAATAGGAGAGGTTTATAAAGCTGGGAGCCAAAAGCAGTCAGATGCTGGTCAACATCATTGCTATGGATGAGTTGAGCTGAAGAGCCTTTTTCCGTGCTGTATGACTCTATTTAAATACTTTTTTTGTGTTAGTGATTAAATAAACTAGCGACAATGTGCACTGCACATGACCTGCTGAATTTCCAGTTCAATAGATACATTTTTTCCGTAAACAACTTGTGCAGGAGGTTATCCTCAAGGTTCTTTCAACAACATAAAGTATTTAATAATATTTTTCTAGGTTTGAACTTTGTTTTCCTGTTTATGATGTGCTCAGCATCCAGCACATCTGTGGTGTACCTTTATGTCCATAAAAGAGATGAATTTGCTTTGACAACTTTGCTTTGATACTGCTATTTTATGGGTAAAAATTAATTGTATGACAATCCTCACTCACTCTTCATCAAGTACTACAACTTAAATCAATGCAACTTAAGGCAACTTGCCTCATAAGGTGTGCTTGTACAAATAAATTGGTCAACTAAACTAATGTCTCCTATCAACATAACTTTTCCAGCCATTGAAGGCAGAGAAGTGGAGCATCTTCTGCTGAAGGAATGCACTCTCTCCTGGGAAGTGCCAGAGGCAATTTCACTTGTTGGCAGAAAACAGCTTTGAACTTGTAAGGGCTGAAATCAAACCAAATTGCATGCATTTTCCAAACTGCTTATAAATGAGCATCAGCTAATAACAAGACCATTTCATCTAAAACTCGCCTGCCTTCAATCTACTCACCTATCACTCCTGTCTTTCCACAATAGCACCCAGGTTTATAATTCCTTACTTTTGTAAAACACTGACTATGTTGTCAGTTCTTCCTCCCCATCCAGAAGTCTACTTATTTCTTTCTTCCATTAATGCCATTGCACAAAAACCTTCTGTAGCCATTGGGAAACACCTGCCTGCGCTTCTTGACAAGATATCTGAAGGCTTTGATGCAGTGAAAAATGGACACTGCAACTCCTGTAATAAGTATACATTTAGCAGCTTTAAAACTTCAGCTGACTAATTGTCTGAATCGATTGGCACTGAACTCTCGGAATTTATAGAATCCAAAAGATTTGGAAGCTTCCTTTAAGTTGGTTATCCAGGAAAATGGAGACATTTGCAGTGTAACTATATATTCATGGTACAACATGGCTTTCCCGAGAACAAAAACATAAAAATGCTGGAAATGTTCAGCAGGTCAGGCAGCATCTGTGGAAGGAGAAACAGGGTTAAAGCTCCAAGTGCCTTGATATTAAGGGTTAAATCCATTTCCATTTCTTGAGATGTTGAGTGATCTGATTGTTTCAACATCTTTCTACTTTGTTCAAATTGTCAGCACCTGTATGTGTTTTGTTTTAATTTTCATTGGACTCCAGTTGTTTGAGTTTTCTGGAAGTTCTTTACTAATTTTAGTGCTTGTTTATGATTAAGGAATTCTTCAATTTTACAAGTGTAATTTTAATGTTCCATAATGCACGTAGTTCCAATTTGCAACGTCAAAAGTGTACCTCCCTTGTAATTATTATGTACTGTATAATTGTATTCTCTACACTGGAAATATATTTTCTTTTGCTTTCCCATCACAATTCCCAACTCATAAATTCCACATAGTTCAACATGTCAAGTAATGTATTTGAGAAAATTAGGAAAGAAGCTCTCTACTCTCATGGTCCATGCTATCTGTGGCCTTACCTTGATTATTTTGCCAGCAACAGGCCTATGACATGAAAGTCCCTGGGAGTATTTGAGCCTACAGCCCTTTCTATTGTGTGTGTTGCCATGAGCCTGGATTAAAAGAAATGGCTGCCAGGAAAACATGTATAAAATTATATCTGAATGTATGGTGATATCCCTACCACTTCATTTTTCCCGACAGACAAGTTCCAGCGTATTAACGCACCCTCCTCTAACACTCTCTCCTCTACATCCTAGTCCCCAGTGAATCCTAATGAGTGGTATTCAGTTAGAATCATGCTCGTACCCCCTGGCTCCACACACGTGGGATTAGCATAAGTAGACATCAAAGTGGGTCTAAATATCAGGCTTCTGTGTTGTACAGCTGTGACTCTACAACTAGTAAGGGGTTTTGTTAACATGACATTTGAAACCAGGAGAAATTTCAGGGCTTTGGCTTTTACATCTTGGCCAATGGGATGACAACTGTAGTAGAATGCTGTGTGTGCTTCTGCACATCCAGTGCCTCGAGTATATCAATAACACTCAAGTCATCAGAAGTATAACAAGTTGGAGATGTTACTGAAGTATTATAGCTCAAGAACAACCTTCCCTGCCATGTAACAGCTGGATTTTACAACTCTAAGTGCAGCACTTAGTTGTCTCTGATAGGTATTTCCTCCCTTCTAGAATCAATTACCTTTGACCCCAATTAATTTTGAGCCAGTTTGGTAGAATTTCCTGGGAAGGCAGTAATTAATGCTGACTCTACCACCTGCTAAAGAATAGAGAGATTTAAATGTATCAATGATGACCTTCCTCTGGTGGAATCAGAAGACTGGTGGGTGTATGTTGCATTAATTATTTGTAGAGTAAACTAAACAGTTATAATTTTCTTGAGAATCCTTCCATTGCTGAGGCTTAAATAATCTTTGTGTGAATTCGATTAACTCGAGTGGAAGCTAAAGCTTGATCTGCAAATTCAAAAATCTCAGGTGTAAAGAGACTTGAAAGTCCTCGTGCAGGATTCCCCAAAGATTAACTTGCAGGTTGAGTCAGTAGTGAAGAAGGAATATGCGATGTTAGCAAAGATGTAATGTTGAGGCTTTATAAAGCACTGTGAGGCCTCACTTGGAGTATTTTGAGCAGATTTGGGACCTTTATCTAAGAAAAGTTATACTCACATTGGAAAGAGTTCAGAGGAGGTTCACAAAAATTATTCCATAATTGAAAGGCTTGTCATATGAGGAGCGTTTGGTGGCTCTGTGCTTTTACAGACTTGAATTCAGAAGTAAACCTATCAAATGTTGAAAGGCCTCAATAGAGTGGATGTTTCCTATTTTAGGGGAGTCTAAGACCAGAGGACACAGCATCAGAACAGAAGGGCGTCCTTTTAGAATGGAGATGGGGATAAATTTCTTTAGCCAGAGAGTGGTGAATGTGGAATTCATTGCCGCAGGTGGCTGTGGAAGCCAAGTCATTGGTATGTTCAAGGCAGAGGTTGATAGATTCTTGATTAGTCAGGGCAGGAAGGGATACGGGGAGAAGGCAGGAGATTGGGCTGGGAGGGAAAGTGGATCAGCCATGATGAAATGGTGGAGCCGACTCAATGGGCCTAATTCTGTTCCTATATCTTATGGTCTTAAATGTCAATGACCTGAGAAAACAGGATTTGGAAAAGCATAATGAAAAAAGAGCTATTCAAAAAGACGGTAGCTTTGCTTCATGGATTTACGATCAAATTACCACCAATTCAGAAGAAATAGGTAGATCAGTATCTCTGCAGAATAATTATTCACTACACATGGATTGGAGCAGTGACCCCAGCTATATATTAGTAAGATGAAATTTGGTTTGTGTATCCCTAGCTATTTATCAATGTATGATTGTAATAGATTAGAAAGTACATACTACATTGTGTGTATTTGTTTAAATCTGTTTGTTCTTGGCACGCTACCTTGAACTGTGCAGTGTACAAAGAGCGGCCCAGAATGTGGGAGCCAGTGAGGTTTGAAAATGAGTTTGCTGAGCTGGCAAGAAATCATGTTCCCTCCTTTGCCGAAGGTACTGACTTGGGCTGGGGTGTGGTTCCTTGACTGCAGGCAGTTTTGTTCGTACACCATTCTTCATCTAAGAGCCTGGGTAGGTAGTATAACAGTAGAGAGTATGGCGACCAGCTGCATTCTCCAGTGGCCAGGTGTGGGTCCCTTGATTTTCTCCTCCATTTTAGGAATGCAAAGGGCAATTGTAGCTCAGGTCACTGTACTGACTGAAACTTGCTACCTTGGCACAGCCTTAACAATAAAACTGGCAACATGCCATTTACACATTCACAAAACCCTGCCTCCAGCCGCCAACATACATGTAACTATGGCTGGAATGAGCCATTCAGCACTGCAAGCTTTCTCCACAATTGAATGAGGCCATAGCTGATCCGATTGTAATCTTAACTCCACAACCATGAATACCTCAGCTAACCTTTCACCCCCTTGCTTATCAAGAATGAATCTAACTCTGACTTAGAGTTCAAAGACTCTTCTATCATTTCCCTTTGTGGGAGAGAGTAGAGCTGTATGGTTTCTTTGTGTTTACAAAAGAATAATTTATTGTGTGACATAATTCCACACCATTATTAGTAGAATTAGGAAAATGTACCAACTAGACTGGAAGAAGCAGCTGGGGGTAAGTCTCCTCTTTCTTCTCTTTGAATTTTTCCATGAAACTTAAAACTATTTTGGCTGCAACTTGTGCTGGTTATCACATAATGTTGACGAAGCTGACTAGTTGTGACACAGTTAGATGATACTACTATTTCATTACATTAAATAGTGTATTACCTAAAGTTCATTGGAGACAAATGAAATAAAATACAAAAGAATTGTGTGTTAAAGTATCTAATTTATTTGGATATTCAGTCTGCTAGTCTGGGCAGAACCCGGAAGTTGTTTTAAAGTTATATTACTATGGTGGTTCTTAAAGTTGCCAATTGTTTTTCAACAATTGTTGTCTGTTGTCTGGGTTCTATGTTGTCGTTTAAAGTTAAATTGGATAGATATATGGACAGGAAAGGAATGGAGGGTTATGGGCTGAGTGCAGGTCGGTGGGACTAGGATAGGGTAAGAGTTCGGCACGGACTAGAAGGGCAGATATGGCCTGTTTCCGTGCTGTAATTGTTATATGGTTAATATGGTTAATATTAATGTCTTAATATATTGTAAAAGCATATATTTTAATATTGGCAAATAAGTAGTCCAGTATGTCATACTAGTTATCAAAGTAAACCTTGAGTGTTTCATCTTCTGTCAGGATTGAGAACAACTTGCTTCCCGAAGAGAGGGAGGGGCAAGTGCAAGATCTGTTTTGACCTGGGACAGCCATTGTATAATGGAAGTTAATTACTTTTGTCTTGAGTAGATCTGTGAGTGTAAGTGAAGAAAGTAATTCCATTCTGTGGTTGCTGTTACAGGCAAAGGGTTGAGCCAGTTTGCGAAGTTTTAATTTTAAATTTCAGAAAATTGGCGCTGACTGAAATACATAGTGTGTTCTGTACAAAGGTATTTCAAATTCACCTGAGAAGTATAGACATTGGGACTGAGGCACATGGATATTGCACTTTGAGACCATGGTCCCTCAAAGCAGCTTCTACCACATGTAGCTATTGTAGTGAAAGTGAAGCTCCTTTCAAAACTTTGAAATACAGTATATGGTGTTCTCAAATCCTATTGCTGACACCACTGTGAGGAGGAGCCAATCATGATGTCAGTACATTTGAGTAGCATTTATGACTTTGAAAAGAAAGAAAGAAATTGACTAATTAGACACTGCTAGGTTTCAGGCTTATGTGGTTAGGGATAATAAAGGGTAAAAAGATAATATAGGAATAATCCAGGTAACTATAGATCAGTGTTATTGATAGCAAAGCTATTGGAGATCGAGCTTTATGCAGATTTGGAAAGGTGTGGCCTGTTTAGGAACAGTCAGCATGGCTTTTTGCAGAAGAGTTTATGCCTTACAAATTCAATTGAGTTTTTAAGGAGGTGATAACTGTGCTTACTGATGGTAAGACAGTGCAGGTAATGGACTTTAGTGATGCATTTCATAAAGTCCATTATAGTAAGTTGATTCCTACGATAAAGATGCATGGGATCCAAGAAGAACTGCAAGATTAAATTTGGAACCAGCTTGTCTACAGAAAGCAGAGTAGGGGTGGAAGGCTGTTCTTCTGGCTGAAGACTGTGACCAGTGGTGTTCTACAAGGCTAGATGCTTGGGACCTCTGTTGTTTGTGATACACATCACTGAGTTAAATGAAAATGTAAATAGGTGGACTACCATGTTTGTAGATGACCCCCAAGTTTAGTGGAGTTGTGGACAGTGTGAAGGGCTATCAAAAGATGCAGTGGGATATAGATCAGTACTCATTGGGAGATCAGCATTGGGAAGGGTGAGCAGTTTCTCATTCCTGGGTGTCAACATCTCTGAAGATCAATCCTGGGCCCAGCATATTGATACAATTACAAAGAAGGCACAAAAGCGACTACTGTATATTTCATTAGGAGTTTGAAGAGACTATGTATGTCACAATGATTTGCAAATTTCTACAGATATACCATTGATAGTATTCTAACTGGTTACATCACTATCTGGTATGGAGGGGCCACTGCACAGGATCAGGAAAAGTTGCAAACACAGCCAGCTCCATCATTAAATTCCCTCAAAAACATCTTCAAAAGGCGATCCCTCAAATAGGTGGCAGCCATCATGAAGTACCCCTGTCACTCAGGACATGCCCTCTTCTCATTGCTACCATCAAGGTGAAGGTACAGGAGCTTGAAGACACACACTCAGAGTTTCAAGAACAGTTTACTCCCCTCCACCATAAGATTTCTGAATGGACAATGAATTCATGAATACTACCTCACTTCTTTTTTTCTTCCTCTCTTTTTGCACTATTTATTCAATTGAATTTAAAAAATATATTTCTTAGTGTAATTTATAGTATTATTATATATTGCAATATACTGCTGCCACAAAACAAATTTCATGACATATGGCAGTGATATTTCAACTTGATTCTAATGGAATACCTGGTAAGGCTCTTGAAACTTGTGCCAACCAACTGGTGGGAGTATTCAAGGACATTTTCAACCTCTCACTGCTACAGACAGAATTTCCCACCTGTTTCAAAAGGGCAACGATTACACCAGTTCCGAAGATGAGTAGCATGAGCTGCCTTAATGACTGTTGTCTGGTAGCACTCACATCTACGGTGATGAAATGCTTTGAAAAGTTGGTCGTGGCTCGAATGACCTCCTGCCTCATCAAGGACCTGAATACGCAGCAATTTGCCTATCATCACAATAGGTCTATGGCAGACACAATTCCAATGACTCTTCACATAGCCTTAGACCACCTGGACAATATAAACGTCTATGTCATGCTGCCTTGTTGATTATAGCTAGCAATTGACACTATCATTCTGACAGTCTTGATCAATAAGCTATAGAACGTGGGCCTCTGTACCTTCCTCTGCAATTGGATCTTTGACTTCCTAATTGGAAGATCACAATCTGTGCAAATTGCTGATAACATCCGCTCCTTGCTGACGATAAACACTGGCTCACCTCATGGGTGTGTGATTAACCCTCTGCTCTACTCTCTCTATACCCATGACTGTGTGACTAGGTATAGCTCAAATGCCATCTATAAATTTGCTGATGATACAACCATTGTTGGTAGAGTCTCAGATGTAGATGAGAGGGCGTACAGGAGTGAGATATACCAGTCAGTTGAGTGGTGTTGCAGTAATAACCTAGCACTCAATATCAGTAGGACGGAAGAGCTGATTGTGGACTTCAGGAAGGGTAAGATGAGAGAATGTGAACTAGTCCTCATAGAGGAATCAGGTGAAGAGAGTGAGTAATCTTAAGTTCCTGGATGTCAAGATCTCTGAGGATCTAACCTAGATCAATGCAACTACAAAGGAAGGAGAGACAGTGGCTATATTTCATTAGTGAAGAGATTTGGTTTGTCACCCAAAACACTTGAAGACTTCTATAAATGTCCCATGGAGAGCATTCTGACAAGCTGCATCACTGTCTGGTATGGGGGGGGTGGGGGGTGGTGGGCTACTGCACAGGGTCGAAAGAAGCTGCAGAAAGTTTTAAAGTTAGTCAGCTCCATCCTGGGTACTTGTCTCCATAGTATCCAAGACATCTTCAAGGAGCGGCATCCGTTATTAAAGATCCCTATCACCCAGGACGTGCCCTTTTCTCATTGTTACCATCAAGAAAGAGGTACAGGAGCCTGAAGGCACACACTCAGTGATTCAGGAACAGGTTCTTCACCTCCACCATACGATTCCTAAACTGAGATTAAACCCATAAACACTGCCTCAGTTTATTATACATATTATTTCTGTTTTGCACTATTTTAAATCTACTTAATATATATTAAAATATATTTCATATATATTTAATACATATTAAAATATAGAAAACAACTTATTTACTTTTTCTTTCTGTATTGTCATGCGTTGCATTGTACAGCTGCTGTTAAGTTAACAAATTTCATGACACATGCCAGTGATAATAAACCTGATTCTGATATGGACAGAGAGATGGCACAAGGATTTTAATCTGGGCAAGTGTGAGGTGTTGCACTTTAGGGGGTCAAATGAAAGGAAGAAGTGTGAAGTTAATAGTAGACATCTTGATGGCTTTGAAGTACAGAGGGATCTTGGGTTCCAAATGCATACTTCACTAAAAGTGGCTACACAAGTGGATAAGATGGTAAAGAAGATTATGGAATGCTTGCTTTCAATGGCAGGGGCACTGAGTTTAATGAGTTCCAAGGAAAGGGTGAAAAAACTGGGTTATTCTCCTTGGAGCATCAAGCCTTGAGGGAAGAAGGTTCTCAAAATTATTAGACGCATAGATAGAGGATCAGAGTCTTTTCCTCGGGGTAGAAATGTCAAACTCCAGAGGATGTGCTTTTAAGGTTACTGGGAGAAGGTTTAAAAGTAAAGTGAAGTGTAAGTTCTGTTAATGCAGAGTGTGGTAAGTGCCTAGAATGGTTTACTGGAGAATGTAGTGGAAGCTGACATTTTGGTGGAGTTTTAGATAGACACGTGAACGTGAAATGAATGGAGGAACGTAGATGATATACAGAAGGAGGACATTTATTATCAATTGGCATTGATATCAGTGCATCATCATGGGCCGAATGGCCTGACCGGTGCTGTGCTCTTCTGTGTTCTATAAAACAACGTGCAAAATGCAACTGGAAGGAAATAGGAAATAGAGGGTGAGAAAGTTACTGCAAGTCTATTAGGGAAAGAATAGAAAGTGAGGAAAAAACAAGATTGGCTCTATATTAGAAAGGAAATGAGATCAGAATAAATGGGAATGGGGAAAAAGAGAGATAAGATGGAAGATTACAAAGCATGGGAAGATTGGGAGGAAATATGGGAAATGTAGGAGAGGTGACTGACGGAAGACTGAGAAATTAGATGTGAGGTATAAATGTGTGAGCAGATTGAGAAGAGTACAAGTAATTGTGTGTGCCTTTATACAACATCCACTTGAACCACTGTAAAAAAGTGTGTGTGTATCTAATGGTGCAAGGGTACAACGAGATTTACTGCAGGACTTGATGAGGTTCTGACTAGCATAAGAGAAGCCACTGACCACAGAACTAATGCCTAGCAGGTCTCTGCTTGTAGCCCACTTCAGGGTAAGATTTTAAAACTTTCACTGTGTAGAATGAGACTAGATTAAATGAATATTATAGGAGAACAGCTTCTCTGGAATTACAGAGTATTCACAAACCTCGATCTCATTTCTAGATCTTGTCTGGGGTCTAGTCTTTCCAACCTGAATGATTTTTTTTTCTCGCCATGTAACCCAGCTGCTTTGTGAGTTTGTTCTGCTTCTCCGTCTACACCTCTCGCTGACTCAGTAAAGCAGATAGCACAATCAAAGATCTCATCCATCATGGGCAATCGCTCTTCATCCCCTCCCATCAGGCAGAACATACAAAAGCCTGAAACCACATACCGTCTGGCTGTAAGGACAGATTCTATCCTGCTGTTATAAAACCATTCAACATTTCCCTTACACAATAAAATGGACTCATGACCTCTCAAGCTACCTTATTGTGACCTTCCTGCTGTCCACCTACACTGCACCTTGTCTGTACGTAACAAAATCCCAAATAATGGTGTGAATGGAATACATTTTTTCAGGAAGGTTTTGAGGACATATTTTGTCTCCTTCCTTCCTGAACCTGGTGGAAATCATGTCAGGATGGAGCTTAAAGTAAAGCATTTGCTGTAGGAGTCTGGTTTTGAGCAGTAGAATGCTGTGGCTTACCTTTTTAAAACTTACAGAGTGCATGTAATTAGGATGTCAATGCTGAGGTTATGGCCATGTGAAAGACCAGTAATCATAATTCACTTATCCTGGCCATAGGTTTAGTGGAGATAGTGTGGGTGACACCTCTGGGGTGCTTTCAGGTGCAAGCTGTTAGTCGTCATGTTTCAGTGTATAGGAGAACAGTGATCAGTTTTGCCTGGTACACCATCAAGCATTGTGTTAGGTTTGAAGTCTTGATCTTCAAACAGAGTAAAAGGTGGTATACTCACGTCAGGCTTCATTGAGAGGATGGTGCAAGAACTTTTAAGTAGGTCGATCAAGTAATTGCAGTTAGTCATTTTTCAAATTGTATTGCAAAACAATGATGGATACCAAATTTATTCTTCAACATATTCAACTATTATAATGCAAGTGAGAACTTGTAACCATAAGTAGTACTGTAAAAAAAATTCAAAGTACATTTATTCTCAAAGTTTGCATACATTATATAACCTTGAGATTCATCTCCCTGCAGGCAGCCACAAAATAAGCAACCCAAAAGAACCCAGTGTGCAGAGACAGAAAAAAGACAAATCATGCAAACAATAAAAGTATTTCTAAATAGCATTTAGAACAAAAGTGAGTCTTCAGACACGAAGCAAGGAGCAGACCCACAGCTTCAGCCTCAGTGCAACGAAGGGTGGAGTAAATGTGGTGGAGCAGCAAGCAGAACTGGCCCAGCCCTCGCCTCTGATCCTGACACGCTGCCTCTTTGATCCACCTGGCCCAACGTACTTGACGCAAAGCTATGAATCCGTTGTCAAAACTTACATGTAAACTGCACTCACGACTTTACCATTTCTCACTGCCTGTGGGTTATAAACAGCCTGCCCCATTGCCTTGGGCCCTTGCTCATGCTCTCATGGAGATTATGGATTGTTGTAAACTTGTTCCATGGATCTTCTTGTTCAGTAGCACTATGACTGAAACAATGAGCTCAGGCTTTGAGCTGTCCAGAAGACATAATCATAATCAAAACCAGAAAAAAAAATCGTGACACTCCTCAAGAAAACTGCAAAAACCTGTTGCCATTCCAGTTTGAGTGAGGTTTTTATGCATTACATTTATCTACTTAATGCTTTTTTTGCTTCTCTCTGTGTCTGAATCTCTTGTGTCTCAATTTCTAATTCCTTTGAGTTTTGGGGTGGTTCTTTGTGATAGCCGTTTGTTTTCTCTTCACATACTCTACCATTTGTTTGTTATTTTTCTGAATCACCATATGGAGTTGATCTTTTGCCCTTGTTCCCATTTCATGAATTCTCCATTTGTACTCATGGATGGGAGCTTCATAATCCTTTGGCAATCGCATTATGGTCACACTATGAGAAGAGCTCCAGCAGGTGGCTGAGTGAGGGGAACTGAGAATGAACTTGAGGATGGCATTCAGCAGCTGACTACAGTGTGATTAAAGCACAGAGCTTAATGCTCGACGCAGTCGGCAGCAAGTGAGCGAGAGACTGCAGATGTTTCTCGAAGCTGTGTACCAGCAGTGGCCACTTCGGTATCAAATTCTTGCATTTGATGAACGTGAGAAGTGGGTAGAAGAAACCTTGCAAATAGACTAAGAGCCTGATGGAACGACAACAGCATGGTAGCGTAGTGCTTAGCACAATACTTTACAGTAGCAGTGACAAGGATTTCAATTCCCAACACTGCCCGTAGGGAGTTTGTACATTCTCCCCGTGATCATATGGGTTTCCTCCCACAGTCCAAAAACATACTGGTTGCTAGGTTAGTTTGTCACTGCAAATTGTTCCGTAACGAGGCTAGAATTAAATCGGGGGATTGGTGGGTGGTGTGGCCTCGAAGAGCCAGAAGGACCTGCTCCACGCTGTATCTCAATAAATAAACAATTAAAATATTCAACCAGAGGGAGATGGGGTTCCAGTTCCTTGGAAAGCAATATAGTCAAACCCATTGCGCTTTTAATTTTTTTTTATAAAAAGAACTGATTAAGATCCTTCAACATTACTGGCCCTTTACCGGGACCATTCTGTATATACATCCTTGATGGTGGGTAGGTTGGTACCGCTGATGCTTTGGGCAGTTTGACTACCCATTGTAGACTCTTTATGTCCACCATAGTGCAGTTTCAATACCAGACAACGGTGCAGCTTGTCAGGATGTCCTCTGCTTCGCGTCTGTAGAATGACGTGACTGTGGATGTGCAAAGTCCAGCTCTCTTCAGCCTCCTCAGAAAGTAGAGGCTTCGATGAGTTTTCTGACTGTGTAGGATGTTCAGCCCACTTAATGTGCCATATGGGAAAACTTTCCCATTGGTTTACCATTACACTACAGAGAGCAAGTTTCAGGTAACAGCTACACTGTGTTTGTATAGAAGTAACATTTTTTCTCATTTTTCTCCTGTATCTTTTGTCTAAAACACAAAATCTGTGTTACTTCCTCCTTAAACCATCCATTAACAGAAACATTTTTCTCAGCAGATAAGTATACACCAACCTCTATAACACCATAAAATATTCTTGATATGTAAAATGTTATCCATTCTAAAGGCAGGTCATCTTTGCATTTTCTCTTGTATAGAAATATAGATCATGTTATTTTTTAGATTGCACTTATAAGAGTCACAGATAAGTAGGATCGTGGCCAGCTCTGAGGCACAGCAAGGAAGGGTAAAGTCAGGCAGAACAATAGTGACAGAAGACTTGATTTTAGGAGGATGAACAAGAGATTCTGTAGCCACAAAATAGACACCAGAATGGTGTGTTGCCTCCTGGGTGCCAGGGTCCAGGATGTCTCAGAGAGGTTACAGAATATTCTCAATGGTGAGCAGCCCGAGGTCATGGCGCACATTGGACATGGGTAGGAAAGGGCAAAGAGGTCCAGCGTAGTGAGTATAGGGAGTTGGGGAAGAGGCTGAAGGGCAGGATCTCCAAGGTAATAATCTCTGAATTACTCCTAGTGCCACGTGTTAGCTGGGGCATGAATAGTACCAATGAACGAGTGGCTGAGGAACTGGTGCAGGAGGCAGGGTTTCAGGTTCTTAGATCATTGGAACCTCCTCTGGAGGCTTGTACAATATTCTGGCTAGGAGGTTGATTAGTGCACCTCAGGAGGGTTTAATCTGTTTTGGCAAGAGGATGAGAACAGGAGCACCAAGTCAGAAAGTGGAGGGATGGAGATGAAAGTCGATGTCAGGGTCAGTAAAAACAGGCAGGAGTAAAGTAATAGATATGATGGGGCGGATAGTTTCAAGAGTGTGTATTTTAATGCTAGGAGTATTATGGGTAAAGTTGATGAACTTCGAGCATGGATCAGTACATGGAACTATGATATTGTGACCATTATAGAGACTTGTTGAGAAAGGGACAGGAATGTGTGCTTAATGTCTCAGGGTTTCGATGTTTTAGAAAAGATAGAGAGGGAGGTAAGTGGGGGGGGGGTTGTATTACTAATCAGGGACAATATCATACCTGCACTCACTAAACATGATGGAGGGCTCATCCACTGAGTCTATATGGGTATTGAGGATATGCAGGCAGATTAAGAAAAGTGACAAAGGCCATTGATGAAGGTAGAGCTGTAGCTGTTGTCTACATGGATTTTAATAAGGCATTTGACAAGGTCCCTTATTGGAAGCTCATCCAGAAGATTAAATGTCATCGGATCCACAGTGAATTGGCTATTTGGATTTAGAACTGGCTTGATCATAGAAGTCAAAGGGTAGAGATCGAAGGGACTTAAACTAGCTGGAGTTCTGTGATTAGATGTGTTCTGGAGGGGTCTGTATTGGGATATCTGCAGTTTGTGATCTATATTAGTGATCTGGATGAAAATGTAGTTTGGTGGGTTGGTAAGATTGGTGGTGTTGTGGGTAGTGTAGAATAAAGCATGGTATAGATCATTTGCAGATATGGGCAGAAAAATGGCAGATGGAGTTTAACCCAGATAAATAAGAGGTGTTGCACTTTGGTACAACAAATTTAAAGGGACTGTTAAAACCAAGATTTTTAACAGTGTTGGTGAGCAGAGGGATCTTGAGGTCTAAGTTCATGACACCCTGAAAGTGGTGACACAGGACAGTAGGATGGTTAAGAAGGCATATGGCAAGCTTGCCTTTATTCGTTGAGGCATTGAGTTCAAAAGTCAGCAAGTTATGTTACAGCTTTGTAAAGCTCTACGTAGGCTGTATCTGGCGTATTGCATACACTTCTGTTCGTCCTATTACAGGACGGACGTCAAGACTTTGGAGAGGGTGCAGAAGAAAGGATGTTGCGGTTTCGAGCACGTGCTATAATGAGAGGTTGGACAAACTTGAGTTGTTTTCTCCGGAGTGGTGGATGCTGAGGGAAGATCTAATAGAGCTTTATAAGATTATGAGAGATGCAGATAGAGTAGACAGACAGTATCTTTTTTCTACCCCAAGGTTGAAATTCCTAATACCATGCATTTAAGGTGAGAATGGTAATTTGAAAGGTGATGTGAGGGCAAGTTTTTTTACACCTAGAGGTGGGTGCCTGGAACGTGCTGCCTGGGGTGGTGGTAGAGGCAGATACATTAGGGACTTTTTAGAGAGATATTTAGATAGACACATGAATGTGAGGAAAATGGAAGCATATAGACATTGTGTGGGCAGAAGGGATTAGTTTAGTTGTCCATTTGATTACTATTTTAATTGGTTTTGGCACAACATTGTGGGCCAAAGAGCCCATTCCGGTGTTGTACTGTTATTTTTTGTTGTAAAGATGACTTCCTCCTGCAATTTATAATGCAACAGGTTTCAGTTGAAATAAAACCAGATTTTAAATGGAGGTCCCTGGATTTGAGGGAATCTTCAAAGTCATCAGCTACTTCAATTTCTTGAGAAACGATATTTTTCCTGAAGCATTTTGTTGGAGAATCTTTGTTTTGAAATGATAAATTTCTTTTTCAAGGACTCTGTGGTTTGATGTTTAGTGTTCTGTGTGTTATTTACTCATTTTTTTTGCCATTTGTGTGATTTGTTCTATTTAGCACGTTGGATGCTCGACATTTTCTTTGAACAGGTTTTATGGTTTTTCTTTGGTTCGTGGTTGTCTGCAGGAAGACAAATTTCAGGCGCATATACTGCATACATAATTTGATTATAAATGTACTTTGAACTTCCGTGGTTTGTGCTTGTCATATTCTTTTGGAATTTATTAAATGAATATCCTGAAAGAGGATATTATTCCAGGTTTTCCAAGGTTTGTGCAGCTATTTGCAGGAGATTTCCCCATGAAGAGAAAATGAGAACCTTCGGAATTAATGTTAAAAATAAATGGTGCAAATTAATTATCATCCAGATCCCTGTGAAGGGAAAGATACTGCAACAACAAACACTGCCCAACTGCATAAATATTGCATTTGGTTAAATTTTATTTTTAACATTTTACTTCCATTTAATTGCATGCAAGTAAAACCAGCTCTGCAGGATAATGAAATGCAAACCAGTATGTTTTTGACTGCACAGATATGTGAAATGCAGTGGCAAGGTGGACACACTCTACTTGCCTGCTGTGAACAATGTGAATACGAGGGAGGAATCTTTAGGAGTCAAGCCAGATACTGACAAATGCAAGAAAAGAGAACAAAGGGGTTACAGATTTAATTTACGTGCCAGACTGATTAAACGATTCAGAGGAAGACAGAAGTACGGAGGACGATAGCTGAAGACAATAGAATAAATATATATTTGGTGCTGGACTCAACCAATAGGGTTATGAGTTGACTTTGTGCCAGAAATGGTGTTCAGCCAATTGAAACCTCCAAGGACCAACCCACTTCACACCTGGCATTGGGGTTTGTGCCAGCTTACGTGCTGTGTAGGACCCCCAGCCTGTTATTCATCAATTATGTGCGAAGAGTTCTGTTCCATCAGGAGGGGCCTGTTGATGCATATGAGTACCATTGTGTGTCTGGCTGACGGACCTGTGGAATATGTACTCCCTTTCCCCCTTTGATGTATTTAATTAGCAAGTTACTGAAAGCTATGTATCAGCATTGCTCTACAAAGAACTCTTGAGAACGGCTGAGAGGATCATAGGGGTCTCCCTACCATACACGGGGAACATTTATCAGGAGTGCTGCATGCACGGGGCCCTCGGTATTATCAAGGATCCCACCCACCCATCCATCCATCCCGCAGCCTGTGACACTCTACCATCAGGCAGGAGACTCTGATACATAAAGACAAGGACAGTCAGGATGGGAAACAGCTTCTTCCCTCAGGCCATTAGGCTTCTGAACTCCCTGTTGCATTGCATTTGAAATGTCACCGGATAATTTGCGCTTTACTCTACAATATTTACTTTACGCATTTTACTTTGTTTATCTATGCATAATTTATTTGTAGATTTAATTCTTTCTTCACCAGGGAAAAAGACCTTGGCAACTCTGGGGATGACTTACAGCGGACTGAAACACTTGAGCATTAAGAAAGAGGATGTGCTGGAGCTTTTGAAAAGCATTAAGTTAGATAAATCACCGGGAATGGATGAGATGTACCCCAGGCTACTGTGGGAGGTGAGGGAGGAGTTTGCTGAGCCTCTGGCGATGATATTTGTTTTGACAATAGGGATGGGAGAAGTACCAGAGGATTGGAAAGTTGCAAATGTTGTTCCCTTGTTCAAGAAAGGGAGTAGAGATAACCCAGGAAATTATAGACCAGTGAGTCTCACTTCAGTGGTGGGCAAGTTGTTGTAGAAAATCCTAAGAGGCAGGATTTATGAACATTTGGAGAGACATAATCTGATTAGGGATAGACAGTATGGCTTTGTCAAGGGTAGGTTGTGCCTTACGAGCCTGATTGAATTCTTTGAGGATGTAACAAAACATATTGATGAAGGCAGAGCAGTGGATGTAGTGTCTATAGATTTTAGTAAGGCATTTGATAAGGTTCCCCATACAAGGCTCCTTCAGAAAGTAAGGAGGCATGGGATCCGAAGAGACCTTGCTTTGTGGATCCAGAATTGGCTTGCCAACAGAAGGCAAAGAGTGGTTATAAATGGTTCATATTCTGCATGGAGGTCAGTGACCAGTGGTGTTCTGCAGAGATCTGTTCTGGGACCCCTCCTCTTTGTGATTTTTATAAATAGTCATAGTCATACTTTATTGACCCCGGGGAAAATTGGTTTTTGTTACAATTGCACCATAAATAATTAAATAGTAATAAAACAATAAATAATTAAATAGTAATATGTAAATTATGCCAGGAAATAAGTCCAGGACCAGCTTATTGGCTCAGGGTGTCTGACCCTCCAAGGGAGGAATTGTAAAG
The DNA here is from genome assembly GCF_963921235.1 of Mobula hypostoma. Lineage (NCBI taxonomy): Eukaryota > Metazoa > Chordata > Chondrichthyes > Myliobatiformes > Myliobatidae > Mobula > Mobula hypostoma. The sequence goes on along the minus strand of NC_086116.1, from coordinate 24,972,697 downwards.
TTTGATGGCCACAGGCAGGAATGACTTCCTATGACGCTCTGTGTTGCATCTCGGTGGAATGAGTCTCTGGCTGAATGTACTCCTGTGCCCAACCAGTACATTATGTAGTGGATGGGAGACATTGTACAAGATGGCATGCAACTTGGACAGCTTGGATGAAGAAATAGAAGGGTGGGTTAGTAAGTTTGCTGATGCCACGAAGGTTGGGGGTGTTGTGGATAGTCTGGAGGGTTGTCAGAGGTTACTGCAGGACATCGATAGGATGCAGAACTGGGCTGAGAAGTGGCATATGGACTTCAACCCAGATAAGTGTGAAGTGGTTCATTTTGGTAGGTCCAATTTAAAGACAGAATATAATATTAAATGTAAGACTCTTTGCAGTGTGGAGGATCTGAGAGATCTTGGGGTCCGTGTCATAGGACACTCAAAGCTGCTGCGCAGGGTGACAGTGTTGTTAAGAAGGCGTATGGTGTGTTGGCATTCATCAACTGTGGGATTGAGTTCAAGAGCCGTGAGGTAATGTTATGGTTATATAAGACCTTGGTCAGACCCTACTTGGAGTACTGTGTTCAGTTCTGGTCACCTCACTACAGGAAGGATGTGGAAACTAGAAAAGGTGCAGAGGAGATTTGTAAGGATGTTGCCTGGATTGGAGAGCGTGCCTTGTGAGAATAGGTTGAGTGTACTTGGCCTTTTCTCCTTGGAGTGACAGAGGATGAGAGGTGACCTGATAGAAGTGTATAAGATGATGAGAGGCATTGATCGTGTGGATAGCCAGAGGCTTTTTCCCAGGGTTGAAATGACTGACACGACGGGGCATAGTTTTAAGGTGCTTTGAAGTAAGTACCGAGAGGATGTCAGGCGTAAGTTTTTTACACAGAGAGTGGTGGGTGTGTGGAATGCACTGCTGGCAGTGGTGGTGGAAGCGGATACAAGAGGGTCTTTTAAGAGCTTCTTACTTGGGTACATGCGCTAGGGAAATTCTAGGCAGTTTCTAGAGTAGGTTACATGATCGTCGCAATATTGTGGGCCGAAGGGCCTGTAATATGCTGTAGATTTCCATGTTCTGTGTTCTATGTTCTAAGTTATAGTGTGTTATGTGTACTGGTGTGCTTTACATCCTGGTCCAGAGAAACATTGTCTCGTTTGACACTATAGACGTATATAGTTAAATAACAGTAAACTTGACTTATATTTGCCTTGGGAATGTAGGAAATGGATTAGTCTATTTAGCTTTGAATCTCTTTCTCACTTCCAGTCTTACGTCTGTCTCTGGCTCCTTGAACAGTTCCACTGAGGCACACTTTGCCGGGTGTTGGCGTAGTGGCATCTGCACTGGGCTTTGAGGCAAATGGTCCTGGGTTCGAAATCACTGGCTCCTTGCACGCTTTCCGTCAATGCTGGGTTGAGCATGGTGCTAGCAACTCAGCTTTGTTAAAAAAAACAGTCAGAAATGCAAAAGAAAGGCAAGGTTGCCACCCGATGTGCCACAAGGCGTGGTAAGGAACAACAACAGCACTCTGGGTTGAAGAAACACCATCTCATTCATCTTCCTTCTGTGCACGTTGCAGCTTTAGGACCTGGCATTGAACTTGAGTTTCAGACAGCTTGTTTTTCCGGTTTATTTCGGGGTCATCCTGTTTTGATATGGGGCTGTCATCGCATGGGGAAGGCTTGGTTTTTCTCTCTCTGCTGGTACTATTTAGCCTGCTAGGTATTTCAGCATTTCAAAGTTCAAAGTAATTTTTTATATCAAAGTACATTTATGTCACCCTATACAATTTTCCTGTGGGCATACTCAGCAAATCTATAGAATAGTAACGATAACAGGATCAATGAAAGATCAACCAGAGTGCAGAAGACAACATACTATGCAAATATGAATATGTAAATAAATAGCAATAAGTAACCAGAGCATGAGATAATGAGAGAGAGTCCTTAAAGTGTGATCATTGGTTGTGGGAACATCTCACTGATGGGGCAAGTGAGTGTAGTTATCCCCTTTTATTTGAAAAGCCTGATGGTTGAGCAGTAGTAACTGTTCTTGAATCTGGTGTTGTGAGTTCTGAGACTTTTGTACCTTCTGCCTGATGGCAGCAGCAAGAAGAGAGCAAGACCTGGGTGGTGGGGTTCTCTTATGATGGATGCTGCTTTCCAGTGACAGTTTTTGCCATATGTATTTATGTGTTCCAGCATTCTTTTCTCTTTCCTTTTGTTCTCTGTACCCATTCCAGACTGATCAACAGTCACTATCAAGCCCTGATCACCTTCTCTCAGCCAATATCAACGCTATCCCACTGATTCGTAGACTCCAATCCACCACGTGCTCCCTTTGTTCTCCCTGCCTCATCCCCTGCTCTATCACTTGTTTTCTAACTTCTCTGATTTTTGGTGTCAACTTTTTGATGCAAAACATTAGAATTTCCTTCTCCAACAGATGAAGCCAGACCTACCCAGCATTGTCAGTATGTTGGCACCATAACCTTTTTTTTGCTATTCAACTAAATTGTTGATAATCTGAAATTTAACTCCATATTAAGTTAAAGCTCATCAGTTGACCTTGCATCCTTCTTTAGTTAATTTTTCAGGAATATGGGTGTCACTGGCAATACCAGCATTTATTGTTCATCCCATTTGTGGAATCGGCTTCCAGCTTTCTAACAGTTTCTTTGTAGAATGGTGTTTTCTGACTTCAGTACTCAAAGTCTGGCTCTAATTTTTATAGTGCCTCAGCCACTTACACTGCACCCAATGTGTTCCTTTCAGTTCTATTGAAGCCGATGCAGTTTGATTATAGAGTGCTGAACTTGACACTGTGTCCTAAAATATGGTGAACAAGCTCATGCGGATTTTTGCAATGATACCACATGATCAGGATTGAAGCATTAGTGCATACGAAATTGTGCATTGAAGTAATCATTTTGACTGTCTTCTTGCAATCTTCCACTAACTTTGTGCTTCTAGCGGGCTTTGTGTTTCCAACATCAAAGCCTCAGGTTCTGTTGTTGCCTACCTTCTCCTCCTTTAATGTCTGCTTAAAAGCCACATCTTTTGATACAGCTTTTAGTTGCCTTCTATCTCCATACATCCCTGTGTCTCCTTCTTTAGCATGGCATGTAATTTTAATAGATATTATGTCTGTGCAGCCCTCTAAAGGGACTTTTATTTGTTAAAGGTTCTGTAAAAATGCATTTTGTGGATGCTATAACTTTTCTATATTTCCTTCTCAAAGGAATGTTCATTCATTTAAATGATGAATGAATGTGCAATAAGGTACAACTTATGCTTCAGGTCAGAATGCCGAGGGAGCTGGACAAAACTCTTTGCCTTACGGGAAGCTGCCTTACTGGTACAGCACTGCATATGCTTAGAAATGTATTTTCAATTGGCAGTGCTTAATGCATTATATGGTTGCACCTGCATAACATAGACCATAAGACATGGAACAGCACAGGAAGAGGCCATTCAGCCCATCATTTTGTCACTGACTTCATCAAGACCCATGTGATTGAGTGTGTGCCTTCGAGAACATATTGGACATGTCCAAACCAAATGCCGTGAGTTGGCCTGGCAGAGTCTGAAACATTGACAAGGCACTGATGACTTGGGTTTGTTCATCAAGTAAAAATATTGAGATTATAGAGGGAACACCAGGTGAACCTTGTAAAAGATTTCATGAGTAGATTAAATGGCATGTTCCTGTTGTCCATTCGGCAACCTTTGCACAATAAATGTTTCCCTTAATGAAATGCCACAGCTGAAATGGTGACTAAGCTGCATGAATAATATGACATATAATCTATCCTCCTTGTATCTTGTTGTTCAAGTTGCAACCTGAGCAGCTTGTGACTGGGAGACTGGAACACTGGAATTGTGATTCCTTTCTCATATCATCATCTAATTCTGTTAATCTGATATGAGGCAAAAGTCATGCATGCATTATGTTCTATGGTTAATTATGACCCTCCACTAAAATGAACATAAATATTAGCATTCTTTGATATGCCTTATCAAATCTGTAAAATGATAATGTGGAATAGTCATAATAAAGACCACACTTGTGCATTTGTACAAAATCTCTTGGCTAATTATTTTAATCAGGACCTCAGCTTTTTAAAGATATAAATAACAAATAGGTTTGACATATGTGACACTTGAAATAAAGTGGCTCATTAGTTTACAAACAAGAGAAAATCTGCAGATGCTGAAAGTCCAAGCAACACACATAAAATGCTGGAAGAACTCAGCAGGCCAGGCAGCATCTGTGGAAAACAGTAAACAGGTGACGTTTAGGGCAAGACCCTTCATCGACATTTTGTGTGTGTTGTTCATTAGATTACATATTGGGTTAGAAGTTCAAGGAGGGCAAGCAAGCAGAAGAGATTCAGAACTAAACACATTATTTCATAATACTGTATTCATAATGGGTATTCTATAAACTTTGTCTCATTATTTTAATAATAATCCCATGTGAGGAAAAATATTAAAAGTAGTTCCTGTTAAGATTCTAGGATTAGGAACTTGATCAGAGATTTCTATGATGGTCTTGCCTTACTGAAGTTTGTGGCCACTTCCATGCAACTATGCTTTTGGAGACCTTAAGCAGTTAAACCAAATGCTTCCCATGTTGTTTTACTGCTGGTTTTTAAACCCGTGGTAGAAAAATTTTGGATCTATTTACATTATGTGCAATTTGGATTTATTCTACTTAAGTGAAGCAAGCCACCTTATCTTACAGAATAGCTGCACTATATACTTTTTTAATTCATCAGTCTAGTTCAGTTTGTACCATTCTTTTACATCGGTTGCTTTCTGTAGAATCTCTCTGGATGCAACTGGTCTATTTTGGTCTTCATTTTCCCAGCAGTCTTTTTGCATTTGAATGGGCATTTTAATCTTCAAACACCAGTGACACTCTCTATCAGAAATGGTTTATTGTCTTGCTTTGGAGAACCAATGTTCTAATAACCTCCCATTAACTGGGAGCTTTGAGCACTCTGCCACTGTTTTTATGTGTACCCGGTGCATAATCTCGGCAATATTTGCTTTAGATTCCGTTTACATAAGCCACGCAGGGTATCCATTGGGCTGTCTCAGCTTGCATGGTTTTATGTTGGAACTGCAATACGAAACTGTCAAACTTTCAATGCAATGGTATGATAAGATGAGCAAATAGTGTCCCTGGGGAAGGTGTGTCCGGCCATCAAAGGAAAGCTAGAACTGAAATGGATTTGGACATGATTCACTTTGTAGTCATGTAGTTATGTCAGATGTCATTTTTATCCATCTTGTCCAAGCATTCAAGCTAGTCATATTATTGGTGTTTAGTGACAAATCCCTTTGGATGTGATGTAAACACAAGAAATTCTACAGATGCTGGAAATTCAAAGCAACATGCACATGAAGTGCTGAAGCAACTCAGAAGGTTAGGCAGCATCCGTGGAAATGGATAACGACTGTTCATTCCGTAAATGCTGCCTGACCTGCTGAATTCCTCCAGCATTTTATTCATGTTGCTTTGGATGTGATGCAAATTGTTCCGAGTTCATGTGATAAGCGATTATTGTACTTTTCTCATCTGAGAAATATTGATGACAATGTGTCTTCAGCCTGCCAGTAGATACACAATGTGCATGTGATTTGGTTTTTTTGTTATACACTCCTTAAAAAAAAGTACATAATAGTAAATTGTCAAAGCAAGTGGGATGAAAATATTTGATTGAGAGAACTGGTTTTCTTCTTGCTCTGTAATCTCTCTGCTAACAAATATTCTAGCAGTGGAATCCGACACACACACACACACACAATTATACTACAATTTCTTTCAAACTATTGGTACAATGTGGGTCAAACGTGACAAGTTATTAAACTGATCCCTGATACATTTCTGAGTATCACTCGGCACAGCACCTCCAGATACTAAGATACTTGATAGCTGTTTACAATTGCTAATGACCTGCATTTGCAGATGACTTGTGTATGACTGGGCTCATTGAAAAGTGTAGTTTGGAGCTTGTTTCATACTGTAGCTATCTTTATGATGAATTTAGAGGTGGTTTGCAACAGTATTATATGAGGCTGGTATCACTTCCACCCTTTTGGATAAATGAAAGCATATTGGCTCAGCACTAAAATAGATCGGTGTCATTTATCATGTGTTGTAAAAAATAATGTGAAATGTAACAATGCCATTGTAATTCTGTTTTCTCCCATCACTCTGAAGATGGATATAAAATATCCTTTGAACATTGTTGTCATCCCTCAGTCTTTGCCGTCTCTAGTGCAGCCACAATTTTAGTTATTACTCAGTATCTCTGAGCATACTGTTGTATACACACCAAACCATTGAGCCCATCTACATGAAACACCATTACAGGAAAGCAGCATCCATCATCAGAGATTCTCAACAGCCAGGCTGTGCTCTTTTCTCACTGCTGCCATCAGGTAGAAGGTACAAGAGTCTCATTATCTCATATTCTTATTATTTATTGCTATTTATTTACATTTGCATAACTTGTTGTCTTCTGCACTCTGGTTGATCTTTCTTTGATCCTGAGATATAGGGGCAGAATTAGGCCATTTGGCCCATTGAGTCTGCTCTGCCATTTCATCATAGCTGATCCATTTTCCCTCTCAGCCCCAATCTCCTTCCTTCTCCCTATATCCCTTCATGACCAGTCAGAAATCTATCAACATCTGCTTTAAATACTTGGCTTCCACAGCTGCCAGTGGCAAAGAATTCCACAGATTCACCACTCTCTGGCTAAAGAAATTCCTCCTCATCTCCATATTAAAAGAATGCCCCTCTATTCTGAGGCTGTGTCCTCTGGTCTTAGATTCTCCAACCATAGGAAACATCCTCTCCACACCCATTAATTATATCAACGCCTTTCACCAACCAACTATTTTGTAGATTTGCTGAGTATGTCTGCAGGAAAATGAATCTCTGGTGTATATGGTGACAAATGAATCTCTGGTGTATATGGTGACATATGCGTACGTCAGTAATAAAATTTGCTTTGAACTGTTACATGAAGTTTAGTTTTTTTAAATTCCCTTAATGCACAATGTTTGTGTTCTGTCATTGCTCTTCAGAGCTTTTGCAGTCCATTGTATTCAGATCAGCAGATCGACATTACTTATTGTTGCTCAGCTGTGGTGATTGTCAAAGGAACTTCAGGCTTATCAACTGTAAAAACAAAAAAGATTATTGACAACAGCCTGGTCTGGAAAGAACCTTTTGATATGTGAGCCGGTATAATGTCGACGATTTTTGCAAGACGCCAGGTTTTGCAAGATGCCAGGTGCGGAGGCATTTCTTGCCTGTGTGCATATGCTGCAGTTGCCTAGTTACTTGGAAGAATATGGTGAAATGGGATCTGTTTGGCACTCCCACTGTTCAAGTTAATAAAAGAAACTCACGGTGCGGAAACATTTGGAAATAATTTTTTAAAATAGTTAACCTGATGGTTTTAGGCCCAACCTATTTAGAAAAATGTAGTTGGAACATAAATCGCTGAATTCAGAACCAAGAGAATACTGGACTAATATTTGTTTCATTAACATGCACATGCAAATTTAATTTATAATTGTGCTTCCATACAACAGGATATAAAGTATAGTAGCAGTTTTCATTTAATTGCCAGGTCTGTACCTGTGGCCAACTGGCAACAATTGGGTTGGGGATGCCTTCAACTACATAACTTTGACTCCTTCACTATCCTGTTTCATAAAAGCCCTCCTGCTCCTTCTGCCTGAAGATGTGTTGCTGCTTTGCCAGCCATCCACCATTTCCCACCAGTTTTCTGAGCTGCGGACATCCGAGGAACCAACAATGACCAGGGATATAGATTAGCAGAGGTCATTCAGCCATCCGGTTGGCTGGGACCCCATGGAGACTAGGGGCCAGCGTGAAAGGCAGACAATCAGAGCAACAAATCAGGTCAATATAATCGTGAGCACTCAGCAGAAACAACACCCAGTTGCACATTGATGAGATCACCTCGACTAGTGACGAGATGTTTGCGAGGCTCGGTAAACAATTCTACAAACAAGAAACTAAGAGTCTCTGTGGATGAGAGCAACAAATGCAATTATCCTGTTGCTCAACTATGCATCCTAAACCCTAATCTACAAAAAGTAACGAGATGTTATCCCTTTTCCTGGGGAAAGATTCAATATTTGAGGACCTTTTAGCCTTAGTGTGGTGGGAATGAAAGGCTCCACACACATCAGTATAGTACAAGATATGCAAAATCTAGAGTAGGCCGAATTGGGATAAGGTGAGGGGTGTCAACTGAAACAGCAAAGCAAAATTGGAACTGACATAGAATAGCTCTCCATGCACAGCAAGCCAAGTTCCACGAATAGATTCTATTAGGCCTAACTGCATGGAGGTGCTCATGTTCTGTGCCGGGTGGAACCTGAGAACATACTGAATGTTATTTACCTTGTGAAGTGAGCACTTGGAGAACACCTGTTTGGCGCTGCACTAATCATTGTGTCTAGAGCCTCAGGACTCGCTCCACCAGGCTCTGGAACAGTTACTACCCCTCAACCATCAGGCCCCTGAACAAAAAGGAATAACTACACTCACTTGCCCATCATTGAGATGCTCCCACAGCCAATGATGTCATTTTAGGGACTCTCTGTCATGCTATTTCATGTTCTTGTTACATATTGCTATTTAATTTATATTTGCATTTGCGCACCTTGTTGTCTTCTACACTCTGATCGTTCATTGATCCTTATAGTCACTATTCTATAGATTTGCTGAGTATGCCAGCAGATAAATGAATCTCAGGGTTGTATGTGGTGATATATATGTCGAAGAAAGCCCTTAACTCTGAGTGGAGTCATCGGGACACCATCATGACGGCATTTTTTTTTAGCAGGCTTTCTTATTTTTACGAGGCCGAGTTGTTAGCGCGACGCTCAACCCAGCACAGATGGAAAGTGTGCCAGGGAGCTGGCTGGATTTGAACTTGGGAGCCTTCGCTCCGAAGTCCGGCGCTGATGCCCCTACGCCACCGGCCGGCGATATATATATAGTCTGATAGTAAAATTTACTTTGAACTTTGAGTGTTGGAAGCCGATGGGTGTCACTGCAGGCAAGTTCAGATAAAACAAAAAGATCTGTGCTTATGTAAGCTTTGAGCCCATTGTCTGTGGAAAGGAATTAGGTATACAGTAAAACACCAGAAATAAAAGGAATGGTTTTTTTATTGCAGCTTGATAAGTTGATTTTCTCAACTGTACACCTAAACGTGATAAATTGCCTGAGCACAACGAGTATCGCTTGGGTTACAGAGCAGTGGTAGGAGTTCCACCTAATTGACTGTCTGATGTTTGCTTTACTGGATCTAGGGCAGTCTCCAAAACTCACCTATGCAACAAATGTCTGCTTGACCCTATGCTTAAAAGGAAATTTTGCCTTACTTAATTCCACTTGTTTAATCAACTCTGGGTGTTCGGGGTGGAACCAAAAGACGCATAAGCATTTTCAACTGATAAATCTTCCATCCTCTGAAACAATTTATACCAGCTATCTTTATGGAGAATGCCAGCATTTAGTTTGCACTGGTGGCTAGAGATGTTGCAATTGCTGCTATAAATGAATGGCTATTGAAATAGTGATGATCACGTTAGCTCAAGAATTGCTTCAAGGCAGATGGTCTGAAATAAACAGGTAGTAAATTATTACTACTCAACCTCCGTACAATCTGTAGGAGGGAATTTTTACGAATGTTTTTCTAAAAGGAATTGTTGATGAGCCTATCCAGAAGTTATGATTCATGCGGAAATTAAAACCTGTGCAAGTGCAGAGGACTGAAATAAAAAAAACAACAGATGCTTCATACACTATGACATGTAGATGTACCCTGGTGTGACTGACAAAAGCTGAGCCACACAGAAGCTGTAACTGGGAAATATAACAGTCTTTATTCACACAGCAAAACTTCAGGAGAGAGCATCCAGGAGAATCTCACTCTCTCGACATGATATTTTTTACTCCTTCAACACAAAGATAATACTTGATTTAACTACATTTCCAATTGCTAAAATCGCCCATTAACTTCAGTATTTTGAATATAGGTAAATTTGCAGAATTATATATTTGCAATGGTAGCATGTCCCAACAAGTAGAACTCCATTGAATATGCCATAGGATGTGGGATATAAATTGCCACAGGAGATAGAAAAGGCATGTAATAAAAGCAATGTTACAATAGTTATGGGGGAGTTTTAGTATGCAGGTAGATTGGAAAAATGAGGTTGGTGCTGGATCCCAAGGTCGGAGTTTGTAGAATGCTTATGAATTGGCTTTTTGGAGCAGCTTATGGTTGAGCCTACTATGGGACAGGCAATTCTGGATTAGGGGTTTGTGTAATGAACCAAATTTGATTAGGGAGCTTGAGGTAAAGGAACCCTTAGAAGACAGTGATGAGAATATAATAGAATTCGTCCTGCAATTTGAGAGGGAGAGATAAAGTCAGATATATCAGTATTAAAGCAGAGTAAAGAGGACTACAGAGACATGAGAGAGGAGCTGAACTAAAGTTGATTGGAAGCGAACACTAACAGTGATGACTGCAGAACAGCAATGGCTGGAGTTTCCGGGAGCAACTTGGAAGGCACAGATAGATACATCCCAAAGATGAAGAAGTATTCTAAGGGGAGGGTAAGGCAAGCAAGCATGGCTGACCAGGGAATCTGAAGACTTGCAAAAATCAAAGAGGGGGCATATAATAGAGCATAAATTAGGGGGAAGTTAGTGGATTGGGAAGATTTTTTAAAAACCACCGAAAGGCAACTAAAAAGCCATAAGGAGAGAAAAAAGTGAAATATAAAGGTAAGCTAGTCAATAATATAAAAGAGGATATCGGTGTTTTCAAATATATAGAGAGTAAAAGACAGAAGTGAGAGTGGATATTGGACTGCTGAAAAATAATGTTGGAGAGGTAGTAATGGGGGGACAAAGAAATGACAGATGAACTTAATAAAAAATGTTGTATCAATGTTCTCTATGGAAGATATTAGCAGTATGATCGGAATTCAAGTGTGCCAGGGGACAGAAGAGAATGTAGTTGCTATTGCTAAGGAAAATGTGCTTGAGAAGCTGAAAGGTCTGCAGGTAGATAAGTCAGCCAGACCAGATGGTGTGCACCCCAGTGTTCTGAATGGGGTAGCTGAAGAGATTGTGGAAACATTTGTAATGATCTTTCAAGAATCACTAGATTCTGGAATGTTTCCAGATGCAAGTGTCACTTCACTCTTTAACAAGGGATAGAGAAGGAAGAAAGGAAACTATAGGCAAGTTAGCCTAACTTCAGAGGTTGGAAAGATGTGGAGTCCATTATTAAGGATGAAGTTTCAGGGTACTTCGAGGCACATGATAAAGTATGCCAAAGTCAGCATGGTTTCCTAAAAGGGAAATCTTGCCTGACAAATCTGTTGGAATTCCTTAAGGAAATAACGGGCAGTATAGACAAAGAAGAGTCAGTGGATATTGTTTATTTGGATTTTTATGAGGCCTTTGACAAGGTGCTGCACATGAGGCTGCTTAACAAGGTAAGAGCCCATGGAATTACAGGAAAGATGCCAGCATGGATAGAAGATCGGCTGACTGGCAGGAAAGCAAAGAGTGGGAATAAAGGGACCTATTCTGGTTGGCTGCCAGTGACTAGTCATGTTCCTCAGAGGTTGGCTTTGTGGCCAAGTTTGCAGACTATACAAAGATAGATGGAGGGGCAGGTAGTGTTGAGGAAGCAGGGAGTCTGCAGACAGATTTTGACAGATTGGGAAAAAGAAGTGGCAGATGGAATAAGGTATAGGGAAGTGTATGGTCATGCACTTTGGTAGAAAAAATAAAGGCATAAACTGTTTTCTGAGTAAGGAGAATATTAAAAAATCAAAGGTGCAAAGTGGCTTGAGAGGCGTTATGCAGGTTCCCATAAGGTTAACTTACAGGTTGAGCCACTGGTAAAGAAGGCAAATGCAATATTAGCATTTTGAGAAGACGAGAGTATAAAAGCAAGGATGTAATGCTGAGGCATTGGTCAGAGCACACTTGGAGTATCATGATCAGTTTTGGACCCCTTATCGAAAAAAAAAGGTGTGCTGGCATTGGAAGGGTCCAGAGGGGGTTCACAAATATGATTGCGGGAACGAAAGGGTTAACATATGAGGGGTGTTTGATGGCTCTCGGCCTGTACTCACTGGAGTTTAGAATGCAGAGTATCTTGTTGAAACTGATTGAAAGACCTACATAGAGAGGATGCTTCCTCTAATGGGCAAGTCTAGCCGTAGAAGGCACAACCTCAAAATAGAGTGACATCCATTTAGAACAGAGATGAGGATGAATTTCTTTAACCAGAGGGTGGTGAGTCTGTGGAATTCATTGTCATGGGTAGCTGTGAAGCCAAGTCATTGAGTATATTTGAAGTAGAGGTTCATAAGTTCTTGATCATTCAGGGCATCAAAGAAGGCATGAGAATGGGGTTGAGATGGATCATAAATCAACCAAGATGGAATGGTGGGGCAGACTTGATGGCCTGAATGGCCTCATTATGTTCCTATGCCTTATGATCTAACCGGTCTTAGTTCCAAAAGCCTGAGTATGAACTCCAGACACCCAAAATATACCCCTTTTGTTACAGGGTTGAGGGATTACTAACCAGAAGGTTAAGTGGCGGTACAGATCTGTCCAGAACTGTCCAGTAAATGGTAAGGATTCGCCTTGCGAATGTGTGAGAGGAACATTCGTCTGTTGTGTTTCCTTTATTTGCTTTAATGGGCAGGATCAGAATGTCCCATTCCCAATGGATGGTTTCACTCACCACAAAACATGGTGTAGTGGTGAGCACGATGCTGTTACAGCTTAGGGTGTTGGGAGTTCAGAGTTCAGTTCCAGCATCCTCTATAAGGAGTCTTTGTGTATCCTCCTCCCACAGTCCAAAGCCATACCAGTTATTCAGTTAATTGGCCATTGTAAATTGTCCCTTGGTTAGGCAAGGGTTAATTCCAGGGTTGCTGGTGACGCAGCTCAAAGGGCTGGAAGTACCTATTCTGAGTTTTATTGCTAAATAAATAAAATGAATCTCATGGTTGTATTTGGTGATATATATGTACTTTGATAATGAATTTACTTTGCACTTTCAACTTTGATGCATAACATGGTTAATTCAGTTGCCTGGTCATACCTATGTACGTTCTCTTTGGTTTGATCATAGTTTGAAAGTTTGGCTAGTCACTAGTAAGTCATTCCCTTAGACATTATGTCGATAGCATCAATTGTGTCAGATACTGATGGTTTCTCTCTTTCTTTCCCCTTCCAGACGGTATTCACATTATTTCTGCACTCTGTACTCTGAGAGTGACCATCATTACTGAAGACATGCTGACAAATAGCATCACTGTACGTTTGGAAAACATGTCCCAGGACAAGTTTCTGTCTCCACTCCTGTCTCTGTTTGTGGAAGGAGTTGCTGCTGTGTTATCCACAACCAAAGACGATATTTTTATTTTTAACATTCAGAATGACACGGATGTCAGTGCAAATATTCTGAATGTAAGTTTCTCTGCTCTGCTGCCGGGTGGGGTTCGAAACCAATACTTCCCTTCAGAGGATCTGCAGGAACAGATTTACCTCAACCGGACACTCCTGACCACCATCTCCACCCAACGGGTCCTCCCCTTTGACGACAATATCTGCCTGAGAGAGCCCTGTGAAAACTATATGAAGTGTGTATCTGTGTTGAAGTTTGACAGTTCAGCTCCATTCATTTCGTCTGACACAGTCTTATTTCGACCTATTCATCCCATCAACGGGCTGCGATGCAGGTGCCCTCCGGGATTCACCGGGGATTATTGCGAAACAGAAATTGACCTGTGCTTTTCCAGTCCCTGTGGTAATCATGGATTGTGCCGAAGCAGGGAAGGAGGCTATAACTGTGAATGCAGTGAAGATTATACAGGTAAGTGTCTCGAATGTTCCAGTTTAAATTTTTTTCTTTAAGACTGAAGATTTATTCTGTTTTGGAGCCTGTGCTTTGACATGAAAAGTACCTTATACTCGGTGCACAAAAACAGGAAACCACTAATGGAGGAAAAGTAGATCATGCCAGAAATTTCCAGCTGATCAGGCAGAATCTGTGCAGAAAGAACCTTTGGTTGGTGTTCTTTCACTGGAATGATAACATTTGGTGGGGGGGTGGGGTGTTTAGCAGGTGTTGAGGCTGCAAGAAGGATGACTGAGGAGAAACCAGAAGGGAAGGATGGATCAAGGAGAGTTTAAATGACAATTGACACTGAGGTGAGACAGAAGGGAATGACAGTGGGACAAGTCAAAGAACAATAATGGGCCAGGGGAACTAGGAATGAGAATCAGAATTATCATTAATATCTGCAGTTATGGACAAGGTTGGCAACAGTTATCATGATCAAGAATTGTTTCGGCCTCACTGGAGTTCAGAACAATGAGGGGGGATCTCAGTGAAACCTATCGAATGTTGAAAGGCCTTGATAGAGTGGATGTGGAGAGGATGTTTCCTATGGTGGGGGAGCTCTAAGACCAGAGGACACAGCCTCAGAATAGAGGAGCATCCATTTAGAACAGAGATGAGAAATTTCTTTAATCAGAGGGTGGTGAATCTGTGGAAATTGTTGCCACAGACGGCTGTGCAGGCTGAGTCATTGGGTATATGTAAGGCATGATAGATTCTTAATTAGTTAGGGCATGGAGGGATACAGAAAGAAGGCAGTAGATTGGGACTGAGAAGTCATGATGAAATGGCGGAGCAACTCAATGAGCCAAATGGCCTAATTCCGCTCCTTTATCTTATGGTCGCAGCATTATCTGCTTTCCTTTGTGCAGCATTATCTGCTTTCCTTTGTGGAAAATGCACTGCAGCAGTACATAAAGCATAGTCATTACACTTGTGTGCAGCCAACTTAATAACACCTTCAATTGCTACTAAATTTAGAAATGGCAGCCCCATCCCCAGAATGGCGATTGACCCTCTCTGCTTTGACAACTTTTTGTGCCTCTATCTGCACCAATAAATTTCCACGCCAGAAGAGTGAAGGACCTCATGTGCATCTAAGGAGAAGAAAACACCAGCCCCCTCCCCCTCAACCACCACCAATCCCAGCCAATGTTATTGATGCAACTGAGCACAGCAATGCCATGTGATGCTTGCTGTCCTGAGAAATCAAATGGAAATTTTTAAACTGTGAGCATGTGGTATTTTGCCATTCATTGCGGTTGATGTTATTTTACAGTTGATCTGCTGGCAGATTAATGGTACGTGAAAGTCCACTTTGCAATCAACATTTGGACCTTTGTCTTGTAAGGACGTAGTGTTCTAAATCGGGTCTAATTGTGGCAAAGTCATTCAGTTTGGCTTTTGTTGTGAGCAGGTAGCACTGTAGTCAGCTGACTTCAGTTATTGGGTGCTGGGATTAAAGGAATGGAATATTTGCTCAACCTGGGTACAGGCATTACCACCCGTGGTCTCAACCCAAAATGTCGACTGTTTACTCTTTTCCATAGATGCTGCCTGGCCTACTGAGTTCCTCCAGCATTTTGTGTGTGTTGCTTTGGATTTCCAGTATCTACAGGTTTTCTCATGTTTGTGATTACCACCCAGTATCCCACTCAAGCAACACACATCAAAGTTGCTGGTGAACGCAGCAGGCCAGGCAGCATCTGTAGGGAGAGGTGCAGTCAACGTTTCAGGCCGAGACCCTTCGTCAGGACTAACTGAAGGAAGAGTGAGTAAGGGATTTGAAAGTTGGAGGGGGAGATCCAAAATGATAGGAGAAGACAGGAGGGGGAGGGATAGAGCCGAGAGCTGGACAGGTGATTGGCAAAAGGGGATACGAGAGGATCATGGGACAGGAGGTCCGGGAATAAAGACGCGCGGGGGGGGGGACCCAGAGGATGGGCAAGAGGTATATTCAGAGGCACAGAGGGAGAAAAAGAAGAGTGAGAGAAAGAATGTGTGCATAAAAATAAGTAACAGATGCGGTATGAGGGGGAGGTGGGGCATTAGCGAAAGTTAGAGAAGTCGATGTTCATGCCATCAGGTTGGAGGCTACCCAGACGGATTATAAGGTGTTGTTCCTCCAGCCTGAGTGTGGCTTCATCTTTACAGTAGAGGAGGCCGTGGATAGACATGTCAGAATGGGAATGGGATGTGGAATTAAAATGTGTGGCCACTGGGAGATTCTGCTTTCTCTGGCGGACAGAGCGTAGATGTTCAGCAAAGCGGTCTCCCAGTCTGCGTCGGGTCTCGCCAATATATAAAAGGCCACATCGGGAGCACCGGACGCAGTATATCACCCCAGTCGACTCACAGGTGAAGTGTTGCCTCATCCTCTGAGTCCCCCCGCCGTCTTTCTTCCCGGACCTCCTGTCCCATGATCCTCTCGTATCCCCTTTTGCCTATCACCTGTCCAGCTCTTGGCTCCATCCCTCCCCCTCCTGTCTTCTCCTATCATTTTGGATCTCCCCCTCCCCCGCCAACTTTCAAATCCCTTACTCACTCTTCCTTCAGTTAGTCCTGACGAAGGGTCTCGGCCTGAAACGTCGACTGCACCTCTTCCTACAGATGCTGCCTGGCCTGCTGCGTTCACCAGCAACATTGATGTGTGTTGCTTGAATTTCCAGCATCTGCAGAATTCCTGTTGTTTGCGTTTAGTATCCCACACCATTATTTGAGAATTTATTTACACTTCTTTTTGATATGCTAATTTAAACATTGTTCAACAAATGTCTCATTGTCATGCATGGGTCAGAGCCAAGGGCCTAAATTCCTGGAAGTGATGTAAAATGTCTTTGCAAAGTTCAACCATATCAAGTTGTCTATGTTAATCCAAGGAACTGTGACTCATTTTGTATCCAGTGCCGTGCCAGTTAATAAAATCACAGGGCTGGAAACATAAGGACCTCTGCCAGCAATTGGCAAAATCATTGGCTTGTGCTGTGGTCGAAACCCTTTTGGAAATCTGAAAGGAAGAAAGTGCAAGATGCTTTTTGCAGCACTTAGGATAAATAGGGGATGTGAAAACAGGTAAATGTAATTTGAGAGCAAATGAATGTTGAAGGGGAAGTACAGAACTTCTTCCTGTTGAGAAATGTAAGAACATATGACCGAATGGAATGTCAAAGAGAATGTGTTAAGGTTGTCAATCAGGCAGTGTATAAGTAAATTTGTAAAAAGAGTATAAAGTTCAAAGTAAATTTATTTTCAAAGTACATTATATGTCACCATATACAACCCTGAGATTTATTTCTTCTGGGCATACTCAATAAATCCAATATCCATAAAAGAACCAACTGGCCATTCAACCAGTGCAAAAGACAACAAACTATGCAAATACAAAAAGAAAGAAATAATAAGTAAATAAGCAATAAATTTCCAGAACATGAGATCAAAAGTCCTTGAAAGTGAGTCCAAAGTTTGTGGAAACAGTTGAGTGAAGTTGAGCAAGTGAAGTTGGGTTGAAGTTATCACCTTTGGTTCAAGAGCCTGATGGTTGAGGGCTAATAACTGTTCCTGAACCTGATGGTGCGAGTCTTGAGGCTCCTTTACCTTCCTGATGGCAACAGTGAGAAGAGAGCATGACCTGGGTGGTGAGGTTCTTTGATGATGGATGCTGCTTTCCTGTGATTTAAAAAAAATAGCTTTTTGCCTGGGGAGATCAGTAAGAAAGAAAGGCAAGTCAGATGATAGTGGAGGAAAGTTAACCAGAACACTACTAATAAATATTTTGTATCAATGTGTACAAGAGAGCAAGGTATTAGGAACAGCTTACTCCAATCAATTCAGGATTTACCTGAGATAGAATCAATATTGGCCTGAAAGAGGCTTGTGAAACCAAAGTAGCATAGGAATTATGCACTCTGTGACATGGAGGCAGGAGGACTGGGAGTGGGCATGTTGAATTGTTCAAAAAATGATCTGCAACTTTGAGATTCACACTTTACAGTGATACAGGGGCCATGGAACATTTCAGAATCATGAAAATGTTGCTTAAAATGAGGAACTACAAATTATAAATAATACATTTTTTAAAGTCCATTTTTATTATAAGAGAGGGGAGTTTGGAATGATTTCATATAGGTATATAAAATTATAAAGGATTAAAGGAAAGAAAGAATTTTATGTTTGAGAGGTCAAGAAAAGATGTCAAAAGATATTAAATACAGCAGCAGGGAACACTTTTATAGACTGATAGTCAAGGCTGAAAAGTCAGGTGTGGTGAATAAAAAGAAATGTGCAAAATTTTTTGTTGGGCATCAAAGGTTTCAAAGGTACATCTATTGTCGAATCAACAAGAAAAAAACGAGAGAACTTTGGCAAGCACATAGGACTGACCTCACTTGGAATAGAACAAGTACTAATGTAGACCGGTTTGGTGGTTGATGTGGACCTGATCTGATGAAGAAAGCATGAATTTTGAAAACTGCAGGTTAAATGTTTTTATTAGCAAAAGATGTAATGTGCTGAATGAAGGTGGGTGGAGGAGTTGGTGTGCCGGTGAGAGTGCGAGTGAGGAGTTGATGGGTATCTGAAGGAGAGCGGGTTGCTGAGAAATGTGAGAGGATTAGACTGATAAGAATGTTCTGAGAGCCAGATATCACTCAGTGGGCCAAGGGACATCCGATGTTGAAAGAAGACTTAAGAGTATTTGAGGCTTGTTGAAGGTAATACTGTAGAATGTCAAGGGTAGCTGGTCACATTCTCTCATCAACAGCACTCTGAAAATGCTGAAGGAACTCAGCAGCTCAGGCAGCATCTATGAAGAGAAATGAACCCCTGATGATCCAGGCCTAGATCCCGCATCAGGACTGGACAGGAAAGGGGCAGAAGCTAGGATAAAATTGGAGGGGCAGAAGCATGAGCTAGCAGGTGATAGAGGAAGGCAAGACTGTAGGGGAGGAGGAAAAAGAGAATGATGTGAGTTAGGTGGAAGAGGCAAAGGGCTGAGAAGAAGGAATCTGATAGGAGAAGACAGTAAAGGGAAGGAAGAAGTTGAAGGTAATGGGCTAGGCAAGGGAGGGAAACGAGAAATGGGTAAAGGGGAGTCAGGGATAAGGGAAAACAAAAGAGGAGGGAGACAGAGGGGAGTAGTTGGTGATTCTCATTACCTGGCATGAATGTTACTTACCACATATCAACCCTTGCCCGAATGTTGTCCAGTTTTGCTACAATGCAGTGCAGCTTGTTTCATTTGCTGAGGAGCTGCAAATTCAATTGGGCACTGGAATACTTTCCGATCAGTTTTACCAGGGCATGTAGGCACCACACTTTGTCAAATGCTGCCCAGATATCACAGCAAACCTTGCCTCATCTCTGTTATTCATCTCATTGGCCTGTGTTTGCACCTAGGCTGTGATTGGTTTACATCTTTGAGAGTAAAAAATAGTTTGTCACAACTCATTTCCCAATAACTAGTGTCTCAGAAAGGAGATTCTTTTCAACTATGCCTTTGTATTTTGCCATGATGGGAAACAAAGCATGGCTCCTCGCAGCTTAACTTTAAATGTTAGGCCCTCTTCACACTTGTGTAGCTTACCGAAAGTACTCATCTCATAATACAATCGAGAACGGTATGCACCTGTTAAGGGCTCTATGTTTGTCTGATTTTGCAAAATAGAAATCTTTGGACATTCTACAAAGCACACTTGGGTTTCTTTTTCGCATGAGCTGATTAAAAATAGCCACCTACCTGGAGTTTCATTGACAGTTTCTGACAAATATTAGACTTTGACTGGAATTCTTGAGTTTGCACAGTAGTGTAGTGGTTAACACAACGCTTTACAGTACCAGCAACTGGTGTTTTCTCCAGGTGCTCTGGTTTCCTCCCAAAGCCCCAAGACATACTGGTTGGTAGGTTAACTGGTTATTGTAAATTGTCCTGTGATTAAGACCATAAGACATAGGAGCAGAGTTAGGCCATTTGACCCATTGAGTCTGTTCCGCCATTCAATCATGGCTGATCCTTTTCCCCCTCCTCAGCCCCACTCCTCAACCTTCTCCCCGTAAACTTTGATGACACATCCTATCAAGCTCTGCCTTAAATACACCCAACGACCTGGCCTCCATAACTGTATGTGGTAATAGATTCCACAAATTCACCACCCTCTGGCTAAAGAAATTTCTATGCATCTCTGTTTAAATAGATTGCCCCACTATAGTCTTGTTCTAGACTCTCCCACCATGGGAAACATCCTTTCCTCATCTACTCTGTCTGATCTTTTCAACATTCGAAAGATTTCAGTGAGATCCCCCCACATCCTTCTAAATTCCAACAAGTACAAACCCAGAGCTATCAAACACTCCTTGTATGATAACCCTTTCATTCCTGTGATCATCCTTGTGAACATCCTCTGAAACCTCTCCAATGACAGCACATCTTTTCTTAGATGAGGAGCCCAAAACTGTTCACGATATTCAAGGTAAGGTCTCACCAGTACCTTATAAAGCCTCAGCATCACATCCCTGCTCTTGTATTCTAGACCTCTTAAAATGAATGCTAACTTTGCATTTGCCTTCCTCGTTACCCATTCTTGCTGCGTTAACCTTTTGGGTGTTCTGCACAAGGACTCCCAAGTCCCTTTGCATCTCTGATTTTTGGATTTTCTCCCCGCTTAGAAAATAGTCTGCACATTTATTTCTACTACCAAAGTGCATGACCATGCATTTTTCAACATTGTATTTCATTTGCCACTTTCTTGCCCATTTTCCTAATCTGCCTAAGTCCTTCTGCAGCCTACCCGTTTCCTCAACATTACCTGCCTCTCCACCAATCTTCATATCTGCAAACTCGGCAACAAAGCCATCTATTCCATCATCTCTATCATTTATAATACAACGTAAAAAGAAGTGGTCCCAACACCAACCACTGCAAAACACCACTAGTTACTGGCAGCAATCCAGAAAAGGATCCTTTTATTCCCACTCGCTGCCTCCTACCAATCAGCAATGCTCTAACCATGCTAGTACTTTACTGTGATACCATGGGCTCTTAACTTGTTAAAGCAGCATCCCACTTCTCCCGGAAGTTCCGGGAGTCTCTTGCATATTAATAGTGGCTCCCTGATGCCCGTAAATTATATACAATGTCCCGAAAATCAATTTTTTTGAGACAGCACGCGCGAGAGAGACCACGAGAGCGAGAGAGCATGCGAAAGACAGCGTGAGAGAGAGCAGGTGCGAGAGAGACCAGGAGAGTGAGAGAGCACAAGAGCGAGAGCGACCACGAGAGAGAGAGAGAGAGAGAGGGAGAGCGAGAGCGCGCCATGGCAGAGTGTTCCAAAAAAAGAAAATATGAAACATACGTCACCCCAGGCTACACTAAAGTGTACCCCTGCCTAATAGGGGTCAAAAGTAATGACAGTGTTTTTCGCTGCACTGTTTGTAACAGTGACTTTTCTATTGCCCATGGTGGGTTAAGACTAAAAGACATGTTGAGGTGAGTTTAACAGGTGTCATTCGTTCATTAGCATAGCTAACAGTATTTAAACTAGCTGGCTAGCTGCTAAGGAGCTACTCTATTGCAAACATCCCACTTCTCCCAGAAGTTCCAGGAGTCTCCCGCAAATTGATGGTGCTACCTCCGTGAGATGAGTTTATGCAGGGTGGGATGTCTGTTAAAGGCCTTCTGGAAGTCCAAATATAGAACATCCACTGCATCCCCTTTATCTATCCTATGTGTAATCTCCTCAAAACTAGAGTTAAATTAGGGGTTGCTGGGCGGTGTGGCTTGAAAGGTTGGAAAGACTTATTCTGCGCTGAATTTCAATAAACTCAATAAAATAAGACACATTTGTGTCCTTTGCATCTTTGGATATATTGAAGATGCATTTGTTTCCATTAGTCTGATTATTTGTAGCTGTAGGTGGACTTGTTCAGGTGATTTTTGTTTTGATAGAAGATTCTGGATGTTCAATAGTGATCATTTCAAGCAGTTTTTAATAACCTTTTTCATATTTTTAAATGAGCAAAGCAGCAAAGCAAACTTGCAACAATACTCCTAAAAATAAATTGAATTTTGCATTGTCCAAATTTACTGTTGGAAAGGAAAGAAATGTCAGTTGGTAATTTGTCATCTATTTGATAATTTCTCCCTTCATGATGCTAGGGTAGAATATCAGAGTAATCTTTCCATTCTCACCTACTCTACTTTCAGTGTACTCTCTGCTTCCTGTGTTCAGTAATTATTTAATTATTCTTTCATGCTGATGTTTTCATAAACCAATTATTTCTAATATCTCCAAGTGATGATAGTAGACCTGTCCCCATGTGTGTTTTTGCCAAAGGAAGATAGTTTTGAGTGCTTGATGATTGGATTATACAATAGATATGCCATTACCTTTTGGAATTTGCCTGATTTCTTCTGTAGCTGAGATTAACCTGAACAGGAGACAATCAGAAGGGTCAAGTTCATGATAGGTCAATGATGAAGATATCAAAGTGAAACTTGGATAGGTTGTGCTAAACCAGACAATTGGTCAAAACTGGAAGCTGATTCTTTATCAAGGACTTGGCCATGTTAAAATGTAGAGATAAAAAGTTGGCCTCCGTTACATTCCATATCAATTTTTCTGAGAGGCCTTTTTCCTTAATCATGGCTTCCCCTTCACGGTAGCTCATAAGCTCTTCACTTTCACTTCCATATCCTGCAAATTTTTTTTTCTCATCCCTTCTCCTGCAGGAGCAATACCTTCCCTTTCACCTCTTCCTGTCGCATCACACAGGGGCCAAAATACTTTAAATTTAATGTATTGCGTTTGATGTTCAGAATACAGTCTCCTCAGCAATGGAGAAAGCAAATAGAGATTTAGTACCAATTTGCTGAATGTTTCCATTCAATATACAAAGGTGCTCTTCCATTCAGACTTCTGTCATTGGCTTCTTTTGCTGTTCCAACAAAGCCCAATGGAAGCTCAAGGAGCAGCATCTGATCTTGCAACCAGGAACACCATACTATTTTCCAGATAAACAGTTTATAATGAGAGGTCATCAACTCTGTCCTTCCTCTCTCCATAGCCGTTGCATAACATTGCAACATAATTGAAAGCATAACATTGAAAGATTAGAAACAAGTGTAGATCAGTTGTCCTTTAAGCCTATTCCACCTCTTGGTAGCACCTCCTCACACTCTCACATACATCTTGACTTACTTGTTCAGATCTCCATCAACAATACCACTGCCGCAGCTCTTTTCAGTAGAGAATTCTGATGTTTTGTGACTCTGAGAGAAGAAATTCCTCCTCTTCTGTCTGAATAACCTCATATTCTGAAACTGTCTCTGTGTTCCAGATCCTTACACAAGGGGAAACACCTTTAGCACCTATCCCATTCATCATTATTATGTGCCATGTCATATGACATAGGCAGTCATGGTCTCATGACCAATGATTGCTCTTGGCAAATTTTTCTGCTGAAGATGTTTTCCATTGCCTTCTTCTGGGCAGTGTCTTTACAAGATGGGTGACCCCAGCCGTTATCAATACTCTGAAATTCAGAGATTGTCTGCCTGGCATCAGTGGTCACATAACCAGGATAGTGATGTGCACCTGTTCATATGACCATCTGCCACCTGCTCCCGTGGCTTCATTTGACCCTGATCGGGGACTAAGCAGGTGCTACACTTTGCCCAAGCATAACCTGCAGGCTAGCGGAGGGAAGGACACCTCACGCCTCCTTTGATAGAGACATATCTCCACCAGCAGGTGATGCAGAGGCCCGCAGAAGACTCCTTTTTGACCAGCGGTAGTTAGTTGTATGTGGTGATGGGATAGGCAGTAGATACCACAGCCCTCTGAATTTGACTAGGTGAGGTCTTGCTCCATTCAAACATTAACATTCACGGATTTAGGCATAGCTGCTCCTGCCAACTGTTTTCTCCTTCATTTTCCCCCCTTTCCATGTATCCCTCTTGTCCTCTGTCCTTCTCCCAATTATCCCCAGCCTCTTTCAGACTGCCCACCTCTCCATCTGTTCCTGCATCAGTATATCAACAGGGCTATGTATCACATTGCCAGTGTTATGTTGACTGGTTTTTAGCGTGTAAGCTATTCTCCCATCAGAATTGACACACATGACCTCTATTGTCCTTGATGTTTATTCAGCTAATTCATCTGCTGAGATTTTTCCTGCTGCTCCAGTTCCAATTGGACTTGCAGGTTGATTACAAGAGGAAAATACCAACTGGTAGATTTTCATCCTGTTTGCTATTTTTATCAAAACTAAAAGGAATGGTTATGAACATAAAGCAGTGTGCTCACTTGTATTTTCAACCTTTAGTTTTTCCGAAAGGACATTCTTAAAAATTCCATGTTACGAACTGAAAAAAAAATCACTGGTGTTTTCTCACTGAATATTCACTGGTTAACAGGGCTTTTGTTTAGTGGGTATCTGACCTGAAGATCTCTGGTGTTACAAGTTGTGTGGGAGGTTTTTTGGACTGGGTGGATTTGCAGTGGACTATCAGCAAACTCCTCACACTTTGGGTCAGTAGCTTTTCGTAAAGTATTTGTCACATATATAGAGAGCTGACGTGGACACAATGGAAATATGGTGCTGTAGCTGTTCTATAATCTGATGATCTCGTGGTATTGTTTTGAGAAAGGGCAGGTGAGTTATTCCTGATATCTTGGGCAATATGTTGCCATCAATCAGCAACACACAAAGGTGATTGGGGTGGCACAGTAGCATAGTGGTTAGCACAACGCCTTACAGCAGCAGTCCCCAACCACCGCTACCGGGCCGCGAGGAAACAATATGAGTCAGCTGCACTTTTCCTCATTCCCTGTCACATACTGTTGAACTTGAACATAGGGTTGCCAACATCCAACATTTGCCAGGACATCCCGTATATTGGGCTAAATTGGTTTGTCCCATACAGGACTGCCCTTGTCCCGTATTTCCCCTGCTAAGGTAGAGCATTCCTATGAAACCTTACGTGTCAAAATGGCGTAAAGCAAAGAAGCAATTACCATTAATTTATATGGGAAAAAATTTTCAGCGTTCCCAGACCCAAAAAATAACCCACCAAATCATACCAAATAACACATAAAACCGAAAATAACACTAACATATAGTAAAAGTAGGAATGATATGATAAAAACACAGCCTGTATAAAGTAGAAATAATGTATGTACGGTGTAGTCGGGAAGATTAAGCCAAAACCGATTTGTGGAAAAAAAATCGGCTCGTACACACATGCGCACGTCACGCATGCGCACACAGGTGCCTGGGCAAGGCTTCATGGTCATGGTAGTCTTCCTCGGGGTAAACACAAGTGTCCTGTATTTGACTGCTACTTTTGTCCCTTATTTGGAAGTGAGAAAGTTGGCAACACTAACTGTAAAAGACATGTTGAGGTGAGTTTAACCCCACTTGAACACCTTCCCTCCCGCCCCCCCGGTCGGCCGGTCCGCAAGAATATTGTCAATATTAAACCAGTCCGCGGTGCAAAAAAGGTTAGGGACCCCTGCCTTACAGTACAGGCAACCCGGGTTCAATTCCTGTGGCTGCCTGTAAAGAATTTGTACATTCTCCCCGTGACTGCATGAGTTTCCTCCGAGTATTCTGATTTCCTCCCACAGTCCAAAGATGTACTGGTTGGTAGGTTAATTGGTCATTGTAAATAAGCTAGAATTGAATGGGAGGATTGCTGGGCAGTGCGGCTCGTGGTGCTGGAAGGACCTATTCTGCGCTGAATCTCAATAAAAACAAACCAATAACTAATCTGAACATATAGTGAAATGTGTTGCTGATACATGACTAAGAGAGTCTGAGATGTGCTGCGGGAAGCCTGCAATGTCTTCATGCTCCCTGTGCCAACATAGCCAGCCCACAGCTTACTAACCTAACTCGTACGTCTTTGGGAATGTGAGAGAAAACAGATGCATCTGGGGGAAGCCCACATATGCGGTCGTGGGGAGAACGTACAAGCTTCTTACAGACGGCAGTGGAAATAGAACCCCAATCTTCAAAGTAAATTTATTATCAAAGCACATATATGCCGCCATATACTACCCTGAGATTCATTTACTTGTGAGCATTCACTGTAAATACAAAACACCACGATAGAGTGAATGAAGAACAAAAATCAATGTGCAAAAGGCAACAAATTTTGCAAATACAAACAAAACACAAAATAATAATTAAATAATATTGAGAACATAAGTTGTAGAGCCTTGAAAGTGAGTCCATAGGTTGTGGAACAGTTCACTGTTGGGGTGAATGAGGTTATCCCCTCTGGTTCAAGAGCCTGATGGCTGAGGGGTGATAACTGCTCCTGAACCTGGTGGTGTGGGTCCTGAGGCTCCTGCACCACCTTCCTGATAGCTGCAGTGAGAAGAGAGCAGGGCCTGGATGGTGAGGTTCCTTGACAATGGATGCTGCTTTCCTGCGACAGTGCTCCGAGTCAATATGATCAATGGTGGGGAGGGCTTTACCTGTGATGGACTGGGCTGTATCCACTACTTTTTGTGGGATTTTCTTTTTAAGGACATTAGTGTTTCCATATTTGACTGTGTTGCAACCTGTCAGTATACTCTCCACTGTGCATCTGTAGAAGTTTGTCGAAGTTTTAGATGACTCCTACAAAAGTAGAGGTGCTGCCATATCTTCTCTGTAATGGCACTTGAGTTCTGTTTCCAGGACAAATCCTCTGAAATGATTACGCTGACAAATATAAAGTTGCTGCCCCTTTCCACCTCCAAACCCCCGATGAGGACTGGCTTATGGACCTCCGCTTCCCTCCTCCTGTAGTCAGTAATCAGCTCCTTGGTTTTGCTGATGTTGGGTAAGAGGTTATTATTGTGGCACCATTCAGCCAGATTTTCAAACTTAAATACGTGTTAAATCT
Organism: Mobula hypostoma; assembly: GCF_963921235.1. Taxonomy (NCBI): domain Eukaryota; kingdom Metazoa; phylum Chordata; class Chondrichthyes; order Myliobatiformes; family Myliobatidae; genus Mobula; species Mobula hypostoma. The sequence continues at coordinate 24,945,805 of NC_086116.1, read as the reverse complement.
TATAGCTGGCACTGTAAAGCATTATGCTAACCACTATGCTATTGTGTCAGCCTATCATTCCTAATTGTAAGCTGCAGCATGACAGTGGGCACAGGGCAAAACCTGCTGCAAGTTTGTGCACTTAAAGCCATTGCAACAAAAATAATATATCCTGAAATGCATCAATTTGGCAAATATTGCTTTTCGGGGGATGATATTGGATAATATTCAGAGACTGGAGTTGGGAGCTTCTTTAAAAATGGTATGAGAGGGAGCTCCAGTGCTGGGAGGGAATCAGTGTGAAGCTGTCAGCCAGTGTTGTTAAAGTCGATTTTCTTATCATTGTTTTTTAATGGGATCTTGCTGGCCATAGTCTATCGTCCCTTTTTAAACATGAGATTCCACAGATGTTTGAAATCTTGTGAATAGCACACACAAAATGATGGAGGCACTGAACAAGTCAGGCAGCATCTATGGAAGGTAATAAACAGTCAGTACTTTTGGCCGAGATCCTCCTTCTGGGAGGGGGCAGAAGCCAGAATAAGAAAGTTGGGGGAAGAGGAAAGAGTACACACTGGAAGGTGATAGGTGAGGCCAGGTGACGGGGAAGGTGGGTGGATGGGGGTGTGAAGTTCGAAACTGGGAGGTAATAGTTGGAAGCGGTAAAGGGTTGAAGAAAGAATCTGATAGGAGAGGACGGTGGACCATGGAAGAAAGGAATGTAGGAGGGTAACCAGAGAGAGGTGATGGACAGGTGAGAAGAGAAGCAGTAAGAGGGTATTTAGAATGGGGAATGGAAAACAAGAAGGGGGGGGGAATTATCATAAGTTCAAGAAATCGATGTTGGCGCCATCACATTGGAGGCTACCCAGACTGAATACAAGGGGTTGCTCCTTCAACCTGAGTTTGGTATCATCATGGCAGTAGAAGAGGCCATAAACAGATGTGTCAAAATGTGAATGGGAAGTCGAATTGAAATGGGTGACCACTGGGAGAGCCTGCCTTTTGCAAAATGGTCCTCTAATCGGATTTGGTTCTGCAGGCTGCACTGGGCGCGCCAGATGTCCCCAGCAGACTCACAGGCAAATTGTCACCTCACATGCAAGGACCGTCTGGGACTCTGAATTGTGGTGTGGGAAGAGCTATCCCGGCAGGTGTAGCACTTCTTATGCCAGCAGGGATATGTGCCAAGAAGGTTACCAGTGGGGAGAGACGAGTGGACAAAAGACTCACATAAATAATTGTCACATTTTCAGCTTTCTAGGAGTGAATTTGCTTCAATGGGTTGTTGTGATTATTATGAAAGGCTGAATCTTTTTCTATACTTGTATACAGTATGTTTGGGACAGTCAGTATTTAATTGGGTGTCTATTACTTTGAAAGAGCAAGGGTCGCCCCTAATTACTGAACCCTCTTCCTTAAATTTTGTAACGATTCTTATCTCATTACTTTGCCCAACCAACTCCGACATCCATCCAAACACTGAAACATATTTCCAGATTGAGTGTTTATGGACCTTTGAGATTCCAAAACTTTACAACCTTCTGGAGAAAGGAATCTTTCCTCAGTCCTAAGTGGCTAATCTCTTTAATTCCTTATTTTAACACCATGGCCTTGGACCCAACCCCTCCCAGACCCCATCTGTCGTGGTAGTCACTGGCAGGACTGAACACAGGTGCGGAGGAATGGCAAACTCTCATGTACAGATGGAAACAAGAGGTTATACATAGGAATACAGTACCAAGAGAGCATTGGCAGCATGACCAAGCAACACCATGAGACAAATCATTCCCCACACAAAGAGTCTGAATAACAGTAATTGAGAGACCAAATTAAATAATCATAGAATGCGGAAAACCCATTCCAGTCACAATTAGCTTGACAAGATTAAACAGAAAGCACGACTTAACGACTCTTGTTAAGCCAACAATTAGACAACAGGGGCTCAAGAAACCCAGAAGCCCAATTCTCCATGGCATGCTGCAGAGGCTCACAAGGTTCATGACACTAGCTTTAATTCTTTCCAGCCAAAGGAAACATAACTTAGCAGGCAGATCTTTCTCAGAATTTTAGTCATAGTCATAGTCATACTTTATTGATCCCAGGGGAAATAGGTAAGTCATTCCTCATTTCTCCGGGTTGAGCTGATAGCACTTTTCCCAGTTCTTCTCATAGGACAATCACATCATCTTGAGGTTTAGTCTACTGAATCTGACTTCAAGGCAAGCGTGCCCTCACTGGGGTGCTGGCAGCAAAACAGCATCCAGCACTCAGGCTCTGTAATTTATCATCTGCTCACATCTTGCAATCTTCTGATAACATTGGGAGGACAGGTGGAGGCTTGGAGGGATTTTTGGGAACTGCTCCATGGGGAGTTGGGGCCTTGGGCAGTGTAGTTGGTTGGACTGGAAAGCAAGGATGGACAGTGGTCAGGAAACCTCTCACAGAGTTGGGACACCTGGGTAGAAGGGTGTGACAGTGAGAAAAGTGGGAGTCTGAGAGGGGAAGGGGGAGCAAAGGGTGCTGAGGGAGACGCTGAGCTTTAAGATTTAGAATGGGTGAAAATGGATGGTGAATAAGGGAGTGGGGCATGTGCATATGTGCTTGTTTAGGATATTGTGGATATCTTCAACATCAACTGACTGGCGGAAAGAATATTTACCTGACGTCTCTGCCATCCGTTCAAATGAATCTGACTCTGAAGAGCTGTTCTCATTTGATATCAAATCAGCCATTTACTAAACAAAAGCCATACCGCTACACTTATGCTGGAACATAAATCACTCCTGAAATTATTTCTATTCTTCAAACATTTCTAGACAAATGTGATTTATTCACCATAGTGATAATGATCAATTCTTGATTTCTCAGGCTCTACATAGCAAGGCACCTCAGAAAAAGGCATCCTAGTTAGTTTGATTTGTTAGCCATGACATTCCTGTTTCAAGCTCCCCTCTCAGCACTGCAGCATCAGCATCAGAATCAGGTTAATATCACCGGCATGTGTCGTGACTGTTTCCAGTTCTTGAAATTCATCTGGACACTTTGGTGCCAGTCAGTCACACTATGCCAATGGCAGGGAGTGCGGATCCAGTGGGATGACGTCATTTCCAATGCAGTGTTCCTTACGGAGCTTGGCAGAGGTGCTTCAACCACATTGTCCTGGGTAAGCAGGCAGCTGGGCTGTCCAGGGTTAATACTGTCTTTGTCAGCTGGGGGTGGGATTTGCAGGTAGTGAAGGAAATGAACCAAATCCTCAGACAACCACACCACTTTCCTGCCCACTGCGTCTCCTGGTCACAGTGTTCCTGACCTGCCTTTTAGCCCTGCCCATGTTTTGCTCCTGCTCCACACGTTGTTGCTAGTCTTCATTCCCAGTCTCTCTCCCCCTTCAAATGTGATGCTGGTCTGCACAATGCTTCCTCACACATTTACAATTTGAATTCGTACCTGGTTTGTGATATTGTTAATTCGCTTAAATTTTCTCTGTGTTCAATGGTCCTGTAATGTATCCCAGTTCTGTTTGGTCTCCTTGCAGTGCTTGAATTAATTTGCCTTTTCAATTATCATACCACTGAGATATTTCATAGCCATAATGGGAGAAACAATCGAAAAGCTCTTGTGCTTGAGGCCCCATTGAAGCACATTCATTTGGATATTCATAATCATCACATTATGTTTGTAGGAGCACAAAAATTCCCTTGTGGCTTTGGAGAATTGATTCTTTGTGTACACAGTATCTCAAAATATGTATTGCTTGTGCTGTCATGAAAATGGTGGATTCATCTATAGAATTTGTAAACATCATGGAAAATTTTGATGTGATTTTGTTTTTTTTTGTCAGAATTAGCCAGATATTATTAGGTCACTATTTCTGCTGTTATCTGTGCAACATGCTTTTGAATGGAGTGCATGTACAGTAATAACAATTCATTGCTTAAAAACAAGCAGTGTTGAGAAGGCAGATCATCAAAATAAAATGTAACCAATTTGGCAAACGTTTTAACTCTTAAGCTCTGCTAGTCACATTGACTGGAATCGCAATGGGTGCTGTGGTTTTCTTTAAATTTATCTGCTTAAAGGCACCCAGAGGGAAGCTGAAAACTTATTTAAGTGACATGATTAATGTTTATCCAAGATAAATAATTTTACTTCCAACGTGAAGCTCTTTATATTTTTTCATGATAAATGGCGCACTGAAATTTTCATGACGTCATGAAGATTTATTTATTTATTTATTTACCTGTCTATTTATTAATTGAGATACAACACAGAATAGGCCCTTCTGGTAAGCCCAGCAATCCCCCAGTTTAACCCTAATCATGGGACAATTTACAATGACCAGTCAACCCCCCCAGTTAGTACATCTTTGGCCTGTGGGAGGAAATTGGAGGAAACCCATGCAATCACGGGGAGAACATACAGACTGCAGCAGGAAATGGACCCAGGCCTCTGGTACTATAGGGCGTTGTGCTTAATTTTCAAACCTAAATAGTTTTATCTTTATTAAAGGTAACTAATCTCCTTAGTCATTCTGCTAACAATGTCAGGAGTCTTATTGTCAGTTAGATTTACAAAATTTTACTCTTTGGTGTGTATCTGCTGATGTCCCATTTCCAAATTATACTTTGCGCTATTTTGTTTAGATGTACAGGCAATGAAATGGAAAGCTGAATGATTGATGTGGGATAATTTTAATTTGTGTGATTGAAAATACCTTTTCTCGTTCTTTGGATCATGGGCAAATCACCCCTTTTCAAGCAGGCTGCCATTTGTCTCGCCCGTGTATGTCAAATGTTCACAAAACATAAAAGTTACTGGTGAAGTGTCATGGCAATTCAAAATGAAAAGCCCAATTGATGGTTCCTCTGACGATCCTATTTGGGATGAGGGATATGGTAATTTGCCTATTTAAATGCATGTACTCATGGCTAAACCTGTCTCTCCCCCCCCCCCACCCACCAATATAATCAAATTTTGAACATTTTTTTCAGTAGCTTCTAGAAGTAAAGTTCAGACACAATGAACAGTGGTGAGGATGACATCATGGGCCTTCCATCCACTCTAACAATCTGATGAAGAAGTTAAAGTGATTTTTGTCACTTGCTGGCAAAAGTCCAACAATTCTGTGAATAATTTCCATTCCAAATTTTGCTTGGTACTCCTATTACAAAGAAAGGGCTGTTTCATTGTTAAAATCTATCAAGTAAAAGGTTTAAATTCCTAGCCATGAAAATGCTAATTTTATCTGCAATAGTACAGTGTCATTCAATACCACAACCACGGCACTACTTGATTGCTTTTCCAGGAGCTGGAGTCACAGAAACTGCAGCATGCCAGTGTTTAACCTGTTATAGGAACAAAGTGATCATTGCAACAGCTCTGCTCCTGAGACGAAAGCAAGAGACTTGAATATGAAACTCCGTGTTGGCAATTGAGTGCCTATTAACCCCTGTCTTTTAGGAAATGCATTTCAGAAATAAAACATGCAGTTCTGTACTGTCTTGGATGGCTACAAAAGATCTAATGGTCTATTTTAAAGACGAGCACAGAGCTACTGTTAGCAATAGTTGCATTGAACACAAACGGCCTGATTATTATTATACCATTGGTTATTGGAGCACACTGTGCCTAAATTGGCTATTGACTTCGTACACTGAAGAACCAAAGCACTAGAGGTCCTCATCATCAGGGCCATGCTCTCTTCTCACTCCTGCCATCAGGCAGAAGGTAAAAGAGCCTCAGGACTCACACTGCCCAAGTTCAGGAACAATTTCTACCCCTCAACCATCAGGTTCTTGAACAAAAGGGTTAACTGCACTCACTTGTCCAACCATTGAGATGTTCCCACAACCAATGATCTCACTTTAAGGATTCTTTATCTCATTTTCTCATGTTCTTATTATTTGTTGCTATTTATTTATATTTGCATTTACACAGTTTCTTGCCTTTTGCACTCTATAGATCCTGTTATAGTTACTGCTCTATAAATTTGCTGTGTATGCCACAGGAAAATGAATCTCAGGGTTGTATATGGTGACATATATGTACTTGGATAATAAAATTTACTTTGAACTTTGTGCTAGGACTATACTTTTATATTTTGTGTTGGCGCGTGGCCAAGTGGTTAAGGCATCGGTCTAGTGACCTGAAGGTCGCTAGTTTGAGCCTCAGCTGAGGCAGCGTGTTGTGTCCTTGAGCAAGGCACTTAACCACACATTGCTCTGCGACAACACTGGTGCCAAGCTGTATCGGCCCTAGTGCCCTTCCCTTGGACAACATAGGTGGCGTGGAGAGGGGAGACTTGCAGCATGGGCAACTGCCGGTCTTCCATACAACCTCGCCCAGGCCTGCGCCCTGGAAACCTTCCAAGGCGCAAATCCATGGTCTCACGAGACTAACAGATGCCTATATTTTAAAATTACTTTTAGCTATAAAGCATTTCAGAATCAGAGTCAGGTTTAATGTCACCGGCATATGCATGAAATTTGTTGACTTTGAGGTAACAGTACAATGCATACATGATAAGTACAGAAAACAAACTAAAATAAGTAGCGCGAAAACAGAAATAAAGTTTTTAAAAAGTAGTGAGGTAGTGTTCATGGATTCAATGTCCACTTAGAAATTGGATGGCAGAGGGGAAGAAGCTGTTCCTGAATTGCTGAGTGTGTTCCTTCAGGCTCCTGTAACAATGGGAAGAGGGCATGGCCTGGGGGGTCCTAACCAAAATGAGGGAAGGTGTCCAACAAATCCCGTTGTTTTTATTTATTCCATTCCCTTTCGGTGATTGTTGTTGCTTCTGCATCTGCCATGCATTCAAGCATTTGTTTCCAGACCTCAGTCTCCTTGGAATGTTTGACAAAGGTAGTTTCAGCAGGCTAGCAACTTAGATTGGTTGTGCACAGTAACTCAGCAACTGTTCCTTTTCCCAGTAGTCCCTATTTGTTGAAAACCATTTTGCTTTAAAGGAAATTGGCATTGTTTCAGTGAAACCCAAAACTGACTCGGAGCTATCCTGTTAAATTCCAAATATCAATGTAGACAGAAATTTCGACCGCTTGCAGAATCAAATATCGAGATAGTTTGAAATTATAGCTTTGTGGTTGATATGTCAAGCGTTCAAGTAGATTTATTGCCATTCTGAAACTTGGAGGCATTGAGTAATGTAATATACCAGTAGTTACAGGAGGGATTAGGTCCATATGTGAGACCATGGTGGAGCTGATTTATTTGCCATTAAATACCAATGGCTGAGACACTGGGGATCCTTGGATCTACAGAGATGCTACAAATGGCTGGTTGCTTCTTTTTTATTCGAAGTGATGATCTTCAGAAACTGCACTTGTATGTGAAAATCCAGATAACATGGAACCAGAATTTGCAATTTTTCCATTGCCTTTGAGAGTAATTTCAGGCATGATATTGAATCATTCATCCTTTGTTCTGTGTTGTGTTTCAGGGGAGCATTGCGAAGTGAGTACCAGGTCCGGCCGCTGTGCACCCGGTGTCTGCAAGAATGGAGGAACCTGCATCAATCTGCTTGTTGGTGGTTTCAGATGTGAATGTCCAGCTGGTGAATATGAGAGGCCGTACTGTGAGATTACAACACGGAGTTTTCCCCCGCAGTCCTTTGTAACTTTCAAGGGTCTGCGGCAAAGATTCCATTTCACTATCTCCCTCATGTAAGTGACTCAAGGGAAACTCGTGCAGTTAAAACTCCCACGAAAAGCAGCATGACCTGAGGATTAAGAATTAATCTTAAATTGGTGTAGGTGCCAAACTTGCAAAAACCTGTTATTAAATTGGCACTTGGTTATTTTCCAAAATCAGGAATGTTAAAGACAACATGACTTTCCAGCTTGCAACACAGAACTGCAGGCAAGTGATTAATTGTTAACAAATACTGAAGATAAGCTATTTATTTTCCCATGGGCTGGTAACTATATGGCAGGCTCCCAACAACAATAATGTTAAGTAATTCCTGACTAAATCCATAAATATGGGCTTGTCGATGGGATATTGGTTCTTGTGCTGTATATCTGTGGGAGAGTAACCTGCAAAATGCCAGGTTAAAATGTGTAGAATTTAAATCAGAAAGGATTAAGGTCAAATTTTGTCAGTTTCGAAGTTCAAAGGTCAAAGTAACTATTATTATCGAAGTACATATATGTCACCATGTACAACAGTGAGATTCAATTTCCTGTGACATACTCAGCAAATCTATAGAATAGTATCTATAACAGGATCAAATAAAAATCAGCCACAGTGCAGAAGACAATAAACTATACAAATGCAAATATAAATAAATAGCAATAAATAACAAACATGAGATAATGAGATAAAGAGTCCTTAAAGTGATATCAGTGGTTGTAGGAACATTTTAATGATGGGGCGAGTGAGTGTAGTTATCCCCTTTTATTCAAGAACCTGATTGCTAAGGGGTAGTAACTGTTCTTGAACGTGGTGTTGCGAGTCCTGTGGCTCTTGTACCTTCTACCTGATGGCAGCAGCAAGAAAAGAGCATGACCTGGGTGGTGGGGATCTCTGATGATGGATGCAGCTTTTCTTTGACAGCTTTTCAGGTTGATGTGCTCAATGGTTAGGAGGGCTTTACCTGTGATGTACTTGGCCAAATCCACTACCTTTTGTAGGATTTTCTTTTCAAAGGCATTGGTGTCTCCATACCAGGGCATGATACAGCCAGTCAATATACTCTCCACCACACATCGATAGAAGTTTGTCAAAGTTTTTGATGTTATGCCGAATCTCCACAGACTACTCGGAAGTAGAGGTGCTTCTGTCCTTTCTTCACAGTTGCACTTATGTTCTGGGTCTAGGACAGGTCCTCTGAATAGTAACACCCCGGAATTTAAAGTTGCTAACCCTAACCACCTCTGAACCTCTGATTAGGACTGGCTCATGGACCTCTTACAGAGTTGAGGATAAGTCTGAACGTGATCTTGTTGAAGATTTCACTTGTTGTTCGTTGCTATGTTAGTGGGGCAGGTTTCTCGTGACCTGATGCTTATCCTTCTCTCTAAAGACCCAGCCTGCACCTCACATTCCTCTCTCTGAGGATTCCTGTGGTGAAGCTCCTGAAGGTTCCAGCAGGCTTACAAGCTTATCAGTCTGATGGGCAGATAGGACCGCAGCAGACCCTGCTCACAGAATGTACGGTTGACAGCTTCTGACATTAAACACAAGAAATTCTGCAGATGCTGGAAATCCAAAGCAGCCACACAGACTGCTGGAGGAACTTATCAGATCAGGCAGCATCAATGTACCTGAATAGCTAGTTGATGTTTCAGGCCAAGACCGTTCTTCAAGACTGAGAAGGAAGGAGGAAGATGCCCTTGACCTTTACCACCCTCCTGGCTTCACCTATCACCTTCCATCTTATCTCTTTCCCCTCCTTCCCACTTTTTTATTCTGGCATCTTTCCCCTTCCTTCTCAGTCCTGGGTTTCACTAGAATCATGGTTGGCAAAACCTAGGAAATGTAGTGCATAAAATGCTGACTATAGACTATATAATGCATCACTATTCACTGTGGTATATACAGTGCTTCACTACAGACTGCATACATCAGTCCTGAGTGCAGAATATGAATTGCATCGCTACTCGCGGTAAGAAATGAAGTGTATCGCTACACTCTGTAATTTGCAGAGTACATCATTAACTCGGATATGAAGTGCAGCATTATTTGCTGTAGAGTATAAAGTGCATGAATAAACTTCTCAGGCTTCCAGCCAGGTACAGCTATTGATACTAACCAATGTTTCGATGAAAAACTGCCTTCTTCACCTCTCCTCACTACAGAACTGATGAGCCCAGAGGCAGAATAAGTTCTAATGCACTAGCACAATAGGGCCCACTACTGTGCAAATGCCTTACTTAGGGTGTATGTTTAATACAGGGCAATGTTTTTTTCCCTAGCATTATGACTAATGTTGCTGTTTTGAGACCTGAGATATTGCTGTGTAACTTTTGTGATACTTTAATGAAAATGGAACAATGGTGATCTTTTAACTTTGGAGGTACTGGGCTAGAACTAAACGAGATTTCAGCACTCCAAGATGCAGTTTGAGAATAAATGTTGCATTTAACAGGTTTTTTTATTATTATTTTCTCTGAATAGTCCATTCAGGTGTTAACTCAACGAATCATGTAAGATTATCTAGTTAAAGTTAAGACTTCTTGGTGAGTAAAAGTTAGGCTATGTGTCGAATGTGTGGACCTAGCTGGACTCTTTTGCAAATGAGTGATTTGAGATACTCATTTGTTTGCATAAATATTGAAAAGATGCTTCTTGGCTTTTGAGGATCAATGAAGATAAAACCATAAGACACAGGAGCAGAATTAGGCCATTCAACCCATGACGCACTTATTTTCCTTCTCAACTCCATTCTTCTGCCTTCTTCTCATAACCTTTGACGCCATTACTAATCAAAAATCAATCTATCTCCATGGAGACTAAATGTAATAGATCCAAAGGTGGGCGAGTGAGTTATTAGGAGATTGTGGAGAAACTACAAAAGCTATAATCAGGAGAAATGAAGATTTTCTGAGCTGTGCGATGGTGAATGATTCATGACTTTATTACAACTTGTACTTGGAGAACAATTACCCAAATGTTTGCTGACCTTTGTTGACTGCTGGTCTAGCTGTGTTTCAAATTTAAGATTTTTTCCATAGTTATCAATTGCTCCAAGTGCCTCCCCTCCCCTTCTAACCCTCCATCACACTTTCTATATAATTCTTTCCCCAAACCCACCACTGACCACACTCCCCCTCTGGCTTCTTGTGCATTTATGATTTTCAGAGCTCCACTGTTGACAACTCTGCCTTCAGAGGCTTGTCCTTGAGCTTTGGAATTTTATCCCAGAATATCTCTGCCTCAATACTTCTCTCTTTAAGGTGCTCTCTAAAACCCATGTTCATACTTTTAGTCATTAGTTTAAACGTTCCCTTATGTGGCTTAATGTCTAATTTTGCACAAGATGCTATATTCAGTGGATTCCAGATAATTGGGACACATTGGGATTACTGCATTTTGGCCTATTTGAGTGGCTGCCCCAGTTAGTCAAAGTTTCATTGAAATAGTTGAAATGGTATATAAAAGATAAACTACAATTTAATTGAGTTACAAATTATGTATTTTAATGAAATACAGAACAAATTAGAACACTACCAGTACTACAGTGCTATTAAACTGTTTATTTGTTCCTAATAGTTATCAACAGAGGAATTCTTCCAGTGTATGATGTTGTGTTCTTTTGCTTGACTGTAAATGAACAGAATCAGCACGGACACCTAGTGCAGATAATGGACTGCCTTCATACATTGCTTTCAATGATTGCATCATTCAAATCTTCATTTTCATTGTAGCATCCAAGATGGTTGTCGCTATCTTCAAAATCTTCATTGTTCCTAACTTGTTGAAGTAGTGAAATAGTCACATTTTCACTCTTGGCGGTTTCTGGCATTTCCAAGCCTGAATGCTTGAAACTGCAGTGAGCAAAACAGTACTGAATTGTCTCACTGCTTATTTTTCACCAATAATCAGTGACAAAAATTATTGCTTTTTGAACACAGACACACACAACTGACGCTATTTAAAAACTGGTCGCTCTAAGCACAGTGTAGTGTCTAATGGCCGCACAAGTGCACACTATTGGTGCTAATTAGAAACTGTTCGGCAACAGTCTCCTGTCCCAATTACGTGGCACAGTGTCCCAAATGAATGAAGGAAATCCTGGTTATTTCTTCAATTTGTTTTTGTTGTTTAAGACTTATCCCAAGTAAGCAGCTGCCGCAATTAACTGATGGCCTTTATTAACTGGAATCCACTGCAAGTCATTGCTATTTAGTACCATTTTATTGGATTTTAACTAGGAGAGAAGGGCAGACTTCAGTGTGCAACCTAGACATGGTGTATTCCATCCACAGCCAGGATAAGATTTTTAATTAATGTGGTCAATCAGAGCAATATTTCTCCTTTATTTGGCAGTAGGTAACTATTTGCTGTCACTACAGTGCCAAAAAACACATTCGCCAATCACCATATTCATGGCCTTTCCCCACCCCCTCCCTCCACCACTGTCATCTCTAACTCAAACTATCCCCAGCTGAGGGCCAGCAAACTGCTTCATTTTCCTGACATTTTCTGCTCTGATTTATTCTTTCTGAAGACCTGTACAATTTAGTTGTTGATGAACTAATCAATGAGAATGTGAAGCTTTATAAGATATTCACGTTTGTACATACATGAAGATTTTCTGGTATAGATATGCTTGAACTCATACAATGGAGTTCATTAAGTAATGCACATGCATATTGAGATCCTAATTTTAAAAAATTCGGAGGAGCAGATAAAATATTGCAGGTGATGAACATGTGATACATATGTGGATATGTGACAGAGGTGTAACACCCTGGGAAAGGGTTCGCTGCTAACGTAATGGTCTTTCTGTAGAAGTAGTGTTTGGGTTATAGTTAGAGATAATGGGTGCTTTTGAATATGAGCCGTCCTATGAAGGGAGTGTGTTTTCGTGGCTGTGTGCCTGACACCAGGGTGATCTGGGTCTTTTGTTTGGCGGGAGATGGGGAGAGAGAAGACGCAGGAGAGGAGAGGTCATAGGAGTGGACTTGGAGTGGAGATGGAAGTCAACGAAGCACGGGGAGATGGAAGGAGGATCGGCGAAGGGGAAACCGTGAGCTCCAACTTGTGCACATTAGACTGTTACGTTAAAATGGGCCCTTTTCTTTTTGATTTTCTTGACTAACCCTTTAGTCAAATTAAGAATTATGAAGCTAAATGGTTTAATTGTATGTGGTGTACTGCCTGTTATTGCATGGTACTGATTTGTAACAGGGTAACAAATCATGCAACGTCCACACAAACAGGGGGTTTTGGGTGACCTTACACCTCAATCTCATACGTTTGGCGGGGTGAGAGATTGTCTTTCCTAGATTCATGCAGCCAGCAGGATCTGAGGATCACAGAGATATACAAAATTAGGAGGGGTATAGGTAGGGTTAATGCAAGCAGGCTTTTTCCAATGTGGTTGGGTGGGACTACAACTGGAGCTCATGGGTTTAGGGTGAAAGGTGATATATTAAGGGAGGGATCTTCTACACTCAGGGGTTGGTGAGAGTGTGGAATGAGCTGCCAGAGGAAGTGATGGATGCAGGTTTGATTTCAACGTTTAAAAATGGTATAGAGGGCCAGTACAAATCAATGAGCCTAGACAGAATAGCGGTTCAGCTTGAATTAGATGGGCTGAAGGGCCTAGTTTTGTATCGTACTGCTCTGTGACTCTAAGCACCAGAGATAATTGGCACGGGAGTGTCATGGAGCAGCAGGGTAGCATTGTGGTCAGCACCACGTTATTACAGCTTGGGGCTCCCTGGAGTTCAGAGTTCAATTCCAGCTCCATCTATAAGGAGTTTGTACATTCTCCCCATGAACCATGTGGGTTTCCCTCAGGTGTGTGGTTCCCCACCCCCCCAGTCTGAATCCCGTACCAGTTAGTAGGTGAATTGGCCATTGTAAATTGTCCTGTGATAAGGCTAATGTTAAATAGGTGAGTTGCTGGGCAGTGCAGCTCGTCGGGCCAGAAGGTCCTGTGATGGGCGGTATCTCTAAATTATTTATCTGTCATATTTATGAACAACAGGGTGTACTTCTGTGACTTTGATTAATAATTACACATTATTATGATCTATTAATGCACGTATTTGGAAATCAGATGATTAATGACTTATTGCTTGCTAATTGTGATAAGCTGATAGATACATTTGCAAAAAGAAAATCTCCTGTATTTTTTTCTTTCATTTGAATTTGTATTTCAGTTGTGTACTACTCATTCATTGGTTGGCCAGATTTTAAATGAGAAGGCTGGCACTTTTCAGGGGAGGCTATAAAGTACACAGAATATTGGACTAATTCCTCCCATTTCTCCCCACAAACTACCTTTGATTCTGCCTTGCACCAGAGTTACTTTCATGCACTTTAATGGGTTGAGGGGAACCCTTCATAAGATATGAGCAGCTTGATAGAGTCCAAATACCCTTACTCTATGCTTGCTTAATCTTGTCCTATCTTTGGAGCTTATAACAAAATCTTGTTAGCGTTACTATGGTAGTTAAACCTGGCACCCCAGAGATTCAAAGAAAGAGCAAATAGCTACTGTCTGGATTCATCTATGGGAAAGACAGGCAATCCAGATATCAAGGAATTGATGAAAAAGAAAAAAAAAGTAAATATAATATTACGACATAATATGTGGAGTGCTCCAGTTTCCTCCTACAGTCCAAAGACCTTGCAGTGGACAGGTTAATTGGTCATTGTATATTGTCCCCTGTTCAGGCTAGGGTTCAATCAGTGATTGCTGGTGGTGTGGCTTGAAGGCCCGGAAAGGCCTTTTCTCTATCACTAAGTCTCCCTATCATGATCTCTCTATCGCTGTATCTCTAAATAATAAATAACCATTTGGTGAATATTCTGGTAGGGTATTTGGTCTTTGTAGATTCATAGTCTTGTAGTGTGGGTGAGTTGTTTTTGTCCTAAAGTAGGAGATAAGTTGCAGAGTATGAGACCTTTGACAATGGATTGGAGTCTTCCAATATCCAACTGTGTTCAGCGAAAATGAAATGCATAAATTTTGGCATTTGCCATAACCGAGCATGAAGAAAGCAGTGAAAATTGCTAATTTGTTGTCTGTTTTATATGAAATTCCCATTGGGATTAAAGTCCCTTTCAGCATCATTTCTTAACCTGTTAATTGATTTAGTGAACGTGCAGACTTGCCAAGGCGCACCTAGTGCAGTGCGCTGTAATAAATTATCTACAGGCTCAGCAGCAATAAAAGTTCTAGTGAAGTGGGTCTGTTGTTTACTCTCCTGTTAACTGTTCCCAATTGTGGCTCAAATTCCATTCTTCCAGTTTAATTAAGTCCTTCCTCACACCACTGACACCCCTCCCCCGCCCCAACTTTACATCGGCGGTACAGCAGTGGAAACTGCAGGCAGTTTCAGGTTTCTGGGAGTGCACATTACACACAACCTCTCATGGTCCCAGAGCACATCCTACGCAGTCAAGAAAGATGACCAACACCTCTACTTTTTGAGGAGGATGAAGAGAGCCGGACTTTGCACATCCACAATCACGTCATTCTACAAATGCGCAGTAGAGAGCATTCTGACAAGCTGCATCACTGCTTGGTGTGGAAACTGTACTGCGCTGGACAGAAAGGCTCTACAATGGGTTGTCAAAACTGCCCAGCACATCACTGCTTGGTGGGGAAACTGTACTGCGCTGGACAGAAAGGCTCTACAATGGGTTGTCAAAACTGCCCAGCACATCACTGCTTGGTGTGGAAACCGTACTGTGCTGGACAGAAAGGCTCTACAATGGGTTTTCAAAACTGCCCAGCACATCACTGCTTGGTGTGGAAACTGTACTGCGCTGGACAGAAAGGCTCTACAATGGGTTGTCAAAACTGCCCAGCACATCACTGGCTCCAGCCTACCTGCCGTCAACTACATATAGACAGAAAGGTGCTGGAAAAGGGGCAGTAACATCATGAAGGATCCCACCCACTCTACTCAAGGACTGCTTGTCCCACTCCCATCAAGGAGGAGGCTACGTAGCATCCACACCAGGTCCACTAGGTTCAAAAACAGTTGCTTTCCCCAAGCAGCAAGGCTGATCAACACCTCCACCTACTAATCCCTCCATTACTTTATTATTTCCCATCATTCACCTGATGTACAGCCTAGTGTCACTTTGTGGACGTACAATCAATCTATGTTTATGAACTATTGTATGTTTTTATATATATTGTGTGGTTTTTTAGTTATTATAATTGTGTTCTTTATCTCTTGTGGATTATTTATGCTGCATTGGATCCAGAGTAACAGTTACTTCATTCTAATTACACTGGATCCCCTACAATTCACCTACCAACGAGCCGACCAACAGACAACGCAGTAGCCACTGCTCTACATACTGTCCTTGTGCATCTGCAGAAGCAGGATACTTATGTGAGAATACTGTTCTTGGACTACAGTTCAGCATTCAGCACCATAATTCCATCCAGGCTCGACAGGAAGCTCAGAGATCTCGGCCTTGTGCAGCTGGATACTGGACTTCCTGTCAGATCGCCGGCAGGTGGTAAGAGTGGGCTCCCTCACCTCTGCCCCTCTGACTCTCTGACTCTCAACACAGGAGCCCCTCAGAGCTGTGTCCTAAGCACCCTCCTTTACTGCCTGTATACCCATGACTGTGTCGCCACCCACAGCTCCAATCTGCGAATTAAATTTGCCGACAGCACTACATTGATTGGCCTTATCTCAAACAGTAACGAAGTGGCCCACAGGGAAGAAGTCATCTCTCTGACACAGTGGTGTCAAGAAAACAATCTCTTGCTCAATGTCACAAAAACAAAGGAGCTGGTTGTGGATTACAGGAGAAATGGAGACGGGCTAACCCCTATTGACATCAATGGATCTGGGGTTGAAAGGGTAAACAGCTTTAAGTTCCTTGGCATCCATATCACCGAGGACTTCACAAGGTCTGTACACACCAGCTGTGTGGTGAAAAATACACAACAACGCCTCGTTCACCTCAAACGGTTGAGGAAGTTTGGTATGGACCCCCAAATCCTAAAAACTTTCTACAGGGGCATAATTGAAAGCATCCTGACTGGCTGCATCACTTCCTGGTATGGGAACTGTACTTCCCTTAATCGCAGGACTCTGCAGAGAGTGGCGCAGATGGCCCAGCGCATCTATAGTTGTGAACTCCCCATGATTCAGGACATTTACAAAGACAGGTGTGAAACAAGGACCCGAAGGATGATCGGGGACCCGAGTCACCCCAACCACAATCTATTCCAGCTGCTACCATCTGGGAAACGGTACCACAGCATAAAAGCCAGGACCAACAGGCTTTGGGACAGCTTCTTCCACCGGATCAGATTGATTAACTCACGCTGACTTGAGTGTATTTCTATGTTACCTTGACTGCTCTATTTATTATAAATTACTATGATTGCACATTGCACATTGAGACAGAGATGGAACATAAAGATTTTTACTCATGTATGTGAAGGATGTAAGAAATAAAGTAAATTGAGTTCAATTGTGTACAGGAAATGACATTAAGCAATCTTAAATCCTGCATATAACTCATCATTTTGCAGTATGTTTATGTAGTGCAATGCCACACAAAAATTTGTCTGCAATATAGTCTGTACAAGGAGGGTTGTTTTGTATAATTCTTAATGCTTTTACAGTTTCTTCTTCTTATTCATTTCAACCCATGCATACCTCTGTTCTACTCCAGCGATATGCTATTTTAATAACTCTTCCTCCTCATCTTAATTTGGCCTCCTGCATCTAATTTGAAATCCAAAACTTTAGGCAAGGAAAATGGGACTCACCACACAAGTTCCCTTCAATATAATTTAAGTAATGCAGCGCTGAAGGACTAAGGAACAGCAGAAGAGGCCCTGATAGCGACATGTCCATTGAAGTTCATTTTCAGGATGTGGGTGTTGCTGACGAGGCCAGAATTTACTGCCCCTCCCAAAATGCCCTTGCGAAATGGCAGTGAGCCGCCACCTTGAACTGCTATGGCCCATCTGGTAAAGGTGCTATCTCAGCGCTCTTGGATAGGGAGTTCAGGGACTTGCACCCAGTCATGACGAAGGACCTGTATTATATTTCCATGCCATGAGGTTAGGCATCCATCATCAGAGATCCCCACCACCAAGGTCATGCTCTTTTCTCACTGCTGCCATCAGGTAGAAGGTACAAGAGCCTTGGATCTCACACAACCAGGTTCAAGAACAGTTAATACCCCTCAGCCATCAAGTTCTTGAACAGAAGGGTTAACGACACTCACTTGCTCATCTATTGAGATGTTCCCACAACCAATGATCTAACTTTAAAGACCCTATCTCATTAAGGCATGTTCTTTTTATTTATTGCTCTTTATTTATACTTGTGTTTGCAGTTTGTGGTCTTCTGCACTCTGGCTGGTCTTTCATTGATCCTTTTATAGTTACCTTTCTATAGATTTGCTGAGTATGCCCACAGGAAAATGATTCTCAGTGTTCTATATGGTGACATAGATGGACTTTGATGATAACATTTACTTTGAACTTTATGCAGCTTTGAGGGGAACGTGTGTGAGTTGTGTTGTACCCATGTAACCACTGTTCTTGTCCTTCTTTGTGTTAGAGGTGTTGTTGATGTAACTTGGGTGAATATATTGTTGATGGAACACAGTGCAGCCACTGCGTGCTGCTAATGGGGGCAATGAATGTTTCTGTTTATGAATGAGGTACCAATCAATGAGGGTTGTCGAGTTTCTGGAAGATCATTGGTCCTGCACTCATCCAGGCAAGTAGAAGATTTCCACTTCACCGCTGATTGGTACTTTGCAGACAGTGGAAAGAAGGCAAGCCAATTTTTGCAAGGTGCTACAGGAAGGTGCTGCTGGAGTAGACCTTGGCCCTCTATTGCCAATCTCCATATGCTTCTTTCAGAGAAATCATCTACAATAAAATCCCAGAAAGGAGGAAGGAATAGTGTGAACTTTCCTTTCAAATGTAACACCACATAGTGGTGTAACGTTCCCAACTTAAAACTAAACAGCCAGGCTGTGTCTTCATAAAGCATTTATGAAGCCAAAGGATGTATTATAGGCCTAGGTGAATTTGGCATGTCTCCTAGGGGAAATAAAAATCCTTATCATCAAATCTCTCAACTCTCCTTCTCTGAGTGATCTAAATCGTGAATGCACTGCCTGTCTCTGTCAATGATGTGCTCCTGCTGTGCACGTATTGAGATTCATTGTGCCACCTCAGGCTTTTTATAGTTGATTGCTTTTCTTCAATGTTACATGTATCAGTGAAACACCACTAGTTTTCCAATCTGTAGAGTTAGCTGTGTGTGGATCACTGTCTCTCACAACTCCCATGACGTCGAATATGCGCTATGAGTTTTGTTGAGGACCTCCATCTGCCAAAAGCAGAACTTCCTGGTGGCCAAGCATTTGAATTCCCATTCCCATTCCAGTTCCAACATGTTGGTCCATGGCCTCCTCTTAATTAAGATGAGACCACCCTCAGGGTGGAGGAGTGGAGGAGCAACACCTTGTATTCTGTCTGGGTAGCCTCCAACTTAATGGCATAAATATCGATTTCTCCTTCTGATATAAAAAAAAATTCCCCTCACCCTCCCCTCCTCTTCTACTCCCTACTCTTTACCTCTTCTCACCTGCCTATCACCTTCACCTGGATCCCCTCCTCCTTCATTTACTCCTATGGTCCACTCTCCTCTCCAATCAGATTCTTTCTTCTCTAGTCCTTTATGTTTCCCATCCACTTGGCTATCACCTTCTCACTATCCTCCTTCCCCTCCACCTTCTTATTCTGGCATCTTCCCCCTCCCACTTCTGTCCTGAAGAAGAATCTCAGCCCAAATCATCGACTGTTTATTCATTTCCATAGATGCTGCCTGACCTGTTGAGTTTCTCCAACATTTTGTGTGTGTTGCTTTGGATTTCCAGCATCTACAGAATTAGTCATGTTTATGATTAACTGGGAATCATGTTGCTTAATACATTTGAAATACACAGAAAATATTACTTTAAGGAACACGCACAAAGTGCTAGAGGAACCCAACAGGTCAGGCAGCATCAATGGAGAGAAATAAAGAGTCAACGTTTTGGGCTGAGACCCTTTATCAGGACAGGAATCAGAAAGAAGCCAGAATAAGAAGGAGGGAGGAGGGTACGGCGTATAATCTAGAAGGTGATAGGTGAAGCCAGGTGAGGGGAAAGATAGGTGGGTGGGGAAGAGGGGATGAAGTAAGAAGCTGAGTGGTGATCTGTAGAAAAGGTAAAGTGCTGTAGAAGAAGGAATCTGAAAGGATAAGAGAGTGGATCATGGGGGAAAAGGAAGGAGGAAGGGAACCCAGAGGTGAGATGAGGTGATGGCAGGTGACGAGGGAAGCCAGAATGGGGAATTGAGGAAGAGAGAAGGGGGAGTGGGGAGAGATTAAAAGAAGCTAGAGAAATCAATGTTCACACTATCAGGCTGGAAGATACCCAGACGGAATATGAGGTGTTGCTGTTCATCCTGAGAGTGGCATTAATGTGGCAGTAGCGGAGACCTTGGACCAACCTGTCCTGTCGGAGTGGGGATTGTACCAACCTGTCAGAATGCAGAACCTCTTGTGCTTATGAGCATATTACTTTAATGTTTGTTCTAACCATCTTGTGGTTCCAGGACATAGGCTATACTTATTATTTATGTGTTGTTCCAAAGACTCAAATTTGACATCAAAATTATCAGCACAGTGTAAGCATAATTGAGGTTAATTTACACTGCATTGGGTAAGGAATCAATCTAATTTCACATTGACCTATGTAAATCTGGATTTCTAACAGCAGCTTCACTGTTATGTATTGGGTTATCTAGCTATGGATCATGTCATGTTACTTACGTTCATCCCGTAGTTCAGGAAGAAGGTTGGAGATTGAGAGAACTGGTAGGATATATTGGTTTTGTGAATTGCAGAGCATCTCCGGAGGAAACCTTAGTCTGAGGTTTCTTTTTCTATAGTGATGTACTGAACTAGAAACAGTCGGGGTGTGAAGCAAAATGGTGATCATCTTGGACTAACTTGTACTGGAATGACATGAAAGAAAATTCAGTGAAAAGTGAACAGCTCTCCATTTTGTACTTTTCTCCAAGTCCACGTCTAACGCCTGCCGAGCTTCAAGACCACTAGAGCTGCAGACATCCAAAGTAGTTCGACTTTTCAGACCCACTTTGAGCTAGTTTAGCTTCCAGGATGTTTTGTAGAGACAAGATGGGTGGTCTTTTGGCCTCAGGGTCAGGGAAGGGAAAAAATCAGTCTTGTTTAGCTCATAACATTATAATTGTTGAGCAGATAGAATTTGTAGTTGAGCAGATTGAACATTTAACTGAGAGACAGGCTTGATAATTTTTTTAAGGGGAGTTCTGAAACCCTAAGCTGACCAAGCTCAGACATTGGATGAAGACCATTTACATAAATACACACACACGCACACACGCATGCAATCAGGTGCACCTGAAAATCGTGTAGGACATTACTGTGTATTGCCTCTGGAGGGCAATGAATTTTTCTTGGGGGAATGAAGGTTAAAAAAGTCCTTTCATTTCATGCCACTCATCAATCTCTGATGCAGGCTGAAGGTGGAGATGAAGTAGGGTAAGTAAAATTATTAACCTTTCAGTTCTAGAGACTTAACTTCAAAAAGACAAAATAATTTTAAACCCCTAAGAGCCAGTTGCCTGGCCTGCTGCGATCACTGGCAACTTTGATGTGTGCTGCTTGAAATTTCCGGCATCTGCAGAATTCCTCGTGTTTGCCTACTAATCCATGAGTGGTTTGAAGAAGAGTACCATGCTTCATCTAGCTGGAGTTGAGTTTTCTTTGTCAATCTCCACCACTCTCATATGCAAATTGCTCCTTGATTTCCCAATTAAAGGAAAAGGTATCTATGTAAATGCAATCAAGAGCATGTTATCAGTCAGCACAAAGTATCCGCTGTTGTCAAGTTCTGCAACAGTTCTCATTGTCAAGTTGATAGGTTGTCAACATTTTTCAGAGCAAGTTCTGCTTATCTTAAAAATAATATATAAAATCCTGAATACAGACCTGGATCTCTGATAAGATTGTTTCTTTTCCATTTTGCACCAACAATGACATTGTGAAGTGTTGATTCTCTTACTGGATCTGCCATGGATCCTCTTCTCATCATTATTTAACACAGATTTGTAATCCTTGAAGGCTGCAAATGGATTAGAAATTGACCAGAGATAATATTCATCCTGTTAATTCAACACTGAATGGCGCCATGTTGGGGGATGTGGAATGTGGTAGAAGTGAGGATTCGGAATGAGGAAAACACTTCTTTCACCTAATGAAGAAGCAATTGAGGAGCCAGGTCATCTCATTGGCAATTTCATAAGAGTAGTTTTATCTAACCATTGCATAACAAGTAAATCAGTGCACTTGTTTTTCATGTGAAGTTTACCAGGCACAGTTGTGTGGTTCAGAGGCACAATATCTATGCTGTTTGCATGCGTGATGGTGTCCTATTTCAAGCTCCTAGTTAGGATGACAGAGAGGCTTCATTCACTCTAATAGTAGCAAGTTGGCCTGATGACACCTGACCTGGATTTTCTGCACCCATCAGAAGGGCTCTGCCTCTTCAAGATGATGATTAATTACCTTAACATGTAAAGATTAGAATACAGGTTAAGCACCCCTTACCCAAAATGCTTGGGGCTGAAAGCATCTCAGATTTTGGAATATTTGCAGCTTATATTGCGACACCTCAGGGATGGGACCCAAGTGTGAACATGAAATTCTTTTACATTTCATATGCAGCTGATGTGAAGCTCACAGGGAGAACACGGGTACAGTCTGATGTGATGGAGCTGGGTCCTTCACAGTTGAATGACTGCCCCTAACTGCATCTATTACTGGGTTCCAGCGCTGCGATTGGCTTCATATCTGCAATTAGTTTTAAACAGCTGCCCGTCCCACAGCAACAATGATGGGAGGGGGATGATTTAATACAATATTTTTAATAATTTTGTGCTTGAAATAATAGTTCATTGAACCATCGAAAAGGTAAGCTATCACTACCTCAGCCGCCATGGTGGAGAGTTAGAGGCTATTTGGCATCACCATCATTTCTGACTCTGATTTTATGTGCTGCCAGTAAGCGGTGTTCTTCTTACACCTGTTCATCATACTGATATTTTTGTTCAGCATGTTAGATTTTCATCAGCAATGATCTTGGTAAACTCTTCTATGAATTTCTCTGCTGCTTCATGATCAGGTGCTTTATCAGCAAAACTCTTAAAAAATTTAACACCATACCTTTTCTTAAATTTCTGCAACCAGACTGCTATATATTCACAATTTCCTTTTCAGTTTGTCGTGATAGACCTTTGCTTGTTTCATGATCGGCGTACCATTAAGTGACATGTTCACTCTGATGCTGACCAATCTATGCTTACATCACACGATTGAGATCTTAATTTTTTTTACTTTATGCAGTATATTTCTAATTTTGCACTAAGTTTTGTTCATTGCATATGTGAGGACACTTCTCAGATCTGTCTGTGGTGCACAGAGACCTGTGCGTCGTCTGGGAACCTTCCCAGCACCTTGTGGAATTTTCCAAATGTGCTCAAAAGATTTCAGATTTCGGAAGTTTTCGAATTTTGGAATTTCTGATGAGGGGTGCTCAGCCTGTATAAGTAAAGCTTTTACATGGGATTCCTGCATGCAGCACTGAATTCCATTGAAGCCCATGTAGGCTAAAAAAGCAAATTTCCTCCAAGGATCTGGTAGGGGCAGGAATCTGCCCAAGCATTTCTTCATCATTTTGCACCCTGGATAGAAGATCAATTTAATTGACCATGAAGGGACAGAATAGCGTGAAGCTACAGTTGGATTCTTCCTCTAAATTCTCAAGAAATCTATGAACTATAGACATTCAATTCTTTATGTATCAGTGCATGGATTTACATTACTAACTGAGTATAGAAGCCTCTACTGAGTTTGGCTTGTTAAGCTGAAACAAACTAGTTCTCTGCTTCTGGCAGAACACAACAGGAATGACATCTTTTTCGCTGTTCCAGCATGCCTTGTTAATAGGTAATAAATGTTTCTCATTCTCCTTCTGCTGCAGGTTTGCAACAAAGGAAGGAAACGCTTTGCTGCTTTATAATGGACGATTTAATGAAAAACATGATTTCATTGCACTGGAGATCATTGAAGAGCAGATCCAGTTGACGTTCTCAGCAGGTAAGTCAGCAATGATCATTTCTTCAAAATATGAAATAGGCCATTAGGGGTTCATGTGAGTTAAAGTGAACTTAATCAGCATGTAGTTCGATGCTTTGTTCCAGCATAACTAACCATAGAAAATTGAATGTATAACTTGAGCTTAATGTTCATTACAGAATTGTTAAGGCAAGCCAAAAGTTATTTGATCCCATCGAGCCTGCACGAGCCTTTTCACTTATCAGCCACATTCCACCTAGTCCTTCCCTGCAGGTTTGCAGATTAATTTCTTTCAGACTTGCCTAATTCCTTTGAAATCCTTAAATGTTACTAAAATATAAACCCACTTCTAGATCTATTCCACCAGCAAACACACTTGGTCAAAAGTAATTTGTGTTAGCTTCCCAAACACCTGGTTGGGGATTTTCCCCTGGCTAGTACTTAATGTTTTTCACAAAAGGCTCTAAATCACATCTTGAGGCACCTGTCTACTGAATGTGATTTCATCTGAGAGGAATGTTCTCTTTGAAAACTTGCATCAGCAAATCATATCACAACTTTTAAAGACAGGTGCCTTATGCATAGTTGTATTAAACATTTTCAGAGTTAAGAACTGCATGCAGACTTAGCATGTGACAAGCCTAGTGGTGATCTTCTCAAGAGCCCGATAACAGACATGCTGTGTTTGAACCGCCAGTCCACTAATGTTTTGATTCATACCAACTGTTGGAATCTAAAGAAACCTCTTCATCTGTTTTCACTTAATTTCAGGACTGGCAGGCCTTTCTTAGCTGATCTGTGTTAAGTATCCATATTATTAGTTTGCTTCATAAATTTTAATTTTTCCTCATTCCCTTAACTAGTTGTCCTTTATTTTAAGAAAAGCCTGGTGCATCTATCTTTTCCTCAGATATTTAACAGGTTGAGAACTTCACCTGCTTCTCACCCTGTGTGGCTGTACTGAATGGCCCTCAAATCTGTGCCTTATTTTTTTGCCCATCCACAACCAAACTTCAGTTTTAGAATGGGGGAAAAAAATATGTATAATGAACCATCTGTACGCTTAACAATATTCCAGGAATTAGATTAGATAATTAGAATTGATAGAACGTCTGCAACTTAGAATATCAAACCTTCCAGTCAAAGCATGGCACTTCAAAGTGGCCATCAACCATGGAAAAAGAAAATAATCAGGGAAAGAAATCTCTTCAGTTCTGAATCAGACGTGAGTCAGATTGAGGCAAAAGCAGTAACTCACTTTCATAATGGAATAATATTATACAGATCCTTCATTGGAAACTGGAGCTTTGGAGGGTCGCAAAGGAACAGATAAATCAACAGAACTTTAAATTTTTTTTCAATAATAATTGAGTATAATTTACTTAATGTTTCTCATTTTACTTCATAAAGCAATTTGGCTACACTATAAATCACTTGTACCTAATATTTTTCTCTCTTGATCGTTTATGTCCATAGGTAATGCTTATCTTGTTCGTTGGGACTGGTATTACAGATCTTCATGGGGTAATTTAAACAGAAGATTATGCATTTTATGTGCTTAATCTTTATCAAGACATGTAAATCTTGAGCCTGCACCTTTCACACACCCAGTAGATTTACCCCGGTAGTAAATGAGGAGAAGCATCTGTTCTCACGCAGAAACATTTTGTTTGAATTGTTCAATTTTTTTTTCTCAATCTTTTTCTTTTGCTTTTATTAAACTTCTTAAACTATATCTTATGTTGTGCTTCGCCTTTGGTGCAGGTTGGAGTGGTGAGGACAGAACATATCCACACTCTCCACTGATGCTGGTTGTTCTCGTTTTAATTATTGAAATATTTTTTTCTGAGGTCAGGGTCTAACTAGTGCAGTGTAATGCTCAGCAAAAATGCTATTTTGTAATATCATTGTGTCTACAGATTTCTCCTCCCTACCATTAACAGCCTGATCTCTCTATGATAACTTTTGTTTTTAAATACTACTTTAAATCAAATAATCTAATATCTTTTCAATATTAACCCCAAGGGCGTAAGTATGCACAGGAACTTGGCCTAATGAATAAAATTAAAATTTAGAATCTTCTACTACTTTTGGATGACTACTTTTAAAAGTTTTAGTAATATTGCAAAAGAAAGCAGATTCCAATAAAATATGCCTAGTACTCCAGAAATGCATTTTTTGTTGAAATTAATCTGTCAGCTGAAGTGTTTCTGATTCTCCAATTACCAGATGCCTGCTCCTAATTATCGTTTTATTGTGTTGAATATTCAAGCGTGGCACACACGACACTGACATTCCAGCAGTGCTCTCTGCAGTCATATCATTAAAGACATTGAAGTGTGTGTTGCTGCTGTACCTTGTCCACTGTTTAATAATCTGCACCAACAGTACGACTGGACTGATCATTATACATACTTTGTTTTAAGTTCATTTATAATTGCCCAGCTGTTAAAGGATATGAACCATATGCTATTATGGAAAAGACCCAAGCAAGAGATTTTTTTTTGTTGCAGACTTTAAGATTTCTCTTTCAGTTTCCTTCAAAATTTGATGTTTATGGATGATTGTGATAGACTGTGGGTGACTGGAGCTCTGATATGATGTATGTTACATTCAAATATTTCCTCTACTTCTTGGGCCCTTCGCACCCAGTGGAGCACAGCCCGACGATGACCTCCTGTCTCCATCGTACTCTGTTCTGAGCCAGTTCCCCGAGGTGGACCAGGAGTGTCCCCTCAATGTCTCTCCTCCATGTATTCTTGGACATCCCTTTTTCCTCTTTCCTTGGGGATTCCATTTTAATGCCTGCATTCTCAGGCTCTGGTTGATGAAAGCTTACAGTTGTAATAGTGTCTTCTTTGTTATTCTCCGAGTTTCAGAGCCATATAGGAGCACTGTTTTGACATCTGAGTTGAAATTGCTGATTTTGGTTTTCCTTGACATGATTCTGGAGGTCGACAACTCCTTCAGATATTGAAAACTGCTCTGGCCTTGTTGATCCTGGCTTTGCCATCCTCATCCCTTCCAACATGCACAATGCTTCCAAGACAGACAAAGTCACTTGCTCCAGGGTTGTATCTCTCATCACTGTGGGTCTATTGCTGGTGCAGTTTATCTTCACTTTCGTTCTATCTACATTTGGTCTTATACCCAGCATGGTGGAGCTAGCAGTCAAGAGTGTTGATTTCTCTCACATCTGTTGGTTAGAGATGGGCAGTAGGGTGATGCCTTCTGCAAACTCTAGGTCATCAAGTTGCCACCATGTAATCCACTGGATTCCATATTCTAATTCAAAGCTCTGTAAATGCGGCTGCCTTAATTGGACCTGGTACTCAGATGCTATTAATGTTGCAAACTTTGTTTAGTTTTAATTGAATATAAGATTTTGAGGCAAGTGGACTTTGATTGGAGTCTAAAGAACATTTAACAATGTACAGTACAGTAATTCATTTGCTCTGTCTGTGCAAAGCTTAGAGAAGTTCCTCTTGGTCCATGTGCTCTTCCCCTCTTGTCTAAAGGAAACAGCACCCATCTTATGGCAACTTAACACATTGGCTGATTTGTTCCAACTCCTGTGAGAAGTCTCTAGGTTCCCATTCATGAACAAGTCAAATGTCCAAAACTGATTTAAAAGTTAAGGCTGTAGAATACATTACGTTTTCGTCTGTTTAAAGATCTGTGGCCAACTGCTAATGTCCACACGCAAAGTAAATTTACACAATGATTGCTGCGGTGTGAAAACCTAAACCAACACCTGGCAGCTGCTTGGTTTTCTAAGTATTTGGGAGAGCATGGTGGTACAACAGTTCGTACTACAGGCACAGCTGCAGGGATCGATTTAGATCCTGGCTTCAGGCATTATGTGCATTTGTGTGTTCCTTCTGACACAGAATGGATATTCTTTGTATAACCCTGACCAAAGACATTTCCCAATCTACACTCAGTGGCCACTTTATGAGGAACCTCCCGTACCTAATAAATTGGCCACTGAGTGTGTGTTTGTGGTCTTCTGCCATCCATTTCAAGGTTTGACTTGTTGTGCATTCAGAGAAGCTCTTCTGCACACCATTCTTGTAATGCGTGTTTATTTGTGTTACTGTTGTCGCCTTGCCAGCTCAAACCAGTCTGGCCATTCTCCTCTGACCTCCCTCATCAACAAGGCTTTTTCATCCGCAGAGCTGTCACTCACTAGATAGTTTCTTTTTTTTCTGCACCGTTCTCTGTAAACTCTAGAGACAGTTCTGCATGAAAATCCCAGGAGGTCAGCAGTTTCTGGCACCAACAATCATTCCACAGTCAAAGTCACTGAGATCACACTTTTCTCCGTTCTGATGTTAAGTGTGAACAACAACTGAGCCTCTTGACCATGACTGCATGCTTCAATTCATTGATTTGCTGCTACGTGATTGGCTGATTAGATATTTGTATGAATGAGCGGGTATACCACTCAGTGTATTTATTGTGTTGTTTCTCTAAAAAGCAAATTGATCAGGTTATTTTATGGCCGAATCCACTTAGCTCCCTCTTTTTTTTAACTTAATAGATTATCTAAACTTCTCTATTTCGGAATATTGAGTTTTCACTGTAGATTGTCACAAGGAACCTATCCCTTGAGTATGAAGAGGAATATTGAAAGATTTATATTTTTCTTACCTGCTGTTTCAACTGAATTGTGTGCTTCATTTGACGGACCCATTTTCAGCTGCTGAATCAGGGATTGTATGGCAGTGGACGGGGGAAATGAGGTGATTCACTTTGTTAGGATGTCTAAGCTGACAGCTGGACTTGTGCCTCAAGGAGTGAACCATGTCTCTGTTCTCCTCCCATCACTCTGCTGGTCACAATGCAAGTGGTGATGAAAATGCAATGCCTCAGGTTTCTTAAAGACTCTGCAACTTGTGATCTGGAAACTAGCACGTGGATTGGTGGTAGGATTTGATGAAGAAATTATTTTCCTAAAGGGAATTACAAGGGAAAAATATGCAGTGCTGTGAAGAAAGAGCAGGAAACTGCTAGTCAGCATGGTCATAGTTGGCTGATTTTAATTGCATGAAGGCCAATCATTGACACCGCACTGCAGGAAAATAAATTTCTGACCTGGAATTTTCTACCCACCGAGACCACAATTAGCTGGAACGGATTTTAGAGTTTCATTATGCTTCTCAATGTTGGCTCCGGTTTAACAGACAATGGGCCTATCAGTTGTAAATGGTAACTCCTGAGAAATGTTTTGAAGCTGCCAAAGATATAAAAACTACTACGGATTAAGTGACACCTCCAGTGCTGATCTTGGCTTCATCTGCTTCCAGGCAAAACCTCTTATGTTGCATCTGGGTCCAACCACTCCTGGTCCGTTACTTCTCCCCATGTTCCTTGTTTCCTCTTCTCTCTTCTGAACCCCCATGTTTCTCCTACCTGACTTTTTCTGAACCCTTAATCCTCCATAGAAACCTCAAAACATATCCCCTGACTCAACCCCTGCCGTATCTTCACTACACCCTCTGACCAGCCCCTCTCTGAGGTGGAAAGTTTCTTATGCCTGCCATGATGCTGAGTTCTTCTTCCATCACCTCCATCTCTGGGTCTGCTTCTTTGGCAAGGACTCCACTCCCATCAATGATGCCTTCTCTTGCCTTAAGCTCCTCCTTTTAGAAATCCCGCTCTGGCCTTCTGCCTGCTCTGGACCTTTTCATCCTTACATGTTGATGGGTTACTACCTACCTTGGTTTTGCCACTCCCCTCATTATTCCATCCCTCCTGAAAGCACTGCTCTCCACTTTCCCTCCACACTAATCCCAACCTGACCATCAAACTTGCAGATGAGGGCTGCTGTAGTCTGGTGAGGACAGATGGCAACTGTCAGCACCACTTGTACCCCGAACCAGGATCCCACACCATCACTGACCTCCTCACCTCCAGAGACCTCCCCTCTACAGCGTCCCACCACAACGCCCACTGTCTGTTTCTACTTCTTCCCCAAAATCCACAAACCTAACTGCCCCGGTAGGTCTATTGTGTCCACCTGCTCCTGGTCCACAGAACTCGTGTCTCTGTATCTCGACTCTCTTTTGCCCCCTCCCCCTTTGGTTCAGTCCCTTCCCACCAACATCCATAACACCCCACATGCCCTCCACTGCTTCAACAACTTCAGTTCCCCAGCCCCAACGGCTTTATTTGCACTGTGGACGTCCAATCCCTGTACACTTCCATCCCCATCAGGAAGCCCCTTCACTCCACCAGCACTCTCCTCTGTCTGGTAGGACCGGTTAGCTCTTAGCAACTTCTCATTTGACTACTCCCACTTTCTGCAGACTAAAGGTGCAACCATGGGGTCCACCCATGCCTGCCTTTTCATCTGTTCCATGGAATAAACCGACAGTAAAGCTGCATAGCTCCTTTTCCGCTACATTGATGACCAAATTAGAGCCGTTCCTTACTCCCATGAGGAGCTCGTCAATCTCATCAACATCGCCACCAACTTCCACTTGCCTTCAAATCCATTTAGTCCATCTCCCACACCTCCCTCCCCTCTCTTGGTTTTTCTGTCTTCATCTCCAGAGTCAGATTATCTACGAATGTTTTTGACAGACTCCCATCGTATCCTTGACCACACCTCTTCCCACCCTATCACTTATAAAGCTGCAATTCCTCTTTTCTTAATTCCTCCATCTCATCTGTTCTTAAAAGTTTCCATTGTAGGACACGTTCTCTTTTTTTCAGAAAATGGGGTTTACCCTCCACTGCTTTCAAAACAGCCGACAACTGCATCTCTTCCATTTCCCGCATATCTGCCCTCAGCCCATCCCACTTCCCTACAAGGCATGACAGGGATAGGGTTTCCCCTTGTCGTCACCAACCACCCCATGAGCCTCTACATCAAACACCTCATTTTCCACAACTTCCACCATTTCCATTGGGATCCCAATACTGGTTATGTCTTCCCCTCCTCTCCGCTTTCCAAAGTGATCGTTCTCTCCGTGACTCCCTTGTTGGCACAAACCTCCTCACCAATGCCCCTCCAGAGACTTATCCCTACAACGATACCAACATTCCCCTACATCAACCCCCTCCCCACCCCCATCACCACATAGGTAAGACAGTCCTTCACCTCTGAATACACTGGGTTTCTGTTATTTGATCTGGTGCTCCCGGTGAGGCCTCCTCTATATTGATGCAGCTTGGGAGAGTGCTTCATGAAGCGCCTTCACTTCATCTGCTGTAACACCCAGGATCGCCCACTTTAACCCCACTCCTCATTCCATACTTACGAGTCTGTCCATGGCCTCCTCTAGACACTGATTTGAGGAACAGCACCTCTTGGTGGTGTTGGTAGTCTTCACCCAGTTGACATTAACATGAGCTGCTCTAATTCCAGTATCCATTCCCCTCTGTATTCAGCCTTTCTTTTCCTATATCCCTCCGGCCCCTTTATCTCTTTCTTTCACCCATGTCTGCCCTCTAGTTCCCCACCTCCTTCCCTTTATTTCATATAATCCATCTATTTCAGCCTTTTACCTCCACCCCAGTACCTCCAAGTGAAAGAGGAGCCATTATCTAAAGTTTCCAAAAACCTGCTAAAAGTTGCATGAGTTTTGTTGAAACTCAAGTCTACTTCATTACCCCTTTGTAGTCCAGAATACGAGGGATAATTTGTCTTTTTTTTTTCAAGATTTATAAGTTGGGTTAATTTGCCTTGTTGCTCTTTCAACTGAACTGTTAATATTTAACAGGCGAGTCCAGGACGACGGTGGCACCCTTCGTACCAGGAGGAGTAAGTGATGGACAATGGCATTCCGTCCAGGTTCAGTACTACAATAAGGTAGGCGATGAGTGATAGGACTTCAGTAAAGAAACGTGCATGATTGAAATAGAAAAATAAGCATATACAATACTGTGCAAAAGTCGTGGGCACATGTATACAGCTAGGGTGCTTTAAACTTTTGCATAGTACTGTATTTGTCAATGTGGAGTGGAGAACAAGTTTGTAAATCTGGCGGGAGCAAAGGATGTTGAGAACCGGGAGGGTGATGCGCCGTGGGGAAGGCGTTGGACAGACGACAGAGGAGGAGTGCCAGGAGTTCGGGGTGCTGTGGGTACAGACACACCCATCCCTGAGACACCAGGCACAGTTGTTTGATTCCAAACAATTGGTTTATTGATCATTACAGAATGTCTCTCTGGTGTTCCCGCTCCTTCCCCTCTCCCTTCCCTTTTCTCCAACCATGATTCCTCTCTCCCTGCTCCCTTCCCACTCTCAGTCCTCAATAGAGACCCATATCAGAATCAGGTTTATCATCACTCATATATGTCATGAAATTAGTTTTTTTTGTGGCATATGTACAATGCAATAGATAAAATTACCTCAGTGCTGGTGCAAAAGTCTTACGCACCCTAGCTATATGTACTGTATGTGCCTAATCAGTTGCACAGTAATGTAGACTTCACATGTGAATGGGTGTCGATAAAAGTAATATGAAGAGCTGTTAACATCTACAAGTTGAAAAATTAGTATTTAACATTGACTACATTTAGTTGTGCTCCTTTGACGAGAATCCATCAGCTCAATGGCCTTTATCCATTCCATTTCTGACTCATCTCTCACTTTCTCAATCACTCTTTCAATATTTCTGAAGACAAGCTGTCTACTGATATCTTTTATAAACCTACCAACTCCCTCGGCTATCTTGACTATATCTCTTTGCACCATCTCCTGTAAAAATGCCATTGCCTTTTCTCAGTTCCGCATCTGTTCCCAACATAGATCGCGGGTCTGCTGTGGCAAACGATTTTGCTCATCCGCAAACAACAGAATTTCCCAGTGGCCAACAATTTCAATTCCTGTCCCCATTCCCATTCTGACATGTCAGTCCATGGCCTCCACTACTCTATGATGAGGCCACTCTCAGGTTGGAGGAGCAACACCTCATATTCCATCTGGATCGTCTCCAATCTGATGACATGAACATCGATTTCTCCTTCCAGTAATTCTTCCTGCTCCCCCATCCCTCTTCTTCAGTTCCCCACTCTGGCTTCACTCTTACCTTTTCCCTTCTCCTCACGTGCCTGTCAGCTCTCCCTGGTGTCCCTCCTCATTCCCTTTCACCTATGGGTGTCTCTCCTCTCCTATCAGATTCCTTCTTCTCCAGCCCTTTACCTTTTCTACCTATCAACTTCCAGCTTCTTACTTGAGCCCCCCTCCCCCACCCACACCTATCACCTACCTTGTCCTCCTTCCCATCCCACCTCCACTTTATTCTTCTCCCTTCCTTTCCAGTCCTGATGAAGGGTCTCATTCTGAAACATCAACAGTTTATTTAGAATCAGACTCAGGGTTAATATCATCACCATGTATCGTGAAATTTGTTGTCTTTGCAGCAGCAGTACAATGCAATAAGTAATAATAGGAAAAAGAACGTGAATTGCAGTAAAATATATCTATCTAAGTTAAATAACTGCAAATATAAAAAAGTAGTGAGTTAGTGTTCGTGGGTTCAATGTCCATTCAAAAATCAGATGGCAGAGGGGAAGAAGTTGTTCCTGAATCTTTGAGTGTGTGCCTGCAGGCTCCTGTAACTCCTTCCTGATGGTAGCAGTGAGAACAAGGCGTGACCTGGATGATAGGCATCCTTAATGACGGATGCCATCTTATTGAGGCATCGCTCTTTTTTTAATATAATTTTTATTGAGTTTTCAAAAATACATGAAAAGATAGTATCTACCCTCCCCCCTCCCCTTAACCCCCCCCCCAAATAAAGTCCTACCTAAAAAGAAAAAAAAAGAGAGCCGCCTGGGTATTGGAAGGTTTCCACATGCTCCATGGAATTCAAAATAAAAATGGTATACTTATTCGTTACTTTCCCCAAGGGACCAAGATCTTTATCGGAGCACTTAAATATGCCATCCTATCTTTTGTAAATAAGGACGCCAAATATTCAAAATTGTTACATATTTATCTCTTAAATTATAAGTAATTTATTTTTTGTGGTGTAATATATAATTGGTGTAAAAAGTTATATTATACTAATCTAAGTCGAACATTTATTGTGTTTGTCATACTGTCAAGGCACAGTCTTGACCAATTTATTTCATCAATATTAATGTTCAGATCTGTTTCCCATTCTTGTTTTGACTTAAAAATTGCTACTCCCCGCTACAACAACACTACCCACCCAATCTCTCTTTAATTTCTGATATTCTGTTTCTGTTAAATGCGTTTCCTGTAAAAAGGCTGAATCTATCTTCATTTTCTTAATATGTGTTAAGATTCTTTTTCTTTTCACTAGTCCATTAAGCTCATTAACATTAAAACTCAAAAAATTCAATAAATTAGTCATTATTTTTAACAAAGTTACTCCAATCTAAAACATTACTTACTTCTCAACTCTCATAGTTCCTTGGTGAATCTCTTTGAACTTCACCATGTTGCTATGCGTTCCCCCCCAATCATCCAGGCAAAAAGAGAAAAAAAGAGATAGATGAGATATTAAAAAAAAGAAAAAACAAAATACCCCCCCACTAATGTTGTGAATGAAAGGATACACAACACTACCCCCCTCCATTTTTGCGGGTCGTGGCTAGAGCCACGCTTGCACACATGATTAGCGTAGCAATTGATCAGTGCTTCTTCCAGCTCCCTCGCAACAAAAAAAATTATATATATATATAAAAAAATTAATGTTACTATTCCCAACCAATATTCCTCAAATTTTAACCTTACTTCCCCTCTCTCATATAATTAGTAATATATTTATATATTCTTCCACCTTCAAAAATCCAACAAGTCCATTCTTTGACCCAGTCTTCTTCTTCAATCCATCTCGCTCCCCTGGTTTTGTTCTTGTACCTGGTGAATATTCAGAGAGTCTTGCACAAACTGCTCCGTTTTCCGGTAATCATCAAAAAATCTTTTTTCTCCACCAATCAAGAAAATCTTCAAGGTTGCAGGGTAACGCAATATAAAATGATAACCGTGATCCCATAGTATTTTTTTCACTGGATTAAATTTCTTCCTTCTCTTCAAAAGTTCATAACTTATGTCAGGATAGAAAAAAAATTTGTTCCCTTGAATCATCAATGGCCCTTTTCTATTCTTGGCAGCTTGGGCAGCTGCCTGTAGAATCCTCCCCTTGTCTTGAAATCTTAAGAATTTTATTAAAATTGCTCGTGGATATTGGTCATCTTGTGGTTTTGGTTTTAGAGCTCTATGTGCCCGCTCAATTTCAATTAATCGGCCCTCCTCTTTCATTTGCAAAACTTCCGGGATCCATCTTTGAAAAAAATTTTATTGGATTTCCTCCCTCCATACCTTCTTTAAGACCAATAATTTTAATATTATTATGTCTACTAAAATTTTCCAACATGTCCACCTTCTCCAAGAGTCAATTTCTTTCCGTGTTCCAGACAAGCAAATCATTTTCTGTTTTTTCCACTGTATCATTAATATGCTCCATTTTTCTTTCCATCTCCTGAAGCTTCTTATCCATTTTATCCTGTCTTTTCATAGCTTTATTATAGCACATCTTCATGTCTCTAAGCTCTGCTCTTACTTTTCTTACTTCAGCCGTTAATTGCAATAAAGCCTCTCTTATGTCTCCATCATCTCCTTTAGTTCCAATCCCTTCCAGTTCTTCCTCCTCTTCATCATCTGTATTCTCTGCGGTATCAGATTCTGACTCTGAGTCACTTTCAGTTGCAGTGGCTGTCGGTTCTTGTAGTTTGAGTTGTATCAATTTGCGCATGCGTTCTTCTTTGCGCATGCGCATTTCCGGCACCTTCTTCCGAGAGACTGCTACCGCCGCCATTGCTCCCTGTTCTCTGGCGGAGATAGAACGCATCTCCTCCAAAAGAGATCTAACCTGAGTCCGAGGCTCCATCACTGCAGTAGGCCCTTTTTTCTTCCCATCTCGCGGCGGCTTCGCAACAACAGACTTCTTCTGTTGCGGTTTAGGAGGCATATCGTAAAGTCGTCTTGCAAAGTTATAAATAGTTTTCGGAAAGTATTTATTAACTTTGTTTTGTTTAAACGGTACTTTGCTAATTTTTTACGGGAGAGCTGGATTTACACGTCTCAATCCCACACTATCACGTGACATCCCCCGAGGCATCGCTCCTTGAAGATGTTCTGGGTACTATGGAGTCTAGTGCCCATAGGTAACATGACTTGCTGAGTTCCTCCTGCATTTTGTGTGCATTGCTCTGGATTTACATCATCTGCAGAATCTCTTGTGTTTATCATTCTGAATAACGTGCGCTGTGCAGGACTCGAGTGTCAGCAGTATATTGTGCATAGCCGAATGAAAAGTGATTATGCCTCCCACTTCATTCCTCCTTAATGAACTGAGGGCACCCATAAGGATGGAAGTGGAACAAGTTTGTCAGCTGTGGTCTGAGCTTATTGTCAATCGTTACTTCTGTTAGTAGAATAAACAGCAGCATAATGGAAGAACTTTATATTAAATAGGGAAGCTGTGCTGATGGTTTTCCATCTCTTTGTTCTGCTTGTTCTTCCTTTTCTGAGGATAATGACTCAAGCTGTCCTTTAATCTTGTTCAGGTTAAAGTTTTGTTTCCTGGCCATTACCACTAGATGCTGGTTCTATCTATATGTCACGGTTCAGGCACTCCACTACTGTGTTGTTACTGCAATTCCTTCCTGTTATTTATAATTAGAATTTTCATAGTTTGCTTGTAAAAGTTCCAAGTTTAAAAACTTCTGAAGTTCAAAGTAAATTTATTGTTGAAGTACATATATGTCACTATATACAACCCTAAGATTCATTTTCCTGGGCCGTGCTAAGAAAATCAAAGAACCTACAGGGCGGTCAAACAACCGATGTTCAAAAGACAACAAACTATGCAAATGCAAATATAAATGAAACCCCACTGATTTCCATGGCTATGTAAGTCTAGGTCCCGCTCTCCCACGCCAAACCCTGGTCTCTGTGAATGCTGTGTAATTTGCTACCCTGCTACAACTCAGTGCCAAGAAATAACGACAACACAGTGCATACGATTAAAGGAATTATATTTATAAATCTACAATTAACTAAAGGGTTAGTAAAGAAAAGAAAGAAAAAAAACAAAAAGGTCCCATTATAATTAAACAAGTTGGAGCTCAACTCTTCTCAAAATTCATATTCACCGATCCTCAGTCGCTCTTGGTGCCTGGCTCCATCAGATCATGGTCCCCCACCGGGTCGAATTTTACGACCGTTTGTCTCCAGCGTCTTCTCTCTTCATCTCCCGCCAAACAAAGGACCCAGCTCACATTCCAGAGCACCCATTATCTCTAACCATAACCCAAACACTGCTTCTACAGAAAGACCACTACATTAGCAGTGAAACATTTTCCAGGGTGTTACATAAAAAAAAAACGTAATGCTCAACTATATTGGCTCGTATATGTCTAGGGGAAATCCCGTCCAGCACCAGCCGGAACGCTTCCCACTGAGTCGGTTGCTGTACCACAGCCACCTGAATGAATCCCAAACATCAATCATCTGCCAGCACACACAGTACGTTTTACCAAGTACACTTTATAGGTATTACTAAGTCAATGAAATTAATATCAGTTCGATACAGAAAAGGAAGTAATGAGGAAAAAAAAGGTGCCAGACTTATCAAAGTCCAAGTTCTTCGTGCGCAACCGTTGGAGCTCAATCAATTCCTGACGACCACCCGAATCCTGTCGACTTACAGCTCGGGACCACCCAGAGTGATCGACTGGAGCCTTTTCGCACGTCCGCCGTCCTCCTCGTCTCTCCTCTGACCCCCCCGTCTCTCCTCCGACTCCCTCTCTCTCCTCCGACCCCCCGTCTCTCCTCCGACTCCCCATCTCTCCTCTGTCCTCCCCGTCTCTCCTCCGTCCTCCCTGTCTCTCCTCCGACTCCCCCCAAAAACCCCATCCACCGTCCTTCTCGTCTCCTCCGACTCCCTGTCAAAAACCCCCGTTCACCGTCCTCCTCGTCTCTCCTCCAACTCCCCACCAAAAACCCCGTCCACAGTCATCCCCGTCTCTCCTCTGACTCCCTGCCAAAAGCCCCGTCCGCCGTCCTCCCCATCTCTCCTCCGACTCCCCCCCAAAAACCCCGTCCACAGTCCTCCTCGTCTCTCCTCCGACTCCCCCCCAAAAACCCCGTCCGCCGTCCTCCCTGTCTCTCCTCCGACTCCCCGTCTCTCCTCCGACTGCCCGTCTCTCCTTCGATTCCTCATCTCTCCTCCGACTCCTCCCCAAAAATCCCGTCCACAGTCCTTCCCGTCTCTCCTCCGACTCCCCGCCAAAAACCCCGTCCACCTTCCTCCCCGTCTCTCCTCTGACTCCCCCCCCAAAAACACCGTCCACAGTCATATGAGACAGCATTATCATCCGAAAAAAACGATAACATGAATACCCATTGGCTAATAGCATCCTGCTATCTGTGTTAACCCAAGCACATGTCTAGCTGGAGACTTTCTCAGCATTTAACATAACATTGAAGCCATTTTAATCCACATACACAGCAATTTAAAAGATTAATATAACAAAGAAGCCATTTTAAATTTAACGTACAAAGAACGAAGAAGAGACCCTGTACATAAATGAGCAATAAATATCGAGAACATGAGATGAAGAGTCCTTGAACATGAGTGTGTTGGTCGTGGCAACATTTCAATGATGGGGCAAGTGAAGCTGAGTGAAGTTATCCCTTTGGTTCAAGAACCTGATAGTTGACAGGTGGTAACTGTTCCTGAACCTGGTGGTGTGAGTCCTGAGGCTCCTGTGCCTTCTTCCTGGTGGCAGCAGCGAGAAGAGAGCATATCCTGAGTGGCAGGGTGGGGGTTCCCAGATGATGGATGCTGCTTTCCTAAAACAGCATCTGCCTCATGTAGATTTGCTCAATAGTGGCGAGGGCTTTCCCCATGATGGGCTGTATCCAGTACTTTTTGCAGGATTCTCCATTTCCATTATGATGAAGTGTTGCTCCCACGAAAGTTTGATTTGGCTTACTTCTGTTATTTTACTCTCAGCCCCTCATTAACTGATTGGGGACCAAAAGGTGTGATTAACTTTAACCATGTGTCAGTGTAAAATGGGTAACATTGTATTTCTTTTCTATATTATATTCTATCTGATTATCTTATCCATCAACATTAATACAAGGAGCTTATCTGAGAATGATACGGATTTTATCACTAATGCAACTAAAATTATCTCTTGCTTATTTATTGTTTGAAAACAAGTAAAGTTAACACACTATCAAATCTATCTTATAGTGCCCAACATAGAAACACGTTAATGCTTCCCTAATTAGCTATGTCCAGGCTGCATTACATTTCCATCTGAATATGGGTCTTGTAGCCTAACATTAATAGTTTGCAAAAAAATGCAGGGATTTTTAATTGTATAAATAGAGTAGACAGTAACTGGCTTCAAGCATGCATTCACTGGTGACCTCTGTTTCAATTTTACTTGATGTTTTGTTCAGTGAAGTCTGCACAT
This sequence comes from Mobula hypostoma, assembly GCF_963921235.1. NCBI lineage: Eukaryota > Metazoa > Chordata > Chondrichthyes > Myliobatiformes > Myliobatidae > Mobula > Mobula hypostoma. The sequence goes on along the minus strand of NC_086116.1, from coordinate 24,906,482 downwards.
AGTCTCAGTGAGCCTGTGGGTTTCCCTTGGGTGCTGTGATTTCCTGCCACATCCCAAGCATGTGCTGGTTGGATAATTGATTGAATGAGGAAAAAAAAGCACTGTGAACCTTGGGAGGATGCAGAAGTCCAGCAAAGAGAGTGGAAAGAGCACACCACTCAGCCTTGCACCATCAAACATCTCCAATTCCAACTGTGGCACAGCCGATGACTTCCACTTAGATTTCATGAGCAACTTTGGAACTGCAGGGGAAGAAATTGTGTTCACATCAGCTGACGCAGCATAGATAAGGAATCAAATCAGGCTACTGTTGATTTGCCTCAGAATCCCAAAGTCAGGGTTTCAGATGTGCTGAAATGTACAAGGGTCTACTGATGGCCTGAACATTTAATTCCAACCTTCTACACAAAATTCTGTATTAAAATTAACTGATAATTTGTAAAAACAGGAATTGTGTTAAAATGCAAAAAAACATGAGAACTATTCCTTTGGAAAGTATCAGAGCAGACTATTGGGATTGACTAGTTAGGAAAGATTATAAAGTCCAAAAGTTAACCCAAACTTCCATCTAAAAACACCGTAACTCATTAGAGAAATGAAATATGTAAGAGGTATCAAGAGAAGTTATTTAATAATGTTATTGGAGATGGATTTGTTGCCTTTGTCTGCCTCTGTTATCTCTCCACCATGTTTTTGACTTGAGCTTCAACATGAAATGTGACTAGGGAATTTGTAGTTTCCTGTTTCGAAGTGCCTCATTGCCTGTTTTGTTATCCACAGAGTGTAAAAGGTTTACGGTCTGCGGTGTTGGCTTGAAAAGGCAGGAAGATAACATTAGGGCAAGATTTATGCTTTGTTTTTATTCAAAGCATAGATGAAAACATTTGCTGGGTGATAGGAAGCTCTGAGCAGCCAACTATAGATCTGCAGTTGGAGAAGGTGATTAATGATGATCTAACCAGTTAAACTATACACGAGTTAAATAAATACATTTCTATTAAACCATATCTAGCTTCAGATTACATTTTACATTAATATATTCCAAAAAGCTGAAATGGTGGAAACCAAGTAATCACATGCTTGGAATAAATAATGCACGGAGAAATTTACTTCCTAGATTGTCTGTGGAAAATCCTGCTCAGATGCAATAATAATTGGGTAACAATCGTGTGGTGAATGAGCTATCCACAGAAACATACAACAGCAGTTTAACTATTACATTGAAATGACTGTGTTCCATATCCCTCTTGTGCTGATGTAGGAGTATTTGATATTGGGTTCAATCATTTCATTTCAGTAAAATAAAACAGGCAAATCCCAGTGATTTGTGTTGGCTGTGTTCCTGTATATTGTACTGAGATATAATCATATCTAACTCCTGGTATCCTATACATGGAAGCATTGCCTTCAGTTGTCTTTCCCAACTTTATTAAAGACCCCCATCACCCAGTTCATGCCTTATTCTCATTGCTACCATCAGGGAGGAGGTACAGAAGCCTGATGGCACACACTCAATGATTCAGGAACAGTTTCTTCCTCTCTGCCATCCGATTTCGGAATGGACATTGAACCCATGAACGCTACCTCACTAATTATTTATTTCTATTTTTGCACTATTTATTTAGTTTAACTATTATATATTTATTTACTGTAATTCTGTTTTTTATTCTATTATTATACATTGCATTGTACTGCTGCCACAAAGACAACAAATTTCATGACATGTGCCGGTGGTATTAAACCTGATTCTGATTACTTCATACAATTCCTTTACTGAACTTCACCAGCTCTCATTTTAATAAGTCATTTTTGTCAGTCCCCTCCTAGGCTTTAGGCATGAGATTCATTTCCCAAATCATTTCTCACTTGTACATTGGAACCTTGTTTTTCTTACTACTGATGCAATATCAGTGTAAGTTGCTGTTATGGTTGGGTGTTGTTTCTGTAGCAAGATTTCCAGATGTGAAGCATTGTAGTGCACTAACTAAGGAATGGTTGCAACTATCTTGATATATGAAGCAGCCACTGCAATGTTCGAGTGTGAAGTAGCAGATGAGAATTATGTTTAGATTTCATTTTACATCATCATACCAGAATCTCATATGAAGATTCTACAAATGTTAACTCCTGTACTTTTCTTGTAAATATGCCTTATTATAGATTGCACTCTAGTTGATCTTTCATTGATCCTGTTATAGTTACTATTCTATAGATTTGCTGAGTATGCTCACAGGAAAATGAAACTTAGGGCTGTATATGGTGACATATACCTACTTTGATAATAAAATATACTTTGAACTTTGAACTATGAAAGTGAAAGGCAGTGTGTTTTGGGATGTCACATAAGGGTTGGATATATAATAGTCTGTTGGGTACTAAAGAATGTGGATGAACAGAGAAGCTTAGGATTCAAGTCTACAGTTCACTGAAAGTGACACCACAGGTGGATAGAGTGAGGATGAAGGCTTACAATCTGAAACAGTTGCTACTTTAAAGAAACATTTGGACGGCAAGGCTCAGAGCAAATGAGATTAGTGTAGATGGGCAAAATGGTTGTCATCGATATCCGGGTCAAAAGACCTGTTTCTGTGTTGTACACTAACAGCCAATAGGACGAAAAGTCTGTCACTTGGGCACCACCAAAGAGTCCTGGATGATCAGATTACCAAGTGCAGGAGCTCTGAGAGGTGGATGATGGACAACTATGGAATGACTTACTCTCAGTAGTGAGGCACAATTATTTGTGTTGATCTTACACAGATTGTCACATAATGCAATAGTAACTCTGGCTTCAGTTAGTCTTGACATGAGTGCAATGTACACATCAGGGTGGTTGCCATGGAGTTTTGTTATTTGATAGTGTTGGCTGGCCTTCTGAAATGGTTTAGATCTAATTCTATATTAATTACAACCGGTGGAATTTAACTCATAGCTCTCATAGGTTCACCCCATACTTTTCAACAGATTCCCATGGCATAGGTTACCATTGCCTCTTCCTCCAGCTGTTCATAAACCATCATCATGTGTTGCTCTTATAATTGAAGTCTGTGCTCTTTGCTGATATAATTCCTCCAATGTGTTCATTTTTACTCATATCTTCATTCGTAATTCTTCATTTTCACTGAAGATGGGGGTGAGTTTCCGACAGGTTCAATCATGAATAATTTCTGCCATTCGATTGCTGGAGAATTGTTTAAAACATTGCAGGTCAGAGCACTTTTTCTCATAAGCTGTGAGGTAGCAGTTTGGAATGTAGAGAAGAAACTGAAAATTGCAGTGAGAAGCATATAGTAATATAACGAATGAGAAAAGAAATGGAGCCTGTAAATAACCAGTTACCAATAAGGAATACTTGTGGATGCAGACATTCCTGAGGAATATAGTCTTGGAAAATGTGTCCCTGTCACGCTCAGCGTTGTCCTCTGCTGTAAACAATCCTGGAGTAAGGGAGCTAACCAAAAAATGATGAAGTTTGTATACAGTTTTCATACCAGTGCCAAATTGTCCAAGATCCCTAGAACTCCCTGTTCTTTAATTCCTTGGAAAATAGCAGTCTCCTCCTCCTCCAACCCACCAAAAAGGTCTCTCACATTTGTTCCATTGGCTGTATGTGTCAAAGCATCATAATCCTTGATATGAATCTGTGCAGAAACTGTAAAAGGGGAAAATGGTCTATTAGGTTACAGTTCCATTTGATCCACAAGAAACAAATTTACATGAAATTAAAATCAGGAGGTGTAATTGTGTGCCTTAGACGCATTCTGTTTATGATCATAGTGCAATGCAATCAGAAGTTCCTTCAGGGCCTATGCACTTTTGAAGCATTTAACAGTCTGCTTTTATAGTCCAATTTAAAAAGAAGCATGCCCTTTTTCAATGGATTTGGTGACATTTGTCTCCTTAATGCTAAAGCGATAAACAGACTTACTCTGAGAGGTTTATTTGATGTCTGGAATGTAATAACTGCATTTTCACATAAGATTATTTTCACCCCTTGCATAAAGGTCATTTACCCTTAACAGAAAAGGACAATCAAATGCTAATTTATGCAGAATGGTTGTATCAAATGGAAAGGGTTAACTTGCCAACTGTACTAAACCAAAGATTTGGCAATGATTACAGGGTTTTGCTATCTTTCCAATCATCTGTTTTGGATGACTGGAAAGGAACAAGCTCTACTTTATCAGATGTTACCACTAGCCCTCATTCTTCATACCACGTTGCCTATTCATGCCATCGGCATGCTAAGCCATAATTTATAATCTTTGATATATGTCGGAACAGTAATCCCAAACAACACTCTTTATTGTGAGCAGGAAGGTGTGTTCACGAGATCACAATCAGCAAAGTGGTAGCTTGACCAGGAGCACCATCGCACTTCATGGACATTTTCTTTCCATTCAGTAGTTTGCAGCATGTACATGTAGTTATGAAGTTACCATTTCTTTAAATTTTGCAGGTTAGTAATTATGGTAGCTGCTTTTGGTTGATTGGAAAGATCATCACATGACTGGCAAGAACTTGCTCAGGCAGTCACTGACAGGGGTCTAGATTTTGCACTTAGTGGAGTGAGACAGTACTCTCCGCTGATGTCAGAAAAGTTACCCTTAAAGTTCTTATGGTGTGAACCCTTTTCTGGAAATCAGTTAAAGTTGGGCGTTGTTTGAGGAGGATGTTTGCGGCCTGATCATGCTGGATGTCACCAATCACAGGCAACAAGACTGGAAGAAAAAACAAAAAGAAACATCTAATATTTAAAACATATATTGAGCATTGAATAAAGATTGTAAATATTAAGGTAGAGATTGATTTTTTTAAGTGGATGAAAAAGCTAATATCTTCTATATTTTGAAATAATTTAATTTGAATCAACTCAAATGTTTTCTCTGGTCGCCAGAGATTTGTGAGTGCCTGATTTTTTTGGCAGTGCAGCTGACTGACTTGATTGCCATGGAGATGGCTGCAAAGGTACTGTCAATGGCTGTTTTGAATCGCCAGCAGTAGAGTGTCTTTTTATAGGGTTTCAACCCAAAACATCACCAAATCCATTCCTCCCACAGATCTGTTCAGCCTCTGAGTTCTTCCAGCTGGTTGTTGCATCAGTAATAATGTTGTGCTAAGTTTATACCTGCATGAAAATGATGACAGTGTTGCAATGACGATGAACGCTGAAAAATTTTGAGATGTACAGTACTGTGCAAAGTATTAAGTACATATACTGTATATAGCTAAGGTGCCCAAGACCTTTGCACAGTACTGTAGTAATTTTATCTGTTACACTGTGCTGTTGACACAAAAAAAAGCAGTTTCATGACATATGTGAGTGATGATTAACCTGATTCTGATATGGGTCTCTATTGTGGACTGAAAGCGGGAAGGGGGCAGGGAGAGGGGAATCGTGGTTGGGAAAAGTGGAAGGGAGAGGGGAGGGAGCAGGAAGCACCAGAGGGACGTTCTATAATGATCAATAAACCAATTGTCTGGAATCAATTGTCTGCACCAGCGGCATCTCCTGCCCCTGGCACTCCTCTGCCGCCTGTCCAGCACCCCTCCCTCAGCGCTCCACCCTCGTTATTCCCAACATCCTTTGCTCCCACCAGATTTACAAATTTGCTGTCTCTTCTATGTTGAAAAATACACAACTGTGCAAAAGTCATAGGCACTCGAGCAATGTACATGTGCCTAAAACTGTTGTATTATTCAATGAGCGAGCAAAGAAAATAGGTTCCTCTTTGCAGAACTGAACATCATAAACTTTCAAGGTGCTGTATGTTTTTCAGACTCAGCTAACAAGTTCAAAAATTCTATTGCCCTCTGGAATGGCCGAGCTTCTGAAAATGGGAAGGCTATACAATTCCCATTGTCTATCTAGTCTATCCTGACATGAACATATAAAATGTGATAATTTCATCAAGACTTAATTATTAAACCAATAGATGTCAAAATAGTCATTAAATTCAAATCGAAATGTTGAAAGCAGATTCCTAAATCACATTGGAAACAGATACAGGATGTAAAAATGTTTCATTTCTATTAAGACTATTGAAATATGTAATTTTCTAGTTAAGGAAGGAAATAATGACTGACATGTTTCTTCAGATAAGTCAGATGTCTTATTTTTTTGTGGCCTTGTGACCTAAGAGTAGTCAAAACTATTTCCCATTGCATGTGGGCCCATTCAGAAGCCAAACATTTTGTGATGTTTAACGAGGCTATAATGTTTCACATTCAGTAAATACCCAGAAATGGAGTTTGTGCCAGTGTCCCTTAGGTTGTGATTTTGATATATTTTTTAAAAGCACAAAGAAAGTTATCTATTATCAGAATGCTTATTTTGAGTTCTCCATCATGTTTACTTAATATCAAAGTGAATTAAGTTCCGATGGAGAAGACAGGCAGGTATTTGTAATAGAATGCTTGGATGGAATTGTAAACTAGCAAACAGAGTAGAAAAAAGAGCCACTGGGTTTCACAGATGAGATTATGCATCAGTCATCTAATAACACCAGCTGACGCAAAGATAATGCCTGACCTTTCTTATGAAAGTTCAAGTAATTGGAGCGGATTAAATGGTTCTGAACTCTTATTAAAGTAACACTTTTATTTGATTCCAAAAGTTCAAAGTTCAAAGTAGATGTGTTATCAAAGCACATGTATGTCAGTGCAAACTACCCTGAAATTCATTTCCTTGTGGGCATTTATGGTAAGTACAAAGAAACACAATAGAATCAATAAAAATCTACACAGAAACAAAGACAGACAAACCATGTGTAAAAGGCAACAAATTGTGTTAATCTAAAAAGAAAAACAAAAAAAAAACAAACAATATTGAGAAGATGAGTGTAGCATCCTTGAAAGTGAGTCCATAGGTTGTGGAATCAGTTTAGTATTAAAGTGAGTGAAGTTATCCACTCTGGTTCAAGAGCCTGATGGTTGAGGGGTAATAACTCTTCCTGAACCTGGTGGTGTGGGTCCTGAGGTTCCTATACCTCTTTCCTGATGGCAGCAGAGAGAAGAGAGCATAGCTTAGATGGATGCTGCCTTTCCTGTAACAGTGCTCCTTGTAGATGTGCTCAGTGGTGAGAAGGGCCTCACCTGTGATGTACTGGATGGTATCCACTATCTTTTGTAGACTTTTCCATTCAAGGGCATTTGTGTTTCCATACCAGGCCATGAAATAACCAGTCAGTACACTGCACACCTATAGAAGTTTTCAAGGTTTTAGATGACATACAGAATCTTTGCAAACTTCCAAGTAGAGGCTTTACCATGCCTTCTTTGTAGTGACATTTACATGCTGGACCCAAAACAGATCGTATGAAATGATAAAGCTGAGGAATTTAAAGTAACTCACCCCCTCACCCCTTATGAGGATTAGCTCATGGGCTCCAGTTTCCTTCTTCTGCAGTCAATAATATTCTCTTCAGTAGTTTTGCTGATGTTGAGTTGTTGTGGCACCACTCAGCCAGATTTTCGATTTCTCTCCTATATGCTGATTTATCACCATCTTTGATTCAGCCAGCAACAGTGGTGTCATTAGCACTGGCATTAGAGCTGTGCCTAGCCTCACAATCATAAATATAAAATGAGTAGAGCAGGGGGCTAAGTACACAGCCTTGTGGTGCACCTGTGCTGATGGAGATCGTAGAGGCAATGTTGATGCCATCCTGAAGGGACTGGGGTCTACAAGTAAGGAAATCGAGGATCTAATTTCACAAGGGTTTATTGAGGCCTAGGTCTTGGAGCTAGATCTTTTTGAGAAAGCCTAGATCTGATTGTTATCAGAAATAATATTTACACAGCCTTTTTCTGCAGTCATCCAAGTTTGCACAAAAGTAATACTCTACCATTGCTAGAATTTTTTTTTTTGTACCATGGAACTGGAGTGGAAACGACTACAGTTTTTCCTTTCAGAAGCCTAATAAGACCAGTAGGATTCTATGTAGAAGCCTGCTGGAATAGGAAATTTGAAAAACACAACCTGAACCTTACTAAACAAATCCAAACCTGGACAGGCAGGAGATATGGAAGCCTGGTGATGGTCCTACACCACTAGGTTCAGAAACAGTTAATACCCTACAACCATCAGCTTCCTGAACCAACATGGGTAGCTTCAGTCACCTCTATGAACTGATTCTACAGCCTACAAACACGCTTTCAAAGACTTCACGTTCTCAGCGTTATTTTTTATTTGCACAGTTTGCCCTCACTTGCACATTGTTTATCAGTCTTTGCTTATGTATAGTTTTTCGTAAATTCTATTGTATTTCTTTTTTCCCTGTGAATGCCTGCAAGAAAATGGATTTCAAGGTAGTAGATGGTAACCTATACATACTTCGATATTAAATTTTCATCAAGCTTTGATGTAAATGTGTAGTTAATACGAATGTTAATAACATGTAAAATAGCAGTCCATAGTTAAACAGGCCTGTCACTCTTCAGTGTCTCAGAGGATCTATCCTGGATCCAACATATTGATGCCATTACAAAGAAGGCACGACAGTGGCTATATTTCATGAGGGGTTTAAGGAGATTTGGTATGTCACAAAGACACACACAAATTTCTACACATGTGCCGTGAAGGGCATTCTAACTGGCTGCATCACCGTCTGGTATAGAGGGGCTACGGCTCTGGATCAAAATAAGCTTCAGAGAGTTGTAACCTTAGTCAGCTCCAACATGGGCACAGGCCTCCGTAGTATCCAGGACATCCTCAAGGAACGCTGTCTCAAAAAAGCGGCATCCTTCATTAAGGACCCACACCACCCAGAAAGTGCCTTGTTCTCATTGCTGCCATCAGGAAGGAGGTACAGAAGCTTGAAGACACACACTCAACAATTCAGGAACAGCTTCTTCCCCTCTGCCATCCAATTCCTAAATGGACGTTGAATCCATGAGCACTACCTCACTATTTTTGATTTCTAATTTTGCATACTCATTTAATATATGTACTTACTGTAATTCATGTTTTTTTCTCTATTATGTATTGCATTGTACTGCTGCTGCAAAGACAACAAATTTCACGACGTATGCCGGTGATATTAAACCTAATTCAGTAAGATGATCAATGCATGCAGGCTTGCATTCTGTTGGTATGACACAAGTTTCATGTGGATTGGAATAGCTTGGATGTTTAGTCATCTTTATCCTTCAGGAATGTTATAACTGTTGCCTCAGGAAGGAATCTCCTGGTGAGATTGATGATTCTGTTTTGTTTGGATTTAAACTTTTCAATCACATAGGGGCAGCCAAAGCTCCCAGAAGTTTCATTCAGTTGTTGTATGAAGTCTTTGAGGTGAGAAGTAAGCCATGTTTGTATTATTTATTTGCTTAAGATGGCAAATGCTCTGAGACTTGCCTGGCAGTAACCTTACATTAGTAGCAAAATACTGCAGAGATTCATAGAATCATAGAACACTGCAGCATAGACACAGGCCCTTTGGCCCATCTAATCCATGCCAAACTATTATTCTGTCCAATTCCATTGACCTGCTCCTGAACCATTGCCCTCCATACCCCACTCATCTATGTACTTATCCAAACTTCTCTTAAATGTTGAAATCAAATCCACATCCACCACTTCCATGGCATCTCATTCCACACTCTCACTACCCTCTGAGTGAGGAAGTTCCCCTTCGTGCTCCCCTGAATATATTACCTTTTACCCTTAACCCATGACCTCTGGTTCTAGTCTCTCTCCAATCTCAGTGGAAAAGGTCTGTTTGCATTTACCCTATCTATATCCCTCATAATTTTGTTTGTTCATTCGTTCATTATGTGCCATGTCTATGATGTAGACGATCATGATCTCGAACGTGATTGTTCTTGACAATTCTTTTTATGGAAGCGGTTTGCCATTACCTTCTTCTGCGCAGTGTCTTTGCAAGGTGGGTAACTCCTGGCATTATTGATACCCCTCAGTAATTGTCTGCCTGGTGTTGGTGGTTGCACAACCAGGACTTGTCATGTGAACCAACTGCTCATATGACCATCCATCACCTGCTCCCACGGCTTCATGTGATCTGCTAAGCAGGTGCTACACCTTGTCCAAGGGTGACCTCCAGGCTAGTGGGGGGAAGGAGCGCCTTACCCCTCCTTTGGTAGAGACGTATCTCCACCCCACTTGCATTTACCCTGTCTATACTCTTCATAACTTTGCATACAAAATTATCAGGGGTATAGACAGGGTGAGTTTGTGGAAGTTACTGGAAACCTGAAATAAAAATAATACACTGAGAACATTCAGCAGGTTAGATGCATTGAAACATTGGCTCATTTTAGTTCCACAGATATTGCTTGACCCTTGAAGTATTGCCCGCATTCTGTGCTTTCCCTGCAATGTAACAGTCATACTACAGTGTACTGGCAGCATAAACTGATCCTTGATGGTCAGGTTTTATATTACCCACTATATAACTACCATACAATTGTGGGGCAAAACTTTACAAACAGTAAATATGTACTTTGTAAAATAAATTGCCTGCCTTTCATTAACTCCCTCTCTGTCCTACATTGATTTACTAATGTTCTTGCTCTTTATCGACTGGTCATGATGCCCAAGGGTGCATCATGATGCCTAGGATACCTAGATGATGCAGAGACTAAAGATAACTTGACCTACCACAGTTCATCTTTCTAGAAAACTTCAGCTCCGCTACTGGTCATTGTAAATTGTCCAGTGATTAGGCCAGGATTAAATCAGAGGATTGATGGGCCTATTCCGCACTTGACCTCAATAAATAAATAAAATATATCCAGTCATTTATGAAAGGATTCATAGGGCTTTTGAAATGTACCAATGAAGATCTGATTCAGCTGAAGATAATGTCTGTGGGGAGGACAAATTTCAGTGTTGTAGACTGCATACATACTTTGATAAATAAATGTCCTTTGAGCTTTGAGCATTTGAAATGTGAAACGGAAGTGTAAAATGCTCCAAGCTGCCACAAGTTAGCAACACCTTTAGAAAGGGAAACAAAATTAACATTTCAGATCTGCTACTCTTTATCAGTCTACTGAAGTTCCAGTCCTAACTATGGGAAAGTGAATCCCGAGGTTATCCAGAAGCTATTTATTTTTGTTTGCAAATATCTTCCTTCCTGGGGACTCCTTGGCTCCATGCATCACCTCAGTCACACCTCCTATTTACTCTGTTTCCAGAACAGCATTCTGATTTTGTTTGCCTCTGAAAAATAGTTACAGTAATTTGGAAATATTTACTAGGGGCAATGGATGGCGGGTTGCAGCTATATCTCTGCCAAAGCAGGTGTGAAACGCTCCTTCCCTCTGCTAGCCTGCAAGTCACCCTTGGGCAAAGTGTAGCATCTAATTAGCTCTCCGATCAGGGTCACGTGAAGCCATGGGAGCGGGTGGTGGATGGTCATATGAGCAGCTGGTGCATATTACATGCCCTGGTTATGCGACCACTGACACCAGGCAGACAATCTCAAAAACAGTATTGATAATGGCCGGGGTCACCCATTTTGAAAAGGCACTGCCCAGAAGAAGGCAATGGTACTTCTGCAGAATTTGCCGAGAACAATCGTGGTCATAGACCATGACCATAGACTAACATCACACGACACGTGGCTGTTTCCTTTTTAATTTTCTCATAGATTAAAATGGGAAAAAAAAGGCTTAGATTTTGTCAATATTCCAGTTGTATTCTTAAGGTGGCAGACCAGGTTAGTGAAAAAGAAAGAACTACTTTTTTTTTAAAGACACAAACTATTCAAGAGCAGAGCAATTGAAGATCACCTAGTATTGTGAAAGGAAATAAATTTAACAGTCTTTATGCTTTTAGATCCTTATAAGTGAGTGCATTGCTCTTTGTGAGGCTGGGGCATGGGCACCGGTAGAGTTCTGGCAAATGGCCTCTGTCTGGTTAGGTCGGGTAGGGTAGAAGTATTTCACTGAAAGTACAAAATGCACTAAATATTCAGCAGGTCAGGAAACATTAGAGCAGTGATGAATCAAGTTAACATTTCCGTACAATGATCTTAAAGATTTATTTTTCACGGATGCTGAGCATCTGTAACAAACGAATTTTGCTTCAGTAAGATTGGTAATTTTTTCTTCAGAAACATTAAAGTAGGTGTTTATGTGGGCAAGATTGAGCTCTGTTAGCTGTCCATAATGACCAAGCGGACAGGAGGAACCAATAGCTGGACACGTGGCTGGGATGTTGGGAAGGTATTCAGGTGAGAGATGGACACGGCACTTGATAATCCAGAGCAGGGTTAAAATTCGACCCAGCAAGAAAATACTACTACTCAGAGAACGAAGCTTGTCTAAACTATCTGGTAAAAAGGATTTAACACAAAGATGAAATGATACTTCCTTTCCTCTGTAGAGCAATCCTTGACTCGTGGATCATTGTCAAGTTTGTAGGATGAACAGTTGACTTTTGTTTATCCTCAGTGGTTACAGATTTATTAAACAATTATCCAATTTTATCCTATAAAAATTAATGCCATTAGTTGAGAATATTTAGTGAGTATTTGCAAGAGGTAGAAATTGGAATGATTATACCAATTTTTAGACCGTAAAATTGGAACAAAGTATGTCAGGTTAGCAGTGAGACATTTGGGACATAACCAGCTCTAACCTCTGTCTGCCTCTAAAGATATACAAACCTTAATAAAGAAAATGATTCTAAGGTGTAGACTCGTTCCCCTTTGACCCTTTTGAAGCATCATCTAACTTTACTGCAATTTCTAAAAGTTAGACTCTGATAGGCTGAAATTATTCTTCTTGTGGAGCAAACTACCCAAAGAATTGCAATAAGCATTGGCACTTCAGCTCAAAAGTATAGATGAATTCTAAGGTCCAATTTCAGGGCAATATCGGGGCTCACTCTGAACACCAACCAAATCCAATCCAGTGTCTTCCCCATGGTGGGTTGAACATTCCTTTCATGTTAAAGTAGAGGAGCATGTTGACATTCTTTCACGTTTACAGCTGTGTTTTCCTTCAAACCTGCATCTTCGATTGGAACAACAAATGTCACAGCAGTTTTCAGAAAAGGCTGTTGTGATAGGTATATTGACCTGTGCATTGGACAAGTGTAAGCAGGGTAATGTTCTGAGTCCTGCTCAGGGCATATCTTGTTTCGAGTAACAACTGCACAGATCAAACTGTTTTATAAGTGTGACTGAGCAACAGCAAGTTTAAAATGATGCAGTGCCTCTCTTGGAGACCTGTATCAATTTTGCCTTGAAAAAATATTTTGCAGGTAAAGTATGCGGAAAACATTGAGTGCTGATGAGGGATAAATTCCACAATAGGACAAGTTGCAACATTACATTAGGGCATTGATTTTCAGTTGCTCCCTGAGCAGAGAATATTATAAATATTATCACAAATGCTGGTGTGAGGAAGCAGTAGGAAGATGGAGTTATCATCCATGAAGAAGAAAGGCCTCACTTTTCTTGTGCTTTCCAAGTGAGCAATGAAATAGTGAAGTGGAGAGTTTGGAGTTGATATTATGGAGTACATGTGTTGAGACATCACATGTACCTTGTCATCTAAAGATGCCAAGATGCTCAGTATTATAAAAATTAATAAAGATGTTCAGTATTATAAAATAATTAACAAGCCTCAGAGTATTTTGGGATTTCCGGAGAACATTATAAAAATGCAAGTTGTTTTATCTAACATTGAATTCTAAGCAACCCTGAGGTGTTAATTTTATACTTAAATGTGTTGCTGTTTGGTTTTACAAGTATTTTTATCTCTTTTGGTCTCTGTTGTTCTGTTCCAATGTGTTTTTATTTTTTTTATTTTTTTTATCTTGGTTCTGCAGTGGAGATTTAAACTTTGAACAGTTTCCCATTTATCCCGTAGGTTAGACTATTTAGTCCTTCCTGCCAACTCTGGCATTCAATAATACATTATTGTGGCTGATTTTTGTACCTCGTTGTTACTTTCTCGCACTAATACTACACCATTTGGTTTCTGTAGTATCCATTGAATGTGAAGTAATTACAGCAGTGAAGAATATTACAAACCCCAGCACCGGGTTTGGAGTTGTGAGTGAGTGAGTTGATTAGGATCACAGGTTGTATGACAATACATTACATATCTAGAACAGTTATGGGGGCAGCAGGAAAGTGTAGTGGCTAGCACAATGCTTTACAGTACAGGTGACAATGGTTCAATTCCTGCCACTCTCCCCGTGAACACGTGAGTTTCCTCCAGGTGCTTCAATTTCCACCCACAGCCCAAAGACATGCCAGTTGGTAGGTTAATTGGTCATTGTGAATTGTCTCATGGTTAGGCTAGGGTTAAATCAGGGGTTGCTGGGTGGTGTGGCTCAAAGGGCTGAAAGGGTCTACTCTACACTGTATCTCAAAAATAAATAATTGATGACTGAGGACAACTTAGCCTGCTCAAACTTAGAAATTGATCAATGATGTTTGGAAGGGGCTTCCTAAATGATAGACCCTCACTAGTGAGGTAATGAAATCTGATCTTTGTGCGGGTGTTACTTGTGTGTGCTAAGTGTCCAAAAAAAAGTATGAAATTACAGCAGATTATTTTGATGTGGTGTAAAGTGAAAAATGGTGGAACAGTAAGAGATTTGGTAGATATTCAACCTGCTTCTCAGCTGAAGTTAGTTCAGTAGTAAGTGCTGCTTATTGCAGGTGCTGTCCATCCTTGTGAATGAACAGCGTTCGTGGTGCTCATTAATGCTGCTGAAGTGCATATCCTCGCATTTATCGGGATCGAACTCTGTTTGCTATTTATCAGCACATTGCTACCTCCCTTCCACATTATCAACAATTCCACCAAACTTAGTGTCCTCTATGAACTTACTCATCAAGCCTCCTACATCACCACCCATAAGACCTTAAGGTATAGGAGCAGAAGTCGGCCATTTGGCCCATTGAATCTGCTCTGCTATTCAATCACAGGCTGATCCAATTCTTCTAGTCAGCCCCACTCCCCTGCCTTCTCCCCATACCCTTTGATGCCCTGGCTAATCAAGTACCTATCTATCTCTCCGTTAAGTGCACCCAATGACTTGGCCTCCACAGCTGCTCGTGGCAACAAATTCCTCCCTCTGACTAAAGTAATTTCTCCGCGTCTCTGTTCTAAATAGACATCTTTCAATCCTGAAGTTGTGCACTCTTGTCCTAGACACACCTACCGTGGGAAATAACTTTGCCATATCTAATCTGTTCAGGCTTTTTAACATTTGGAATGTTTCTATGAGATCCCCCCTCATTCTCCTGAACTCCAGGGAATACAGCCCAAGAGCTGCCAGCCGTTCCTTATACGGTAACCCTTTCATTCCTGGAATCATTCTCGTGAATCTTCTCTGAACCCTCTCCAATGTCAGTATATCCCTTCTAAAATAAGGAGCCCAAAACTGCAAACAATACTCCAAGTGTGGTCTCACGAGTGCCTTTTAGAGCCTCAACATCACATCCCTGCTCTTATATTCTATACCTCTAGAAATGAATGCTAACATTGCATTCGCCTTCTTCACCACCAACTTAACCTGGAGGTTAACCTTTAGGGTATCCTGCACAAGGAGTCCCAAGTCCCGTTGCATCTCTGCATTTTGAATTCTTACCCCATCTAAATAATAGTCTGCCGGTTTATTTCTTCTACCAAAGTGCATGACCATACACTTTCCAACATTGTATTTCATTTGCCACTTCTTTGTCATTGTCCTGAACTACCCAAGTTTCTGTAGGCTGTCTGTTTCCTCAACACTACCCGCTCCTGCACCTATCTTTGTATCATTGGCAAATTTAGCCACAAATCCATTAATCCCATAGTCCAAATCATTGACATACAAATTAATAAGCAGCTGTCCCAACACCGACCCCTGTGGAAATCCACAGGTAACCGGTAGCCAGCCAGAATAGGATCCCTTTATTCCCACTCTCTGTTTTCTGCTGATTGGCCAATGCTCCACCCATGCCAGTAACTTCCCTGTAATTCCATGGGCTCTTATCTTGCTAAGCAGCCTCATGTGCAGCACCTTGTCAAAGGCTTTCTGAAAATCCAAGTACACCACGTCAACTGCTTCTCCTTTGTCTACCCTGCTTGTAATTTCCTCAAAAAATTGCAATAGGTTAGTCAGGCAGGATTTTCCTTTCAGGAAACCATGCTGGCTTTGGCCTATCTAGTCGTGTGCCTCCAGGTATTCCGTAATCTCATCCCTAACAATCAATTCCAACAACTTCCCAATCACTGAAGTCAAGCTAATAGGTCTACAGTTTCCTTTTCGCTGCCTCCCACCCTTCTAAAATAGCAGAGTAACACTTGCAATTTTCCAGTCATCCAATACAATGCCAGAATCTATCGATTCTTAAAAGATCATTGTTAATGCCTCCACAATCTCTCCAGCTAGTTCCTTCAGAACCTTAGGGTGCATTCCATCAGGTCCAGAAGATTTACCCACCCTTCCAGAGTACCTTCTCAGTCGTAATCTTCACTGCACATACTTCACTTCCCTGACTCTCTTGAATGTCCATTATACTGCAGATGTCTTCCACTGTGAAGACTGATGCAAAATACATGTTCAGTTCCTCTGCCATCTCTGTGCCTCTCATTACAATACCTCCAGCATTATTTTCTATTGGTCCTATATCGACCCTCAACTCTCTTTTACCCTTTATATCAGAGGTAGGTAACCTTCAGCACAAACGATTTTCTAGCATGTGTTATTCATTACTTTGAGGAAAAACATTAACTAGATGTATTTAAATGGATAATTCCCATATTTCAAGTTTTTTATGGCATTTATGTGGCCCACTGTCTGCTCATTAATACGCGATCTGGCCCACAGAGGCAAAAAGGTTGCCGACCCTTGCTTTATATACTTAAAAAAGCTTTTAGTATCTTCTTTGATATTAGTCGCCAGCTTCCTTTCATAATTCATCTTTTCCTTCCTAGTGACCTTCTTAGTTTCCTTCTGCAAATTTTTAAAAACTTCCCAATCCTCTTTCTTCCACACTAGCTTTGGCTTCCTTGTATGCCCTCTCTTTTGCTTTTACTTTTACTTTGGCTCTGACTTCACTTGTGAGCCTTGGAAGTGTCCTTCTTCCCTTCAAAAATTTCTTCTTATTTGGAATATGTCTGTCTTGCACTTCCCTCATTTTTCGGAGAAACTCCAGCCTGCTCTGCTGTCCTTCCTGCTAGTGTCCTTTTCCAGGCGACTTTGGCCAGTTCCCCTTTCATGCCATTGTAATTTCCTTTATTCCACTGAAATAACGACACATTATTTAGTTTCTCCTTCACAAATTTCAAAATGAACTCAGTCATATTGTGATCACTGTTCCCTAAGGGTTTCTTAACCTTAAGCTCTTTTATCACCTCCAGATCATTGCACAACACCCAATCCAGCACAGCAGATCCCCTAGTGAGCTCAACAACAAGTTGCTCTAAAAAGCCATCCTTTAGACATTCTACAATTTCCTCTCTTGAGGTCCAGTACTAACCTGGTTTTCCCAATCCACTTTCATGTTAAAATCCCCAACGATTATCATGACATTGCCATATCATTCACATGCATTATGAGCAACAAGGGTCTCAAACCAATCCCTGTAGAACACTAGTATCAAAGGCATCCAATCACAAAAGCAGTGGAATGTCAAATCCTCTTTTTCAACCTTCTCTTTCAGCCTGAAATGTTCTGTACTCCAGAATACTGTGTTGCAAGTCCTACCAATCTTTCAACAATATCTCCAGGGCAGTAATTATATCATAGTCACACATAGTAATTATAGTTCAGCTGCCTTAACAGTTAGTCTCCTTGCTTTAAAATAGGAGCAATGTTGCTTTATATTCCACGCATGTGCATTTTCCTCATGTTCCTGTGGAACAGCTTGGCATACGGAGGTTATATAAATGCAAGTTAATGTAGTGATTTGTGCATTATACCTTCATTGGCCATGAGGGAGTGCAATAGCAGATATTGGTGTACTGGAATTATAAGTAGAATCCAAGATTAAGTTATGAGAATAAATTACATGAGCCAGAGGTGTGTTCTCTCAAATTTAGAAGGTTATTTGTTGATAGAAGTTTGCAAGCTATGAAGGGTGTCCCAAAAAAAATGAGAAAAAATCTGCAGATACTGGAAATCCGAGCAACACACACAAAATGCTGGAGGAACTCAGCAGGCCAGACAGCATCTATGGAAAAGAGTATAAATGGCGTTTCAGCCCGAAATGTCGACTGTTTACTCTTTTCCATAGATGCAGCTTGGCCTGCTGAGTTCCTCCAGCGTTTTATGTGTTGCAAGGATATCCCAAAAATTCTTCTATCCTACTTCTGCCCATTGAGGACAGTGGAGTTGTGTATTTTCTCGAGTGGTCAGGAAATATTTCCATAGCCAAATGAAGACAAACATTTGGAACTCTCCTCTGAAACAACAATTGATGTTGGTCAGTTATTAATATTAGATCTGAGATTGATAGATTTTTGTTGAATAAAGATGGTAAGGAATGAAAAACAAAGTAAATTCACATGCCAGTGAGGGGTTAAGTCACAGATAGCTCTGATTTCATGAAGTGATAGAGTAGCTTCTTCAGGTACCCAATTGCCTATTATAGCAACTTTGTATTCGTTTAATTCTCAAGCATACAAATATCTTTGGTATTCTTGATGAAAGCATAATTTACAGCTTTCATCAGGGAGACAGAAAGCCAGTTTGTTTCAACACTGGGGAGAATAATAACCATGCATATGTTTCCACATGCAAGAGGAACATTTCAATCAATATGAATAGGAAGACTGTCTGGGACTAATGTCAAAAATCCTTTTCTTTCCCACAGATTTGGCAACATTATCTAATTCTTAACCATTCAGCCAAGAATATCCATTCAAACATAATAGCTGTTGAAAATGTTTGTTCACGTATAATTTCTAATGTGGAAAGAACTCCCTTATTACAAAAATATATTCTAGAAATTATATTGTTTTCTGAACTATTTTCTTTGGTGCTATGCAACAAAATTGTAATTTGATTGCTGGAAGCAAGCCACCAGCTTCCAGCGAGATATACCATTTAGTTGAGTGGTATCGCAGTGGCAGCTTTGCTCTTAACATTAGTAAAACTAAAGAGCTGATTGTGAGCTTCAGAAAGAGAAAGGGAACACAAACCAATCCTCATAGAGGGATCAGGAGTGAGCAATTTCAAGTTCCTGGGTGTCAATACCAGATCCCAACATATCAATGCAGCTATAAAGAAGGCAAAACATTGGGTGTATTTTATTAGGAGTTTGAGATTTGGTTTGTCACCTAAAATGCTCAAATTCTACAGCTGTACCGAGGAGAGCATTCTGACACACTGCAACACTGTCTGGTGTGCAGGGTGGTGGCTACTGCACAGGATCAAAGTAAGCTGCAGAGAGTTGTAAAATTAGCTCCATAGTGGGTACAAGCCTTCGGAGTATCCAAGACTTCCTCAAGGAGCGGTGCCTCGAGAGAGGTGACATCCATTATTAAGGACCCCCACCACCCAGGACCTGCCCTCTTCTCATTGTTACCGTCATATATATATATATATATATATATATATATGTTACTGTAATTCAGTTTTTCTATATTTATCATGTATTATACTGCTGCCGCAAAGTTAATAAATTTCACGACATACGCTGGTGATATTAAACGTGATTATGATTCTGATTCATTCCTGAGTAAGTTCAATATTCAGTTCTCTTTGTGCAAGACCGCTAGCTGTGTGGCTGTGACGTAAGAGGGTGCTGTCCGCCCATAGTTTGTCCTGTGGCCGAAGCCATTTTTAGGGAGCTCCCAAGTGAAGAGAGCTCTGTGCTTTTTATGTGTCATCAGTTTGTCTTCCGCCTCAAAAATAAGTATATTCATCTTTAATGGATGTAGTAGGGTGGGTTACCATCACAACGATATCTGGCCAGGAGCTGCCCTCCAGTATATGCCTCTTGTCAGTCATTGGAGATGTATGCTGCTCGTTCCTGTCACTCACCCACGGACAAATCTGCCCCAAAACCACTCTACCGCTGGAAGTTTCTGATTCTTATTCAACTTAGCAAACAATATGAGGCTTTTGTATTTAATTCAAGCATTTTCACATTTTATTCAAATGTAAAGCTTTCACAGTTTTATTAATTTACCTTTTAAGAGCTGTAGATGTCTTTGCTTTCACCAGTGTTTCCATAACACAACTCAGGACCTATCAACGGTTACATTTAAAACAAATCTCTATTTGTTTATGATCTACTTAAATCCAGGTGTCTTGTTGCTTATTAATCCATACTTCCTCTACCAGTTCTTTTAGTTTTCTTTATTTGTTAAAATTAGTTCTTTTTCAATCTAAAAACATTCTCGCATCATGTTGGTAAATCGTTTCCAAAAACCACTCAATGTCATGACCCATTTTACCTAATTCTAGTGTAATATCTAGAATTAGATGCAATGTTTTAACTCAACTAAATCTATTGTGGAACAAAACAATGTATATTTTTCTTAATAAATGCCCTTTTCCCTACTGACAATACCGTGCGTATATCTTAGGGGTGTGTGTGTGTGTCTGTGTGTGTGTGTGTGTGTGTGTGTGTATTTTTTTATATATATATATATATATATATATATATATACACACACATACATATATATATATAAATTTGTATCTTTTTGTGGCCGCAGTACAGTGCAATACTACAGTACTGTGCAAAAGTCTTAGAACTTTTGATATATATAAAAGTCTTAGGACTCTTACAAATATAGAGCTTTAAGGCTCCTAAGAGTTTCGCACAGTACTGTAGTATTGCACTGTACTGCGGCCACAAAAAGATACAAATTCCATGACATGAATGATGATAGAGCTGATTTTGAAATGGGTCTCTATTGTGCACTGAGAGAGGGAAGGGGGCAGGGTGAGAGGAATCATGGTTGGGAAAGGGGGAAGGGAGAGGAGAGGGAGCGGGAAGTATCAGAGAGACATTCTATAATGATCAATAAGCCAGTTGTTTGGAATCAAATGACCTTGCCTGGTGTCTCAGGGCTGGGTGTGTCTGCATCCATGCCAAGCCCTGCTCCTGGCAGTCCTTCTCTGCTTCCTGTCCCACACCCCTCCCCACGGTGCTCCACCCTCGCCATTCCCAACATCCATTCCTCCTGCCAGATTTACAAACTTGCTCTGTACTCCATGTTCACAAATAAAGACTTTTGCACAGTACTATATCAGTTTGCAATTTTACCCTCCCACGCCGTTGCACAAGCCCTAACTGACAATGTGCAATGTGATTGTCTCTGATGTCCATGTCTCCTTCTCCGCTTGGTACCTCACCAACTCCAACGTTAAATCCTCTGCAAGCCTCAGCTGATCAGATCACTTGTGACTGGTGATGTTCATATATATCTTGCCTGTTTTTCTTCAGCTGTGGAAACCCACTGACTAACCCCCCGCGCCTCTGATTCCAGGATTGCAACAAGTTGCTTGTTCTCTCTCTTCAAGAGTAGAAACCATTCAGTTTCTACTCTTGGAAATACCCCGAAAGAACCCCCTACATCCTACCTTCAAAAGGTTTCTGAAATCCTCCTCATTGCAGTCTCCTACCTTTTTCTTTCTCTGTGCTTCCATCTGACTGCCCGCAGGTGAGATGAGTACTGTACAAGTAGTTACTGGTAAATTCTTTCCTTCTGCTTAGCTATTTATTAATAAAGGAAATACCTTATTGATTTTTGCAGTTGCTGGAATAGAATTTAATAATTCTGCCTCCAATATAATTGCAACTGTTAGAACGGTGACCTGGAAATAGAATATTGAAGCCAAAAGCTGGTGTTGGCTCTTTGTCAGAACTCTTGTTATCAAGCAATCAGTGTAACGCCTCAGTCACTGTGTAGACAGCTGCGGGATTTTAAATTGATTAAATAAGTTGCAAACTGTATAAATATCACATGGAATTGTAAGACCCAGGGGCACTCTGAAGTAAAACGACCAGTGCCATACTTGAGATTTTAATGTCTAATTGCTTAAGGATAAAAGGAAATTTGTGTGCCAGAAATGGAGGCAAGGAAAACAACTGAAGCTTGAGTAGACATTGGGGGGAAGAAAAGACTTGCAAACAAACACCCACGGCAGAGGTTTGGATGAGGGAAGACAGACTTTGTTTTGCTCTGTATTTAGTGAGGAAATTATCACTGGGGCGATTTTACAGCGGAACAGTAACACTATTAAAACTGCGGTAAAGTGATGATTAAAGTGTGGTCCCTAATTGATGCTTTGCATTATTGTGTTAGAATTTACCACTGTCTGGAAGCTAAGTGCATGGACAATTATTCGTGGAACAGATAGTTAGTTCAGTACTATTGGTGATGATTGTTTACTGCTTGTTAGCTGAGTAGTTAGCCTGGAGCTTTTCTCATCCATTTACCTCGTTACCACCCTTTAGTTCTGAACTAGGAAGCAATGCAAGGATCTGAATGTGAGGGGCGGAAGTAAAAAGAATTTCATTCTATTAGCTTCTAGACCAGTCCATTTTTAGGTGTTGTCCACAAGTATCTGCCTACTGTGCTCAAGATTCATTTGAGACCTATGCAGAAATGCACAGGTAACAGAATCAGAATCGGGTTAAGAGTCTTGGCCAGAAACATTGATTGTTTACTCTTAAACAAGAGAAGATTTACAGATTTGGAAAGTAATACACACAAGATGCTGAAGGAACCCAGCAGACCAGGCGGCATCTATGGAAAAGAATAAACAGTCACCATTTCAGGCCGAGGCCCTTCATGGGGACTGTTTACTCATTTCCATAGATGCTGCCTGACCTGCTGAGTTCCTCCAGCGTTTTGTGTGTATTGCCTTGGATTTCCAGCATCTGCAGATTTTCTCTTTTTTCAGAATAATTATCACCTTAAATGACATAAAACCTGATGTTTTGCAGCAGTGCAGATGGTGCATTTTAATTGCATGAGTGTACTAGAGGGTATAATCACGTGCAAATGCTTCTAAATAAAAATAACGGCTCTTTAATGCAATCCTGGTGAAGATGCATAACAATACATGCTGACATTTTTCCAAGTAGAGTTGAACACCCATTCTAATGGCTGTAATAATAGGCATACAATCAAAGCTTGAAAACTTTTAACACCAGTTAAATGCCAGTGGTATACTGGTGTACATTTGAAAGGTGATAAGTAAGTGTTGAAGATGTGCATCTAAATGTGCAAGAAATAGTTGATTGGGATATGACCCAACAGATTGCATAAGGAAGAAACACGATGAATTAATTTGGACTAACATATTTCACTTTGTGTAAGAAACTTGGCTGTCGAAACGCCTTAGCAGTTCATTAACCACAGTATTTTTAGAAGCAGTTTTCATATTGATGTGATAGTTTTGATTCACTCCTCTTATTCACTCCCTTGTGACACAGCTTTTGCCCAAGGATTGTCAGCAAGTTTTGTGCAGATTCTCGATACATAAAATAATCAGTATAATATAGTAATTATTTCTTTTGCTTTCTTGCTTTCTTGCCCTTTGCTTTCAATAAATCCCCTTTATTTTCTGATCTGATGGAGTTTTTATGCTTGTTTCTCCACCTGAAACCAAGAAACCAAATTACTATAGTTGAGAGCTCTAGTTGTAAAAGCTTTGCTATAGTTCATTTACGACGCCTGCCCCTACTTCTCAGCCAAAGAATGTACTTTTAAGTCAAAAGGCCTTAAGTTACTGGCATTCTTGAACGAATTGATAGATTTCCAACCATGCATTGAAGGGAGTTGGCACTGGATCTCCCTGCTTCTGCTTGCATGTGGTGGCAGGCTCAGATTTAGAATTTTATAGGGAAATCCAGACCCAAACACATACTGGGGAATATTTATGTGAAAAGATTCTGATGTACAATGGATCCATATGCTGTTTTCTTTCTTTGGCACTATGAGACTGAACGATGATTTATGTTTTGGAATGAAATGTATAGATTAGATTAGGTTATGAGGACACGCAGTCCTCTTTTATTGTCATTTAGTAATGCATGCATTAAGAAATGTGCACGGCATCCTACTTACAAATACGATATAATTTCACCCGAGAGCTGCGTACGCTGCGTCATACCGCCATCTTTTCCTCCCGCCGAGCATTAACAAGCATTTCTGGGTTCTCTTCCATCACTCCAACCAGGAAATCCGTTCACGCACTTCAAGGTATGAGCCAAACTTGTAGGGTGTCCTCATTCACCGGGCATCATGAATTTTGAAGTGTTGGATCACGTTGTCTCGAGTGTGATTATCGCTGGGACAATTTGTTCTTTCCAGTCCAGTCATGCTCTGTTTCCCCTAGCTTACCTTTCTACATTCACCTCTGTGTCATTCTGGCACCTTCAGTGGATCTGCATGGGAAATAGAAATGATAATAAAACAGAGAACCATTATTGGGAGATCAGTAACCTTGTGCCAGGCACAGGAAACAACTTTCTTTATTTCCTTCTCATCCAGGAGATGGTATTGGGAAAAGAAAAACAAGGTGGGTGGCACGTTAGTGTAGTGGTTAGCACAACGCTTTACAGTACCAGTGATTTGGGTTCAAATCCCGCTGCTGCCTGTAAGGAGTTTGTATGTTCTCTCCGTGACAGTGTGGGTCTCTTCCCACAGTCCAAATACGAGAGGTGATTGATAAGTTCTTGGCCTAAGGTAGAAGAAGTCAATTTTAGAAAACCTAGCACATTTGTTTTTTAACATAGTCCCCTCCTACATGTACACACTTAGTCCAACAGTCGCGGAGCATACGGATCCCTTCTTTGTAGAAGTGGTCCACAGTGGGGGCGATTGATAAGTTTGTGGCCTAAGGTAGAAGATGAGTTATTAACTTCAAACTTTCTGCATTATCACTCAAAGAGTTGAACTGCACGTGCATGTAATGAGAGTGTCTTGGACCTCCAGGTGGTCCACAGCAAGGGGTGATTCATAAGTTCATGGCCTAAGGTAGAAGGAGATGAGTTATACAGCTCTAGTTACATGCACGTGCAGTTCAACTCTTTGAGTGAAAATGCAGTAAGTTTGAAGTTAATAACTCATTTCCTTCTATCTGAGGCCACGAACTTATCAATCACCCCTGCTGTGGACCACTTCTGGGGGTCCAAGACACCGACTTCTACAAAGAAGGGATCCGTATGCTCCATGACCGCTGGACTAAGTGTGTAAATGTAGGAAAAATAAATGTGCTAGGTTTTCTAAAATTGAGTCCTTCTACCGTAGGCCACGAACTTATCAATCACCCCTGGTATGTACCAGTTGGTAGGTTAATTGATCATTGTAAATTGTCCCGTGATTAGGTTGGGGTTTAAATCGGGGGTTGCTGGGTCGCACAGCTAGAAGGCCTGGGAGAGCCTAGACTGTGCCATATCTCAATAAAATTTTTTAAAATTACAACACAGATTACACTCAGGATGTGTAACTGCTATACTTTCACCACCCAAGACCACCACACTCCTCTGGCTTTGACTCTCAACATCATTCTTGTATCTCAAGTATTCCCACGTTATCCTGACCGCCATCACAACACAGGCTTTGACCTAGAACTATGGCTTGGCTCACCTCACCTCACCTCACCTTTGGAGCCCTTCCTTCCCCTGTCTCCTTCCACTCAGTACAGAAGAGCGGGCAAAACATTATCAGTTCTAAAGGAATGTCCGTAGAATTGCACTGCGGGCTCTGAGACTCGGGGACAGCTAAAGTTTACAACCTGCAAGCTGGTGTCTTCGGTATTCTTCCACGATGCTCACGTTTTTTGGGGCGTGAGTTTCTAAACCATGTTAATTGTATTGTATCCCAGTATATCAGCAAGGATAAAATTAATTAGCATTTTGTCTTCCTCATGCTTCACTGCAAAAATAATTGTTCTCTTTTTGTTTTGTTTAGCCATATATTGGCAGATTAGGCATCCCTCACGGACCATCGGGAGAAAAAGTTGCTGTTGTTACAGTTGACAACTGCGACACCGCAGTTTCCGTGCGATTCGGAAGTCATATTGGAAATTATTCATGTGCTGCTCAGGGGACACAGATTGGCTCCAAAAAGTAAGATAAAATACTTGTGTACTTCTAAGCTATTTTATAATTCTGGTTGAATAGGCTTTTAAAATTCCGTCTTATTAAATACTACAAAAATGAAGCCAAGTATAATTTAATTGTTAAAATTGGTAGTAGCCTTATTCAGTTTTGCATTCTGCTCCATCCGTGATGCTGTAGGAATGGCTAATTATAAGATATAGGAGCAGAGTGAGGCCATTAAGCCCATCGAGCCTGCTCTGCCATTCAATCATGCTTGGCTTATTTCCCAACCAGCGACTATTCAACTGACTGGGACGGGCTGCTAACTTATTCTGAGTTTTCCCTGATTCCAGTTTGCATATTTTCTGTCCTTGGATAGTGAGACCTAACTAGCTGATCTGAAAGTTTGATGGCCAAGCAGACTATTTTGACCCTTGTATTCTACTCTCTGATTTTTAGTTTAAGGGTTACAAAAATATTCTCCAAATAAAATCCACAATATTTTCCTCCAAATTCACTTCACAAAAAGGTTTAACCAAAGCTGCTTGCGTATTTATATCCCCCCCCCACCCCCAATGCCTGTTTGTGTGAAGAGAACAGGAACAGGTATTTTGAGAATGAAGAAAACCAGAGCCAAGCATGGTATTGTTCTTTTCAAATGATAATACAAACAGTCCCTGCTAGGGCAATGTAGATAACCCAACAGTGATCAATGAAGCTTGGTTATTAAATGTTCCTCTCTCCTTGGTCTGAGCTGCTAAGATCAACTTTACTGGATCCACTGGTGTTTCAGCTGAGATCAGCTAACATTGTGCAGACTCACAAATCAACCTTCATATCTTTTTGTCTCTTTGGCCGCCTGCCACATCCAGTAGGTTGACGTGAGTGTTATTATTCACAGGATGGCATTCAGACAGCTTCCACATTCCATCCTCAGTCCTTGTCTCTCCAAAGCAACATTACTTTGGCCTCGCATTGATAGTCAACTAAGAAGAAGGGCCAGAATTTTTGGACCCTCAGCCTATTCCACCACACAAAGTCATGACTGATTGGTGGCCCGGCTCCATATATAAGCCTTAACAATTTTCATCAGTCACAGATGTAAAATTTATAACTAAAACAACATTGACTACAATTTTCTGAAAAGAGATCTAAAGTTCTGTCTTCTCTTTTCATAGTGGAACACTTCCTGCCTGTACTCTGGGCTGTCATTTTGGGCTATGTTCCCTAGCAATAATTTCTCTCCATTTCCCAGATCAGTTTCTTTTAATACCTTCAATTAATTTTTTTTTAAATTGCAGGCAAATGTAACACTAGTCTATGTAATCCTCCTCTTAATTTAGCCCTGGGTGATCAGGCAAGAAAATTAGTTTTTCTGGTGTGTCAGAAGAGCAACACTGTGACTCAAAGGCACCTGTCAGAACTCTGGAAAGAGACTACTTTGTGGCTTCCGCACATTAACGTGCAATAGTAGACATTTGTACAACAGCTCCCTATACTGATTGCATATTGTACTAACACACACAAAATGCTGGAGGAACTCAGCAGGTCAGGCAGCATCTATGGAAAAGGCGTTTCGGGCCAAGACCCTTCATAAAGGACTGGAAAAAAGAGACAAGAAGTCAGAGGAAGAAGGTGGGGGGAGGGTGGAAGAAGTACAAGGTAGCAGGTGAGAGGCAGTGGGGTGAAGTAAAGAGCTGGGAAGTCAATTGCTGGAAGAGATACCGGGCTGGAGAAGGGGGAATCTGATAGGAGAGGGCAGAAGGCTATGGAAGAAAGGAAAGGTGGAGGAGCACCAGAGTTTCAGTGGAAATGTTGACTGTTTACTCTTTTCCGTAAATGCTTCCTGGCCTGCTGAGTTCCTCCAGCACTTTGTGTGTATTACATTAATTTCTACCATCGGCAGATTTTCTCTTGTTTGATGTGTTGTACTATTCTGCCATTCCGATAGAAGAAGGGCAGATTGTTTGAACTCAGTCTATTCCACCACACAAAGTTGTGACAGATTAGACTGTCTATATCCCTATACTACCAACACTATACTGGTTTGTTAAGGCTGTCATTGCCTTGGAACATAGTGGGGATAAACGCCTACGACCTATTAAAGGCTCCCAATGGCATGCATCTCAAAAAGCCTTTGACTATCAAGTCCAGCTCCTGGCCTTCACATGTGGCTTAGCTACTGGGCCCAGTGGAACTGTTTCTACTGCCAGGAGAAGGGACAAAAGCAGGTTACTGGAGGCAGTTGGGGCTCACTGGCTGTGACTGGCATCTCACCTAGAAGAGGGAAAACTCTAATCTCAAACCTCTGCTGCCTTATGACTATACCCACTCATTGGAGGGCTTTGGGAGTAAACCCTGAGGAAAAATCTGGAGCTGGAGTCCCTGAGGCAGTCTTACGTTGAGTTCAATGCTGACTGGCAACTCCTGCGATGCCGCTGGTGTCAAACTGTATCGGTCCTTGCAGTTCCTTTGGATTCATCAGCTGTGTGGAGAGGTAGAGCCTGCTGCACGGGCAATAACTTGCTCTCCATGTCATACTGCCCTGGCTTACGTATCACGTAGACAGCTGGGACACAATGGTTGACCCCAACCAGTGAAGTGTCTCGGCTACCATTCCAAATGCCTAAAAATCACACGAGAGAAATATTTTTAAATTACGAATACAAGTGTTGTATTATTTGATTTTTTTGCCTCTTATGTTTTGTAATATTGTTTCAATACAAAAAATGAGAGACATCTTGGGAATCAAAGTTGGCGGTGAAAACAATAATTTCAGATATGCAGATGACACTGTGTTAATTGCAAGTACGGAGGAAGAACTACAAAACTTAACTGATATAATTGTTGAAGAAAGTGCGAAAATAGGTCTATCTATCAATTGCAAAAAGACAATGTGTGGTGATATCCAAAAAGAAGGAGAATCCTATCTGCAGGCTGAGAATAAACGAGAAAGACATAAAACAATTACAGAACTTTTGCTACTTAGGAAGCTGGGTGACATCAAAAGAAGAATAGGGATGGCAAAAGACACCTTTACGAGGATGTAGAGTACACTGACCAATACTAAGCTAGGCATGACAACCCACCTCAGAGTACTGAAATGTTACGTTTATCCAGTTATGTTATATGGCTCAGAATGTTGGACAATATCTAGTAACATGAGGAAATGAATTGAAGCAGCAGAGATGTGGTTTTTGAGGAGGATACAAAGAATATCATGGACAAAACGAATATCTAACGAGGATGTCATAAACAGAGCAAACACAAAAAGAGAAATAATGTATGAGATCATGAAAAGGCAACATAACTTCATTGGACATGTGATTAGGAAAGAGAAGTTAAAAAGCACGGTAATCATGGGAAAAATTGAAGGGAAGAAAGCAAGAGGAAGACAAAGACAAATGATGATGGAGACAGCAGGCAGAGAATTGGAAATGAATACCAATGAATTGACCCACTTGACCTGAAACAGGAGTGTGTGGGCCATGGCAGTCAAAGCTCAAACTGGGCATGGCACCTGATGATAATGATGATGATTATTTGATTGCATTATTTTAAATTGACTTTGGTTGTCCGTGAAACTCTGTATTCTCAGTATTTTAGCCTAACTTCAAAGCTGTGTTCTTCACCAACAAAGAAGAATTTGTGTTCCTTTCATCTTCTTCAGGTCTTTGGACTTAACTGGGCCTTTATTACTTGGAGGCGTCCCAAACCTTCCTGAAGACTTCCCTGTGCGCAATCGTGAATTTGTGGGATGTATGAGGAACTTGTCCATCGACAATAAGCAGCTGGATATGGCGAGTTTTATAGCAAATAATGGCACACTTGCAGGTAAGTAATGAGAACTTTTTGCAAAAGTGCCCCTGTGTGAAATAATGGTGAGGAGAAATGGATCTAGCCATGAATGTATGGTGTCAGCCACCTTACTGTATGACTGGTATTAATCATGTTTTTATGGCTACATTGTGTAACGTTGAAGGTTTATTAACCATCTCAATAATTTAAGTCCTGAATGAGCTTATTATTCTCCGTAATGTTTATGTATTTGTCGGATGTGGTCTTCACAGGAAAGCCCATTCAGTGAAGTGGTGGTAAAGTACCTTCTTGAACTAGAATCATAGAAAAATGCAGCACAGTAACAGGCCCTTTGGCCCATCTAGTCCATGCCAAAACCATTTAAACTGCCTACTCCCAACAACTGCACCCAGACCATAGCCCTACCATCCACGTGCCTATCCAAACTTTGCTTAAACGTTGAAACTGAGCTCACAATCACCACTTGTGCTGGCAGCTCGTTCCACATTCTCATGACCCTCTGAGTGGAGAAGTTTCCCCTCATGTTCCTCTTAAACTTTTCAACTTTCACCCTTACCCAATAACCTCTGGTTGTCGTCCCACTCAACCTCAGTGGGGAAAGCCTGCTTGGATCTACCCTGTCTATACCCCTACTGCAGAGAACTTATTCTCACAGAGCTGCAGGACTTCAGGGTTTTCATCCACATGGCTGTTCAGAATTAATGTTTCATATCAACAGGGGTTTCCCAGTACCTTTGGCTTTTATGTCAGATTTTGTTTTTAAATTTGATTCTGAGGGCCTTACCAGTTCTTTGGTAATTCTTGTATTCTTTTGGGTCATAGTTACTCCCTGTTACACTGCTGGCATTTAGGGCAGCAATGAAGGTCCTTCATCTCTGTCTGTCCTTGGCCATCTTCTCTATTGTGCCCCAGATGTGGTTCAGGGTCCTCATTTCGGCCTCTCCGGTATGGCACCAAGTTTGTCTCCCACATTTCTTCTGCCTTCAGGGGTCTAACGAAATGCTGCCTTGATGATGGAGTTGGCCTCTCTTATGTTTCACAAATTATTCTTACCACTGTTTATAGAATATGAACAACTTGGATATCTTACATAATTTGCACGTATCCACAATCTCACCCTAAAAGTGCTGAGTGAATCTTGTTCACCCTTGTTGGAAAGATGTGATAAATGGCTGCCAAATAAGAGGAGAGGCTCAGAATGGAGTTACTGGTGAAAAAGGAAGAGAGATTGAAAGTAATGCCTTTATTTGATTGCAGGGTGTCCAGCTAAGAAGAACTTCTGTGACGTAAATGTATGTCAGAATGGTGGACAGTGTGTGAATAAGTGGAATACGTATAGTTGCCAATGTCCCTTGCGATTTGGTGGCAAGAACTGTGAGCAAGGTGAGTGACTTAATCCGCTATGGGTAAAAAGAGGCTTCCTTTGGATTGATGCAAACCTCAGATCTAATTTAACCCACTGAGTTTATACAAACAATTTCCGCAATATCTAAACACAAGAAAGTCTGCAGATGCTGGAAATCCAAAGCAACACACACACAGTGCTGGAGGAACTCAGCAGGTCAGGCAGCATCTATAGAAAAGAATGA
Source organism: Mobula hypostoma (assembly GCF_963921235.1). Lineage (NCBI taxonomy): Eukaryota > Metazoa > Chordata > Chondrichthyes > Myliobatiformes > Myliobatidae > Mobula > Mobula hypostoma. The sequence continues at coordinate 24,875,086 of NC_086116.1, read as the reverse complement.
ACAGTGAATGTTTCATGACAAGATCCTTTCTCAGTACTGAAGAGAAGGGGAAGGACACCAGAATTTTAAAAAAGTGGGGAGAGGCGAAGGAGGAAAGCTAGAAGGTGAGAGGTGAAGCCAGGTGGGTGAGAAAGGTAAAGGGCTGGAGAGGAAGGAATCTGATTGGAGAGGAGAATGGACCATAGGAAAAAGGGAAGGAGGAGGGGACCCAGGGAAAAGTGATGGGTAGGTGAGATGAGGTATGAGGCCAGGGTGGGGAATAGAAAAAGAGGGGAGGGTGAGTGAATTTTTTTTTACTGGAAGGAGAAATCGATATTCATGCCATCTGGTTGGAGGCTACCCAGACAGAATATAAGATGTTGCTCCTCCACCCTGAGGGTAGCCTCATCCTGGCACATGAGGAAGACATGGACCGACATGTTGGAACAGGGTTGGGAATTGGAATTAAAATGGTTGGCCACTGGGAAGTTCTGTTTTTAGCAGATGGAATGGATGTGTTCGACAAAGCGGTCCTCCTATTTACGACCAATCTCGCCAATGTAGAGAGGGCTGCCTCAGGCGTACTGGACAGATAGACGACCCCAGCAGATTCGCAGGTGAAATGTTGCCCCACCTGGAAGGACTGCTTGGTGCCCTGAATGGAGACAATTGGGAAGGTGTAGCACTTTGGCTACTTTCAGGGATAAGTGCTGGGATGGAGATTAGTGGGGAGGAACAAATGGACAAGGGAATCACAGAGGGAGCGATCCCTGCGGAAACCCAGGGAGAGGGGAGGAAAGGTGAAGATTTGTTTAGTGGTAGGATCCCTTTGGAGGTGGCAGAAATTGCGGAGGATGATGTGTTGGATGTGGAGGCTGATGGGGAGGCAGTTAAGGAGAAGAGGAACTTGATTACTATTAAGGCGGTTGGAAGATGGGTTGAGCACAGATATTGGGGAAATGGAGGAGATGCAGGTGAAGGCAGCATCAACAGTGGAGTAAGGGAAACCCTGTTCGTGAAGAAGGAGGACATCTCTAATGTCCTGGAAAGGAAAGCCTTATCCTGAGAACAGATACGGTGGTGGCAAAGGAACTTAGAAAAGGGAACAGCATCATTACAGGAAACAGGGTGGGAGAGGTTAGTCAAGATAATTGTGGGAATTGGTAGGTTGGTAAAAGATGTCGGTTGGCAGTTTGTCTCCAGAGATGGAGACAGAGAGACTAAGAAAGGGGAGGGAGATGTCAGAGATGGACCAATTGAATTTAAGGGCGGGGTGAAAGTAAGAGGTAAATTTGATGAAATTGATGAGTTCAGCATGGGTGCATGAAGCAGCACCCATACAGTCATCAATGCAGTGGAGAGAGAGTTATGGAGCATCACTTTGGAAGGCTTGGAACATGGACTGTTCTACGTAGCAGATGAAAAGGCAGGCATAGCTGGGGCCCACATGGATGCCCATGGCTGCCCCTGGAGTCTGGAGAAAGTGGGAGGAGCCGAAGGAAAAGTTGTTAAGGGTGAGCACCAGTTCTGCTGGACAAAGGATGGTGGCAGTGGAGGGGAACTGGTTGGTTCTTTTATTGAGAAATAAATATCTCGTCTGTTACTGATCTGGTGACTGCACAGAGGAGAATTGGCTGTGCCGTGCTGATCCTTTGACTGTTTATGGCTCTAATAAGTTGACCTATTCAGTGACTCTTGCTCCGAATGAACTACCCAAACCATATATTGCTTGTGGCTTTATGAGCAGTAACATTTGTAAATTGATCAGTCAAAACACTGATCCACTTTGGAGGAGCACAGTGACATAGCTAGTAGAGGGACTGGCTCACAGTCACGATCACTCAGGCTTAATCCTCACCACCAGTGTTGTTAGAGTGGAGTTTGCACGACCATGGTTTGGGTTTCCAATGGGTGCTCCGGTTTTCTCCTCACACCCCAAAGAACTACTGGTTGGTAAGTTAATTGACAGCTGTAAATTGCCCCGAGTTATAGACGAGTAGTAGATTGTGGGGGGAGTTATCAGGGATGTGGAGAGAATTATGCATCAAGTGTAAATCAATACTTGAATGTTGATGTGAAGCTAATGGACCAAAAAGCTCATTTCTGACATCTGCAATCTTGTGGAGCTAAACCAAATATGGTTAACGGAGTTTTTTAAAAGTATTCAGCCCCAACCCTTAGTTCACCTAAAAGAGGCATTCTGATCAATTTAACTGAGAATTTCTATTGGTGAATCTCAAGCTCCTTTTCTTTTCCCCCCACAGTGGAGCCCACAAACAGGGGAAATTGTAAAGCATGAAAAACTGAAGTGTCAGCAGTGCAAATGCGTTCATCCCCCTTTTCTCAGTACTTGGTTGACCCACCTCTCACAGCTATTATAGTCTGTAGTCTTTTTGGATAAGTCTCCATTAGCCTTGCACAATGTGATGGAGCAAGCTTTGCCCATTTCTCCTTGAAAATTGCTCAAGCTGTTCCAGGTTAGTTGGGGAGCAGCGGTAATCAGCAATCTTGAGATGTCAGATTGGGTTAACGTCAGAACTTTGACTGCGCCATTCGAAGACATCAGTTTTCTTCATTTGAAGCCACTCCGTGCTTGCTCTGGCCATGTTCTTTGCATCATTGTCCTGCTGAAAGATAAACTTCCTCCCCATTTTAAGCTTTCTGGCAGAGGCTAGCAGGTTTTTAGCAGCATTCATCTTCCCATCAATCTTGACCAGACTCCCAGTCCTGCTGCTGGTGGAGATGGCATCATCCCCATAGCATGATGCCATCTCCACCATACCTTACAGTAGAGATGCTGTTACCTGGCTGATGCTCAGTATTCAATTTGCGCCACATGTACCACTTAGTGTTGAGGCCATCCAACCACAAGACTTTCTTTACATCTTTACCAAATCCTCCAAGTGTCACTTTGCAAAGTCTTTGCAAGCAAGGATATGCTTTTTTTTCAGTCAGGGCTTCTTCCTTATCACGCTTCCATAAATATGCTTTTTATCCAAGGCCTTAGAGATTGTGGAGCCGTGAACCTCATCTCCAGTTGCAGCCATTGACTTCTGCAGCTCACTCAGAGTGACTTTTGGTGTCACAGTTGCCTCTGTTACAAGTGCTACTCTTCCTGGGCAACTAAGTTTAGTGGGGCAGCTTGATGTAGGCAGTGTGGCTGTAGATGCATATCTTTTCCACTTTTCCACAATGGACTGCATTGAGCTCTGGGTTATGTTGAGATGGTCTTGTACACTTCCCCCAGATTTATGCTTCTCTATTAGCATTTCACTGACTTGTCTTGAATGCTCTTTTGTCTTCATTTTGGTTTGGTCTGTTGAAAATCTACCATCCTGTTGGACTTGCTAGAGAGAGGGGGTATTCATTCAGGTGATCCTCCAAATTTCTACATCAACGGATCCGGTGAGTTGGTCAGGTATTGCACCTGTGGAAAGTTAACATAATAACTACAAAGGGGATGAATGCTTTTATCAGCCTCACAATTCTGGTTTTTAATTTTTAGTAAATTGTTAACGTTTTGGAATTTTTTCTTTTGATTTGACGTGATGTGCAATGTTTTGTCGGTTAACTCAAAAAATCGTACTTCAATATCTTTTATAAATGAGACAGTAAAATGTGAAAATAGTTCTGGTGGCTGAATATCCTTTCAAGGCACTATAGCTCCACAAAGATCCTTGTGTGTAGATTACATGTACGATTACAAACCCTGTTGTTTATACACTAAATCCTGAAATGTACCCTCCAAGACAAACAGGATCAAATTGTTTTAGCTGCTTGCATGAGGTTAACTTACAAACTTGGAACATTGAAATTTAAAGCCTTTGTGAAAGATATAGACATTTAAAGCAATTCCAAAAACAAAAATATCCTTTTGTCAGAATACTTAATCAATTTCGGTGTAAACACAAAATAATCAGCAGTTGCTGGGGTCAAAGCAACACTCACAACACGCTGCAGGAACTCAGCAGGTCGGACAGCATCCATGGAAAAGATCGGTCGACGTTTCAGGCCGGAACCCTTCGTCAGGACTGTAGAGGAAGGGGGCAGGGGCCCTATAAAGAAGGTGGGGGAGGGTGGGAAGGAGAAGGCTGGTAGGTTCCAGGTGAAAAACCAGTAAGGGGAAAGATAAAGGGGTGGGGGAGGGGAAGCAGGGAGGTGATAGGCAGGAAAGGTGAAGAAGGAAGACCCAGACCCGCTACCACAGCCACGTCTCCTTCCTGGGAATGTGTACCCATTGTGTTTTCCCCTATTCCTTCTTCACCCTTCCTGCCTATCACCTCCCCGCTTCCCCTCCCTCACCCCTTTATCTTTCCCCTTACTGGTTTTTCACCTGGAACCTATCAGCCTTCTCCTTCCCACCCTCCCCCCACCTTCTTTATAGGGCCTCTGCCCCTTCCCTCTACAGTCCTGACGAAGGGTTCGGGCCCGAAATGTCAACCGATTTTTCCCACGGATGCTGCCCGACCTGCTGATTTCTGTGTAAAATGTCTTTTACATTGGTAGGTTGATCTTGTCAAACAGTCAACACAGCTGCTGTTGAATATTCAATTAGTGAGAATGCCATCTCTAATTTTAGCAGTTTGCTCATAAACCTCTGTGTATTATGTTGTCATGATGTAGATGTTCCACAGTTAGTGCTTGTCTTCAATTTAAAGTTGATAAGGAAGTTGTACCCTTTTGCACCTGTCTTTTTTTATTCACAAATCACAAAGGTTCTTAAAGGATGGAAAATTGGCCAATGGTTATACCTCTGTCTAAAAAAAGAGTCAGGATAGAACCAGTAACCACAGACCAGTCAGATGAACCACAAAGTACATAAAGTTTTAAAAACAGCAATTTGCAACTTAATTAGCAGCCACTGGGCAAATGTGGGATGATTGGAGAAAGCCATCATCAGTTTTTAGAGGCAAATTGTGTTTGACGAACTTGACAGAATTTTTTGATGAAGTAATAAGAGATGGCAAATGAAGGAAATACTTTTGATACGCAAAAAGACATCTAATAAATTGCCACATATAATAATTCATACTAATAAAAGCTGTAAATTGCAATAAGAAGGATATATAAAAATATTTTAAATTAGTGCAAAAAGAGAGGGAAAAATACTGTGGAACTGTTCATGAAAGCTTGTGGAGGGGGGAAGAAGCTATCCTTGAAATGTTGAATGTGAGTTTTCAGGCTCCTGTACCTCCTCCCTGGTGGTAGCAATGAGAAGGGGGCATGTCCTGGATGATGGGGGTCCTTAATATGGATAGATAGAAACAGTGCCATTTATCAGATACCAAGAAATATTGGACATGGAATAATTCAAAATAAGGCTGGATGAAAGAATTTGCAGGACAGTGGGGAGGAAGAATGGAATGAGACCTGTTCAATTTATGTAGAGCCCTTTCAGGTATAGTGGAGCCGATAGCCTCCTCTTTTCGTGTAACTTTCTGTGTTTTTCTATTGAAATCCCAACCACTTGATTCACCTTTGTGTAACTGGTGTTTCAAACTCAGCGACGTCATGCAGGTAGTTCAGTAGCAAAGACGACGCTGATCTCTGCCTTACTGATAAAATTAGGTCAGCAGTTGTGTAGCCTACCATATTAATTTTTAACTCTCAGCTTTGGCAAGGAGATGTGAACTAAATGGTCCTTACATGGTTGCTTTGATCTACCTGCCTGAGTGTAAGAAGCCCTGTATATTTCACATATTGATGTTGAATTTCACAGTAAGTGCAGCAGAGATCTCTGCAGAGTGATGGGCCTGTTCCATGTTTCCAAAGCTGAAAAGTCTTGATCCTCTTTGTCCCCTTCCATTATCCTAAACAATAACATCACATTCTTTCAATGCCTGAATATCATGGAATAACTGGAAATGCTTTCGACTACACCTTATGAATTTCACATTTCAGTAATCATATTTTCTCTAGGTTTTTAATAGTAGTGCTATGCTTTCATGAAATTTCTTGGTTTGATTGCTGCCTGGTGGTCACAAAACAGCATAGAAACTGATCAAACTGAGACCAATAGTCATTGCAAGGGGCTGTAAGAGAGCCTAGAGACTAGGGCCTGGAGAGCTGACAGGGAGCAGGGAACCAAGATTCCATTGCTGAAGAGGAATGAAGAAAGCATCACCTAGAGCCAGGTATTGAAGCTTTGGGATTTCTGGACAATGGATTATTGGAATTCAACTGTGTAAGAGAAATAGAATCAATGGCCAGGCACATAACGGGTGTGGAAAGGACTGTGATACTGAAACACGGATGAAATCTGACAAGAGTTAACTTTAGAATCAAATTGTCTCAAGGCCTCATCTTTGTTGCCATAGTTTCCATTATCGGCACAGCACCATTAGCGACAGTGTACGCAATTCTTCAGTCACACATAAGGCGATTCTTGATTTTAATCTCCAGGTTAGGAGAGGAATGTTGACTCCACAATACTGCTGTTATTTCCCAGCAAGGTCTAAATTTCTGCTTCTCAAGGGGTGTAAGTGATGTACAGATCTCATGTCTTAGTTGAGTGCGCTTACCTGCATTGTCCTCTGTGAAACAAAAAATGTCATTGTAACTAATCCTTTTAACATCTTTACCATGATGCCAAGAAAACATTTAAATCTCAAAGGTCACAGTCTGAATAAGATTAACAAGATAATTTGTCCAGCATGTGATGCATGTACCATTCTATAATTTGGTTAAAAATGGCCATCATTGCCGCTGTGCTGCAGATTACTCAGAGACCAATTGTATCAAAGTAAATCAACTGAGGGCATTATACAGTGCTAATAAATCTGTTTCCCTTATAACTAGAATATTACTTAAGGTCCCTGAATTACATGATTGACTGTCTGCGTCACAGGATCCTCTGCCTGACCGCTCCCCTTCCCTCTCCAGGTTCCTTCCTCTCCAGCCCTTTTCCTTTCCCACCCAACTGGCTTCACCTATCACCATCTAGCTATCCTCCTTCCCCTCCCGCCACTTTTTTATTCTGGCATCTTCCCCCTTCCTTTCCAGTCCCGAGAAAGGGTCTCAGCCTGAACCGTCACCAGTTTGTTCATTTCCTAGGTGCTGCCTGATATGATGAGCTCCTCCAGCATTTTCTGTTTGTTGCTTTCACTTCCAGTATTTGCAGGATCTTGCCTTTATGATTTGCTGGTTATAATTTGTGTGTTTGCATCAATAGTCATTATTATACAGCATCTCTGTTGTGGAAGGTGGAATTTTCCCCTTGTCACTGCAGTTGGCCTGGCGTTGCACAAGTTCTATGAATACCAGCACTGTGTCACATAAGTCAGTGCAATTTTTAACCACTGGAATGCAATCAATGTGAGTGTCAGCACCAAAGATTACGCTACATGGACAGATTGCATAGCCTGGCTTTGCATTTCTTTCAGTATGGAAGATTAGGGAGTAAACCCTTGAGGTGTTTAAAATGATTGATGATTTGACAGAATGGATTGAAAGAATGTGTGTCCTCTGATGAATCATTCAGAGCAGAGAGGCTTAACTTTAAGATTAGAGCCAGGCCATCTGGGGTGACGTCTGGAACGCTGTTTCACATAAAACATGGTGGAAATCTGAGAAAAGATGTCCATGAAAAGCTGAGGTTAGATCCACTGGGACTTGTGGAATTGAGTTGTATTTCTAGTACAAGGTCATGGAACCAGGGTCAACAGTTGGATCTGTTGCATTGTGACAGTGGAACAGCGAGTTGCTGGTCTCCGCTCTCGTTGATGGCGGAGCGACCTCTCTCTCCCTCGCTGGAGAGAGAGAGAGCCTGTCTGAGATACCAAAGTGCTGGGTTATGGACTGTAGTTTTGATGGACTCTGGATCAAGCTCTCTTTGGGGATTTTTGCCATTGCTTGCATGATGGAGGTAGTGTGTGGCGGGGGTGGGAGTGGTTGGTGCTTCTGGCGCGGGTGGAAGGGGGAGCGGGGATTGATGTTTTTGCTGCTGATTGTGCGGGGGGGTGGGGGAGGGGGGCTTCAGGCCTTCGATGTTCTACAGTGTTCATTTTATGGGGTCTCTTGTCTCTTGTCTCTTGTCTCACGGATGCCTGTGAAGAGTACAAATTTCAGGTTGTATATTGTATGCATTCGCTGATATTAAATGAACCAAAATGAGTATGTATCAAGAATAACTGAATTGAATGATTACAAAACTTTAAAAGGCTGAATATACCCACATTCCTAATACATGTGCTTTATCTTCATGCAATTTATCTTAACTTTGTATCAAGTTTTCTTTTTTAACAGGTTTCTTTTCGCTTCTGTTTACTGTTGACATTAGGTTAAAAGTAATTGGATAGAAGTTCCATATTGGAAAATTATGCACCTTTCTTCTGAAATCAAATCATTTTGCATTAATGAACATGCTCTTCTCTACTCTCTCCAGTGATGCCCAACCCCCAGAGGTTCAAGGGCAGCAGTATGATCTCCTTTGATGACCTTGATATTACTATATCTGTGCCCTGGTATATTGGCCTAATGTTCCGTACAAGAAAAGCTAACGGATTCCTTGTTCAAGCAAATGCCGGAACTTCCTCCAAAATTAACATTCAGGTGAGCAGTTGTCCAAGAGCTTTGCATGGAGACGTGAGAGACCGCAGAAGTTAGAGTCTGGAACAGCAATCTGCTAGAGGAGATCAGTGGGTCGGGCAGCATCTGTGGAAGGAAAGGAATTGTGGGCATTTCCGGTCAGGACTGATGCAGGGTTTCAACCCAAAATGTTGACACTTCCTTTCACAGGTGCTGTTCAACCTGCTGAGTTCCTCCAGCAAATTGTTTGCTGCTCCTGAAATACTGCACATTACTGCCTCTGCTGAACTGGACCAGTTTTATTTATCACTGGAGTTGGGTGTAGCAGCCAATGTTCCCTCAATTAACCAATGCACGCACACATCTTTTGCTGCTAGCACCCAAAGGAATCTAAACTGCGCACAAAAGATTGGCACCCTCTACCTTATTGTTATGTTAAGTATATTTCATGATCGTATACAATCACAATTCCTGATGCGGACGGTGTTGACATGGAGCTTGCGAAGATTTGTCTGCAGATTTTAGAACTGGCTTATTTATACTGTTTTTATTGAAGAAGTTATTCAGTGCCCGCATGTTGTTGTCACTGGGTAAAAAATTGCATTGCACAAGAATTTTGCGCACACTGGTCATTACAAATTAGAAGGAACATTGGTAGCAGCAATCATTCTTTGAACATTAGCAGCGAAATCTATCACAGTTAACATCACCATTTTCATAACTTTCGGAACTGCTATCCTATCTGCAATGTTAAAGAACACGTGATTTCTTCAGGATTGTATTTTGAAATGGTAACAGTGATTGTGTTTATCCCGGCTTGCTCGTTTTCTAATCAAACAAGGTTAATGCTTATATTTTATACAATTTAATGAAATATTTTGTGAAAAAAAACTCTCCCATTTGCTGTGGGAGCAGATACTTGGTTTCATTCTGGGAAAATCGTGACTAGAATTAATCTGATTTAGTTACCTTCAACTGTCTCTCCACCTGCAGGGACAGCAGTAATCTCTGGAAAATTAAAACATTTCTTTTTGCTGGCCTCACACTAATACTGAGCAGCTGTAAAATTATCCAAGGATATCCTTGGTATTTTTCAAGAGCCGTAGGGTTTCTGCATTTCTATTTACAGTGAGCATTGACAAGTATAAGCTGGCTTCATGCCTAAATAGTGAAGGGAGTAGTGTGAAGTAGTGTGTGTCTTCCTTTTACTGTGTACAGTGAGAATTAGACCCAGTGCTCTTGCTTTTCCATCCCTGGCAGATAGCAGACAACATCCTGCAATTTGAAGTGCACAACAGACTCGGACTGAAAGCCAAACTGAGACTGACTCGGATGCGGGTTAGTGATGGAGAGTGGCACCATTTACTGATTGAAATAAAAAGTATGAAGGATGGCAAGGACATCAAATACATGGCCGTCATGTCCTTGGATTATGGAATGTACCAGGTAACTCACTGCAGGGAAATTCCTGCAATTTCATTAGCCTCCAGAGACCATTGTAAATGTTTATCCACATAATTACTTTCAAAATTCAAATGCTCTAACATTTTCTGTTGTTCATTCTTTGGATATTTTTTCTGTTTCATGGATGTCTGTGAAGAGTAAGAATTTCAAGTTGTAAACTGAACATATTCTCTGATATTAAATTGAACCATTTGAAAATTGGAAAAGTAGCTAAAGATTTGAGCATCTGAAAATGTTACTTGAGCACCTGTCCCTGAGCACTTAAATTCATTGGATTTCTCCTGGGCTCCCTTTGGATAGTGGTGTGTGGTGTTCTCAATGAAAGTTGCTATAAAATCTAAATACTGCCACCTCAAAATGGTTTAGCATCAGTGTCTTTTATTTTGGGTGGAAACCACTTTCGCATTGCTATCCTATGGACATTCGTATGCTATGGATCATTCTTTATTTTTTTTTATTGAGATACAGCGCCTTCCAGCCCTTCGAGGCACGCCGCCCAGCAATCCCCCAACTTAACCCTAGCCTAATCACGGGATAATTTACAATGACCAACTAACCTGCCAATCAGTATGTCTTTGGACTGTGGGAGGAAACTGGAGCACCCACTGGAAACCCGTGCGGTCACGGGGAGAACGTACAAACCCCTTACAGGCAGCAGCGGGAATTGAACTCTGGTTACTGGTACTATAGAGTATTCTGCCAACCACTATGTTACCACGCTAGCATGCTATATTTTTCCAACAGTTCTAATTGGACATGAAAGGCACAGCATTGAAACAATAGGTCATGCATCTTCCCTCAATCAGCAATGGAATCTCAGTATAAATAATTATATATTTTCATCTTGTGGCTGGAGATTTAATTTTGCTTTTAATAATATTCCATGAACTAGGTCTAATGTTTGTAGCTTGTTCATCCTCATATTCCTTTTCCTACTCCAGTATCATCACCTCTTCTGACTATTTATCTTTCTGGCTGTTCAAAATTTTAATTTCATCTCCTTGTCTTCTCACATGCTTTATTTTCCCCTTTTCTGCTTTTCCTCTGTCTAAGGCAGGGGTTCCCAACATGTGGTCCATGGCATAAAAAAGATTCGGAACCCCTGGTTTAAAGGGTGAATATGACATGAGCACCATTTCTATACCTTGCCTAGAGGAGTGCCTTGGCTGCCAAAGTGTTACGACAATAACCTGCTTGGTTGACATGACGTTGATGAGCATTGCTGTTGCAGATATGTTTTCCAGTGGTTTATAAGCCCCTTTCCCCACTCCCCAAGGAATAACTTTCACTTTGTTTGCATCCTGTGATCATTTGGGATATCAAGAAAAATATCAATACAGGGTAAAAATGATCACCAAAGTTCTAAATTAGAATTTAGTTTATATTGTGTAATGCACTTGTATTGAATTTATTACATCGAAGACTGAGGGGAGATTTGATAGAGATATACAAAATTGTAAGGGCTACAGGGAGGGTAAATTCCAGCAGGCTTTTTCCACTGAGGATGGGTGGCTCTACAACTAGAGGTCATGGATTGAGGGTAAAAGATGAAAAGCTTAAGAAGAACATGAAGGGAAGCTTATTCATTCAGAAGGTCGTGAGAGTGTGGAACGAGCTGCCAGCACAAGTGGTGAATGCGAGCACATTTTCAATGTTTTAGAGAAGTTTGAGTAGATACATGGATGGGAGGGGTGTGGAGAGCTATGGCCCCGCTACAGGCGGTTTAAATGGCTTGGCATGGACTCGAGGACCTGAAGGGCCTGTTTCTGTGCTGTACTTTTCTATGACTCTATGTTACAGTTAAAGTCTGTCCCGAGCCTTATAGGCTCATCAGGCCGGTGCTTATGCCGGTTTCCGTGGCGTGAAGCGACTCAGAGTACAAGACTCTCCCCACCCCGATAGGGCGCTAGTCTATCGCAAGGTTAACCTCCAGCATTTTGCCGGTACCCATATTCAGCTGGGTGGACTGCAGCACTATGTGGTTAAGTGCCTGCTCAAGGACACAACACACTGCCTCGGCTGGGGCTCGAACTCATGACCTTCAGATCACTAGTCCAATGCCTTGACCACTTGGCCATGCGCCACACTATGACTCTATGATTACCAGGAATACCTTGAAGGAAAGGAAAATCAGATGAAGTATTACAGTTTCACGGGATCCCGGCACCAATGATGAATGTCAAGAGTTGTACTTGATCATTTGACCTTCCTGTGCACTGTGCAGGGTTGCAACAATGCTGTGACCCTGCTAGTGATAACTGTTATTAATGATAACATCAGACCACAAGGGTTATCTTTTATCTATTCTTTTTTCTGCCATCACAGGCTTTTTGCCATCTAGCAAGTTTGTGTTTATTGTGGGACATCAATGCATTTGAATTAGCCAATAACTGAAAAAAAATTCTGAGGCTTTAATTTTTCAGGCCAGTGTAGAAATTGGGAATGAATTACCAGGATTAAAATTGAGGAGTATCTTTGTTGGACGTCTTCCTGAAGATTTGGGTACAAGCCAGCAAGGGTTCTATGGCTGCATGCAGGTAAGGAACAACAAAGGGTCTTTCTTTTCCTCTACTGTTAAGACCTATACTTGAGTCACAATTGAAAAACAAAAATAAAACCTCATATACTGGAAAGAACTTCATATCCTATTCTGCTCACCAAACTAACTTGCTTCCTCTCTTTCTCACTTCTGACGAACAATCTGCAGCCTGATTAGTTAACACTTTCTTCTCTTCTTTCTATAGATGCTGACTGGCCTTTTAAGCTTTCTCTAGCATTTTCTGTTTTTAATGTAACTAGATTACCTTTTATACGGGCACCGTAGCACCCATTCAGCTGGATTAGTTTTCTGCCTGAATGCCATAGTTTTATTTTGAGTCTGTGACTCCTGATTTATAACGTGGGGAAACATCAGCTCAGCATCTACCTTGTCAAGCCCAAGCAATCTGGTGTTTTAGTAAGATCACCTTTCGCCTTCTTAACCTGAGCAAGCATAGGCCCAGACTGCTCAGTGTCTTCTCCTTGGGCAATCAGTCAGATGAAGATTGGCTGTGCTGCCTCTTCTTTAATTTGTAAGACTAAACCTCCGTGATGTATTCCTGATGAGCTCTCACTGAGGCTCTGTGAAATTACAGTATTTCCTCTAAAGGCCAACACAATGTTTGTCTTCCAAATTTTTGCTGTATCTGCATGTTACCATCAATGTACCATTATACCCTGATCCCTCTGAAGACCAACATTATTTCAATCTCTCACCATTTGAAAATATTCAAGTGGATGACTTCATAAACATCATCCACCACAACATCACCCATTCAGTAAGGCTAACTATGTCCCCTGAAGCCTGTCTTCATTCTTCTCACGTTATATTGCCAGCCAGGTTTAAGTATTCAAAGATAGTTCTTAGTCTCTTTGTGCTCCAAGAACACCAATTTGCTCTATTGACTAATTGTGAAGAGATGGAGGATGTGTGACTTTTTTACAGAGGGATTGAGAGTGCATTCAATGCTAATGGCCATTCGGGTACACTATTTTGTTTTATGTTTTTGTTCTGTTGGTTGCATTATGTCCTGGTAAAGAAACACTAATGTCCAGGAATAGGCAGCATCTTTAGGAAGAGGTACAGTCGACGTTTCCAGCTGAGACCCTTCGTCAGGACTAACTGTTAGTCCTGACGAAGGGTCTCGGCCCGAAACATCAACTGTACCTCTTCCTAAAGATGCTGCCTGGCCTGCTGTGTTCACCAGCAACTTTGATGAGTGTTGCTTGAATTTCCAGCATCTGCAGATTTCCTCATGTTTGCCCAGGAATAGATCAGTCTACAGTAAGTGGTAGATAGAGCCCAGTCCATCAAAGGGAAAGCTTTCCCCACCATTGAGTGCAAATTTACATGGAGCTCTGCTTTCAGAAAGCATCAACCATCTGCATGCTCTGTTCTTGCTGCTACCTTTGGGCAGGATGTACAGGAGCCTCAGGTCCCACACCACCAGGTTCAGGAACAATTTTTGCCCCACAACTGTCAGGCTGCTGAAGCAGAGTGGATAACTTCACTCACTGCAACTCTGAACTGATTCCACAACCTACAAGACTCACTTTCAAGGATTCTACAACTTATGTTCTCAATATTTTTTTACTTGCACCATTTGCCTTCTTTGCACTCTGGTTGTTTTAATTTTTGGTTATGTATAATTTTTAATAAATTCTATTGCATTTCTTTATTTTCTGTAAATGCCTACAATAAACTGAATCTCAAGGTAGTATATGGTAGCATGCATGTAGTTTGATAATAAATTAACTTTGATGTTGAGCAGCCTCTGGTGTGAAGTGTCTTCAGCATAATATTGTGATGCAGAGAAGAAAAATTTCTTTAACGTGATTGATGTGCATTAACTTTAAAGAGAGTTCCTTTCACTCCTCTGTAATAGGGACTGCGAATGGGTGATACTTCAACAAATGTAGCCTCTCTGAACATGGATCGGGCTATAAAATTTCAAGTAGAGAATGGTTGTCATATTCCAGATCAGTGTGATGCCAATCCCTGCCCCTCAAACAGCCGCTGCATTGATGATTGGGATAGTCACTCCTGTTTCTGTGAACCAGGTATTTGGATAACTTCCTTGGCTCAATACAGTGTTTAGTTATCAGTGGAAAATTGCACTGTTGGCGTAATTCTTAATTCTGAAGATATTTTTGATCTTCTGACTTCAAACTTTGCATGAGCTTCTACAAATGTATGTTAAGTCCTTTGTATTTAATAACTAAAAGGAAATGGCAGATAGAATGCAATGTAACTGTATGGTTATCCACCTTAGAAGGAAGAAATTAATAATAGGGAAGCTTTAATGCAAAGTCACAGAATTCTGGAGTATCTGCTTGGAGTTCTGTGCACAGTTTCAGTTTGCAGTACGTTGCAGAGACGTTTGGTTGTGGTTGGTTGGAATGATGGTTTGTGGAATGAAGAGGTGGATGTCTTGAAGAGAGGCTGAATATATTTGACCTATGTACATTGAAATGTAAGAGTATCAGAAAAGATACTGAAAAGATTGACAGGGAGGATATGAAGGACTTCTTCCGTCAGAGGGTTGTGACTCTTTGGAATTCTCTACCTAGCAAAACATGGGAACAGAGTCATTAAATGTATTCAAGGCAGAGATTGACCAACATATTTGAGCTACAGTACAAGGGAGTTGAGGGATATGGGAAGGGAGTGGGAAAGTGATTTTGAGGCCAAAATTGGATAAGCAGTATTCTTCTTGAATGAAAGAGCAGGCTTAAGGGCCTTACCAACACCAACTTTTTTCCTGATGTTCTGATTTATAACTTTTACATAGGATTGCCAATAATTGTATTCCAATATTTATGTATGTAACCTTTATTAGATTACATTATGTCAGGAAATTCAGTGCCTTTAAAAGCAAAGAAAAATAGAAATACATTGTGGAATAGTTAAGAGAAAATTGAGAAAGAAGAATGGGCACAGTATGATTTAAAACTGGGAGACTGGAAGGGTTGGATAGGATGCAAGAGGGTGCAAGGGTGAATAATGCAGAGCTAGGAATTGTTTTAAAAACTGGAACTGAAATTGAAGATGTACAGCTAGAGAGATATGTAACAGGAAGAACGGATCAATATTATAAAATGACCCTCGGAATGCAGTCAGGAAATGAAAAAATATATTTATCTTTTTCCATGAATGTTAGTGTCCGTAGATACATACATATGTCAATTAATTTATATATGTAATTATTCTGAAGCCAAAGAATCGGTTGGATGTTAAGATGCAAATAGTGGAGATTACATGGATCAAATCTGATGAAATAAGATAGAGAAAACCATTGTCACCAATGATCACAGTCACAGAGTAAAATGATTATAGTAGTCCGGTTCCCCAATTGCTGAGTGCAAAACTAGGGGGATTAATCTCAGCGTAAGAGATTGCCCTTTTCCAGCTGAGATGAGCTGCACTTTAGATTCTTACCAACTGAAAGCCAGTGAGTGTCCTGATGCTGAGATTAATTGATTTTTGGAACTGAAGGTATCAAAGGGTGTAGGGACTGGGAGAGAGAGGGATATTGTATCAGCCATAATTTTATTGAATAGAGAAACAGGCTTAAGCGACTTTGTGACCCGGACCATGATATCTATAAGTAGTAAACTGCTAATAGAACAAGAGAGTCATCGCTACTGACGAATAGTACTAAAGCCTTGAGTTGTGGGACTTGGAGGCAGGAAACTAAGCAGCAAGCTTGGCTGTACAGAAGTCAGGGGTTCTCAACTTGGGGCCCATGGACCCCTTGCTTAATGGTATTGGTCCATGGCATAAAAAAGGTTGGGAACCCTGAATGGATAGAAAGAACAACTACATTTTGAGGCACTCAGTTTTTCCATCAATGAAATGTACTTTCAATATAGTGTTGTCAGTGTATTTATGTAAATTTTACCAACAACACTAAATTGAAGTACAGAAGTATAGAGTGAAAATGTGGAAGTGCCATCAACAACTTTGAAATCCTTTTGATAAGATGGTGAATGCTTGGGGATCATCTCATTTTAGTCAGGTTTGATGAGGTATTTCTATTTGTTGTGAACCAGTTAAAATGAGATACCTATGACTAGTTATTTATTAATGATTTACCAATGTACATCAATTATGTTAATTATTTACCAATATGCATTATAAAGTAGAGTGATGTCATCTGTTACTCTGAGAGCTTTACATGTGCATAGACTGTTTCGTTATGCAGCTTTAGAATTGAATGTAATTTCATGGATAATTCATTTTGAAAAAAGGTGCAGTGCAAGTATTTATTAATCTAAATATAATAATTATTTTCACCCCCCGTCCCCGAACAGGATTCTTTGGGAGGAACTGCATAGATGTCTGCAAACTGAATCCATGTGAACATGTGTCTCACTGTGTTCACAAACCAGGTTTCACACATGGCTATTCCTGTGACTGTGGAGAAAACTATTATGGTCAATACTGTGAAAACAAGTAAGGAACAAAAAACTGGTGATATATTTGGAGCTAATTTTAAGCAAGAAATACCATTGTTTGATTATGACAAGGCACTCTTATCTTTCTGTCTTATCGTTAACAGATAGAGGGTTCACAGAGAAACCAAGAACACTGACATACTTTTGTTTTGACTTGAGAAAATATGTCAAATTGTAATTAACATTTTAAAAAGAGCTAAATAAATATTTGTTTTTGATTATGGGTAGTAATTTATCAAGATATTCTTAAGTAATCAAATGCTTTATGTAACAGAATGATTCCTGGGACAGTGAACAATTTGTTTGTGGAACACTACACTGCCCTGGGTGTGCTCTTTCAGGTTGTATCGTGTTGTAGAGTCCAGTTGATCATCTTTGGACTGTGAAGTTGGATAGTTTTATTGTGGCTGCCGGGTCCTTTCCGTCAGAGACACCTCATGTGATGCACTGCAACGTGGTCTGAGCAGTCAAAACATACAGGACAGCATGAGCAGGAGTAGGCCACATGTCTCTGAGAAAAAGAAAGATTTGAAAGTTTAGCTTTATTTGCCACACATGCATACAGTGTAATGCAACATTTGCATCAAATCAGATCAGTGTGTTTTCTGCTGGGCAGCCTCCAGGTGCCACCACACTTCTGGTGCCAACAAAGCTGCCTGTGTGCAGTTTGTGTATTCTCCCTGTGACTCTGTAGGTTTCCCCATGGCATTCCATTTTCCTTCCACATCCCAGAAATGCGCCATGTGGTAGGTTAAATGACCTGTAGTGTGTACGTGAATGGCAGAATCTGGGAGAAGTTGATGGAAACGTGGTGAGAAAAGGCTGCAGAGAAAATTGGTGAGGAATGGGATTGCTCTCTGAGCTGACAAAAATCGGAGGGACTGAATGATTCCCTTCAAAATTATGAAATGTGGTTGGCAATACTAGTCAGACCAAACAAAAACTGGGAATATGGCTGAAACTTCCATTATTCGGTGAAGTCACGTGGAGTTTATTGTCAAATCACAATTACAGTGAAGTACCAGTACAATGAAAAGCTTATTGGAGATGGCTGCCAGTATTCAAGGTAAATTTGTGCCTTATGGATCTGAAAATAGTTATGATTTGAAGAATCCTAACTGTTGAGACCTTAATGGCAATTTCTGAACCTTTCCAGGATAGATCTGCCTTGTCCAAGAGGGAGGTGGGGGAATCCCATCTGTGGTCCCTGTAACTGTGATACCAACAAGGGCTTCGACGCTGACTGCAACAAGACGACAGGAGAGTGCAGATGTAAGGTAGGAACATTGACCAAAGTCCCACTTACAGAACCACGAATGTTGAGCTTTATAGATTTCTGCAGTAAATCATTTAGGACTAAGTCAGCATTTTTTTTTGCATTGAATAGGACAGGCATTTTTGCCTTCCTCCCATGGTTGTCTGGACTCATATTTTCATTCGAAGACTATATTGGGAAAAATGTCTTCAGTTTCCAATTCCAGAACATGTCTCAATCTACTTGGGTGATTCCCTTGATAGTGCAGGCTGCCTCAACATAGTCTTATGGGGGATAATGTGCAGTGTGCATTGGTTATTGAAATTTAACACTAACCAGAGGCTGTCAATATATTGTTTTTACAGCATGTCACTCTCCACATATTTGTGATAGCTTCCTGACTGGAGGATTGATCAGCTAGAGTACGGGGAATGCCTGGTGGTGTGGGAGGGGTTGGACCAGGAGATCCATCCATCGAGTGATCAGTGCTTAGTGCGGGCATTGAGTTGGGGGCTTAAGTTGGGACTTTGGGATGGGGATGAGTTCAGTTGCTGGGGTGGGGTGGTTGAGTTAGCGATCAGGGATGTGGTGGTGAAGTTGGGTGATTGGTAGTGAGGGATATTGGGTGATTGATAGTGAGGGATATTGAGTTGGGCAATGGTTGACTAAGATGATATTGAATTTTGTGATCAGTATTTGGACAGGCTGGGGAAGGAAGTCAAGTGAGAGTCGCATATGTGAGCGAGGGTTGGGTATGTGAGTGAATATAGAGACCAATAATATAACTTAAAACAGACTCATCCAAATTGAGTTTCTGGTGTGGGCCTTGGTCCCTCTTAGTTATTCAGATACAGCCTTCCACGACACTGTGAAATTATCATTCTGCAGGAGAGACCTGGGATGTTGTGAACAGATATTGTCCCCAATTAATCAAGTAGCACACAAAAATGTGACACTAGGTAATCTAATTTTTGGGCAATTCTGTTTTCAACCCAGCTCTGTTACCAGATTTTAGGTTTTATATCAGGATAAAGTATCCTTGGCAAACAATAATTAGCAAGGTAAGAAAACACCTCAATGACTGTGGAAGCCAAGTCTGAATGTATATTTAAGGCAGAGGCTGGTAGATTCTTGATTAGTCAGGGCATGAAGGGATACAGGGAGAAGGCAGGAGATTGGGGCTGAGAGGGAAACGGATCAGCAATGATGAAACGGAGGAGATAACTCGATGGGCCAAGTGACCTAATTCTCCTATACTGGTTATACTGGTTTCCTCCAGGTGATCCGCTTTCCACCCAAGTTCAAAAGGTGTACCGGTTGGTAGGTTAATTAGTCAGTGTAAATTGTCCCTTGATTAGGCTAGGGTTAAGTTGGGGGATTACTGGACAGCACAGCTTAAAGGGCCAGAAGGGCCTATTCTGCACAATATCTCACTAAATAAATAAATCTTATGGTCAATGTGGGCCTGTTGTTAGCAAAGCTAATAGTGTTAGTAGCAGTGCTTCACATACAATTTCTAGATTGGAGTCCAGATTTGAACTTCGTATTCTTGAACACAACAAATAAATGAAAGTAAGACAGGAATTTGTTGGCAGTAGGCCGATTCCCTGTTGATAACATCAATCAAATAAAATTGTGGTTTGCATTTGAAAGAATGCAGCTCTTCTCCTCCAGGGCTCCATTATTCAACTTTCAGTAGAAAATGACAAAATAGATGCCAAGGAGAGACTGGACTGGGGCAGATTTAATGTAATGATGATTTCACATTAGTGCTTTTTGCCAAAGGTAAAATAACAAGTCCGTACAAAACCATAATTTGGGGGATTAACAGTGTGCCAAAGAGATAGAGCAGTGAGCTTTTGGGCTTTGATGTGAATTCCCCCTCACAGGAAATGAGAGGAGATGGTTAAATCTCATAAAAGAGTAAATATGACCCCCAACTGTCAGTGTGGGTCACCAAATGATGTTTCCATAGAGTCAGCTGGTGAGATGCACAGATATTTCACATTTAACTCAGGATCACACATTGTAACTGGGAAATTGGTTTAAATTTAACTTGTGTGTTTGGGATACTCAGCAGTGGACTGACAAGGGAAGCTTTTGGAGCCAGTTCTAACAACGAACAGAAGAAAATCTACAGATTCTGGATATCCAAAGTAACACACACAAAAAGCTAGAGGAACTCAGCAAGTCAGACAGCACCTATGGCAAAGAGTAAACAGTCAACATTTCGGTCCGAGATCCTTCATCAGGTCTTGATGAAGGGTCTCTGCCCAAAACATCAACTGTTTACTCTTTTCCAGAGATGCTGCCTGGTCTGCTGAGTTCCTCCAGCATTTTGGAGGCAGTTCTAAATTCCTTTAACAGGATTCCTTGCCCAAGTCAGCCTTTGGACATCTTTACATTGGCTGCAATCTTGTACTGGCTGGTCTTCTACCAAGCAACGGGCCTGCCTGTCACTTTGACAGGTGGCCAGACATGAATCTGAAATAAACAACATTTCTGTGAGACTTTCCTTTTAAATTCAACAGGACATCTGGTTTTCTAGCCTTACAAGGCTTCCCCACATTCCTCCACAATCTACGCCCCCCCCCGCCACACACCTCATCAACATAAATATTGGTGCCAGAATATCATAAAATTTCAAATGGCTTTTATATACAGTCATAGAGACATGAGATTACTGATGCTGCAGTCTGAAGCAACAAACAGAAAGCTTCAGGAACCCGGTGGGGGGGGGGTGTCACGCAACATCTGTGGAAGAAAATTGATAATTATTATTTCATAAGAGTCTCATCCTGAAACAGTGACTGTCCATTTCCCTCCATGGATGTCACCTGACCTCCTGAGTTCCTCTCACATTTTGTTTTCCAATCACAGCTTTTTACCTGTGATCATCTCCTTTTAAGATGCCTACTTGAAGGAAGTTTGGTTGAGTATTTTGTTTTATGGTCCTTGTTAATGATTTTGCTTAAATATTCTTTCTAAAATTCAGCTGACAGAAGAATATTTGTTATTCATAAGTGTGAAATGTCCCTATTCTACCTTTGCTCAAGAGTTTTCCCCGCTTTTTTAAGCTAGACAGATAAATAATTCCAGTCCTGGCATAGCTGTAGTTTAAGGCTTTTATCATTCACCAATGCATTACAGTACGCAAGGAGCCAGTGTAAAAAGAGAGTACTTCTTGGAATTCTAACGAAAGGCAAATTCAAATATTGATTGGAATTCCTTCAACTTCTAACTACTAAGTGAACTATACAAACGATATAAAATGGCCACCCTGATGATGAAGGTTAACTGCTTATCAATGTGATGGTGAATAATCAACAACAGCTGTAAGCCCACAAGTAAGCAATGAGATCTAGTAATTAGAAATGAAGTAACAATCCAAATTAGGAAAGACATAACAGTCCCTTTCGTTGGAGAAGGCAGTCTCTCCCACATATGTAGTGTATCAAATGTGGGCAATCTTTCCATTGCAGGACAACTACTACCAGCCACGCAATAGTGACACGTGCTACCCATGCGACTGTTTTCCAACTGGCTCCCAAGCCCGCACTTGTGATGGGGAAACAGGTCAATGTCCCTGTAAGTCTGGAGTGATTGGCCAGCACTGCAACCGCTGTGACAACCCTTTTGCTGAGATCACCATTAACGGGTGTGAAGGTAAGCTGAGTCCCTCTATAGATCATTTGTATAATCTACTTCAACAGCTTGAGTAGTCTATTTTATGTTCATTTATTCGTTATGTTCCACATCATATGATGTAGATGACCATGACCATGATTGTTCTTGACAAATTTTTCCACAGAAGTGGTTTGCCATTGCCTTCTTCTGGGCAGTGTATTTACAAGACGGGCGACCCCAGCCATTATCAATACCCTTCAGAGATTGTCTGCCTGGCATCAGTGGTCGCACAACCAGGACTTGTAATATGCACCAGCTGCTCATGTGGCCATCCACCGCCTGCTCCCATGGCCTCACGTGACTCTGGTTCGGGGTGCTAAGCAGCTGCTACACCTTGCCCAAGGGTGACCTGCAGGCTAGCGGAGGGAAGGAGCGCCTTACCCCTCCTTTGGTGGAGATGAATCTCTAACCCACCACCCAACATTTTATGTAATAGTTATATTGGAATGTCATATTTGTAATTTTTATTATTAGAATGAGGAATTGAGTTGAGTGTGGGAGAGTGAGGAGTGATTTTATAGAGATGTGTAAAATTAAAGTTCAAAATGTGACAAATGTATTTCCTTTGGCAGTAATGAGGAATGAGCTAGGCAGCACATTAGAAGTTCAAAAAATGTCAAAATTCAAAAATAAATTTATTATCAAAGTACATCACCATATATATCGCTGAGATTCATTTCTGTGGGTGTACTTAATAAATCCATAATATCTAATAACCAAAATAAAATCAATGAAAGACAGTACCAATTGGGACATTCAGCCAGTGTGCAAAAGACAACAAACTGTGCAAATACAAATACAAAGTTTGTAGAAAGAAATAATAATGATAATAAATAAATAAGCAATAAATATCAAGAACATGAGATGAAGAGTCCTTGAAAGTGAGTCCATAGACTGTGGGAACATTTCAGTGATGGTATGAGTAAAGTTATCCTCTTTGGTTCAAGAGGCTAATGGTTGAGGTGTAATAACTGTTCCTGAACCTGGTGGTTTGTGTCTTGATGCACATGTGCTTCTTCCCAGTGGCAATAGTGGGAAGAAATCATGACCTAGGTGGTGGGTGCTTCGCAGGCCCTTACACCTCTTCCCTCACCATTGTCCAGGGCCCCAAATGTCCTTCCAAGTGAGGCCCCACTCCACCTGAGAGTCTGTCAGGGGTCATGTATTGTATCCAATGCTCCTGGTGTGGTCTCCTTTATATCGATATGATCCGATGCAGATTGGAGGACTGTTTTGAGCTCTGTCTACCACAAAACACAAGATCACCTGATAGCCATCAACTTCATATTCCCATACTAACATGTCTGACCGAGGCTCTCCTCTACTGACATAATGAGGCCAAACTTAGGTTAGAGAAGCAACACCTCATATTTTGTCTGAGCATGGACATCGATTTCTTTAACTTCCGGTCAATTCTCCCCATCCTTTTTTATCTTTCTTTTCCTTCCCCTCCTTTCTTTTTCCATTCCCTATTCTGATTACCCTCTCACCCATTTCTTTACCTACTCACCCTCATGATCTGCTTACCTCCTCCCTCTGGACCCCCCGCCCCCCACCTTCTATGCTTCCCTTTAATTTATGGGCTCCTGACCTCTTTGATTTCTTCTTCTTCGGCCCCTTACCTCTTTCACCTATCGCCTCCCATCTTCTTACATCATCCCCATCCCCCACCCACCCACCTTCCACCCTCACCTGGTCTCACTTATCACCTGTTGGCTCGTACTCTTTTCCTCTCTCCCTACCTTCTCATTCTAGTTTCTGTCCCCTGTCCTTTCCAGTTTGGGTGAAGTCTTGGCCCAAAAGATATACTATTTTTTTCCCTTCCATAGATGTTGAGTTCTTCCAGCATTTTGTCTGTGTAGCTCAGATGGGAATCTGTTGGCATGGACCAAGGGCCAAAGAATCTGTTTCCCTGCTATCATCCTATAATTTACAAGTAATGTCACTAGTATCCAGAGGCAATGTGTGCTATTTTCATAAAATCATTTTGTGATAAATGTTTAACTTATTTCAGTGAAATACGATGTATGTCCAAAAGCCTTTGAATCAGGCATATGGTGGCCACGGACAAAATATGGACGACCAGCAGCCATGCCATGTCCCAAAGGATCGATAGGTGAGTTGCTGTGAGATGATTCCTTGCGATCTTTGGCTCATATCTTTGAAGGTGGGGCTTCTTTGCATATTGCCTAAATTTTACAGCTGTAATTATAGCAAAACTGACAGCTTCCGTAAAAATTGGCAGTCATTTAGCAATTTCCATTCATACGAACTTTAACCAGGAAATCCCAAAGTTGTTGGCATCCTTTTCTACAAGCTGAACTCTTTTTTTAACAGCATTCTCCAATATAATCAAAGGAAGTTAGTGATTTAATGAAGAATTCAGGTGTATGCAGAATATTTCCACTGCAAAATACTCTGCTTTGTTACATGGGATGCGGCTGAGTTTTTAATTACATACCTAATTGCTAAGCCTTAATTTCTTCTGAGCAAACTAATCCTAAAATATTAATTTAATGAATTTATAATTACATAATTCAAAGCAATGTATATTTTAAAATAAACAAACTATATAGTTAAACAAAATGTATTTAAATTACTTACTAACTGCCCATTACACCACTGGCGTTTAGGGCAGCAATGAAGGTCCTCCATCTCTGGTGGTGTTCAGGGCTTCCTTCATCGTGACAGTAGCTTCCTCTCGGTTTTCACTACTGTCAGTCAGGCAAGTCCCGGGTGGTGTATCAGGAATATTGTTGCATTCAAATGTAGGAAGATTCTTTATTGCTGTTTCCGTAACATTTTAGTTTTACCATTCAGGGTTGATAGGCCTGAGCTGACCCCCTAAATCTGGAGGTCTGGTGGACCACTCTTAGTCTGCCTCTGCCCTTTGACCTGCTTGGCACGGGCGACTTTGCCAAGATCCGAAGCCTGAAGCCCTAACTCCAGCCAAGGTAGCTCTCCAGGTCACTGAGGTATGCAAGCCTCCAAACCCCATGACAATGTCGTGGTCCTCTTGGAGGATATTTAATATAGTTAGTACCTAAAGGTACTGGAGGCATGCTCCAATTTCTAATTCTCACACTGAAGTATTTAAAATATTAGTTAAAATTGTACATTGCCTTCCGGTTTGCTGTTTGTTTGAACTCTTCAGAGGTGATTGCTTGCTCAGCCATCTTGGTGGCAATACAGTGGGTAGATCCCAGGGATTCCCTAGAATTAATTCCAAACGGCAGCCAATATATGGAGACCAGTCGTCGGCACTGCAGGGGTTGTTCAGGGCTTGTGAGCAAGTTTCTTTGCTGTAGCTGGCAGACAGTAAAGTAGAAACTCCTTCTCCTCGTTCCCATTTCTTGGCACTGCTGCCATTTTGATGACTATTACATCATCATCGTCGTCATTATGTGCCATGTTGTATGATGTAGATGATCATGGTCTTTTGATCATGATTATTCTTGGCAAATTTTTCTATGGAAGTGGTTTGCCATTGCCTTCTTCTGGGCAGTGTCCTTACAAGATGGGTGATCCTAGCCATTATCAACACTCAGAGATTGTCTACCTGGCATCAATGGTCACATAGCCAGGATTTGTGATATGCAGCAGCTGCTCATATGACCATCCACCACCTGCTCCCATGGCTCCACATGACCCTGATCAGGTGCTACACCTTGCCCAAGTGTGACCTGCAGGCTAGTAGAGGGAAGGAGCACCCTACACCAGCGGTCCCCAACCACTGGACCACGGACCGGTACCGGGCCGCAGAGCATGCGCTACCGGGCAGCGAGGAAGCGATATGATTTGGCGATATGAGTCAGCTGCACCTTTCCTCATTCCCTGTCACGGCCACTGATCAGCCATTACACATGCGAGGTTGTGACCCGCGCGTCATCTGTGTCAGGGTGGGAAGGAGATCAACTCCTCAAGCTTGCAAATGACGACGGGCTGAAAAGTATGTTTGACATAACATCTCTGTCGGCATTTTGTATCAAAGTCAAGGCTAAATATCCTGAGATAGCCACGAAAGCACTGAAAACGTTGCTTTCATTTCCAACATTTTTCTGAGAAGTGAAGTTTTCTGCAATGAATGCAACGAAAACGAAACTGCGGAATAGACTGGACATAAGGAACCCCCTTGGAGTATCGATGTCTCCCATCACCCCTCAATAGGACCGTGTTGTTGCAGGGAAACAAGCTCAGGGCTCCCACTGATTCAGCGATATTGGTGTGTTGCAATGATTTTATGTGTTCTTACGGGGGAAATATGTGCTGTGTGTTTAATATCCAAACATTACTTAAAATGTTATGATGCTATTGACTTATAGGTGACCCTATAACAATTACAGCACGGAAACAGGCCTTCTCGGCCCTTCTAGTCCGTGCCGAACGCTACTCTCACCTAGTCCCGCCAACCGGCACTCAGCCCATAACCCTCCATTCCTTTCCTGTCCATATACCTATCCAATTTTTCTTTAAATGATAATATCGAACCTGCCTCTACCACTTATACTGGAAGTTCGTTCAACACTTGAAGCTCCCCTGTCCTCCCCTGATAATTGACTTATCATTATATTCATGCGAGGAAAATATGCGCTGTGTGCTTAATATTAAATTCGTTAGATAAACCTTTTTAGAAACAAAATTGAGTGTATTACCCACTTATCGCCTATATTCCAGTAGTGATTAACACCCACCCCCATGAACAGAATCGCCAAAAAGGATTTGCTGGGGGTGGCGGACGGGCGGGGCGGGAATCGGCAGGTCACAATGCGCATGCGCACTGGTGCACATGCAAGGCTTCATGGCCATTGTAGTCTTTCTGGGTAAACAACGCATTTGACTGCTACTCTTGTCCGTTGGCAACCCTACCCCGACCCCCCTGGTCAGCCAGTCCGCAAGAATATTGTCAATATTAAACCGGTCCGCAGTGCAAGAAAGGTTGGGGACCCCTTCCCTACACCTCCTTTGGTAGAGACATATCTCCATCCTGCCATCCAGACTATTGTATACGTTTCTTAATCTCCGAAAGATCCATGCTACTGAAATTACACTCCAAGGCTCTTACTGATTTTTTTTGGGGATGGTCATTGTTAATGCTCCATAAAACTAATTACAATATTTGGCATTGGAATAATGGGATAATTTCAGCTCACATCTTAGTCAGTGCTAGTTTGCATATGTATGTTGACTCTCTAGGTCTCAATATTCAAGGTATATGTCAGTACCTTCATGGATTCTTCAGTAATCGATCAAATAACTTGATCGAGAGTTAAACGCAATTTGACTTCAATAAATTTGTGCTGGCTGTGATTGGCCCATATTTTTTTCTTAACTTTCAATAAGGTGTGTGACCTTTCAGTACTGGTTGAATTGGATTCTTTGTTCCAGGTGTATGAACTGAGTAATATTTAACCATCACAATTTAAATTCCTGACATTTGTTGTTTGTTCAACTTGTGGTGGAAAGTAAGCTAACAAAAGTCACAATATGACCTGGGTTCACTAGTTGTTCTCAGCCTTTCATTAAACCTGCCCAGATCCTCACTGTTATGGAATATAATTCAAACAGTACTGCAGTCAAGTGCAATAAAAGACATTCTAGAGTAAATAGTTGAAATTCAGATGAAAAATTACAATACTTGGAAGAAGAACAGTGTGTATTGAAGAAATGGAATATTGGAAAGTTTTTATAACGTCTGATAGAGACACAAGAGACTGCAGAAGCTTGAATGTGGGGCATCAGCTGTAAGATTTCCACCACTGCCTGTAAGAGTTTGTACATTCTTCCTGTGACCATGATTTCCTTCGGGTGCTCCAGTTCCCTCCCACATTCCAAAGGCATCCGGTTAGGGTTAGTGAGCATGCTTTGCTGACACCAGAAATGTGGTGACACTTGTGGGCCTCCCAGCACAATCGTCGCTGATTTGATTTAATGCCAATGACATATTTCACTGTATGCTTTGATTTACGTGTGACAAATAAAGCTAAAACAGTCTTTGATGGAAGTACTCAGTGTGTCAAGCTGCATCTGTCTGCTTTTTACCTCTGTCCCTTTATAATGCCTGCTTCTTGACACAATAGCCTTAAGTATCTAACGTCTACCTTGGACTTTCTGTCACGTTTTCATGAAATACTAGAGCATTCTTAATCAAATTGTGCACAATTAAATAACTATACAGAGAACAAGAGTGAAGAACCTCAGATAAATCGGTGAGAGTTCATTCATTTGTGAAATATGTTGGTTCTTCTCTGGATATTTTGATGTTTACAAGTTCAAAGTTAGCTTGATTATTAAATATAAGAAAACAAAATCATATACTGTTCTTCTAATGCAGGAAATCAGAACCGAAATGGAAAATCCCAGAAATACTTAATGTCAGGAAACACTTGTTGAGAGTGAGACAGTGTATGTGATTTGAACATTCTAACGAAAAATCATGGCACAGAAACCATCTGTTGTTTGGCCTACCAAATATTCTTTCTTTAACCCTATTTTATTTAGAGTCATTAAAATTTTGTCTTGAAAAGGAGTCAATTTTTTTTTCTACAATGAGTTTAGGCAAAAAGCCTAAGTGGGATGCTCTTATCTGAAAAATGCCAAAGAAGGAAACAGCCAAAAGTCTCTGTCTTTCCCGATGTAATTCTATAACCCTGTCAGCTAGAATTCACCATCCACATCTCAGGGTCTGTACTCAGATCATCTCTGAGGCAACAGAAAATACTAAAGCTCAAAAGTTCAAAGCAAATTTATTATCTAAGTACATATACAGTATGTCACCGTTTGGTCAGAGTTCAATTACAAAGGATGCTGCTTTCCTGTGACAGTTGTATATTGACTTGCATACAATCTATTTTCAGCATGTTCAGTTGCATTGGTGCAACATTAAAATATGTCTTAAATCAAACAGTTGACAAAGTGCATTTACTTGTAAATCTGTCCAAATGTGGGAACTCTTGAATGAATTTGAATGGCCAGCAAGTTGACTGGAGTTGAGTGCAATCTGTGACAGATATTTTCATTTTAAAAAATCAACACACCCAGAGGTGCCAATCAGCAGTTAAATGTTCTGTTTAATCAACGGGCAACAGCTCCAGCTGGATTTTTACAGCAACTTTTGTTTGGGTTCCATATGCATTGCTGCCAGAAATTGAAGTGAATTCATAGATGTTATTTTCATGCATAAAGTTGTTAATTATAAGTAAGGTATCGAATATTCTCCTCCAGGCTGATTCTCCCCCACACTTTGTCATCCTTCCCCTCACACACATTTCTGCAGCCTTGGTCTCACAGTTCTCTAAGCCAATATCATTGGGACTTCTTCGGGGAATGGTATGATTGTACAAATGTGAGGGGTTACAGCTGAACTTGAGGGGACCGATATCCCTGTGGGCATGTTTTCTGGAGTTGTTGGGGAGGGTTTAAGCTGGTTTGCCAAAGGGATGGGACCCAGAGTAGTATATCAGAGGATGGGGGCAGTTGAACTAAAAGTAGATGCAACCTGTAGAGAGACTATGAGGAAGGAGGCCTCTGATAGTCAGCATCTACTGTGGATATTGCATCCTAGCTGCCTAAGTACACAAGCCTGGGCAGTACGATATGGAGAGCAAGCTGTTGCCCATGGAGCAAGCTCCCCCTCTCCATGCCTCTGATGAACCCAAAGGAATGGCAGTGACCAATGCAGTTTGGCACCAGCAGCGTCTCAGGAGTAGTCAATCAGCATTGAAATCAATATAGGACTGCCTTAGGGACTCCAGCTCTGGATTTTTCTCCAGAGAGTTTACTTCTGAAGCCTTCCCATAAGTGGGTATAGCAGCAAGCCAGTGGAGATTTGAGATCAGAGTTTTCCTTCTCCTAGATGAGCTGCCAATCATGGCTGACGAGACCCATCTGCCTGAAGCGACTGGTTTTAAGACCCCAGTAACCCACCTTTGTCCCTTTCTCTGTCAGTCGAAACAGTTGCATTGGGCTTAGTAGCTAAGCCATGCATGAAGGCCAGGAGCTGTGCTTGGTTGTTGGAGGCCATTTGAGTCATGTGCCATTGGGAACATTTATTTAATACATAGTGGGAGCTTATCTGTGCTTCCACCTCTGGCTATAATAACCTTAAGGAAACTGTGAGGCAGGAGAGACATCCTGGGACGGGCATAACTACTGTCAGTTAGATGGGTTGAAAAGTGTCTATTTAACAGGAGAAGCAGCAGAACATGGGTGATAAACTTAAGGAATGGGTTAGTATATGGAGCTACAATGTATTGGCCATTACAGGACTTGGATGTCACAGGGCAGGAATGGCTGTGGAATGTTCTGGAGTTGAGATGTTTCAAAAGGGGCAAGGAGGGAGGTAAAGGAGGTGAGGAGTGGCATTGCTAATTAGGGATAGTGTCACAAATGCAGGAAGGGAGTGATTGTCAGTGTGGGTGGAAGTTAGAAATTCTATTGGACAGACCCCATATAGCAACAGAGACACTGAGGTGCGAAACTTCAGGAGGAAAAAATAATAGGGTTTTTTTTTGTCATGGGTGACTTCATCTTCCCTGATGCTGATTGGCAGCTACTTAGTGAAAAAGGTTTAGATGGGGAAGAATTTGTTAGGTGTGTCCAAGAAGTATTCCAGACACAATACCTATTCAGACTGACTCGAGTTGAGGCCTTTTTGGATGTGGTACTAGGCAATGACCCTGGTCAGGTGACCGATCTCTCAGCAAGTGAGCATTTTGAAGATGGTGTCTACAAATCCCTGACGTTTACCTTAGCCTTGGACAGGCATAGGAGCAGACAGTATGGGAAGGTATTGACTTGCGGAAGGGGGAATTATGCTATGAGGCAGGAACTTGGGAGCGTAAATTTGGAACCAATGTACTTGGAAATGCACAGCAGAAGTGTGGAGGTTGTGTAGAGAACACTTGCGTGGGATTCTACCATTGAGGTACAGTGGGCTGAAGCAACCACATATGATTGAAGATCTGAAACACCCAGACAAGAGGAAGAAAGAAGTGTACTTGAGGTTAAGGAAGCATGGATCAGATAAGCTCTCGGGAGTTAAAGGTTAGCTGGGGAGGAGTTTAAGAATGGATTTAGGAGAGCGTGAATGGGACATGAGAAGGAGGATTAAGGAAAATCCCAAGGTGTTCCACACATACATGAAGAACAGGAAGATGACTGAAGTCAGGGTAAGGCCGTTCAGAGATTTAAAAAAAGGTCATATGTGAAGGCATGTCTTTTGAGGATAGGCTGAGTGAGCTGGGGTTTTTCTCTTTGGAGAGAAGGGTGAGGAGAGGTGACCTGGTAGAGGTATACAAGATATGAGACGTAAGTAGAGTGGACAGCCAGAGACTTTTTCCTAAGACGGAAATGGCTCACACAAAAGGGCATAACTTTAA
This sequence comes from Mobula hypostoma, assembly GCF_963921235.1. Classification (NCBI taxonomy): domain Eukaryota; kingdom Metazoa; phylum Chordata; class Chondrichthyes; order Myliobatiformes; family Myliobatidae; genus Mobula; species Mobula hypostoma. Next base: position 24,843,802 of record NC_086116.1, on the reverse strand, counting down.
AGTTTTTAGAGGAAAGTATAGAGGCAATGTCAGAGGTAGGTGTATGGACCGCACTGGCAGGACTGGTGGTAGAGGCAGATCCATACATTAGGGACATTTAAGAGATCCTTAGACAGGCACATAGATAAAATAAAGATGGAAGGCTATGTGAGAGAGAAGGGTAAGAAGGTTTGCCATGACATCATGGGCCAAAGAGCTTGTACTGTGCAGTAATATTGCATTGGCTGTAACGTGTGTGGTTGTCACCTTGAAGGTGTTTCAATGTACTGTTTGTTATTAAAGTAATGAGCAAAGGCTCAGTGGTAATCAGGTCTCAATTTTGCTTTACAGGCACTGCGATTCGTCACTGCAACGAGGAGAAAGGCTGGCTTCCCCCTGACCTTTTCAACTGCACCACGCTTACCTTCATTCAGCTCAAGTCTATTGTAGGTCCTCTTATTGTACATGTCAGTGATGCCACTAAAACAGTAATGTAAAATAAAATACTGCAGAAGCTGCAGGTGTGAATTAAAAACAGAATACACTGAAAGGCATGTATGCAGAGAGATTTAGATAATTTTGATGAATTGGCAGGTGGCTTTGCCTTTCTCAAATTTCTGGGTACAATCTGATTTCTCCTTCCTCTGTCAGTACTTTGTGATGTAGTCTGTTTGTCCTCATAGACTACAGGAAATGTGCTGTACTTGACTTAAGCTGCAGTGACCCGTAAAGCAGCTGAGTAAGCCTTTGCTGCAACTCAAGTCTTTTTTTTTGTATCATTTTCACAATTTTTTTCCATTCTTACCAATGATAAACCTTCCCATCATGCCATGTGCGGAGACTCCATTTTCTCTTGAGTAGTCTTTGGCATGCATTTCTGCTCAGGCTTTCCAACTGATGCTTTTTGATCCCGCAAAACAATAATACTTTCCTATTGTGCTTTTATAAGGTTAGTTAGAACAAATGTCAGTCTTAAGTTTTTGGAGAATCATCATCCTTCAATACCTCTCATCAACGTCTATTCATGCTTCTTGCATCAGAGGGCCAGAGCCCATAATCGAGAAACCTGATGATATCTTCCAAACTGACACTTTAGGAGCTACAGTTGCTTTATTACAATAAATAGTAATAAAACAGCACTGCAGACTATCCTAAAGATGCTTTTGAAAGTGGCATAAAAATGTGGTCTTCATTTGTAAATACATAGAACAATGTTGTAAGGGTTCCCTGCATAAATCCTCTGTGTGCCATTTTGATTGCTGACCTTTCTGTTGCAAGTTCTCACAGCTGCCAGCATTTAGAATAGCAGCTGCAAATATGGAGGCAAAAAATATACCGAAACATAGAAGCACTCTTGCAGTTAGAGGGGAATATTACTGTTTAAAGAGTGGGTGCTGGATTGATTGGATATGCATGGGATAAATCTCGCCCAGGCTGAGAGGGACCTGGATAGGGTTTGAACAGGAACATATGTAGTATTACCACGGCAACACACATAAGATGCTGGGGGAGCTCAGCAGCTCAGTCAGCACCTATGGAAACGAATAAACAGTTAACCTTTTGGGCCGAGGCCCTTCATCATGACTGGAAGTGAAGGGGGAAGATGCCAGAATAAAAAGGTGGGAAGAAGGGGAAGGAAGACTAGCTAGAAGGTGATAGGTGAAGCCAGGTGGGTGGGAAGGGTAAAGGGATGGAGAAGAAGGAATCTGATAGTAGAGTGGACCATGGGAGAAAGGGAAGGAGGAGAGGCACCAGGGGGAGATGATAGACAGGTGAGAAGAAGAGGTAAGAGGCCAGAGTAGGGAGTAGAAGAGGGAAGGAGGAGGGAAAATATTACCAGAAGGAGAAATCAGTGTTCATGCAATCAGGTTGGAGGCTACCTAGACGGAATATGAGGTGTTGCTCCTCCACCCTGAGAGCGGCCTCTATGGCAAAAGAGGATGGCACGGAGTAAGATGTCACAACAGGAATGGGGATAGGAATTAAAATGTTTGGCCACCAGGAAATTCTGCTTTTGGCGAATGGAGCAGAGGTGCTCGACAAAGCAATCCCCCAATTTATGTTGGGTCTCACCGATGTAAAGGGGAGGGGCACATCACCAGGTACAGTAGATGAGCCAAAAGATTTTCAAGTGAAGCATTGCTTCACCTGGAAGGACTGTTTGGGGCCTTAATGATCCCCCAGTCTATTTATCTTGCCTCTCCATGTTCATTGCTTCTGTGGGATAAAGAGAACTTGGATGGGGTGGGGTGTTCATTCTCAGAGTTAGGGTGATCTGTCCAATGTACCAATGAGCAGAAACCAATGAGATGTTGAGAGATCAGTAGCAGCAGCCTGCACATATCCTGAGGCTAAGAAGTAGAAAGTGATTCTGAATTTGAGGTCCACAGGCAAAACCGTCCAAGCACTTAGGAAAGTTTGTGATTCATATAGCAATTTGCAGTGAAGACAAAGAATGCATTTTGAGTGTTGACACTTAAGTTCACTGATCAGAAGATATATGGCTGCCAAAACCTGTTCTATGAGTAAATAAGAACTCTCACAACACGCTGGAGGAACTCAGCAGGTTGGGAACTGGAGGAATAAGAACTATTGTTTTTCCACACCATTGAGTTCAAAGGTCACATGGGTGAATAATTTGGGCCATTTCACCATCGTTGGCTCACTCTGGTAAGGCTCACACAAGTACAAAGGGGCTGAGGCAAGCAAAAATTCTGGAAGAAATGCAGAACTTGAATATCCCTCTGAGTGTTAGGACATGCATAAACGTGCAAAAGATCTCTCACCTTCAGCTTAAGCTAACTTGCATCTTAATTACAAATACTATTCCCCTTGTCCTAATGAGGGGGCTTAATCTGAAATGTCAGCTCTCCATTTCCCTCCATAGATACTGCTAGCTTCACTGAGTTCCTCCGGTATTTTATATATTATTCTAGATTTCCAAATGTGCTACTTTTCTTGTGTCTCCATTTCCTTCAGAGTTGTACAGGACATTTCCAGGCCCCGGGAATTATTAAGGGAATGCTGTGCAGTCAGAGTGTTGACTGCATAGTCCAGTAAGATACTAAATCATGCCGATGTGGATGTAAGAGACGCCATGCTAATACATAATGCAGAGCAACACGATTTTCCAAGGATCCTTTTAATTAATTATTCACAATTCAGCAGCAAGAAAAGTGTATTAACTGGTCATTTAACCTTGAGGGAGTATTAGCTGTAGCATTCTGTGATTTTAAAAGTCTTTATGTACTTCATCCTCTGTTGGGTTGTGCTTTTTAAATACTAGAAGACATAGGATCAGACTTCTGCCATTCAGCCCATTGAGTGTGGTCCAGCATTCCATCATGGCTGATTTATTATTCCTCCCAACCCCGTTCTCCAGGAAGACCATATGAGATAAGGGGCAGAATTAAGCCATTCAGCCCATCGAATCTGCCATCCTATCATGGCTGATTCAGTGACATGGAGGCAAGAGAATGCTTAATTTATAAATGTAGGCCATTGTTTATTCAGATTGATCTTCCGGTTTTTTGGTTGTGATGTCAATGATTTTTTTTTTGCATTCTTTAAATAGATGGAAAAACTCCATCGCAATGAAACCAAGATGGATACACATAATTCAAAGAAACTTGCCAGCATGCTAGAGAATGCCACCAAGCACACACCAACATATTATGGGAATGATGTGAAGATAGCCTACAAGCTGATAAAGTGGATTCTTCAGTATGAAGGAAACCAGCAGGACTTTGAACTAGCAGCAACTCAGGATGTAGAATTTAATGAGGTTGGTATAACTGCTGCGTTGTTTATTTTTATATCCTTATATGACAGAGTACGTTAGGTAAACGTACTCCTTACATATGTGCATTCTCTCTCATTTTCTCTCTCTCTTTCTCTTTCTCTCACACACACCACTCACACACACTCACTCACTCACTCTCTCCCTCCCTCATTCTTTCTCTCTCACACTCTCTCTCTCTCTCACACACACACACACACACACACACACGCGCGCACTCTCCCTGTCAATCTGCTGTCGTTGTGCTGAGTGTCCACACTTCAATGTCTTTTCGGTATATTCACATGAAGGGTCCGGGATGCGCTTAGGTTGGTTTTTTTCCCGCCATACATGGCAGAATATTCCAACTCTTTAGTGTTGGTAATGGCATCAGTCTGTCTCGAGAGCAATGGAAAAAGACCTCTCCGGGTCGCAAGCCTGGGTGCAAGGTATGGAGATCTTGGGATGCCCAGTCATCAAGATTCCCCACTCTGCCTCACCGGTGTAGTCCAAAGGAAAGCAAAGAAATCAGTCCCGATGAAGGGTCTCGGCCCGAAACAATGACTGTACCTCTTCCTATAGATGCTGCCTGGCCTGCTGTGTTCACCAGCAACTTTTATGTGTGTTGCTTGAAATTCCAGTATCTGCAGACTTCCTCATCAATACATTTGGCACCAGCTTGGATGCAGGAGCTGGAGGAAGGATATTCAGTGGTGTCCACCCACCTCAGGGGCTCCACTCTGGATTTTCTGTCCGGGTTTACTCCCGCAGCCTTCATCTCTCCCAAGGCTTTAGTAATGGGGATAGGTAAATGTGTCTATGTTGTTGGCATGCTGCAATTAATGTGGATACTTCTGTTTATTTGGTAATATCGTTGTAATTCCATTGTGTGGTGCATCATGTTCTACTTCATGTGTCGTCTGAAGTGAACTTTGTTGGTAATCAAAGGTGGTATGGTCTGGTGTGAAAAATGGAGGTGAGTGCCCTCAGTACGGGAGAGAGAGATAGGAACTGAGAGGTGTTCACACTGGACAAGAATAAGTGCAGAGCGATTATTGTATTTACTTGTAAATATTGGTATTTTTCTTTTCACTACTTTCAATAATTTTTGTAAGTTTGATTTTTGATGCACATAATGAACACCCTTGCACTGAAGTGATAAGGGACTCCAGCCACTTTTTTTTGGTCATAACCAACCTAACAGCTCATTTCTCTTAAGGCTTCCTGTTGCTCACTGCATCTGTGAATTATTTTTCAAGCTTTTCTAAAGAAGGCAATTTCGACTATATTTCGTACTGTCTTCTACCTCCGATACAGACATAATCTTTCCAATCAGTAATATACTACATCAATCTAAGCAAAAGTTTATGGTATATTTTCATCCCTCATTTCATTTCTCTGGAGATGCATTGAGCAAACTTTATGTTTGGAACATACAAATTCTTCACCCTTGACAGCCTCCTGCCAGGTAGTTTGAAATCTTCTGATTTTCCTTTGATAATTTTGTTCAAAGATTTTGTCAGGGTACTGCATTTATTGCTAGTCTGAGACATTGGAATTGGCAGATTTTCATATTGAATGTGTTAAGTAGTTTCAAGGCAGATTTTAACTTTATTTTATTCCAATTCCTTGAATTTCTTCCCTCCGTTGCCTCAAAAATGCAGTTATAAAGTAGATTAACCTGTCTATCGGTAGCTTCAGTAGTAAATCCCAAAGGTTAAATGGAACATTTTGAAACAAAAGATGCAGAAATCCATCTGGCATGGTAAAAGAAAATTACAAAGGTGAACAGCCTGGTAGTGTAGTGGTTAGCACAACGCTTTACAGTGCCAGTAACCATGGTTCAATTCCCACTGCTGCCTGTAAGGAGTCTGTTTGTTCTCCCCGTGATTGCGTGGGTTTCCTCCGGGTGCTCAGGTTTCCTCCCACATTCCAAAGACATACCAGTTGTCCTGTGATTAGGCTAGCGGTCAATTGGGGGAATTGTTGGGTGGCACGCTCAATGGGCCAGACGGGTCTATTCTGCACTGTATCTCTAAATCAAATAAAAAATAAAAATTAAATTAAAAAGAACTTAATGGCCCAGACTTGACTGTGTTTGGTCAGCTATTCTGTGCTGAATTTCCAGTTTCTCTCATCAAGACTTTGGATGAACGTGCAAATCCCAAAGTTGCAGATCAACCTCCTCTACCAATATTCAAATGTGTTTTCTTTTTATTGCCCTGTTTTCTGTAACTTTCTATCCTGACCTCAGTAACATGGTTCAGGTCGGGAGAATCTTTAAGTAACAGCATCATGTAAATATGTAAATTCACAAGATCTCAGTTCAGACCTTAATCATTAACCCTGTTATCAGCATTAATGGTCTTAATGTGCTGCCCAGCTCTTTCCTCATTACTGCCCAAGGAGATACATCTGTCACATTTACCCAAAGACGACTTATAGCTGGAGTTGCTGCCGCCTCTAAAATCTGTCGTAACTGATGGTTTTTTTTGCTGCAATTGTATTGAACTTGTATTGGGCAGTGTATTTTGTAGGTTATTTTAAGCTGAGTGTGTCCGACAGAGTGATCAGCAGCACTGGGGCTCCACAGGGGACTGTCTTGTCTCCCTTTCTCTTCACCATTTACACCTCGGACTTCAACTACTGCACAGAATCTTGTCATCTTCAGAAGTTTTCTGATGACTCTGCCATAGTTGGATGCATCAGCAAGGGTGATAAGGCTGAGTACAGGGCTACGGTAGGAAACTTTGTCACATGCTGTGAGCAGAATTATCTGCAGTTTAATGTGTAAAAGACTAAGGAGCTGGTGGTAGAGCTGAGGAGAGCTAAGGTAGCGGTGACCCCTGTTTCCATCCAGGACATGGTGGAGGATTACAAATACCTGAGGATACGAGTTGACAATAAACTGGACTGGTCAAAGAACACTGAGGCTGTCTACAAGAAGGGTCAGAGACGTCTCTATTTCCTGAGGAGACTGAGGTCCTTTACCATCTGCTGGACGATGCTGAGGATGTTCTATGAGTCTGTGGTGGCCTGTGCTATCATGTTTGCTGTTGTGTGCTGGGGCAGCAGGCTGAGGGTAGCAGACACCAGCAGAATCAATGAACTCATTCATAAGGCCAGTGATGTTGTAGGGATGGAACTGGACTCTCTGATGGTGGTGTCTGAAAAGAGGATGCTGTCCAAGTTGCATGCCATCTTGGACAATGGCTCCCATCCACTACATAATGTTCTGGGTGGGCACAGGAGTACATTCAGCCAGAGACTCATTCCACCGAGATGCAACACAGAGCGTTATAGGAAGTAATTCCTGCCTGTGGCCATCAAACTTTACAACTCCTCCCTTGGAGGGTCAGACACCCTGAGCCAATAGGCTGGTCCTGGACTTATTTCCTGGCATAATTTACATATTACTGTTTAACTATTTATGGATTTATTACTATTTATTATTTATGGTGCGACTCTAACGAAAACCAGTTTCCCCGGGGATCAATGAAGTATGACTATGACTGTGTAACTACGGGGAAAATCTAGTGGTTTGGGCTTTATGCAAAATGTGGCTTCATTCAATCTGTTATTTTCTCATTTATTGTAAATCTGTGCTCAAAGTCAATTGCTCAGCTGTGTTTCAAGTTCAAGTGCACGTCAATCTTGTGGATGATTTTGCTGATTTTTCCTGAGTGACAATTTCTTGTCATGATGTACTTTAGTAACCTGCAACATTTTATAATACTGGGTCTTTCTAACTGTGCATGTACAGCTGCAAAAGGACAAACTGAATAAGTATTTTCTATCAGTCTTCACTGTGGAAGACAGTAACAGTATGCTGGATGTTTGAGAGTGTCACGGGTCTGAAGTGTGTGAAGTTGCCATTAGTAGGGAGAAGGTTCTTGAGAAATTGAAAGGTCTGAAGGTAGATAAGTCACCTGGACCAGATGGTATACACTGTAGGGTTCTGAAAGAAGTGGCTTAAGAGATTGTGGAGGCTTTGGTAATGATCTTTCAAGAATCATTTGATTCTGGCATGGTTCCGGAGGAATGGAAAATTACAAATGTCACTCCACTCTTCAAGAAGGGAGAGGGGCAGAAGAAAGGAAATTATAGGCCAGTTGGACTGACCTCAATAGTTGGGAAGCTGTTGGAGTCGATTGATGAGGATGCGGTTTTGGGGTACTTGGAGGTACATGAGACAATAGGCCATAGTCAGCATGGTTTCCTCAAGGGAAAGTTTTCCCTGACACACATGTTGGAACTCTTTGAAGAGGTAGTAAGAAGGATAGACAAAGGAGAATCGGTGGATGATGTGCACTTGGAGTTTCAGAAAGCCTTTGACAAGGTGCCACACATGAGGCTGCTTAACAAGTTAAGAACCCATGGTATTACAGGAAAGATACTAGCACAGCTAGAGCATTGGCTGATTGGCGGGAGGCAAAGAGTAGGAATAAAGGGAGCCTTTTCTGGTTGGCTACCGGTGACCAGTGGGTTCCACAGGGGCCTGTGCCTGGATCGCTTCTTTTTACATTATATCTCTGTGATTTGGATGATAAGATTGATGGCTTTGTGTCCAAGTTTGTGAACAATGAGAAGATAGATGGAAGGCCAGGTAGTTTTGAGGAAGTAGAGAGGCTACAGAAAGACTTAGACAGATTAGGGGAATGGGTAAAGAAGTGGCAGATGGAATACAGTGTTGGGAAGTGTATGGTCATGGATTTTGGTAGAAAAAATGAAAGCGTTGACTATTTTCTAAATAGAGAGAAAATTCAAAAAACTGAGACACTTGGGAGTTGGGAATCCTTGTGAATGATTCCCTGGAGATTAATTTGGAGGTTGAGTCGGTGGTGAGGAAGGCAAATGCGATGTTAGCATTCATTTCGAGAGGACTAGAAACTAAGGGCAAGGGTGTAACGTTGAAGCTTTATAAAGCATAGGTGAGGCCTCACTTGGAGTATTGTGAGCAGTTATTGGCCTCTTATCTAAGAAAGGATATGCTGATAATTGGAGAGGGTTCAAAGGACATTTCGGAAAATGTTTGTTATTGAAAGGCTTGTCACATGTGGAGAATTTGATGGTTCTGGACCTCTACTCACTAGAACGAGAAGATTGAGGGGTGACCGAATTAAACCTGATTGAATGTTGAAAGGCCCCAATAAAATGGATGTGGAGAGGATGTTTCCTATGGTGGGGGAGTCTAAGACCAGAGGACACAACCTCGGAATAGAGAGATGTCCTTTTAGAATGGAGATAAGGGGGAATGTCTTTAGCCAGAGAGTGGTGAATCTGTGGAATTCATTGCTGTGGAGGTTGGGTCATTGGGTATATTCAAGGCAGAGGCTGATAGGTTCTTGATTAAGCAGGGCATGAAGGGATACAGGAAGAAGGCAGGAGATTGGGGCTGAGAGGGAAAATAGATTAGTTGTGATGAAATGGCGGAGTGGACTCAATGGACCAAATGGCCTAATTCTGCTCCTGTATCTTATGGTCTTATAAGTTATCTGATGGGTGGTCATGGTGACCTGGGTCCCTCATGGCAATAAGCATTTTATTAATACTACTTCAGGAGAGCATTCTGCAGGAGCACTGGGATGTTCTTTGTCTCGTCTTAATAACTCATTAGAAAGCCAAGTTAGACAGCTGGAAGGAGTTGGCTAATCTATCCAGAAACACTAGATCAGGGGTTCCCAACCTTTTTTATGCCATGGACCAATACCATTAAGCAAGGGGTCCATGGGCCCCAGATTGGGAACTCCTGCACTAGATGTTCATACTACTGTTTTCAATTGAAAACAAGAGTTTTTCAGAATCTCAAAGAAAAGCAATGAGTCTTGTACTCCTGTACCTTACACAGATAGGAATCGTCAGAACGTTTAAAAGAAATTTAGAATATCCATTTCTCTCCTTGCACTAACATTATTCTACTCTACTAATGTATCCATTGAACACCAGCATACTTAACAGATACACGTGTCAATTTAGAAAGAATATATTATTAATTTTGAACAGTACTCGTTAAATTTCATGTCACATTACAGGCCAGTATTTTAAGTTTTTATTCTTAGTACCACTGACAAATTTGCTTCAGGATAGCTTTTAAAACAAAGTTAAAGCTTCATACTGTGACCTCCTAAATTAGGTGGATTTGGTTTCTGTGCAAAACAGATGACCTGTAAACTGTATCTGAGTTTCAGTTTTGACAGCAGAAGTATCTTATCTGCAATTTGAAGAGTGTTTCAGTTGGCTGCTTAGAGCCACGGTACAAGATTAAGCCCACCTTATGCTTTCATGGTGTAATTTAAATTTTGGTGGTTTAAGGAAAAATGTTCCCATCAAGTTCATGTCCCGAAATAGAGATTTTAGTGTTCAGAGACGGAGTATTGTTTACAACATTGCTGGTCGCATATTGAGGCATTCAGCTCTAGAGAGGATATTAATCAGAGACTTTGGCTGCAAATGTGAAAAAAAAGATTAAAAGATTATCTGTAAATAATACAGCACCATAGAGAGTAACAATGCTGTACATTGGTAATTGCAATGAAAGTCAGGAGCTGCTACATCTCCTGTATCTGGCACCAATCCCAGCCGGATAGTTTGGCCACTATTTATAAAACAGGAGGATCTTGTAATGCTTATCGCTGCATAAACTCAGTTGGAAGGCAAATTTACTGGTTTTAAGTGTGCCCCATGGTTTTTATTTCAGAATATTGTCAAAGCTGCTAGTGCCATTTTGGATCCTCAGAACAAGGATCACTGGGAACAGATCCAGCGGACAGAAGGAGGCACCGCGCATCTGATGAAACACTATGAGGAATATGCACACACCGTAGCCCGAAACCTAAGGAAAACCTACCTCCGACCCTTCACCATTGTCACCGCAAATCTGAGTGAGTAACGAGGCAGAGCTGCGTAATTACAGAAAATAGTCCATTAGAAACACTGAAGTGAATTTTATCGCTTAAAAATTAGTATGTTGTGTTGGCTTTGATAGAAAGTATTTGAAATCTGGCCCCAGCTTGCCTACTTCGGATTTAATGTGACGAGGTGGACAGCCACCTCTCACTACAGGCAGATTGGCAATATACAGACTGAGGGTAAAACCTCCTGGATGTAGCCAGCTTTGCCGGGTTAGCCTTTCTGGCTGCACTTCTCAAGCCTTGGGGAACTTGGCAGCTGAAGCAAAGTGATGACAATTTTGTCTCCAGAGCACAACTTGTGGGCCAGGAGGAGCAAAACCCTCCCCATTTAAAACATTACCAGGGCTATACTTTGGCTCAAACATCTCTAAGAGCTTTCTATGGAGTTCTACCCAAGTATCTGAAGATTTAGCATGTTAAAAATCTGCATGCATTTAAAATTGACAAACACAAAGTATCAAGCCTGAAATTTTGAATCCAAGCTATCATATATTAAAATTCTTAACCTTATCGTAGGCTGTTTATTTAAAATCACAATGAGTCATTTAGCTTTCCAACTTGTGCCACAATCATCCATGTGTCATGCATCGGGAATGCATTTTTTTTTGTCAGACTCTCTTTCAGCAATCTGGTTATACGTATCCCACCGTCTCCTTATTTCAGAGACATCTGAGTGAATAAAGTTGCTTTCTGTATACAAACGACATTTAAGCAACCGTGACTTAATGCATAGGTTACTACGTCCACACTGCGCCAGATAATTTTGAAAACAAAACTTTTTCTCTTCATTTTGACTTTCCGTCCACACTGAACCGGCGTTTTTAGCCCCCCGAAAACGGAGATTTTCAGAAACGGTCTCCAGAGTGAATAAATCTGAAAACGCCTAATATCCGTTGCAGTGTGTACGGGGTAACCGGAGCTTTTTAAAACCGCTGTCATGACGTGCAGGAACAGATGGTGGCAGCGAGGCATTTCATTGTTTTCTTATTATTATTCTTATCCTTATTATTATTACTACTTTATTGTTTAGAGCGTACACTCATCACAGTGATATTTGATTCTGCGCTTCGCAGAACCTAACAATTTCAGAACAGACGGCAGCGAGACTGAAGCCAGAAGAGTTAGAAATGTACTCACCAAATACTTCGACCCATAGCTTACTGAATAAATAAGTATACTCGCTTTGCCCTGTTTTCTGTCCTTGCTTGTATGAAGGTAAGGACAGGAAACACCCTCCACCACCTCCAGTTTAAATTCCATACGGAATATTTTGGAGGATCAAGAACCAAGAACCAAGAACCAAGGTGGTTTATCTATTTATGCAAGTACTTCTCTAACAATAGATGTGTAACAGCCTAATGTAACGTTGTATGGAAATACAAGATAACACTGACACAGTCATGTTTTATACATTTAACAAGGTGCTTTATTAATGCAATAGAGTTCATCAGTTTTTCAATGTTCGTCGTCAGCCGGGTCATACTGTCTGTGCACTCCCTGTTGGTTGCCTCCATATGCTCCAGTATTTGTTTTTTTTTAGTTTTAAGTCCTCTTGCGCGGGAGTCAACAGCAATTCCTTTTAAGTTTTTCTAGTCTGTAACTGGACAAACACGCACCAAGTATACTGTTTCCTCTTCGCTTGTTTTCTGTGTGTCCTGCGCATGCCCAGTAGGAGGAGATTCGCCCAAGTATCCATCTAATGTGGACAGAGATATTTTGAAAAACGCTTAGTGTGGACGCCTGTCGTTTTTACTCGAAACCGGCGTTTTCAAAATTATCGGGCGTAGTGTGGACGTAGCCTTATTGGTTCCTTAATGGGGTTATAGTGGCCAAAAAAATTGATCCAAAATCAGACCAAAACAATTGTCGCCAGCCTGTGACTCCTGACAAAGTTGTTATGCTTGTGCGGCTCACCCTCAGCTCCAATGAAGTGATTGTTCTGAAGAGTCGAATCCCTTATTAACCATTAGCTAACATACAATCTTGAAGCAATATTAAGCAGTCAGCAAAGATATGACCTCCATGGTCCCAAGCTACACACTGCCCTGAAATAGGCGAGAATACGAAACTTAATCCCTTTGCTTTTACTATGTCCCCACTAATGTGTCTAGTTAAGATAAGCACACAGCTCAAAACATATGGTTCCTACAGGAGTCTTCTTCAGGTTAGGCCACACTCCATGCAGACTTATTACCAAACTTACCACAGCCAGTAAAGAATGAGAGGACCATTGATGCCCGGCATCAGTAATAACTCTCTCTCATTGCCTGCCCAATGAATCACAGTGCCAGTAGTTACACCTGCTGCCTTTAAACAATTAAACACAAACTAGACCAAACAACCAAAACCTTGTCCAGTACTCTTATTTCACAAGTATCATGAAGACTATCAATTGACCACAAAAAATATATACTTTTTGTTTTAAAAATCACAGCATGTAAATAAACCAGAAGCAACCAATCCTTGATAATGTAAGACTGTACTTTTTCCCATGTACTTGAACTTGATGTTTATGTGTTCTCACATTTGTAGTCATTGCAGTTGATGTTTTCAAGATAACAAACTTTGGAGGCACTAGCATGCCGCAATTTGAGAAGATCCGTGAAGAAATTCCCAAAGGTCTTGAATCCAGTGTATTTTTTCCCAATGCTATCTTCAAAGCTGGAGATGACCAAGGTAAGAATGCTTCGAGCTTATTCTTACAGTACTTCATTCAAATCATGGGGCGTTGAGTGTCTTCCAAGAGTAGATGTGAGCAGACAAGACACGGGAAATCAGTGATCATTGCCTTTTTAGTATTGTAACTCTTGATTTGAACAGTCTGAGAACTGAAGTGGTTTTTATGGAAAGGGAAAATAAATCAGTTAGTAGTGCCCAGTCCTGACATCTGACCAATAAAGCTGAGACCTGTGTGTTTGCCTAAGTAATTAGATGAGGTGCAGATGAAACTTAATCATACTGCTTGTACAACTGAATTTTCTGATAACACCTAATCGGTGGTAGTGTGATAGCATCAACAGTGGGCTGAAGGGTCTGGTTCCAGTATGAGTGTCCCATTGGATGGGGTGCTGCCCAGACCTGTACAACAATGTGGAAATGGATACATCACCTTGAAGGAGACGATATAAAACAGTAATGTTCATTAAAAAAAACAGTATGTTTTTATTTCAATCACTTGGCTGTATTTGGAGTGTAGATTTTCATTACTGAAGAAAATGCCTTTCAATGTTGGACAACTTTCCTTTTGTTCTGAAAATGAAGTTTAATTGAACACTGGCTCCTAATATATCAAATAAATTGTTCAGCCTTTCATTAGAGCTATTTGTGGGGAAAATGAAAGTGTTTGAAGAGAAACATTCACTGGAAGTGTTAATCAGTTTCACAACAGTTTTAATATTGAAGGACTTTGGTGATGTGGGACTTCTGCCATTAATAAAACAATTTTTTTTCATAACCCTTTGCAGAATTCTTTCACAAGTGAGGCAAGTCATGCACAGTTTTATTTTAAGTTTCTTTGGTGTGAGATATTGCTGCATCTAAGAGTCAGCACATTCATATATTTGCAAAAAACAATTATATTAAAGCAGTTTGCCTCACATAATATGAAATAATTGGTGGTGAGGTGGAGATACGTCTTTACCAAAGGAGGTGTAAGGTGCTCCTTCCCTCCACTAGTCTGCAGGTCATCCTTGGGCAAGGTGTAGCACCTGCTTGGTCCCCAGTGAAGGTCATATGAAGCCATGGGAGCAGGTGGTGGATGGTGGAATGAGCAGCTGATGAGTATCACAAGTCCTAGTTATGCGACCACTGACGCCAGGCGGACAATCTCTGAACAGTATTATTAATGGCTGGGGTTACTCATTTTGCAAAGACACTACCCAAGAGATGGCAATGGCAAACCAGTTCTGTAGAAAAATTTGCCAAGAACAATCATGGTCATGGATAAGACCATGATGGCCCACGTCAATATGACCTGGCACATAATGATGTTGATGATGAATATGAAGTAACAAGATGTTTTTTTCTGTACCTAAATCATGTCGATTGAGTTGGATGATCAGCCATGATCATACTGAATGGCAGTGCAGGCTCAAAGGGCCGAATGGCCTACTCCTGCACCTATTTTCTATGTTTCTATGGGATGTTTTACAATTTTAGTTTCTTGCCTGTGTAAATTAGTTAACTTTAGCCCGGTGTTTCAGTATGTCTGTCCCAGGATGCAAAAAAATCACTTGTGCCTCTCACTCCTGGTCACTGTTTGGTTGTCATGAACCCACAATCAAGCATCTGGCCGCGTTGAACTGACCAGGACGATATATAGGAAAGGACTCCTGTGTTCCAAAACAAACAAGCCCATCAAGAACTGAAAGAGTTGGTGGGGGCAGAGGATTTAGGGGAAAAGGATGATGAGAAAAAAAATCTCAATGTCAAACCAAGTCAAGTTTATTGTCATTTAACTATATACATGTGTACTGTCAAACGAGACGTTTCTCCAGACCAGGGTGTAAAGCACACTGGTACACATAACACACATCTAACACACAATAACTTAGGAAAGTAAGGTAAAAATCAATGCATGAATAAACAAAGTAAAGTGCATAAATTAAATATTGTAGGGTACAGAACATCGAAGTCTCTTGCCTGGTGGTAAAAAGTCAAAGAGGATGGACAGGTGGGATCCTTGATAATACTAAGGGCCTTGCATATGCAGTACTCCTGATAGAAGTCCCCAGTGGATAGTATGGAGACCCCTATAATCCTCTCAGCCATTCTCATAGTCCTTTGTAGGGACTTCCAGTCTGATAATCTGCTGCCCCCGTGCAGCTTGCCAGGACAATCTCAATGGTGCTCCTTTAAAATTCAGTTAGAATGGGGTGGTGGAGAGGGGGGGGTCTCACTTGCTTCAATCTCCTCAGGAAGTGGAGGCATTTCTGTGCCTACTTGTTCAGGGAGGTGATGTTGAGGGATTAGGTGAGATCCTTTGTAATGTGAACTCCCAGGAGCTTGGTGCACTTAACTCTCTCCACGCAGGGTCCATGTACTCACAGAGCTGGATGATTAATCTGCATCTTCCTGAAACCCACAATGATTTCTTTAGTCTTCTCCATATTCAAACTTCTTCTCTGGTTGTTCTTCTCACACCAGTCCATCCTCCCTGTACTCGGACTCATCATGGTTGAACGGCAGCGGGCTGAACACACAGCCCTGGGAAGCACCACCATCTAACGTAATAGGACAAGAGAGATTGTTGCCCAAACGGACTGCCTGTGGCCTTTCTGTTAAGGAGTCCAGGGTCCACTACAGAGGGAGGTGTTGACACCCAGCGAGTAAAGTTTCCCCTCCAGATTATGGTGTACGATGAATACATTGTTAGAGATCATCATCAAGGTTCTGTGACAGGACAAGTGTTGTACCTTGTGGGGAAGTTTTTAAAATTCGACAGGGCTCAGAGTTGATTTTAAAGTATGAAAGGGATGGCTGGATTATTTGCTATCCTACAATGATTCTATTTGTGAAATTCCAGGACAGAGTTATCACCCTACACACAATGGGAGTGGGAAGCCGGAGAAAGTGTGGACAAAGAAGCAGAAGAGAAGTGCCAGTGAATCCCACCAGTACGCAGTTGGCGTAGTGATCATATATCGATCGCTGGGACAGCTTTTGCCCGAAAGGTTTGATCCTGATCGAAGAAGTATGAGGTATGCTGTTCACTGTGACATTTCTGGAATAGTAGTAAATTTTTTGCTTGCATTTTCTGAAGAAAACTGGAAAGCATAGTCCTTCTGTCATGGTCCAATCTACACAGTTAAAGTTGAAGTGCCGAATTTTAAATTTTTCAAATAGCCATCTTAACATTGCCGCATTCAGGAATTCCTCATAACCTGGTGATTTGCAGTAATTGGATAATATGGGCTTTGAAGTTTCATTAACAGGAGAAGTCTGCAACTGATGGAAGTTCAAAGCAACACACACAAAATGCTGGAGGAACTCAGCAGGTTAGGTAGCATCTATGGAAATGAACAAACTGCTGACATTTTGGGCTGAGGCCCTTCGTCAGGACTCCATAGATTTTGTGTGTCGCTTTGAAGTTTCATTGTTTTGAGAAATTTATAATTACACTAGGTACACCTTGTGTAGGGTGGTGGTTTGAAGATGCATCTCTACCAAAGGAGGTGTAAGGCGCTGCTTCCCACTGCTGGCCCGCAGGTCACCCTTGGCCAAAGTGTAGCACCTG
This sequence comes from Mobula hypostoma, assembly GCF_963921235.1. NCBI lineage: Eukaryota > Metazoa > Chordata > Chondrichthyes > Myliobatiformes > Myliobatidae > Mobula > Mobula hypostoma. The sequence goes on along the minus strand of NC_086116.1, from coordinate 24,826,899 downwards.
CTTAGCCTCCCAATCGGGGTCGTGTGAAGTCATGGGAGCAGGTGGTGGATGGTCATGTGAGTAGCTGGTGTATGTCACAAGTCCTGGTTATGCGACCACTGACACCGGGCAAACAACCTCTGAAGGTTATTGATAATGGCTGTGGTCACTCATCTTGTAAGGACACTGCCCAAAAGAAGGCAATGGCAAACCACTAAAGTAGAAAACATTTTCCTTGAACAATCAGGTCATGGAAAGTAACACTCACAATGCGCTGGAGGAGCTCAACAGGCCAGGCAGCATCTATGGAGAAGAGTAAGCGGTTGACTTTTTGGGCTGAGACCATTCAGCAATCCTAAAGAAGGGTCTTAGCCTGAAACATCGACTGTTTACTCTTTTCCACAGCTGCTACCTGGCCGGCTGAGTTCCTCTAGCATTTTGTGAGTATTGCTTCAGATTTCCAACATTTGCAGATTTTCTTGTGACTAAGATCATGGAAAAACCATGATCACCTACGTCAAAGGGCCGGTGCTTAACAAATGATTGAACATCTTGTCTATGGATTCAGCATTGGCAAATTGTGTAACTACTGAGTGAGGGATGGTATTTGTATGTCTGTATATTGTCCCAATTATTGACTAAAAGGTTATTGATAAATAATTTCTCAGCTGCATTCTGCTGGGAGCAGAACTTGCTATTAGCTTTGAATTTTCTTTGTAATGTTGGACTGTGAGATTAAGGGAATTACGTGGGGTTTTCACGGTCAGATACTCTTATAGGTTATTGGAGCAAACAGAAACATTTGATGTTCTTGTACACCTTGTTCTGCATTTTGCATAGAAATACCTAAACAGCTTCACCATGCCCTAATCAATATACTGTTTATCTTCAGAGTTCCTAACCGCCCAGTCATAAACACACCCATCGTCAGTGCTACAGTTTACACTGAGGACCAGAATTTGCCTCAACAGTTGGAGAGCCCGATAACTCTGAATTACCGTTTGTTTGTGACAGAGGAGAGGACCAAGCCCCTCTGTGTATTTTGGAACCATACTCTCACGTAAGTGACATTTAAAAAACCTTCAGTTTCCTTCTTATTTATGTGCTTGTTGAGGTCTAAAAAATACAAAATTCTTTGTTGAATGCAAAAGGTTATATATCCACGACTGTTTTTAAATATGATTTGACCATGCAGTGAACTTAAACACTGGAACCACCTGAATATTTATCTTCTATAAATTTAAAGGCAGTTCTATGATTTGATTGTATTTAGAGAACTATTAAGATCCTTTCTCTTTATATGTATTTCACTCTGGTACTGCTTGTCTTGAAACAAAATTAAAGGCCTACTTTACATTCAGTTTGACTTCCTTAAGAATGGGCCCTAAAAATGTGCTGGACCAGTGAGAAACCCCCAGCATAGTAAAGACACCTAGTTTGCTGTTGATGAATAGGAGCACCTGTGTGATTTGAGCATCATCTTGATCTCTGGGATCTAATACAAAAAGTAACGTGAGCACTTAAACAGGAAAAAGATTGGGGCAAGAATTAAACATCCGTTGTTTGGATGTGCTCATCGCTGAATATTGCACAAATGTTGAAAACATTTCATAGCTGATGGTTCTCGATTCTAGCATAATCCTCTCAATTGTTTCCTTTAATAGGGTTGGAGGCACTGGAGGGTGGTCCTCCAAAGGATGCGAACTTTTTTTGCGGAATGAATCCCATATCAGCTGCCAGTGCAATCACATGACCAGCTTTGCTGTGCTCATGGACATTTCCAGGCGGGAGGTAAGATAGGTCATGTGACCATGCCCAAACTGCTTCCATTGTGCTCGAGGCAGTACAGCACACATTTTCCAGTTTATTAAACACATTTTCCACATGTTCAACTCAGGCAGAGGCATGTTTCCCTTTCTGTCTCATTTCCCAATTTAAAAAAAAAACACAGTATAACAACATAGCCTGCAGCAACCTTGTCTTTTTAAATTAATATTTTAATACAATGTTATTGATACTCAAGCCTGAACAATGCTCCAACATTTAGCGGAGATTGTGAAGGTGCGATTATGTAAATAGGTCTCCAACGGCTCAAACTGCAAGAAGTTTAGTAGATTCACTAGGCTTGTAGGTTTTACAATTATTTTGTACTCTTTAATTTATTTCAGTTTCAACGCAGCAGCCCTTTGCCTGTGAGACGGATTTTGTAAATGACAAAGGATGACTAATGAGGGCCCTTGTTTCCCACGTTTGCAATTTGGGGTGGGTGGGAGTGGAATGTTATGGCAGCATAGCAACCACTGGGTTACCGAGCTGCACCTAAACTTGGGAATGCTATTAGCACTCGCTTTTGGGAGTTTTTGTGCACTGCTCTCCATTTGCGGGTTGATCCTTGCAGCTTCGCATTTTGTTTCCTCCACTTTCTTTAGCTTCTCAGCAGTTTTATTTTGTTCCTAAGCCCCAAAAGGCTTTACGAACTTGTCTCCAGCCATCCACCAATCATATCACGAGGCAAAAAAAAAACACGAAAGCAGAGGTCTAAACACAGTAGCTTCAAATCGTGCTGCAATTTGATTCACATTGCAACCAGCAGTCACCTTGGTGCCATAGTGATGCAAGAAGGAGTCAGTTACAATCCTTTCTTGACGTGGGAGATGTACTGATTGACTACCCCTTTAATGGTACTTTGTTGCCCATAGAGCCTTTGAGGCATCTCAGTATCGTAAAAGGCATTATTAAAAACAGAATTCCTTTTTTTAACACTAGGAAGTACTGACAAGGAAATATTTTTACATTTGTATTAAGAGCAATTCTTTTAAAACTGCTTCTGAAGGTGGAGTGCAAATGCACATACGTTCTGTTAGGAAAAATACTCACGAGATACGAATAGTATCTTATTGATTGCACCTCATGCGGAACACCAAGGCACTAAAACTGCCAGGCAATCTGGTTCAAAATGTAGACTTCTATTTTAGTTTCAAGCTGGGTGAGGAGCAGTGTAATGATGCGGAAACCATCCTTCTGCTCTAGAAATGAATTCTTGGTGTCTGCGTTCCTCGAAAAGCCATGATATTAGTTCTGTTTTATATTGTGAATATACTAAGGGCAAAATGTATTTGGCAAAAAATAATACTTAAGCATAAGAAAATTAACAACAGAATTAATTTTGAGGATCGTTTTCAATGTAAGCCTAACATCAGATAGAAACTTTGCTGCTGTACATTTTATCTCATTTAACTTTAAATAACTTCAAGTACAAGATTAACTTCTAGAACAAATATCCTATTGACTTTATACTTATTTTTAATACTTTGATGTCCTTATTGTCAATTCTTTAACAGCATGGTGAGGTGCTTCCTTTGAAGATCGTCACATATACCACTGTTTCGGTCTCCTTGTTTGCTTTGTTTGTGACTTTTCTGTTCCTCGTCCTGGTCAGAACTCTGCGCTCAAATCTCCATAACATCCACAAAAACCTGGTGGCTGCTCTCTTCTTCTCAGAACTCGTCTTCCTTATTGGAATTAACCAGACAGAAGATCCTGTAAGTGATTATTTCAGTTTATATCTCTGCATTGTTAGATCTTTATGGCTAAATGTGAAATACTACAAAAATCCAGGTATTGGTCAATGGACACATCAGACCCAATTCATCCATTATTTTTTTATGGATGATGTATCTTTCCATGGGGGCAGATTTCAGATTCAGATAAAGGCTGAAGATATAAAAAATTCTTCTGTCTACTAGCTATGAAGGCCCAACATTAAGTGAAGAGATCTAACTATCAATCTGTTTTCAGGTGACAGAAGAAAACAAGTTTGCCTTGTTCTGTCATTAAAATAAAATCAGTAGTAGAAAGAGGTAGATTTATTGTCATCACTGTGTCACATCTGTGATTGAATTGCTACCATAAAATGGAAATAGTTTTGGTTCCTACACTTTAATTAAAATATTTAGAGTTACTTCACTAACTGTTTATAATAGTAACACAATTTATGGTGTTATAAGTCAGTTCTCACTAATTATCTTAAGAGCTTTAAACACACTACAAGGTTTTTGAAGTGAGCAACTGTAGTCTTAACACAGTAGTAGATAGCAACATTGATACTTAAATGAGCTTGTAGTGGTTACTGGAAGACCAAACCAAAACCACTGAGAGGCAGAGTGATGAACTTGACACTGTGTGACATGCTTCCAAGTAACTAAGTTCCAAGTCGAAAAAAGTACATTTGATTCTTTATTACGAAACCAGCAAAAACGAGTGATCAAAATTAGCGATAGTAGCAAAATAAGTAGTCAACAAAAAATATCCAAGTCTATCTCTAACTAAACTAACGGCACAAAGGATGAATACATGACTGTACTACAAATCCACCATGTCCCAGCCCTCGTGACAAATTACCGTGACCCAAAATAAAATGCACAAAACAAAATACAATGCAGACAGACAGAAAATAGCGGCTCCTACAGAGTTGTTTTGTGTGGAATCTGACCAACACATAAATACAAAGCAGCAAGCACTACTCATAAATAGTCAACTTATCCTTTTCATCTTACAGACATTGTGTTGCTTTACAGTTTTGTCCACTATTCTTCATTTAATGGTGTTACTCCATCACTGTACAGGAAGAAATTTACATAAAAGGCACGCTGATGAATTTGAAAAATCATACTACCTGCCTTGTTGGCATATTATAAAACAAATTATTTCATTGTTCATAAATGTCTTGCAATATGAATATTTCAACACTTGAAAACTTTGTTCCCCAGCTAAATTTTTCATCAGTCAAAATAAGCCCCAGTACCTAGGTTTTTATAAGCTGGACTTCAGAAACATTTTTCAAAAGCACCTGAACAATTGCAGCAAAATGTCCAATGGTCATTTCTTTTGAAAGTTCACAAATAAAGTCCATTTACTGGACTTTGGTGGGAATTCCAGGAAAACACCAACAGCAGCCTCTAGTGAAAATACACCGCTATTACAGGCAAAATTTACATCATTAAAATTACAATGAAGAGAAAGAAGCAATTTAAGAACTTTGGCTGGGAAATTGACCACTATTCTGCATGGGCCAGCAGGTTGACTGAGTGTCCTTTGGAAATTTTATCTTGTCTAGTGACGTAATTGCTAATTCTCAATCTCATGGACTGAACCTGGACTCTGTGTGGTGGTTAGAGCCCTTGCTAAATATGCATTAGTTGATTATTGAGTCCCAGCCAGGAATAGGCAGGGAGCGTGAGGATAATCTGGCAAAATTGGGAGTCCATTCATAATTTTTCAATATCTCGAGGTTCACTGTTTCTGCTGGTTGATCCCTATGTTGATATGGAGATTAGTTAATTATCCCAATACTGATCACCAGTGAACAGTATCAAAGCAAAACCCTCAGAATTACATATAACAGCTGATTAAGTTACACTGAACAGGATTGAGACAAGCAGTTAAAATTAATTCTTTAAATTGGTGTATAAACTAATTGAAGTGTTAGAATATCTGAGTTAAGCTCTGCAAATAAAACAATAAAGCAAATGGAAGGTATTTGGCTTTGATTCAATTCTTCGTGGCTCAATCAAAAGTTACAAACTGCAGGGAAATTTTTAATCTTGTAAGGGATCAAATATGGTAAATTGCTGATATTTATCGGCTTAGAATTTACTTCCATCAATGAGTCGTCAGTGCCAACCACTGACCAACCCACTGAGCCCTCATTTACTTCGATCAGATATTCCTACTACAATTTTCTTAACGAATTACTCTTTACCTCGTCAGCGAGTCCCTCCATTGCAGCACAGCCTTGCAGGCGTTTCACTTTCAGATGCGTACAGCATACCATTCACACCAGCTTATTTGTTCGGGCCATGCCGAAGGACATGACTCGAAGAGATCCTTTGATGCTATCGAAACACTGTACGGCCTTCAGCCTTCTGGGATCTCGCCTTTCCTAAGCACTGATGGCACCACACTCATCACTGAGAAGACCGAGATTCTGGACAGCTGGGCAGAGCATTTTGAATCTGTGCTGAACAGAACATCTACCATGAGCAAGGAAGCAATTGATAAACATCAACCATGAGCTGGACTCTCTTCCCCAAGAAGAGGAAGTCAAGAAAGCGACAGGCCAGCTGTCAAGTGGCAAGGTTTCTGGAGCAGATGTTATTCCAGTGAGGTCTACAAAACAGATGGTCTACTCATCACCAGCAATCTGACAGCTCTTCCAGTCCTTCAGATTCCACAAGGAAAGAAAGATGCATCCATTGTATACCTGTTCAAGAGGAAGGGAAACCGCCAAGAGGAAACCAACCAGAGAGGTGTCTCTTTGCTTTCAGTAGCCTGTTCAATCTTTGCCAGAGTCCTGCTAGACAGGCTAAATGCTCATCTGGAATGATTCAAGGGCATGCTCAAGACCTTACTCAAGGCCCTTGAAATTGATCTCACTTCTTTGGAACATGCAGCCTTGAATCACTTATCCTGGTGCAGCCCTCTCAATAAAGGTGCTGAAAAGAATCGCAAAGCAAAAGGGAAACCACAACAGCAGAAAGAACGAGCAGCAGGCACCTCAAACAGAACCTTTACGCACCTGCCCCACCTGTGGGAAGTACTTCCTAGCCATCTCCAGACACACAAATAACAAACACACCCACCCGAGGATGTCAGTGGTCCTCATCACGCACAATGGATGCGCATACACACACACACACACACGCACACACACTTCATAATGTACGGAATAAACAATTGCATTCAGTAATTTCGAAAAATAGATAGATTTTTATTTTCAGTCCCATTGACAGAAGAGGTGTGTAAGACTTTGCCATCTGGCTTAGCCAGTCATCAAATCCCACACAGGTTTAATTGTTCTTGGCATAGAAGGATATTCAAAAGCTTGAAAAATTAAAACAAAAGTATTAGATAGCCCTCAATGTTTAAAAAAAATAAACCAGTTAATTTATTAACTTTACTTTAGCTGTGATCTGTGGAAGGGGACAAGGAGAGCAGGTTATTGAGGGCACAACCACTTGTGGCTTCCTCTAATAAAGTTTTGACCACACCCTGATATAGATTTAGAAAAAAAATCACACAATGTTTAGATTTTGAAAATGCAAAAACTGCAAGTCAAGATTTATTTAACCTTTAAAGTTAAGTGATTGGTAATGCTTTTAGATTTATAATAAATAGTTGTTGCATTCTTGACAGCAGCAGTGTCAGGACAAGGCCTGGTGAAGAGGGGTGACTGCAAGAGTTTATACTCTGTTGATAAATGCTGCTGCAACTCATACCTTTGTTGCATGTGAAAGGGCTAAAGGCACGCAGCTTTTTTTTAAAGCTTAATTCAAAAGAGAACTGAATGCCTTTGAAATTATTTTTTTCATTTCCACCCTTATCAATGGAATTGATACCTGAGGCCTTTGTGTAAATTCTTCTCAGGAGATCACTACTTCACTCGGTTTGTAGGTCGGTAGTCTCAAGTATTCAGACAAAAAAAGTGTCTGAGTAGACCGAGCTTTCAGTTCAAGACAAACAATCAAAGGAATATTCTTTTTTTAAAAATTTTATTTTTATTTGGATAAGGAATTCACAAATATCATGTACTTTTTTCACACATATAACCTTTTCCATTTTTTTATATGTATAAAACTATAATTATTTATACATTCTTAAGTACACATTGAGATGATATAAAAGGAAATTAGACACTTAAATAGATAATTATGTACTGTGGTAATTCTAATCTATTAGGCTAAGTAATGGTATTAGTTGTTAAGAAAAATAGTAATAATAGTTTCCATATAACTCTTCTGGACCATTTCCACTGGTCCAAAATGTTGTATGTAAGCCTATGTAACAACCATTGTAGGTGTTTATATCCTCATTTGTTCATGCTTGCTCCTGCCCGCAGACATAATTATCCAATCCCTATGTACTTATTTACTTAATTTTTTCATTTTTTATCCCTTTCCCAAATCTTTCCCTTTACTTGTGTTAATTCTCTATTTTCCAAAAGAAAACAAAAAAAAAAGACATTTAGACTAGGGGTGCTTACGTTAGCAATATTACTGTGTTGATGAGAAGAACAGTATAATCATTAGGAGAGTCATCTAAAGTCTGCTCGCATTGGGGTTATATATTCAATCCATTTATTCCAAATTTGATAAAATTTTTCTTTTTGAATTCTCGGAGTAAGTCAACTTTTCCATTTTAAATATTTCCAAGATAATTTCGTGCCAATCTTCTAATGTAGGTGATATTGGATTTAGCCACTTTCTAGTGATTGATTTCTTACTTGCCGCTAAGAGGGCCTGCAGCAACTTTATACCTTCCTTCTGTTCAAGAAACAATACATGCCCCAAATAGAGCGTCTCAAAGTTCAGAGGTACCTGGGACCCAAGTACCTTAACTAATGTTCTATGAATACCTTCCCAATATAGACTTAATTTAGGGCAATCCCAGAAGATATGAAAATGATTTGCCTCCTTGGAGCCGCACCTTCTCCAACACGTCACATTTGTATCTTTATATTTTTCCTGATATGGGGTCTTGAAGTATCTTATAATGTTTTTCCAACAATGTTCTCTCCAAGTCAAAGAATTAGTCGAGGACCATTGAAAGCTGCAGATTTTCCCCCAAACCTCCTCTGAAAGTACCAACCCCACTTCTTTCTCCCACTTCTCTTTAATATACAGTGTATTTACATTTTTAGCATGGGAGAGTGCATTATATAATCGAGAAACTGATTTACTAGGTATTGAACTGCAAGCCGAATTCAGAATCTTGAAAAATTCTAATTCTACTGTTGATAGGTCTGTATATCTACAACTCTGGTTAACATAGTTTAGTACTTGAAGGTACCTAAAAAAGTCATTGTGTTCTAGGCCATGTTTGTCCTGCAGGATTTGGAAACTTTGTAATACTCTTTTATCTATAAATGAGAGGTAGGTTGTAAGACCTTTCTTTATCCATAGCTCAAATCTTTTATCTCCTCTGTTGGGAAGGAATTCGGTATCATATGCACACCATCTAAAGAGTTTTAACATGTTATTAATTCCACATGAATTAACCACCTTCTGCCATACTTTTAATGTAAGATTTATCCAACTGTTTTTAAATTTTCAAAGGAATATTCTACGGTCATTCGATATTCACTGACTTTGTTCTCTTGCAGTTTGTCTGCAGTGTGATAGCCCTGTTACTGCACTATTTCTATCTTTGCACTTTTGCCTGGACATTTGTGGAAGGTCTCCATATTTACCGTATGCTGACTGATATGAGGAATGTAAACCATGGCCACATGCGATTTTACTACACCATTGGATGGGGAATTCCTGCTATTATAACAGGTAACCCAATTCCTAGTTACTTTGATGGAAACTAGGAGAGAGCTGACCATTGTGTGACTTAGATGTTCAAAATTATTTGTAACAAATTGATCTTTTGGGCACTAGGATAGATTTTGTCTTGTCGAGATTATGTAATGCAGGCAATAATATATTGGTTGAAGTGGAACTGAAAATCAAAAGCAATGTCAAATGACTCATCAGTTTGTCATCAATCTTCACACTATTGATCCGAGTCACAAACTGCTCTTTTGTGTTTGAGAGGAGTGAGGAAAGTAGGGTTTATGTTTCAGATGGATTCTGACAACCTGTATCATTACGGAGAATTAATCCTGCCTGGCCGCTTGCTTCATTGCCGAGTGTTCACTGCGTTTAGTATCTTGAAGTCAGATTTCAACTTCTGCAATGATCTCACTCTTTGGGTAGATGAGGTGATATTTACATGCTTTGAGTGTAGTTCATGTGTAAAGGAATTAAATACACTAAATAACACTGTTTTGTTATATTTTAAGGTCTGGCTATGGGCTTAGATCCACAAGGTTACGGGAACCCTGACTTTTGCTGGCTGTCTATGGATGACACTCTGATTTGGAGTTTTGCTGGTCCGATTTGCATTGTAGTCATTGTAAGTCGTTTTTTGGTTCTTATAGATATTCCACCCCAATCTTCACTTCCCATGCCAAAGTCCTTGAGTGAGTGTGTTGTTATTTTCTGAATGTGTGGCCTTCTTTCCCAGAGCTCTTTGATAGGATCCTGCAGCACAGATAGAGATCCATTCAGCCCATCATGGCCATGCTAACCGTGAAGGCCATCTTTATTTATTTAGAGAGCTACCCCTCCCCGCCCTTCGAGCTGCACCGCCAGGCAACACACCAATCTAAACTTCGCTTAATCACGGGACGATTTACAATTACCAATTAACTTACTAACTGGTACATCTTTGGACCGTGGGAGGACACTGGATACTGGAGGAAACCCATGCACATGCAGAAAGGAACATTTAAAAAAATGCTTACAGAGGATGCCGGATTTGAACTCCAAACTTGAGGCCCGCAAGCCTCCAACCCTATGAACGAGGTTGTGGTCCTCTTGGAGGAGTCCTATAAAATTACCTGTCCAAATGCCTTTTAAATGTTGTATTGTATGTGACTTCAGCATATCTTCTTCCCCTTAACCACAGCTTTCTGTGCAAAAGACCTGCCCTCCATATCCCCAAACCAATTCCTTCCTTCTCACTTGAAGATCAGTGCCATCAAATTCTAGGCTTAATAATTGTGACAAGAGTAATGCCCTTGTACTCTTTGTTTCTTTTATTGTAACTTGGAGTATTTTTATGTCTTGCACTAAACTGCTGCCACAAAACAGCAAATTTCACAACATATATCAATGATATTAAACCTGATTCTGATCTCTTTATGTTAGCGTGTCAGGTTAGGATCACGCTACCTGACCCTAACACCTCTCCAGCTTTGAATTTGAGTGGAATTGTGGTTAATTAATTCCATTCTTACCTGTCTGGTCAAGGCAGGTTCACCTGCATTGACTTTTCTTCATGTACCCACACTAGGTATTTCTAGCTGTTCCCAAAGATCTATCCTTGAGTTAATCATGTCTGTCATCTACATGCTATGCTTCAGAAACATGTGTACTAACACATCAGATTCTACCCCTATGTAATTAATACCCTGCTGTACATCATCGAGTTTGTCTATAGTTTTTGAAATACTATTTGGATGTTCCGGTTCCAGTACTGAGAAAGCAAAACTTTCTTCAACACAAGGAAGTCTGCAGATTCTGGAAATCCAAAGCAACACACACAAAATGCTGGAAGAACTGTTTATTCATTTCCATTGATGCTGCCTGACCTGCTGAGTTACAGCATTTTGTGTGTGACAACTTCCTTTAATTGTTTAGTTTCAAATTTGTTCCTCCCTTGTGTCATGAATTCCCTTTCATCATTGCTCTTTCGTCACTTCTTTTGGACAGCTCCACTGAAGTTTGTCTGATACCTCTTCTGTGAAATGGCCTGAGAGGTCTTGGTATGTTAAAGATTCTAAGCATGCAGAACTGCGCAGAAGTCTTAAGTATATAGCCAGGGTGTCTAAGACTTTTGCACAGTACTGTATTTGTCAATGTGGAGCAGAGAGCGAGTTTGTAAATCTGGTGGGAGCAAAGGATATTGGGAATGGTGAATTTGGAGTGCTGCTGAGGAGTGTGGGACAAGTGGCAGAGAAGGAGTGTTTGGGGTGGGGGATGGCACAGGTGCAGACACACCCAGCTCTGTGACACCAGGCAAGGTCATTTGATTCCAAACAATTGATTTATTAATCATTACAGAATGTCTCTCTGGTGCTTTGCTCTCCCTCCCCTCTCCCTTCCCCTTTTCCCAACCATGATTCCCCTCTTCCCATTCTCAGCCCACAACAGAGACCCATATCAGAATCAGGTCTATCATCACTCACATATGTCATGATAGTTGTTTTTGCTGCAGTACAGTGCAATATATAAAATTACGACAGTACTGTGCAGAAGTCTTCGATACCTCAGCTATATATACTGTATGTGCCTAAGACTTTTGAACAGTACTGTATTCAAACTGTTTTTCTTTACAGCTGTTATTGTGAAGCTAACAATCTATGGTGTCCGTAGCATTAAAATTTTTAAATCAGGTATTGCTGTAAGGTTTGAGCACAAAAACCTCAATCTGGCTTTTTGTTATGACCTTTAGTTCCACACCCTTCCCACTGCACACTCACTATCTGGATTTAGTTCTGGTTTAGCATGCTACACACCTGTGTTGTGCTCTTTGTATGGAATCTAATGTATTTTAAATTTCTGCTACTTCAGATAAATGTAATTATCTTCATACTTGCTGTTAAAGCATCTTGTGGACCCAGGCAGAGGTCCTTCGAAAAGACCGGAATCATGTGAGTTACACTTCAATTTTTTTCATACTTTTTTATGGGAGATATTGTTATTTTTGCGGTCGTGGGAAGCCAGGTGGTGGTGAATAACACACACAAAAGACGGAGGGGGGACCAAACATGCAGCTGTTTATTTTGCTTGTAAGTCATCTAGACAGAAAACATTACGCTCAAGACGTAACACACGCGGAAGCATGACAGCAACTTGTAAGGATCAAATTATGCATGAATACATAACAAGTATCACTACAAATTGTTTTCAGGAGTAAAAGTTTAAAGAAGGCATTTGCCTGGAAATGCCATCCTGAAACTATTATTAGTGGAAGGTAGAGTGCTGAAAACTGACAAGAATTAAGCTCAGACTGCCATAGGGTGAACCGTCACAGTGACAACAGGTAGCGCCTGAGATATACGGATATCCACACTGATGTTTTAATAAGTTAGAGATGCTGATGGAACAAGGGTGAAATACACCAGAAAGCAATGTCTGAAATTGATAGCAAGCTGAAAATGTTTTATATTTGGATTTTGCCTTTCAATGCATTACTCAAGTTATATGCCTTCATTTGCTTTGTTTTGATAAGCAACTGTGACTGGCAGAAGCTGAATGACAGAAGTTTTTCAGAAATAAGGAAGAGAAGATGTTTCTATGTTATCATTCAGGCTTAGATATGAACCCAGATCCCAATAATAAATAGAGAGCATCCTGATATGCTGCCAAACACAGAGAGTTCCTTTAATTGACAATAGGGGATGAAGGAAGCCAGTTCCCCCCCACCACTCCCCATTTGTGTTATTAAAATGGATTGACATGAATACAAAATTAGTGAACACTGAAGAACTTCCTATAAGAAATGAAAAGCAGTAAGCTATCTTAGCAGACCCAGCATGAAATTCTCCAGGTCAACCTCAGTTGGTTAACTAAGGTTGAATTTACGTTCCATGGAGAAGAGAAATTTTTGCGGCTTTGTCCTTCAATCATGTCCGACCTACCTCCATTCTTTGGTACAAACTCATTGCTTACCACATTGGTGGTGTAAATGGCTTTAATAGCTCTACACAGAGCAGCTTGCTGCAAAGAGTTGAGGAACTGTGGCTAGAAAAGGCAATGCCAAATACAGTTCAAGAGTTAGAGCTTGAATCTGGCGTTATGACCCAAGAACCTGCAGGGTTCTCGGGGATGTGTGTGGGATGATTGATGAGCTTTTCAAGGGCCCGTTACTCGGGTGAGTAGTGTTACTCTTCAGGTTCAGCATCATTACCACCATGAGTGGAAAACAAGCAAAGGGATCATTGAGAGTGAAAACTGAAAGCATCAAGAAAAGTGAATACAGCAGAATCGTAGGATTTGATTTAGAGGTTTTGTAAATAAGGGTCATAAATTTTCAGAAGAACAATAGAAACCTTTGAAAGTGGAAGACTTACCACTGCCCACAGCACAGCTGTCAAAAGGAAATGGAAAATTCAGCTGCAGCTGTTAAGAGAAATCATTCAATGTGAAAGATTGTAAGAATTTCATTTTACCATGTTCTAATAATAGTGGTGAAGGAACATACAGTACTGTGTATATAACTAGGGTGCCTGAGACTTGTGTACAGTGCTGTATTTGTCAACGAGGTGTGGAGAGCGAATTTGTAAATCTGGTGGGGTCAAAGGACGTTGGGAATGGTGAGGGTGGAGTGCTGAGGAAGGGGTGTGGGACAGGTGGCAGGAAAGGAGTGCCAGGGTGGGGGGGGGGAGGGGGAGGCTGGCACAGGTGCAGACACACCCAGCCCTAAGACACCAGGCAAGGTCACTTGACTCCAAACAGTTGTTTTATTGATCATTACAGAAAGTCTCTCTGGTGCTTCCAGCTCCCTCCCCTCTCCCTGCCCCCTTCCCACTCTCAGTCCACAAAAGAGACCAATGTCCGAATCAGGTTTATCATCACTCAAATATGTCATGAAATTTTTTTTGTGGCAGTAGTACAGTGCAATACATAAAATTGCAACAGTACTGTGCAAAAGTTTTAGCCACCCTATCCATATACTTGTCCCTAAGACTTTTGCATAGTACAAGACTAGGTTAATGAGTTTCCTGCACATCCCTTTCTGTGCGTATTTGTTCAGTCTGACACAAGTATTCTCTTTTAGATCTGGGCAGAGGACAGCCTTCCTCCTGCTGCTTCTCATTAGTGCCACTTGGTTGCTGGGGCTGATGGCAGTGAATAATGACACTATGACCTTCCATTATCTATTTGCTATTTTCAGCTGTTTACAGGTAAGATTGACTCTGAAGCTGTGACAAGACATCACTTCATTGGAGGGTAGAACTGCATGTTCATGTAATTCTTTAAGTAGACAATTTGCATGAAAAAAAATGGAATTCTCTAAAAATGGTCTAATGTATTTGTATCTGTGCCAAAGTTTCCTCTCATCTTTCTTTACAGCTCTGAGCAGGAAACTTTTACATGGCCTGAAAACTGCACGGCACTTTATATGTTTTTTTGTAATATGCACATCAAGCAAAAACAAACCACAACTCACAACACAAGCAAATGATTTCAGGCAGTCAAAACAACTGACAAGCACAATGGCAAAAGTAAAATGTTTTGACTAGATAGTGTCGGTGTTCAGCAGGCTGGCAGTTTGTTAACAATGAGTTACCAGCTTCCATTCTGTGTTTATTGTTACAATTTGTAGCAATATTATAACTTGAAACACTGATGATATAAATACATTGATGCTCTAAAATGTTTCAAAGTAAAGATGGTAGTACATTTATTATTTAGAAAAATTATGGATTATATTCATTGATATAATTAGTTTCAGGGTGTTTTACAATATAGTAGCAAGAATTTCAAAATTTTGAAACAGTATCCTTTATATAAAAGATAACTCCATCTGTCCAGCAACAAAGGCTATGTGCATTAGAGCATTTCAGTTACGGCGTGGCCATACACTCGCGGAGCTTAGAGAAAACAGCACATGTTGCTGTCCTTCACTTATCAGTAAGCAGTAACATTATCTGCACCCACTGATGATGATAATAATAATATTATTTATATAGCATCATTCATACATTAAGATGGTCATAAGAGAATGAAACAAAATTAATAACCATGAGTGTAGGCAAACATTATATAGAATAAAATGTAATATACTTAATTATATAAATATAATTGACATCAAAAGGCATTAGGTAATCTTATAAATAAGCCAAATTAAAAAGTAGGATTTTACAAGTGTTTTGAAATGTTCCACAGTAGTAGCTTAGCGTATCTCAGTCAGTAGAATATTCCAGACTTTTTGGTACATAAGAGCAAAAGGCTGCATCACCAGTTTTTATATGTTTGGCTTTAGGAACATTAAGTATTTGCAAGTCTAAGATTTCGATTGGGGATGTAAGGCGATAGATGCTCCAAAATACGTGGAGGACCTAGGTTATTCAGAGCTTTATGTACAATTGAGAGTGTTTTAAAATTGATCCTGTAGGACATGGGCAGCCAGTGTAATGATGCCAAAACTAATGAAATGTTCTCAGATTTTCTTTTCTTTTTGGTTAAGATTCTTGTTGCTACATTGTGAACAAGCTGCAGTTGTTCCTATCTTTCTTAGGCAGTCCTGAAAAGAGTGCAGTACAGTAGTATAATTGACTAAAAACAAAAGCGTGTTATCAATTTTTCTGTATACTGAGATGTTATAAGAAATCTAACTCTTGCAATGTTCCTTAAATGAAAGAACGCAGTCTTAATAATATAATTAATATGCGAAACAATTAGCTAAGTCACTCCCCAGTGGTTGAAGTATAGGAATCTTGTTCAGCACACCTCATTTTGACTAGTATAATATTGCTGAATTTCCTCGGCTGAGATGAATTTAAGCCACTGAAACACTCGGTTTCATTCTTCTCTTTTTGTCACAATAGTCTTCACATAAAAGACCATTTACATTGGTATGCATTGTTGAAAACAAAACATTTTCAGAAATATTTGCCTGAAACCAAATGTGATGAAGTATCATAGTAGATCATTTAACCAAAAAGCAGGTTGATGATTAGAAATGGACAAATTCGTATTATTGTTGTTGATTCCAGATTGTACGTTACTGTGGGCTTGGTTTTCATGTTGTTAACTTTACAATATTTACAATATTCTATTCAAGTGGCACATATTTCCTTAATCTATGTTCAAATTTTGGTACTTGATAATGAACAAGTCCTAATTGTCATCGTTCACACGAGTACAAAGGTTATGTTGAGATACCAATGCGAATTTGTATGTGATATCAGCTTGGGCACATTGTGCTTTGATACGAGAGCAATAATTGAACCACTTGCATGGTGCAAGAACAAAAGAGCACTTGTTGTATTGCATGTGCAATTCATTTATATTGGGCAAACCTGCTGAGATTTTTCAAATTTAATAAGCACGGAAAGAAAAATAGGTATCATTTTCTTGCTGGTACCACTCTTTACCATGCTCTAGACCAGGGGATCCTAACATTTTTTATACCGTGGACCCTACCATTAACCAAGGGGTTCATGGACTCCAGGTTGGGAACCTTGCACTAGGGTTTAATTAATGCTTCCTAAAGCCAGAATTCTCTTACCATATAACAACGAAAGAGTCGGAAACAATAACCTGGAAAAAAATTTGGATCACTGTTCCACGGAACAGAGATACCAAAATACCCAAGCACAAGCATTACTTTTTTTTTATCATTTCACAAACTATACTTTCAAAATTAAGTATTTAAAATAATGGTCATCTTACTGTGGGTTACTGTAAAAATAAATCCCCATTAGTTGATTATAAGATCATTTTACACTTGAAAATATGCAATGCCCTTTAAAAAAGACAACCAGCAGATTTTTAGTCAAACATCAATTTTCTTGATGACTACATACTTTATGCTCAAGCCTACAGAGTGAGTGCTAGTAAAAATTAAAGGTAGGGCTCCCAACCTTTTTATGCCATGGACCCCTACCATTAATCGAGGGGTCCGTGAACCCCAGGTTGGGGACCCCTGGATTAAAGAGATACAGACAGCAGCTGGAATTGATATGTGGTCACTGGCTCTGGGAGGCAATTGCACTAACCACTACTCTACCATGCCACCTCTGAATGTTAGGTCACATTATGACCAGTGAGATGGTGGGTATCATGTGAACAGACTAAACTGAGAGCAGGAACCCTAACGGCAGCTAGGTAGGTTAAGGCAAGTTTTGTTGTTCCTACAGTTGCCGACAGGAATTTTGCTGGTCTGTGAGTCCACACACACAATGTACAATACTATGCAAAGATCTTGTATATAAAACGCTCATATATATACATATATGGGGGGTGCGGGGGGGGGGCTGTGTTGTAGTGGCATCAGCACTGGCCTTCGAAGCGCATGGTCCTGAATTCAAATCCAGCCAGCAGCAGCAGTGTGGAAGAAAGGCCTGGTAATCTGCTTCTGTATATTGCCACCAAAACCCTTTGGACAGCTACCCTATCCATAGGGTTGCCGTGACAGTTGACGGCAACTCGACAGACCTCAACAACACCAACAACTATATATATATATATGACAGACAGAGAGAGCTAGGGTGCCTAACACTTTTCACACAGTACTGTATTTGGCAAGTCCACATTGCTCTCCACTCCACGTTGTAAATCTGGTGGGAGCAAAGGATGCTGGGAATGGTGAGGGTATAGCACCGCGGGAGGGGTATAGGATAGCTGGCAGACAGAGAGTGCCAGGGGTGGAGGTTGGGGCTGGCATATTTGCAGACACACCCAGTCCTGGAACACCAGGCAAGGTCATTTGATTCCAAACAATTGGTTTATTGATCATTACAGCATGTCCCTCTGGTGCTTCCCAATCTCCCCCTTCCCCCCTCTCTGCCCCCTTCCCACGCTTAGTTCACAATTGAAACCCATATCAGCATCAGGTTTATCATCACTCACATATGTCGTGAAATTTGTACAGTGCAATACAGAAAATTACTACTGTACTGTGCAGAAGGCTTGAGTTCCCTAGCTGTATATAGGTGCTTAAGACATTTGAACAGTACTGTAGCTGGGAATGATTCTACAAAATCTTTAATATTGTCTGTCATTGAAAGTTAATTGTTCTGTAATTTTAGGGGCTTGTCATTTTTTTCTGCCACTGTATCTTCAACAAAGAAGTTCGGAAAGCTCTGAAGGATGTATTTACTGGAAAGAAACAACATGCAGATGACACGGCACTAACCAGAACTACTATCTTATCAGTAAGTCCACAGTAAAGGAATGTTGTTTGAGGCTTTTCAAATGGTCTAGATCACGTAAATCTTCCCTGAGTATCCATTTTTGTCTGTAAGCATAGAAATTACATCGTTTGCTCCCTGGAGCACTATCAATAGCATTAATATGCATCGCATATGCAAAATAAATATGTCCAGATAGTTTGTGAAAATTGTTATGTCTGAAAGCATCATTGGCTGGACTGTCTAAAGTTAAATAATAGTTATATTTAACTGAGCTGTTTAATTCAAAGTTGACAGATGAAAAGTGATTAATTATTCCTTGGTAATTATTCTGCCCCAGGCCTACAGCTTTCTTAAGCCTGTCACACGAGCATCTGCAGTTCTCTTTCTGGATTTGCAGAAACTAAAGAAGAATGAATAAATCCAGGCGATACTGCAGATGCTGGAAATTTAGGGTTGTCGTCATCATTATGTGCCATGGGCGATTGCAGTCTTCCATCTGTCTAATCTAAGAAGTTTGAATAAACTCTTCAAAGTTTTGTCTTTCCATCCCTTGATGTAACTCATGAATGGCATGTGCTGTTGACCATGACTTTTCCTTCCATCAGTTTTTCCCATCGCAGCAAGATGTTTGAGCTTTTTTTTCCTCAGTACATGTCCCAGAAATTCCAACTGCTGTTTCCTGATAGAAGATGTCACGTCTCTTCTTATTCCAGCTTTTCGCAACACTTCCTCATTTGTTACTCTGTCTTTCCATGATATTTTCATCCTTCTTCTCAAAAAATGCATTTCTGCAGCTTTGAGTCTTCCCTCGTTTTGTTTTGATGTTGTCCAACATTCGCTTCCATATCGAGAATATAAAATCCAGAGTATCACACACAAAACGCTAGAGGAACTAAGCAGGTCAGAAAGCATCAATGGAGGGTCTCGGCTCGAATCCTCAACTGTTTATTCCTCTCAAAAGATGAATGAAGCTGCTCAGCCCATTTCAACTCCCTTAGAAGATATTACTGATCCATGGCTCCCCTCTTTGCACTCACTCCACCCACTGTACCTTATTGAATTTGATTTCCGTACCGACCGGTCACTCTCAGTGTGGTATCTCATTTACCGGTTTTATATTCAGCCCCTTTAGACATGTGGAGATGTTTCAGATTTAACCTGTCTATGGAATTTAATACCTTGTGTCCACCTTTTAAGTCTTCTGTGAACTACGTAATGAAAGGCTGAAGTTGAAGTTTCTAATGAAGGAGCATCTTTTCTCTGCATCATCCCAATTCATCAATGCCTCTTCATGACCAATGCTGAATGCAGACTCAAAAGTATGGTCTGAAGAGAGGTGTACAACTTTAGCACAATCTTCTTTGATTCATGAAATTGATTTTCTGGAGATTCACATTAGGAAGCAGGTAGGGTAGGAGGTTCTCACAGTTAGGGGAACAAGCTCAGAGCTCATTCTTGGCTGTACTTTGGCCAAAATTTTGTCTTTCCTGTTGGATATAACGAAACTATTTCACTGCACTGTTGCATTTTTAAAGAGCTAAAATCACTGATCCCTGTTGTCAGTAGGGTCAATGTAGCGTCGAAAGAGTAGGCAGCTGGACTGTTTTCCAGGATGGAAACGTCAAATACTAGAGGGCATAGGTTAAAGGTGAGAGGAGAAAAGTGTAACGGAAAACCGTGTCACACAGAGAGTGGTAAGGGCCTGGAATGTGCTTCCAGGAGAAGTGATAGAAGCGGATATGAAAGCTTGTTTGAGAAGTCTTTAGCCAGGCACGTGAACAAGCAGGGAATGGAGGCAGATGGACCACATACAGGCTGACGGGATCAGTTTAATTCAGCTTTGTGGTCAGCACAGATATACTGGGCTGAAGGCCTCATTCCTGTGCTGTGCTGTTCTGTGTCGTAGCCCTATGAGTCGTCCAGTGAGCATTGATATTTATAGATAGTGTGTGTGATCCTTTGGATGCAAGTTGTGCGTGCACTGATGAAATATGGGTGTGGAATAGAGGATTACAATTGTGGTAAGCACGAGGGTAAATGAGCTGCAGTTTGTCACCCTGCATTTTTGGCAAAGAGCGCGAGACCACATGCGTTGCACTGCCAGGGTTTCCAGGCTTCTCAGAACATGTAAACTTCTCCCACGTACATTCCAATCTCCTCATCTGTTTGGTCTCCTGTGTTTTTTTGTGTGTGTGTGTCTAGAACAGTGTTCTGCTGATCTGAGAGCAGGATAAAAATGTGAAGATGGAGGAAGAAGGATAAATCAGATTACTGGTTCTCCACGGCCCACACAGATAAATGAATGAGAGCAGGGCTGCGGGCACCTTCTGCCGTGTGGAAACCCGGTTCACTGCCACATCTCTCACTGGCAACCTCCCTGGGTTATTAATAGAACCCGACCATAACCACAGGGAAGGTGGGGGGGTGAGGGACAATCTGAACTATTTGAATGGAGGAAAGATTACAGAAAGTTACAGGGTAAAGGGATCTGGTGATGTTTGTACATGAAACACAGAAATCTGGCAAACAGATACAGCAAATAATTGGAAAGCTGGCTTTAGATATTTCGGATCTCCCCCTCCCCCTCCCACTTTCAAATCTCTTACTAGCTCTTCTTTTAGTTAGTCCTGACAAAGGGTCTCGGCCTGAATCATCGACTGTACCTCTTCCTAGAGATGCTGCCTGGCCTGCTGCGTTCACCAGCAACTTTGATGTGTGTTGCTTTAAATTCCAGGGTGTTGGAGCACAAAAGGAGGAGTGTTTTATAACAACTATACATGGCACTAATGATGTACTATGAACAGGTTCGGTCCCTTTATTTATAGATGATCACTGGGGACAAGAGAAGGTTCACTGGAGATTGTCTCATATGGAACGGGTGAACAGGCTGGATCTGTTTAACTTGTAATGGTGAAAATTTAATCTGTTTAACTTTAAAGATTACCTAAGTGATTTTAGGTAATCTTATTGAAACCCAAAGGATTCTTAGAGAACTTGACAGGGTAAAGAGTGATAGGAAGAGCCTTGAACTGAATGGAATGCGATATCTCAACGTAGTGCCATTTTAAGGCAGAGATGAGGAAGAATTGTTTCTCTCAAGGGAATCTTTGGAATTCCTTATTGCAAAAATCTGTGGAGAATGAATCGTTGAAAATGATCAAAGCTGATCCGAATCTTAAATACAAGAGATTCTGCAGTTGCTGGAAATCTTGTGCGATACACAAAATAATGAAGGAACTCAGTAAGCCAGGCAGCATCTGTGGAAGAGAAGAAACAGTTGTCGCTTTGTACAAAGACCTTGATGGAACGTCAGCTGGTTATTCCCCTTCATAGATGCTGCCTGACTTGCTAAGATCCCCTGGCGTTTTGTGTGTGCTGCCAGTCAGATCTTTGATCAGCAAAGGAATCTAGGATTATAGAGAAGGGCCAGGAAAGTGGGTGTGTGGAAGGATGGCTCAGCCATGAATTTCCCAAATGGCAGAGCGGGAGACGAATGGCCTCTGCTTTTCCTAATTATTGTGCGTTATTCCAGAATTCCAGTCAGCATAGTTCCACCTTGTACTTATCTTACAAAAAAGCACTATAGCTTTTCATCTGTCCTACAATCAGGAATGTGGTCTATACCATTCTACCTCCATCAACAGAGTTTGCAACGCTACTTTTGAGCCTAAATCTCAATCTTAGCTTCACTCATTTTTAACATGTCCCTCACTCGACAAGTAATGTGAAACTTTCACGTTTATCCATTTCTCACTTAAAAATGTTTTCTGTGTAATCTAATTCAAAAGGCAAAGCATTCATACTCTCATATTTCTCTGTAGAAACAAATCTTCTAAACCAGCAGTTCCCAACATGGGAATTGTTCTAAACAGTCCAGTTTCCTCATGACTGTTTCAAATTTGTCATTATTTCCATCAAAGGAAATAATAATAATAATAATAATAAATAAATAAGCAGTAAGTATTGAGAACATGAGATGAAGAGTCCTTGAAAGTGTCTCCATAGGTTGTGGGAACAGTTCAGTGACGAGGCAAGAGAAGTTATCCCTATTGGTTCAAGAGCCTGATGGCTGAGGGGTAATGTCTGATCCTGAACCTGGTGGGGTGAGTCCTGAGGCTCCTGTACCTTCTTCCTGATGGCAGCAGTGAGAAGAGAGCATGGCTTGGCTTGTGGGGGGTCCCTTATGATGGATTCTGCTTTCCTACGACAACGCTCTGCAGGAACTTTCATCCTAATTATTTTGCCTCTGGTGACTGACCAAAATATGGATTTGGCATTGCTACCTGCGTTCTTACACTCCTAACATGGAAGGAACTATATCAGAAAATTTCTAGATGGAGCGGGTATTTTGGAGCCCGCCAAACTGTCCTACCAATGTTGTATACTTTGTCTTACAGTAGAATTCACCTTTCTCATTCATTGTCCCACCAAGATGACTAACAACAGATAGAGAAAAATGCTATGAAGCTTCTCTTTTGCCACATCAGAGCAATATATCTTATCATCTCAGATTCATTCAATAATTATAAAAAAAAATGTTGTTAAACTCAGTTCAATTTACTGCCGGGTTAGCAATTTCATGATCCCAGAATGACCTACAAATCTCTGGAACTTGTAATTATGTGTTATTCTATGCAGCTGTAATTTTTTATGGCCTGTTTTTCATTCAGTTGTTTTTGTTTAGGTGCCTGTAATTCAGGGAGGTAAGGATTGTTTTTAACTGTTTTCTGAATGCTCGTTTGATTATTATCTTTTAGTTCTCTATAGCAGCTGTAAAGGTTATATTTCAGGAATGGGATTATATTTTGCCACTCTTCCACACACTTCCACTTGATTTGGCTTTGCAATAAAATCATGTTCTGTTCTGAGATGCTTTCCATCAGTTAAAATGTTCAATCCTAAAACAATCCTTACTGGAGGGGATTTTGGGGGAGAGCACTCTGCTGCTGGCCCAGTGAGGGGAACCGTGCACAATGTTCCAAAGGTAGTCTTGTTAATTACTGTTGCAGTGTCTTAAACTGAATTAAATAGCCAGTGCTTATTGGCTTCAAGTACCCATACACTTGCTAACAAACCTTTTGCCTTGGAATGCAACTTATTCCAAAGATAAGCATTGCCACTATTTTTCATGCTAATTGCAAAGCATGACTTGTTAATAAAGAAAACTATGGATCTCCTTTCTGGCTTCTGATGTGCCAATAATATGAACTGTATATCTAGTACAGTAACTACAAAATCAGTCCTGATGAAGGGTTCCGGCCCGAAACGTTGACTGATCGTTTCCACGGATGCTGCCCGACCTGCTGAGTTCCTCCAGCGTGTTGTGAGCGTAACTCCAAAATCAAGCAGGTTAAAGAATCAAAAGACAAATGAATTTAGAACTGAAATACCATCTGAAACATAAAGGATAAGCATGAGGAGAGATTGAATTGCTGACAGATTACTTGGGAGGGACTGAGCAAGAACTTACAAAGTCTGGCCCAAAGTTTTATACAGATATAGTCATAAGGCTATTTCTCAAAGAGCCCACACAGTCAGCAAAGAAGTTTTTGCACTGATACTGCCCTATTGTGAATTCTTGCTGAGTTTCATTTTATTATTACGATACAGTACTGAATAGGCCTTCCGGCCCTTCGAGCCACGCTGCCCAGCAACCCGCCCCCCGATTTAATCCTAGTCTAATCATGGAACAATTTAGAATGACCAAGTAACCCACCAACTGGTACGTCTTTGGACTGTGGGGGGAAATTAGAGCACCCAGAGGAACCCACACAGCCACAGGGAGAATGTTCAAACTCCTTAGAGACAGCAGCAGGAATTGAACCCTAATCACTGGTACTTTAAAGCGTTGTGCTACTTGCTGCCCATGGTCTAATAAAATTGCTCCTCAGATCCTTCTACGTCTCTATTAGGCTAATGATGTTGTAACTCAAAAGTTGGCTCTGAGACAAAAGGAAGTGGGTCACTTGATATCTTTACTATTCATCAGGCATGTTAGATCAGGAACACCCGCCGAACAAACCCAGCACAACGTCTGAGTTGTTTTCAGAACCGGGCCTGATTTGCGTAAATGTTTTAAAGGACTACTACCAATGTTTCCTCTGCTTTCTATTGACCAACATGCGCAAAAATCTTGTGCTGTGCAATTGTTTTGCCCAGTGACAAAATGCGCGCACTGAATAATTTCTTCAATAAAAACAGTATAAATAAGCCAGTTCTAAAAATCTGCAGACAAATCTTTGCAAACTCCATATTGTCAACACCATCCGCATTGGAAACCGGAAAAGGAAATGTGATTTCATACAATCATGATATATAAATAACATGCCAATGAGCTGGAGGGTGACAAGCTTTGGTGCTCAGTTTAAATACCTTTTGTGCCCTAGTAACAGAAGATGTGTGTGCACATGCCCACCTTAGAGGGAACATTGCCTACCACACAGAGCACTGCTTTGAAGAAATCCAGTAATATAAACATGCAGTGTAGCACAGGGTTAGGCTGGCCAGTCGCTGAATGTCACAAATTAATCTTATTAAAAGGTTTAATAGCGAGGCACAGGAAGAAAGAGGGCAATTTTGTTTCCTTATTACCCAAGAGCAGTCAAAATTCTCATATTGTCCCCACTACATCTGGTGTTTGTTTATTGTGATGTTAGTTTTGACTAATTTCCACTTCACATAGTGTAAGATTAGCAATTGTCATTTGTAACATTACCAGAACATAGTCAGTCTTAACTACCCCTGCCCCACCGATTTACACTGAATAATATGGCTCCCATCTGCTTCTGACACAGATGCTCTCAACCAAAGACAAGTTAAAAATGGCAACAAGCAGGTATCTGCCAAGAGATCAGCTGAAAACTTATTTTATTGCAATTTTGATCTTGGCACAATTCCTCCTCTCCTTGTAGTGAGAAAAAGGGTTGGATAAGAGGTGGTAGTTCCACTCCATCATATGACTGGTTGGGGAATATTTTAGAATAAAATTTGCTTTTTAAATGAAGCGTGTTGCTTTTTATTCAGCAGTTTATTCACCACGGGAAGCTTCAACGTCACCTGCATAATTGGATCATCTCTCTTCGCCTGTGACTGAAAGCCGCCAGCTTATTTAGCAGATAGCACGGATCAGAGCAATAAACTAATCAATCAAATGAAATTCTGCTCTCTTCCAGCGGTCACTTAACTGTAACAATACATACGTGGATGAGGGGCGAATGTATCGCACGACCATTGGGGAGTCCACAGCCTCCATGGAGAGCACTGTCAGGTCAGCCAAGAGCCACAATAGCAGCATTGCTTATAAACGCAGGTAATCAGGTGGAGGGTGCATGACTCTGATCTGCCATGCTGCACCATTTTCCATTTCATGCTGTATTAATTTGCACAATTTAATGGTCACTAGTCTCTAATCTTTTCTGCTCCCAGTTTCATTGGTTGTATTTTCATTTGCCAAGCTTTCAAATACTGTTGCCTATGCTTTTCATTAAAAGTGAACGCTTGCAATGAGATGTGCAAAATCATGAAAATTGGCACCAGGTGATTAATGAAGAGAAATGCTTAATTTCTAGTTAAGTAACACCCCTAGGTTATGTAAATTTATTTGGAACACTTCGAGTTTATGACTCTATTACAATATTGCGGGTGTACAAAAATAATGTCTGCTCTAAATTTCATTGAACTGTACAGAGGTTGACATGTATGAATACATGAAGAAATGAGAGTGCTCAGGAGTAAATGGCAAAGCTGGCGAAGACTGCACAATAATGTCTTTTAATTTATACTTTATACTTTATTGTCGCCAAACAATTGATACTAGAACGTACAATCATCACAGCGATATTTGATTCTGCGCTTTCTGCTCCCTGGATTACACGTATTAAATATTTAAAATATTAAAAATAGTAAAAATTAGTAAATATTAAAAATTTAAATTATAAATCATAAATAGAAAATAGAAAAATGGAAAGTAAGGTAGTGCAAAAAAACCGAGAGGCAAGTCCGGATATTTGGAGGGTGCAGCCCAGATCCAGGTCAGGATCCATTCAGCAGTTGTATCACAGTTGGAAAGAAGCTGTTCCCAAATCTGGCCGTACGAGTCTTCAAGCTCCTGAGCCTTCTCCTGGCGGGAAGAGGGACGAAAAGTGTGTTGGCTGGGTGGGTCTTGTCCTTGATTATCCTGGCAGCACTGCTCCGACAGCGTGCGGTGTAAAGTGAGTCCAAGGACAGAAGATTGGTTTGTGTGATGTGCTGTGCCATGTTCACGATCTTCTGCAGCTTCTTTTGGTCTTGGACAGGACAACTTCCATACCAGGTTATGATGCACCCTAGAAGAATGCTTTCTACGGTGCATCTATAAAAATTCGTGAGGGTTTTAGGGGACAGGTCAAATTTCTTTAGTTTTCTCAGGAAGGAAAGGTGCTGTTGGGCCTTCTTGGCAGTGAACTCTGCTTGGTTGGACCAAGTCAGGTCATTTGTGATATTGACCCCGAGTAACCTAAACCTTTTGACCTGTTCCACTTGCGCACCACCGATGTAAATTGGTGTAAATTTTGAAGAATTTTAAAAAGTAAAGTCATTGAAGAGTTGAATTCCTGCTGGCAACTCATTAGAGAGTAGCTAATAATTCCACAACAGTATGCAGTTAATTTAGTTTTCGATTTTGTACAGTCAGCCAACTGGACTTTATTTTACTGTGGATTTTGCTAAAGTTAATCCAAGACACACTGACAGCAATTACTATTCACTGTTTGACGAATGCTGATGGCCCATTGGTTTTCCCATCAATCCAATCTATTTTCCTGAAGTAGCAGCATGGAGTCCTTCGATATGTTCAGACTGAGTCAACAGGGGTCACAGATTCTCTGGTCTTCATGAGACTACTTGCTGCCTTTTCTCCGACATCAGGTCAATCCCATTGTCCTAACCTGTTGTTTCCTTCGAGAGAGAGAGAAGCATTATGTTTCCAGTTCATGGAATTGTTCGTCTATTTGATTATAATAGAATCAAGAGAGATCCTTTTGCAAACAGCTATAACCTTACAGTAGCTATTGTTGGATTTGTTGTCCAGCTTTGACCAAGTTGTATTATATTTAAATAGTTCTGCATCTGTTCTTAGGGATGAAGCGCAGAGAGTGAACTTGTTGTCAGGTCAAGCAGAAGCCGGGCAGACGGAAGCAGATTCTTCACTATTCCACAAAAAATTGAAGAAACCTGACGGTAAGACTTTTCGGATGAGTTACTCTGATAATCCATTTCTCCAAAATGTGTACTTCGACAGTTAATTGACAATTTAAAGAATACTGGCAATATTCTGAATAGAGTCATTTCTGATACAGAGAAAATAATTTGAAAAATTGAAATTAAGGAAATATTGAATGTACAATCTAGTGATACTGTTTTTAGCAATCTATTCAAAACTTAAAGGCTGATGTCAGAATTTCATTCAGTGATATCAAACAGATACTTAATATTAATAGTCTATGTGCCCAGGACCAATATAAGACCTGATCTGGATTGGCTGATGATGATATCAGTATTGCTCTTGTGAGAGTCTAAGTACGGCTCAGACTCAGCAGATTTTGTAACTGTTGTTGATGGTAATCAGTGTGTACACAATTATCCTTACCCTTGGTAATAGATTTCTCCCCCACGTTTCCTTTTCCCAGAACCAGATTCTGACTCGGACAGTGAACTTTCCTTGGAAGATGATCACAGCAGCTCCTATGCTTCTAGTCATTCATCTGAGAGTGAAGAGGATGAATTTCAAGCTGATCACAAACCCAAGTGGAAGCAAGGGGCACCCAAAAATAACGAAAGAAATCCCATGCACAGTACGCCAAAGGGTAAGGCACAGCACTGTGCGGAATGATGGAAAGAAGTGATACCTTGCATACATGATAGTGAACGTGTAGTGTGTGGCTCTCCCACTGACCAAGAATGCTGTTCCAAGGATTGTTTTCACACTGACATTTCTCTCGGTTGCTTTTTCTGAGATGAATATATTAATAAAAATAATAACTTTATAGAGCTCTTTTCATACAGATAATGTCATTCAAAAAGCTTTCCAATGGGATAAAAATACAAACATGCAAATAAAAGACAAAAAGATATTAGTTAAAAGCCAGATTAAATAAATAGGTTTTGAGCTGGGTGTTTAAAACTGTCACGAGTCTCCATCCCTTATAGATTTAGGTATTGAATTCCACAGTTTAGGAGTGTCGTTCAAAAAAAAGCTGGCCTACCAATTATCTTTTGAGGGAGATTGTTTAAATTTAAGAAGAAGACCTGAAACCTCGATCAGGATTATAAAACGAAAAAAGTGCTGCGATGTAGTCCAGTCCCAGACCATTAAAAGCTTTAAAAATAAGTAAGAGAACTTCCTTTGAATTCAGCCAGATCACCTGGAAGCAAAGCTTTACTTCCAGGAAAGAGAGAGAATTTAACATTGCCCAGTTACCAACAGAGCACAGACAGTAGAGTAATCCACAATGTCTAGAGATAACTCTCCAAATGAGACTGGGTTTGAAGGTAACTAAGATTCTTGCCATGCACTTTTGCACAGAGAATTACAACAATGTTTAGGTGAACCAGACTCTTCAGAAGCTGTAATCGGACAGAAGTGGAGATTAAGCAAAAAGTGATGTTTGGTGAGCGATAAGCCAAGAATTTATTGGTATATGTTGCAGCCAGGTCCTTGTGAGTGCTGTTCAAAAAAATGGAAATCTTGGAAGTAATGTTCTGAAACTGAAATGCTGTCTGTTTTGTGAGAATGGGTCACCGAGAGGCAGATTCCCAGCTGAACTTCATCCTGTGTCTCCCTCAACAGCGGAATCCATGCCCAATCATGGGAAACAGTACTGGCCTGCGGAATGCACGACAGCCAGTGACAGCGAGGACCATGGAGCGCCTGAGAAACTAAGGGTAGAGACAAAAGTAAACGTTGAGTTCCACAGAGAAAACAATCATTGTGGCGACCTTCCGAGGGCAAGTGAGAGTGAGCCTCAAGAAAAGGAAACCCCACCTGTACCCCAGCCAAACTCCAATCCACAGCCAGAGCAAAGACGAGGCAAGTATTCCTCTCAAAATGACAAAAGGATTATTTTCTTTTTAAGAAATAAAGTTTGAAGTAAAATACATATTTTTTAAATTTGTGGTTTAAGGGATTTGATTAATTTTGAAAGCAATTTTCTGCTGAATATAGCAACATTTAATTTGGTTACCCAAGGTCACATGGGGGCAGGACAAGCTGCCTATAAATTCCTCCCAAGGTTTTGAACAGAGGGCACTTCTCTGGATCTTTGGTGTTGCAAAGGACAAATTTAATGATTCTTAACTGGAACACCGGAGAGAGGATTCACTAATCTACTTGTTACCAGATTAATGGTTATACTGCAGGAAACTAGTAATATGTTGCTTGGCAGTAGTGTAGGTAGTTAGCTAGTTAACTCGCTGACCCTCCAGGTCTGATTGAGAGCATTGGGTCTCACTTCAAAACCACCTTTTAAATGTTGGATTTCTTTTGCCAAGCTGTGCTGATCAAGAGTCATTATAGCTGGTGAACTACCCAGCACTGCAGTCACACCGCCCAGTGAATGTATGGGGGTTTGAAAAGCAAAATCCTGGAAATGTTGGAAAACTAAAAGTTTAAAAACTGGAAAATGCTGGAAATACTCTGCGGGTCCGACAGCATCTGTGAAGAGAGACCCTTGAAGTCTGTTGATGATCACCTTCAGTTAGAAAAAGTTAGAAATCAAACATGTTTCAAGTTGCAGGGGAGCGGAGAGGTGAACCCTCCCCAAGGATGTGCGCAAAATAATGGTGCTCCAGTGGGAGGTCACCCCTGCCCTCTAAAGATCCTCCCATGTCAATAACGCAATGAATTTGTGATGCAAGAAATCTGGGCAAGACCCGCAGCCAACCCCAGCAGGCTGCTGCTTCTTCCAGCAGAAGATATTGATGACTTGCCTGCAAGCATCAAAAATACTTACTGGTAGAGCTACAGATGAGTGAAGGCAGTAGGGACTTCTTAGTTTCACCCAGACAGTTAAGGGTTAAGTTCGCCGTGTATGTTACGTGTTATATGTTACATTGTAGGTCATCACGTCGGGGTCACCAATGTAGGAGTGTCAGCAAAAATCGACGTGAGTGTAATTACTTCTAACGTACAGTTTATTTGCCCCACAAACAAATGGCGACATCATATATATATACCAGAAAAAAGCCCACCCCCCAAAACGTAATAACGTACAACGTAACATGTGACGATTGCGGCAAACTTAACCCTTAACCGTCTGGGTGAATTCTGCGTAATGAAACTAAGGAGGCTCTACAAGTCGAAATAAACAATTGCTACCTCCTATCTATATTGGAATCCTTCCTATTAGCATCAGATTTTCAAATCTGCTTTAACTGAGCGTTACTGCAGCCAATTTGTAGACATGATGTGTGGTGTTGTTGATCAGCTGAGCATTATAGGCATGCCATGTTGATGCTGGAATATGTGGCTACACTTGCAGGCTGCCCTCAGCACACCCTGGGCTGTGTTGGTTGTTAACACAAATGACACATTTGACTGTATGTTTCAATGTATCTACATGTGCTCCTCTGCCACCTGAGTTCCGAATGGATGTTGAATCCATGAACACTACCTCACTACATTTTTTAAAATTTCTGTTTTTTACAGTACCTATTTAATTTAACTATTTAATGTACATTTTTTTACAATATACATTGTTTTTTTCCGATATTACCATATATTGCATTGTACTACTGTCACAATGTTAACAAATTTCACAACGTATGTGGATGATAGTAAACCTGATTCTGATGAATAAATCTAAATCTGAAATTATTCTGGCAATATAAACGCTGGAAGTAAGGTTTGCAAAAGGCAAAGGAAATGAGATAAAGGTAAAAGGTGTTTTTAATGTTTGCTTAT
This sequence comes from Mobula hypostoma, assembly GCF_963921235.1. Lineage (NCBI taxonomy): Eukaryota > Metazoa > Chordata > Chondrichthyes > Myliobatiformes > Myliobatidae > Mobula > Mobula hypostoma. The sequence goes on along the minus strand of NC_086116.1, from coordinate 24,795,511 downwards.
GTGGATATTTGAAACTGCCTTCAATTAAAATTCTTTGATGCACTGAAGTGCGTGTTCTTTTCTGACACAGGTATTCTTAAAAATAAAGTCACCTACCCGCCACCTTTAAAAGAAAAGAATCGGATAAATCAAATACACAATGAACTCTCCAATTGTAAAGCAACAACCATTTCCTCACAGACCTCCTCAATAGTGCCTACAGACAGCACACGCACAGCCGCGGGCACAGGCTTGTTGATAAAGCAGCCAAGCAGGCAACAGTCAAGAGAACACTTAAATGGAATGATGCCAGTGCCCATGAGTATTAGAACGGGCACAAGCACTGCCCGGGGAGATACTTCTGACTCTGAGTAAGTACCCTGGGTAAAATGCAATGTTTCACTTTAACCTATCCATTTCTATGGACCTAAGCAGCTTTAATATTTGCACAAAAATACTTAGACATTTTCTTTTAAATGATCATTAGTAAAAATAAATACTAATGCCAAAAAATCATTGTTGCAACTCCTATCAAGCTCATTTTCTAACAAATCTTAAGTACTGTTAATTGCATTCAGGAACATTAATGCTAAGTAGTGCTCACTATTTCAGATGCAGGAAATCTGGGTATGCACCTGTGTGAAATTTTACAGTGAACTTTTGGTCTGCCTAATGAATGTTCTGTTTTGTCAACACTGCAAAATAGCAAGCAACGATCATGGAACAATTGTCTGGTTACAAAGAAGTGCTGAAACTATCATACCATGCTGTTGAATGGCACACTAAGCCAGGGTTACTGCATAACAAACCTAAGAATTTAAATTGTCATCTTCTCAGATAAATATTTAAAAATTACAAACTGATTTAAAATAAAAATACAATAAATACTTGGCAGGTCAGACTGCATCTATGGAGAGAGAAGTTGTTAATATTTCAGCACATTGACCTTGCATCAGAACCAGAAAAAGTTGGAGACATTTTGTTTTTCTTTTTGAAAATTTCAAGTTTGTTATTTCAGACTCTTTCTTAATCATAAATGTATGTCCCAGTCTTTATTTCATACTGCTTTTACATCCAAAAGCTTGTTTAACATTACTTAACTGCTTGCTTGAGAATTCTTCAGTGTAATTCATATCCCTTCTGTTTAATGATATCACCTATGCTAGATGACAAAGCATCTATTTGAAATGTTAGGCGTCAATAACTGATATCAGTAGGGAATGGGGGGAATGTGTGCTACTGAGATAGTTGGTTATTAGACCATAAGACCATGAGGTATAAGAGCAGAATTAGGCCTTTCGGCCGGTCGAGTCTTTGCTCTACCATTTCAGCATAGCTGATCCATTTTCCCTCTCAGCCCCAATTTCCTGCCTTATCTCCATAACCCTTCATGCCCTGACCAATCAAAAATCTATCAACCTCTGCCTTAAATATACTTGGCCTCCACAGCTACCCGTGGCAAAGAATTACTCAGACTCAGCACTCCCTGGCTCAAGAAAATCCTTCTCATCTCTGTTCTAAATGGGCGCCCCTCAATTCTGAGGATGTGTCCTCTGGTCCTAGACTTCCCCACTGTAGTAAACACCATATCAAGGCCTTCCAACATTCAATAGGTTTAAATGAGATTCCCCTCATTCTACGGTGAGTACAGGCCCAGAGCCAGCAAGCGCTTCTCATGTGATAAGCCTAGCAATCCCAGTGTTATTCTCATAAGCCTCCTCTGAACCCTCTCCAATGTCAGCACATCCTTTCTTAGATAAGGAGCCCAAAACTGCTCTCGATACTTCAAGTGATTCCTCACCAATGCTTGATAAAGCCCTAGTATTACATCCTTTTTTCTCTTAGTGGGTCAGTTGCTTCTGGGTCAAAGACAGATATTGTGCAATAGGTACATTTAATGTCAGATAAATGTATACAATGTACATCCTGAAATTCTTTTTCTTCACAAACATTCACGAAAACAGAGGAGTGCCCCAAAGAATGAGTGACAGTTAAATGTTAGAACCCCAAAGCCCCTCACCACTACCCCCTCCCACGCGCAAGCAGCAGCAAAGCAACAACCTCCTCCCCTCCCCCACCAGCAAAAAAAGCATCGGCACCCCCCACCGAGCACTCAAGCGTGCAGCAAAGCATCAATAAAGACACAGACTTGCAGTACCCCAAAGACTACTCATTCACCCGGTAATTCGACATACCACAGGCTCTCTCGCTCCCTAATAAGGGAAAAAGGGGTGTCCCCATTTCACAGCGAGAGGGGAGACATAACAGAACCACTCACTGATTAATGGTGTTAAAAGTCTGTTGCGTCACTTTTTCTAAGCTCTGTGCCCAAAGAATTCGGGTCTCTGGGCACACAGCTAGCAGCTAGCTCGCTGCTTTCGATCTTCCGTGTACTCCCATGATGCATCAGGCGGCAGCACCGGCCTTAAATCAGCCCTTCCCCAGAGCCACGAAAATCCATCACCCTGAAGGCGCGCTAATCTTCCAGGCCGTGTCCTTGTCATATCAAAAAGTGGCCAGCTGTGAGGCCCTGAGAGTGGGTCCCATTTCTGCAAAGAACCAAAGTCAGCATGTAACTCCAGGTCAGGGTCTTCAAAAGAACCCTGAAAAGGAAACAAAGAGACATCAAAGATGGAAGTAGAGCTGCTTCCAAAGATGCAAGCAAAGGAGCTGCCATTTTAAGCTCCACATTGCTTTGTTGCTTTAACATTGACCACAAAATCTGATGTTAGTGATTAAGATATCACAAGTGTTTTTACCATTAATATTTGCACATAATACTTTCAAAGGACAATCAGCAATTTTGCTTTGAAAATAGTAAATCCAAATATTAACAAAGTATTCAAAACTTACTAATTATTTAAATATAATATTGCAAAAATGGTTTAGAATGGAGCTAAAGTTCATAGAGATATGTATGGCCACAGACATGCAGGGAAACAGATCCTCCACTGAGCTGGTGTTTGCTGGCTGCCTGTTTCTAGGTCTTGCTTTTGTTTCCTGTGTGATCCCAAGCATGGTGTTCCATTGTGAGGCCTGCTGCCATCACATTGGAGGGGGGAGGGAGGGAGGGAGGGAGGGGCAGAGGCTAACTCGGTGTCACGTCGCACGGCATTGTCCAGCTGCCCTCGCAGGATGGTGTCGACAGCCGATAATACCCTGACTCCAGGCTCAGCAGCCACCAGAACTGAATACCAAGGGAGTGAGTAGCAATGAAGGCATACAGGGCTTCAAAGAGGTAGGGACAAATGAAGTGAGCGAGTGACCACGTGGTAGACGGAGTACAAAGTGGGGAAAATGTGGAGTTCATTCATTTTTGCAGATGAAGCAAAAATGCTGAGTATCTTTCACATATTAAATGCTGGAAACTTTTGGTCAGACAGCATTAGTGAAAAGAGAAAGAGTTGACATTTTTAAAACTGATGAGGGCTCTTTAACGTGCAACATATTAACTGTGTCTTTCACCAGGTGCTGCCTGACCCACTAATTGTTTCAACATTTCCAACACTTTCTGACGTTCTTTCCAGTTTTCAGGCATCCACAGTTTAGAGCTTTCGTTGCCTTCTAAGCGTGAGAGATTGGGAGGTGTTGATGTTCAGAGAGGTCTTTGTACCCTTGTAAGTGCTATTTAAAAATGAAGGAGCAGGTGCAGCTAGAACTAGGAAAGTAAATGGCATCTGGGGCCTTCATTGCAAGGGGTGTTTGAGTTTAAAAATGAAGAGGTGTTAGAGGTGTTGCTACAGATGTACAGGCTGTGTTGAAGAGGCCACACCTGGAGGTATATTACTTTGTTCCCTGTATTGAAGGAGATATGTTCAAGCAAAAGAGTTTAACTGAGACATTTCTGGGATGAGAAGGTTTTCGTATTACAAGTGGCTCAAAAAGTTGGATTAGTATTCCTTGGAAGCAAGGGATGATCTTATCATTCCTAACGGGAATGTACCAGGGTAGCCGTTGAAATGCTTCCCCTGATGGGAACATTTCAAATGAGGGGACATAGTTGCAAAGTTCAAAGTAAATTTATTATCAAAGTACATATGAAGTAACCGTATACAATCCTGAGATTCACTTTCTTGTGGACATTCACAGAACACAGTAGAATCAATGAAAGACCGCAGGCAATATGACAGACAGCCAGTGTGCAAAAGAGAACAAACTGTGCAAATACAGACCGGAGAAGAAAAATAATAAATAAAAAGATAGATAAGCAAACAAGCAATAAATATTGAGATGAAGAGTCCTTGAAAAAGAGTCTATGGGTTGTGGGAACAGTGCAGTGTAAGGGTGAGTGAAAAGCCTGATGGTTGAGGGGCAATAACTTGGTAGTGATTGGCAGGGGTTGTTAGGTTGGGGGAACTATTTAAACAGTTGTGTGTAGCAAATTTGGCAGTGTATCTCTGTAATTCTCTACCTCCAAGGATTGTGGACACTAGATCATAGGGGTATTTAAAGAGGAGGTAGATGCAGTTCTGAAAGATTGAGGCATTGATGGTAATGGGAATGGGCACAGAGAGGGGCAGATCAGTCATGATTATATTGAATAGAGGGCCGGGCTTGTGGGATGGAGTGACCTCCCCACTCCTATTTGCTGTTGCACTGTTCCATACCTTGCTCAAATTGATTTAAGCAAATATCAATACAGACATTTTTGCTCTTCCATGGTTGGAACTGATAAGCACACGATGTATCAATGAAAAATTTTCTCAGATTCCTTTAAATCTCTCACTCACACTGTGACTCTCCCTCCTTTCATTCCCCACCCCTTCACTCTCACACAACACAACACTGAGGACACCTTCAAAAGGCAATGCCTCAAAAAGGTGGCATCCATCATCGAGGACTTCTATCACACAGGTCATGCCCTCTTCTCACTGCTGCCATAAAGGACCAGGTACAGGAGCCTGGCGGCACACACTCAACTTTTCAGAAACAGCTTCTTCCCCTCCACCATCAAATTACTGAATGGACAATGAACCCATGTACACTACCTCACTATTTTTGTTCTGTTTTTGCACTACTTAGTTTATTTTTTATATGCACTGAATGTAATTTATAGATTTATTATTACTCTGTATTGCATTGTACTGCTGCTGCAGAACAGCAAGTTTCATGACTATGCCAGTGATGTTAAACCTGATTCCGATTCTGACACCCGCTCACTCTTCCTGTCCCTCACCATCACACAAAGACACTTCCCCTCCCTCCCACCTGCTCAGTCCCTCTCCTCCCTCACACACAGTGGCACTTACTCACTCTCTCCTTCCGTCCCCTGGTAAACAGTGGTTTTCACCCTCTCCACCTGCTCTCGCACACAGCAGTGCTCACACCATCCTTCCCTATATTCACATTCAGTGCCACTATCTCCTTGTGACTCACACAGAGAGACTCACTCACTCAATCACCCCTTGTGGTGTTCCTCACCCATCAGCCTCTCTCCTACATAACCCATTGCTGTTTAAACCTTGGGCTGTCTCATTGTTTAAGCATTTCTCAGACATGGCTTTGCATTACTTGTACCATTCCAGTGTGTTCACGCTTCCCAGACCTGATAAATGCTGTCACAAACATGTTGGCAAGCATTTATCTTATGTGGCTTCACGCACTTTATTTACAAGCTTTAAACTAGGTACTTTTCCAGTAAGATGGCGGCAGTTTGATTGCAGCGGCTTCTATCAGGTCAACCAAAGGTGTTATTATCCTTTTTAAACGTATTTTTTATGATTGCAAGACCCTGCTGGACATTAAGAACTAAAGTACTACAGGTCTATCCCATCAGCGATTTTCTCATTGGTGGAGAAACTGAAGGAGCTGGACTTAGTGTGGATCCTGTTGCTGCCGGCACCAGAGAAGTCTGCGCGCAAAGGCGGTGTGCACTATACCGGCGAGCGACCATTATAGACGCTTTCCTTGTCGTCACAAGCTCCTGTTGGTCATTGTTAATGTGGAATGCTGCAAGTCCAATTCACTGATTTATTGGCAGACGGCGGGGGAGCTGCATGACCTCGACTGTAGCAAGGACTAGGCCTCAAGCCGCAGTGTCACCTGTTTACAGCCGCCCAGGAGAGAGATGTCAGAGTCGGTGCACTCCACCGGAGGTGATGTGGCGCAGTGTCAGGCTGGAGTCAATGCTGTTCCTCTCCCCCCCAGTGTTTGCTCGGCACAAGGCAAGCTGTATTGTGTTCAGCTACTGACTGCTACAACATTCATGAACTCAGGGTCTTGGATTATATTTTTGTTTGTGTGACTGATTTTTACTGATATCTTGTATGTGCTTGCTACCTTTTATGTGCTAAATGCGCCTTGTGCTGTGTGTGAATGTTGTTCCTGTGTTTCAAACCTGAGCCCTGGAGTATCGGTCTTTCCTTTGGCTGTATTCATGTGTGATTGAATGATAATTAAACTTGAACTTTACTGGTTTAGGATTGCTTTCTAGTTGAACATATAGACCCAGAATATCCTCTGAATGTGGTATTTACAATTCTTCTCGGGTAATACCCATAGTTGCTCTGATCTTCTCAGTCAGTGGAAGAATAGATTACTGTACAGGTGGGCACAACATTGATACTCTCCCCACTGTTGAAACCAGAAAAGCTCTGTTTATGTCGGCTGAGCTTTGGAAGAGGTTGTTGATCAGTCACTCCCAATCATCCCCAGCCACATCCCACTAACTATCATCTTCTTGCAGAATAGTAACATTCATACTGTCTGTGAGTATTCCAAGTATGTTTACATTAGAAATTAATATCCCTATGTACAGTTTTCCATGATTGTATCACAGCAATGAAACTGCAAAACCCCATGAAACAAAGCACCTGAGGGATTTTTTTGTTTGTTACAGAATCTCTGAAAGTGACGGCCAAGATTGTGCCTAGGAGAGGTGTGTTGATCAGACATGCCATAAAACCTTATACCACTAGAAAGTAAAACACCTTCTAGCTTCATGCTAGCACAAGATAGTAGTGTTGATTACTCCATTCAGCTGCTGAATACTATATCCCACAGTACAGCAAAGTGACCTATAGATTGTTTTGAGAAACTTTTCAAGATTGATCTCAAAAATAACCTAACAAGATTATTTTACTTCCCTTCCACTTGTCTTCATCCCTGTTCCTCGCGTGCTGAAGCTGGTGGCAGAGACCTAAAAACAGATTTGTGAATGTGTGTAATAGAACAATAAGTCAGCTATCCAGCTGCAGTTCCCACGTGCGTATCTTTGTCAGTGAATATCGGAAAACCTTCTAACTATGTGTATGGGTTGGGATTTAAAGTGGGCTAGGTGATGCAGCTGGAGTGGATATGACTGTGGTTACTGTATGAGGAACATCTGGCAGCTCTTGGGCTGTACTCTCTGGAGTTCAGGAGAATGAGGGGGGGAATCTCATAGAAACATTCTGAATGTTAAAAGGCCTGAACAGATTAGATATGGTTAAGTTATTTCCCATGGTAGAGGAGTCTAGGACAGGATTGAAGGACGTCCATTTAGAACAGAGATGCAGAGAAATTACTTTAGTCCGAGGGTGGTAGATCTGTGGAATTTGTTGCCACGAGCGCCTGTGGAGGCGAAGTCATTGGGTGCATTTAAGGCAGAGGTAGATAGTTTTTTGATTAACTAGGGCATCAAAGGGTACAGGAAAAAGGCAGGGGAGTGGGGATGACTGGAAGAATTGGATCCACCCTTGATTGAATGGCAGAGCAGACTCAATGGGCTGAATGGCCTACTTCTGCTCCTATATCTAATGATCTTATAGACTATTGGCCAGAAGAAACTGCAGCCTGATCAAGGACAGGGAAGCAGACAAGCCAGTTGTCTTTGTTTCCCTCGTTTTGTGGACTCTGAACAGTTTCTTCCTCTTGCATAATCTAATCAAACAACTGAATGTGGACACAGGAAGCTTCAGACCATTCTCAGAGGAGTAGCTACTTGTTATGTAACATGCCAGACCTGCAATCGGTAATCTCATTATACTCTGTCTGGGTTGCCTCATTTAACTGGTTTGGATGAGTCAGAGTGTAAAGGGACAAATACACAAGGCTGGGGTGGGCAGAGCTATGAAACAATGTTGGCTGTAGCCCTGTACAATGACCAGTAAGAAGGTGACCCAGGTAGGTTAGGTGACCTTGAGCCAACGGGATAGAGTCCAATGGTTCAATTGATGAGGGACAGTATATGACTCAGGAGCTCCAAATACACGGGCGATAACTCTCTAGCAGCCAGAAACCAACCACCATGGATAAGGAGGACCCCACGGACACGTGGAGATCGGGATATGAGGAATGCCTGGCCAACGCAGGCTCCTTTCCCGGGTAATACCTTTTCTCTTCATTGACTGTTCATGGGCTGTCAGGGAATTCTAGTAGGGTGCACACAGAGACAGTTCGTGAAACCCACGTGCTTTTAGTTGAAAGAATAAAAGTTACTTGTTGGTAACTACAGATTCTCTGTGCCTCACTGATCATTATTGCAAGGGGTGATGCTTGTAACAGGACTGACCCGGATCCAAAGCTCACACCATTCATACTTCACTGCAGAACCACTGTAGGCTATGAGTATGAACTGACTTGAGTCTCAAATGGGACAAAGATGAGTTGATCCCAAATCTGTCAACCCACATCTAGCCAATGACCTTCCTGTTCTGTAAACTCTTGTATCTCACCATGTGGTTGGATTTGCTCTGGGCTGGGAGAGAACATACTGTTAACTTTGTTTTCCCTTTTTTTGTTTAGTTGATGTTTCTTATGGGGTGGAGATACTTGTCCACCAAAGGAGATGTAAGGGTTCCTTCCCTCCACTAGCCTGCAGGCCACCCTTGGGCAAGGTGTAGAACCTACACAGCCCCCAGTGAAGGTCACATAAAGCCATGGGAGCAGGCAGTGGATGGTTGTATGAGCAGCTGGTGCATATCACAAGTCCTGGTTATGCAACCACTGATGCCAGGCGGACAATCTCTGAAGAGATAATGGCTGGGGTCACCGATCTTGTAAAGACACTGCCCAGAAAAAAGCAATGGCAAACCACTTTGGACGAAAAATTTGCAAGAACAATCATGGTCATGGATAAGACCATGGTCGCCCACATCATACGACATGGCACAAAATGATGATGATATTTCTTAATCCTCTGCTTAAAGTTTATTATTGTTTACTTCCTGGGTTCCCTCTAGTTTCATCCTTATACCCTCCTGCACCTCATCCCTGTGTTTACTCTTCATTCATGGAGTGATTTCCTTTAATGAAGATGTGTATTTTATTAATAATCTCTTCCATTTATATAGAGTCTCTAACTTTATCACAGAGCTTTCTGGAATTATATTACTGGTATAATTGCCCCAGTAAAGGCTTTACTCGATAAGGAATGAGCACTTGAAAGTGTAACGTCTGTCTGCCTCTCTGTCCTGTGAGCATTAGTTGTTTAAGGAGTGTCACTGTTAAAGAAGATCTTGATCTTTCCACAAGTGAAGGTGACTGAAGTTCTCTTCATGTAGGTGTCAAAACACATTCTGTTATGTCTGTCATTCTCATCAAAATTGCCATTTAAGAAAGAACTTGGTGGGAATTGATGTAGTAGGTGTTGTATTTCTTTTTTATAAATAGTTTCTCCAGTGTAATGACGCAATTAAATGCTTTGATGCAATTTGCATTATTGTATGGTAAGTTTTTAAATTCATGAAGAAGAGATCTAGCAAATGATTTTTTACCAAGATTATAATTTCAGCGTATTCCAAATGTTTCTGTTCAATTAATTATCATGCTTGCATGCACTGGACACTTTACCTTATCAAACACATGTGAACCTCAGGGGGCTAGATGCTGGGATGTTCTAACTGGTGGAAGAGTCTCAAGTAAAGGCATATAGCCACAAGAGTGAGGATTTTGAATGGTGGGCTGATGGCCTATTCCTGGTCCTAAGTTCTTGTGTTTTGAACATCCTATAAATTGTGCTTCAATTTCAAGCAGACCTAAATAAAATATGTGGTGCAACTTAACCGTACTTCAGTTTCTAGCATCTGCAGTCTGTCTCCTACGTATTGCAAGTTGCATGCTCTATCAACCTGTTGTGTGTGCTATTAACCTTTAACACAAACACTCTTTTCAAACTATGCAATTTCATTCATTTTAAATTGTTTTACAATTTAAAGTATGCTAACATAATAGAAATACTAATTGTCAGTTATTTTGCTATATATTACAAACAAATCATTCTAGTGAAAGGATAGAGGAAAATATTTGCTAACTTTGTAGAAACTTGTCAAATTCGGGAGATGAATGATTTTTTTAATTAAACCTAAGATAAATTAACTTCAGAAAATGTATTTGAATTCTCTTTCTCTGAATGCATCAAAGAACATCTATAGCTAACTACATCAGGCTTCATGCTTTTAAACTATGACTGCAAAGATTGTTTTTAATCTTTTCCACTGTTTCAGCATTGTGATTTTAAACTGCATGTTTCGCTTTGAACTTGCCTGTTAGTACAGCATAACCATGGTTCTGCATGTTTCCCCTTCCTTTTCTTGTGAACAGAGGAAGTAATGAAACCTCAATCTGACCCATCAGGAGATCGGAAGAATGATCTCAACCCATGAAGAGTCTCACTGTTGGCATCGCCAGTTCCTGTGCACCTGAGACCCCACCCAATGTGCCGGTATTCTCTACATGAATCAGAACTTCTTCAAAATGGATTCATGCATGTGAATGACTGTCAAAGGGATGCAAGGCCTCCAAAAATCCTGAAGAACATACGAATAAATTAGAAGGACAGGTATATATGTAGAATGAAGAATGGCATATTTGCTGTGTGCCAAGTTCCAGAGCGGATACAGACAGGTAACCACTTGGGCAGCTCAGCCGTACAATTGGATAGCCTGAAGAAATGGACAAATCCCAAGGTGAACCCTGTAATGCGCCCACTGCCCTGTATACAGGCCTCTGGGCAAAACTACAGCCTGCCTACTTTTTTTTCCCTAAAACATTAAGTACTGTACGGAAAGGCAGTACCTCAATCACAAAGAGTTGGTCTCTGTCACAGGATCACAGGTAAGTTGGTTACACATTGATGGAAGTGTTATTTACACAGGCATCGGACTGAAAATATTCTCCAGGCTCTTCATTTGCCTAGTCTTCAAGGAGATGGTCTTAAAATGAATGCCTTTTGTACAACAAAATTATAAGATGTATAGATACTTTTATATATATTTTGTAAGTCAGTACTTCTGAAAACCTCATTTGTACATGCATAACGGTTTTTGATTTTATCAATTTGATTATAAATCTTCTGACTTTTATAAAGAGTAGAAGGTGCACAATTTTACTTGAATTTGGTGTGTTAATATTGTAAAAAGAATTTTTTTCTATTGAAAGCTGTAACAATTTATGAGAAATAGAATTTGAATGTGTAACCGCAAAGACGAAGTTACTATAAAGAATGGGGAATCAAACCGTTTCTTTTTCATTCAACCATACACTTGAACTTGTGTGTCTGAGGTCTTTGAAAGAAAAATTACCTTTAAGTTCAAGAGCACATGTTGGTCTACTAGGGAGGCAAGGGTTGGGGGTGGAGATGGGTTGGAAGAATTAATCAGAAGGATGTTTGCCAATCAAGTATGATTGTTTTTATTTGAATTCCTGTGAATATTTTGACACTATTAATGTTGTAGATTTGTTTTTAAATTGTTTTAGACAGAAACTATCAGAACAGTTCTCATTTGTATATTGTGACTCACGTGTTGTAGTAAATTCTTTTGTTTTAATACAGAGAGTTTCTTTTAACATTAATGCAATTGTATTCATGGCACAAGATTTTTTAAAAATTTTATGATGGAAACTGATTTTTTTTTAAAAAGCGAAGAACAGATGTATCATATTTATTTACATGCAAAACACTGGAAACACAGTACAGAGCAACAAAATTGTAAAATAAAGAGATTTTGACTTTTTCCAGCTGCCTGTGATGATTCCTCTCTCTTTTAATTGATCATTGTAGGAAGTTTTTAAACAGTACAACAGTCACTGATGCGGTGGAAGACTGCTCTTAGAGCGGTGATGTCTGGCTGGACACATACCCTCTGTATCTATCACTCTCTCATTCTACCTCTCACTAGTTCTCTCTCTCCCTTCTCTCTCCTTCCCTTTTCTCCCCTTTTCTCCCCTTTCTCCCCTTTTCTCCCCTTCTCTCCCCTTCTCTCCCCCTCTCTCCCCCTCTCTCCCCCTCTCTCCCCCTCTCTCCCCTTCTCTCCCCCTCTCTCCCCTTCTCTCCCCCTCTCTCCCCCTCTCTCCCCCTCTCTCCCCTTCTCTCCCCCTCTCTCCCCCTCTCTCCCCTTCTTTCCCCTTCTCTCCCCTTCTCCCTCACTCTCGCTCTCCCCCACTCCCCCCTCCCCCTCTCCCCCCTCCCTCACTCTCCCTCCCACTCTCCCCCTCTCTCTCAATTCTTCATAGATTTTTACTTGCACTATACTTCATTGCAGTATGCACCTGCTTTCAAAGGACATGCCAAAGATTTACCTATCACAAGAGTACAACTAATCCATCAATCAATCTACAGTAAGTCACTTGAAGTTGTCTTAAGCCCACAATTGTAACACAGGCTATAATCACATTCTTTGGAAATATTCTGAGATAATATAGGGATCTTTCCAGCAGGTGCAATCTGCAGAGAAGAATATATTTTAGATAGATTAGTGGATAAAGCAGACAGTCCCTTCTTCACTCTGTTAGCTTGGTCCTCAGAACGAGTTTTCAGTTGTGGCCTCGTACACTTGTGTCAACTGCTCCTGGAGTGAATGCTCCGCATCATTCACTCTGCTGGTTCCAGCCTGTGGAATATTTAATAATGACCTGCCAGATATTTAACTATTAACTTGATGTTATACTGTACAAATAAATACAATGAGAATCATCAGTACATGTTTCCTGGTCCTAGAACAATATTCTCATTAAAATTCTCATCATTATTCGAAATTTGAAAATAATTTTTGATGAGAAAGTAGGCCATGTTACATGTACTTGGAACAAGAATGACAACAGAGCTACGAGCAGGGACAAGATGGAGGGAAAAGGCTTTACAGTGCACGTGTTTTTGTCTTGGTGGGCCCAGTTTGTAGCTCACACACTGTAAATTGCCCAGCGTGTACCATTACTAACATGACTCAATAAAAACGTTACATAATTCTACTCCGCTGTCGTACTTGGGCCACACACACGCTGCAGGCCATGCTGCACTCTTTTATCTTGTGGTCTGCTGCCTCTCAAACAAGTTAATGCATGAATGGCAAGAGGTAGGAATTTCTTCCTGGGGAATGCTAGATTGGTGTCGTGGTGCTCACAGTGTGTAATGGGCTCTGGACACCAGCTCGTTAACCCTGAGCGGGAAGAGAATGTGCCAGACTCTCTTGTGGAATTGGGCTTTCTGCTTCTTGTCAACTTTAACTGGATCTCAATGAGCAGCAACAAACCATTCGGGCCTAGGTAGGTTCTTAAAGCGTACCTGACTCTTCTTTGGTACCCCAGTCGTTATCTGAAACACCTACACCAGCTGTACTAACTAGACACCCTCTCAACACCCCGACTGCCGACCTCAATCCCTTCTAAGCCCCGATCACAATCGCCAATTTAACTATCTTCACCTCTGGAGGTGGATGGTCGTATGAGCAGCCGGATTATATCATAAGTCCTGGTTATGCAACCACTGATGCCCAGCAGACAATCTCTGAAGAGTATTGATAATGGCTGGGGTCACCCATCTTGTAAAGACTCTGCCCAGAAGATGACAATGGCACACCACTTCTGTAGAAAAATTTGCCAAGAACAATCATGGTCATGGAAAGACCATGTTCACCCACATCATATGACATGGCACATAAGGAACAAATGAACCTTTGGATTAGATTGCCTCCACTCACTTCCTCAAGCCCTTACCACCTCTGTAACCCTGCAGCCAAGCCTCGCTAGACCTAGCACAAATAATCCCCACCCCAGCACCACCACTCATTGACTCAATCCACAGCCAGACATCCCAACAATCCTCTGTTCCTAGACCTCCAGTATCTGAGTCCTGCCTTTGACTTATGTATGTGTGGATGAAGCCAGAAACAAAGCACTCTTGGGTTAGGTTGCTTAAAGGACCTTCTAGCTGTTGAACAACTTCTAGGCTGTTATCTTCATTTTGATCAAAATCTCTTCCTTATAGCAATGATATTCACAGACACTACCCTGCTGCCCAGCTTTTTCATGTGTCTTCTGCACTCTGTGGTCTCAATCACAAAGTAACCCCTGAAGAGCTGCCTGCACAATCTGCTCCCAATACTCTTTACCATTTACTGTCTCTGCAGCTAAAAAAAACACAGATAGCAAGTAGTGGACAAGAAAAGAAAATAAATTATTCTTACTGGTCCAGACCAATGAAAGAAAAAAAAGTAGAATTCAACAAAGGAAACATCTGGAGCAAGTATTGAGAGTGCCTTTTTTTGATGCATGAATTAACTCAGTATTGATGAATTGTTATTGTGATACAGCTCAGAGTAGGCCCTTTGAGCCAAGCCGATCAGCAACTCCCGACTTAACCCGAGCCTAATCACGGGGAGGGTCCTACTGAAGGGTTTTGACCCGAAACGTCAACTGTACTGTTTTCCATAGATGCTGCCTGGCCTGCTGAGTTCTTCCAACATTTTGTGTGTGTTGGTTGGATTGAGTACACAACTTTGCATTGTATTTTGTATATCCACTGTGGGCAATAGAAGTATTTTTTCTTGCCAGCAGCAGGGAATTTCTGATCCCAATGAAATATTTTTTTAAAAATTAATGCTTTCATGAGGCAGTGCACAATGATAATAAGCAGTGAAACCTTAGACCTCTCTATCAGGTTTCTAATGCCATTTACATGCCAGTCAACGTTTTAACAAAAGCCTCTCTGCTTTCTTGCATTTCATATTGAAATCTTTGTGTAATTTGCCTAATCTTCTTTTGTGTTGGTGCACAAAGCTTGCATGGATTCACCTGCACATGACCTCCTGTCTGAGCGATTACCATAGTACATTTTATTAATGGTATCATTTTTTAAATTTCTTCAGGGAGGTAATAACTGGTTAGACTTGCTTGAAGGCGCAGTTTCAAAACTTGTTGCTATGCATTTGCTGATGTCTGTAAAAATGAAAATAAAGACACCTACAAGGACAGTCCTACCTGAACAGTTCATTCAATTGTCTTACTTTTGGGCCCTGGCAACTTTTACATTTACACATTTCACTAGCTGGTGATAGTTCAACAGGGCTATAATACTTGGCCAACTTGGAGGTGACTTGGTAGTGATTAGATATTCCTGTCTCCTTCTGAATGACTGTACTTTATGATCAAGGAACACGTACAGTGCTCCTAACATCTACATAATGTTATTCCATTGGAAAGTATATTCTATTAATCAATGTGAATGGAAGCACTTTAACTGTCGCATGATCTCTCTAGCTTCTATATTTATTTATTTATTGAGATACAGCACAGAATCGGTCCTTTGGGCCACATTTAATCCTGACCTAATCACAGGACAATTTATAATGACCAATTATGACCTACGAAGTGGTATGTTTTTAAACTGTGGGAGGAAACCCACGTGGCCACAGGGAGAACATACAAACTCCTTACAGGCACCATCGGGAATTGAACCCAGGTCATCAGTGCTGTAAAGCGTTGTGCTAACCACTACTGTGCCACCTCACAGTTCCTTCCAAGTCATTAATTAAGTGCTGACTAGTTGTATGATCTGTGCTGCATTTTATGTGTTGACTCCTTTGGTGTGTTGCAAATACAGGCATTGTTCAACCAACAATCAAATGACGCTCACAAAAATTGGTCCTTCCGCCTCCTAAACAAGAAACCATTGTCACATGTACTGTACTTCACTTCTTCCCTCAATGACCGAACTGAAGACTAGGTCAAGATCACTTTAATTATGTGAGTGTCATTCCCTCTAAGTGTTACAGACAGATTTTATTGTTCATCAAATAATTATTAAATTCAAATGTTCTTTTCTGATAGTTTGTATCTGTAATAGTCCTTAGTCTTTAAGTGTTTTAAACACCTTTGTGTCAATTGACTCTCACTGCCTTACTTTACCTAAGCAAATTTTAGAGGTGTAACTTGCAGGTGTATCAACAATAACACTGTGTGATCTGAAATGATTGTCTTGCATATTTTACATTTCCTGCTTTAATTTCTCAGAATGCCTAGGTGAGACCATTTCTCATACAATTCATTATTCTGCTATTTCATTCTAACAGGGCAGTCAATTTTCATATTAAGATGCAAAAGCTGATTTGAAGCTAATAACTCCTCATTTCTCTTGCCCAAAAGCAAGAAAAGCCTTTGCTTCCTTCCCTTATAGCTATGCTGTCTGTATTAGTTAAACAGAAGTCTCCACCAGCCCTGAATACAAGCTTCTGTCTTTGCTTAAAAGTAGGGGTTCCTAACCTTTTTTATGCCATGGTCCCCCACTGTTAATCAAGGTGTCCGTGGGTCCCAAACTGAGAACCCTGCCCCCCACCCGGCTTAATAGGAAAGTTTTGTTGAAGGAAAATGTAAGTTTATTCAGAATGTGTTTTCTTCCAGCATTGAGAGAAAAAGAGCACTCAGGACTGGCAGAGAGAAGCTGCTCAGTCTCCTTGCTCAGAAGGGAACACCACACTTCATTGTGTTGTGTGACCTAACATTACAGAATAGTCCTTCCCTGGAAACTAACTATTGATATAATCCCCAAAAGATTTTCATAGTAATCTCCCCTTTCAAATGAAAACATTGATCAAAATGTCCCATACAGGGCAGTGCAAGATGCAACCTGTACATACTACTGTATTCTGAAGAGCATTGACAGGAGACAGCTTCAGAATTCAAAGTAAATTTGTTATCAAAATGCATACAATATATGTCACTGTATACAACCCTGAGATTTACTTTCTTTCAGGCAAACTGAAGAAATTCATAATAGAATAATATCCATAATAGAATCTGTGAAAGACCGCACCAGCTTGGGCGTTCAATCAGTGTGCAAAAGAACAAACCGTTCACCACGAAAAGAAGGAAATAATAATAATAAATAAACAATAATTATCGAGAACATTAGACAAAGAGTCATTGAACGTGAGTCCATAGGTTGTGGAACATTTCAATGATGGGACAAATGAAGTTAGTTCAAGAGTCTGGTGGTTGAGAGGTAATAACTGTTCCTGAAACTGGTGGTTTGAGTCAAGAACGTAGGAACAGGAGTCGGCCATCTGGCCCATCGAGCCTGCTCCACCATTCAGTAAGATCACGGCTGATCTGGCCATGGACTCATCTCCACCTTCCTGCCTTTCCCCCATAACCCTTAATTCCCCTACTATGCAAAAATCTATCCAACCTTGTCTTAAATACATTTACTGAGGTAGCCTCCACTGCTTCATTGGGCAGAGAATTCCACAGATTCACCTGAGGATCCTGTACCAATTTACTGATGGCGGCAGTGGAGAGAGAGCATGGCCTAGGTGGTGGACGCTGATTTCCTGCGACAACATATGCTCAATGTGCTCAATGACTGGACATATCCATTACTTTTTGTAGGATTGTTTATTCAACGGCATTAGGTTAGGAGGGGGAAGGGGAAAAGGCAGGTGATGGGGAGTACCCCGGCGGCTGTGCCCCTTAACAACAGGTACTCCTGTTTGAGTACTGTTGGGGGGGACAGCTTACCCGGGGGAAGCGACAGTGGCCCTGCCTCCGGCACAGAGTCTGGCCCTGTAGCTCAGAAGGGTAGGGCAAGGAAGAGGAGGGCAGTTGTGATAGGGGACTCGATAGTAAGGGGGTCAGATAGGCGATTCTGTGGACGCAGTCCAGAGACTCGGATGGTAGTTTGCCTCCCTGGTGCCAGGGTCCGGGATATTTCTGATCGTGTCCAAGATATCCTGAAGTGGGAGGGTGAAGAGCCAGAGGTCCTGGTACATATAGGTACCAATGACATAGGTAGGAAAAGGGATGAGGTCCTGAAAGAAGAATATAGGGAGCTAGGAAGGGAGTTGAGAAAAAGGACCGCAAAGGTAGTAATCTCGGGATTACTGCCTGTGCCACGCGACAGTGAGAGTAGGAATGCGATGAGGTGGAGGATAAATGCGTGGCTGAGGGATTGGAGCAGGGGGCAGGGATTCAAGTTTTTGGATCATTGGGACCTCTTTTGGCGCAGGTGTGACCTGTACAAAAAGGACGGGTTACACTTAAATCCTAGGGGGACCAATATCCTGGCAGGGAGATTAGCGGGGGCTACTGAGGTGACTTTAAACTAGAATGGTTGGGGGGTGGGAATCAAATTAAAGCGGCTAGGTGTGAGGAGGTTAGATCACAACAGAGGGATGGGAACCAGTGCAGAGAGACAGAGGGGTGTAAAGTGAGCGTAGAAGCAAAAAGTACAAAGGGGAAAAGTAAAAGTGGCAGGCCGACAAATCCAGGGCAAGCATTAAAAAGGGCTAAGAGAGTTGTAAAAGAGCGCCTGAAGGCTTTATGTGTCAATGCAAGGAGCATTCGTAATAAGGTGGATGAATTGAAAGTGCAGATTGTTATTAATGATTATGATATAGTTGGGATCACAGAGACATGGCTCCAGGGTGACCAGGGATGGGAGCTCAACGTTCAGGGATATTCAATATTCAGGAGGGATAGACATGAAGGAAGGGGAGGTGGGGTGGCGTTGCTGGTTAAAAAAGAGATTAACGCAATAGAAAGGAAGGACATAAGCCGGGAAGATGTGGAATCGATATGGGTAGAGCTGCGTAACACTAAGGGGCAGAAGACGCTGGTGGGAGTTGTGTACAGGCCACCTAACAGTAGTAGTGAGGTCGGAGATGGTATTAAACAGGAAATTAGAAATGTGTGCAATAAAGGAACAGCAGTTATAATGGGTGACTTCAATCTACATGTAGACTGGGTGAACCAAATTGGTAAAGGTGCTGAGGAAGAGGATTTCTTGGAATGTATGCGGGATGGTTTTTTGAACCAACATGTCGAGGAACCGACTAGAGAGCAGGCTATTCTGGACTGGGTTTTGAGCAATGAGGAAGGGTTAATTAGCGATCTTGTTGTGAGAGGCCCCTTGGGTAAGAGTGACCATAATATGGTGGAATTCTTCATTAACATGGAGAGTGACGTAGTTAATTCAGAAACAAAGGTTCTGAACTTAAAGAGGGGTAACTTTGAAGGTATGAGACGTGAATTAGCTAAGATAGACTGGCAAATGACACTTCAAGGATTGATGGTGGATATGCAATGGCAGGCATTTAAAGGTTGCATGGATGAACTACAACAATTGTTCATCCCAGTTTGGCAAAAGAATAAATCAAGGAAGGTAGTGCACCCGTGGCTGACAAGAGAAATTAGGGATAGTATCAATTCCAAAGAAGTAGCATACAAATTAGCCAGAGAAAGTGGCTCACCTGAGGACTGGGAGAAATTCAGAGTTCAGCAGAGGAGGACAAAGGGCTTAATTAGGAAGGGGAAAAAAGATTATGAGAGAAAACTGGCAGAGAACATAAAAACGGACTGTAAAAGCTTTTATAGATATGTAAAAAGGAAAAGACTGATAAAGACAAATGTAGGTCCCCTGCAAACAGAAACAGGTGAATTGATTATGGGGAGCAAGGACATGGCAGACCAATTGAATAATTACTTTGGTTCTGTCTTCACTAAGGAGGACATAAATAATCTTCCAGAAATAGTAAGGGACAGAGGGTCCAGTGAGATGGAGGAACTGAGCGAAATACATGTTAGTAGGGAAGTGGTGTTAGGTAAATTGAAGGGATTGAAGGCAGATAAATCCCCAGGGCCAGATGGTCTGCATCCCAGAGTGCTTAAGGAAGTGGCCCAAGAAATAGTGGATGCATTAGTGATAATTTTTCAAAACTCGTTAGATTCTGGACTAGTTCCTGAGGATTGGAGGGTGGCTAATGTAACCCCACTTTTTAAAAAAGGAGGGAGAGAGAAACCGGGGAATTATAGGCCGGTTAGCCTAACGTCGGTGGTGGGGAAACTGCTGGAGTCAGTTATCAAGGATGTGATAACAGCACATTTGGAAAGCGGTGAAATGATCGGACAAAGTCAGCATGGATTTGTGAAAGGAAAATCATGTCTGACGAATCTCATAGAATTTTTTGAGGATGTAACTAGTAGAGTGGATAGGGGAGAACCAGTGGATGTGGTATATTTGGATTTTCAAAAGGCTTTTGACAAGGTCCCACACAGGAGATTAGTGTGCAAACTTAAAGCACACGGTATTGGGGGTAAGGTATTGGTGTGGGTGGAGAATTGGTTAGCAGACAGGAAGCAAAGAGTGGGAATAAACGGGACCTTTTCAGAATGGCAGGCGGTGACTAGTGGGGTACCGCAAGGCTCAGTGCTGGGACCCCAGTTGTTTACAATATATATTAATGACTTGGATGAGGGAATTAAATGCAGCATCTCCAAGTTTGCGGATGACACGAAGCTGGGTGGCAGTGTTAGCAGTGAGGAGGATGCTAAGAGGATGCAGGGTGACTTGGATAGGTTGGGTGAGTGGGCAAACTCATGGCAGATGCAATTTAATGTGGATAAATGTGAAGTTATCCACTTTGGTGGCAAAAATAGGAAAACAGATTATTATCTGAATGGTGGCCGATTAGGAAAAGGGGAGGTGCAACGAGACCTGGGTGTCATTTGTTACGAAAATACACATAAAATTAAGATGTTTGCTGGCCTGGGCTAGCATCAGTGGCATCAGCAGTTGGTCTGCCACCTGCCCTCAGGGGAAGGAGAGATAAGGAACAATGGAGCAGCGTCTGGAGATGTGTAATGAAGGGATGTGGGAGGGAGAGCTGTCTGGAGCGGCTCCCCCCTTTGAACCCTGAACTGTTTGAAGTGATGGACAGGCGATACCCCAGCAGGGGGATAAAAAGGGACAGGTTCGCTAAGACAGACACACGCCACCCGAGGTAACGAGACCCTGGAAGTGGTACGCTTCTCACGAGTGGGTGAGAAGTGCCAGACAACGACCAGGGTGGAAAGGTACGATCAGCGGGAACCCGGTGTGTGTCCGCCCTTGCCTGGGTGCCGGGTTCACTGCAGAGGATCGACCGCATCTGGAGGAGGGGTCACAGTCGGTGACCTCAGGTGACATCACCAAGGACCTGCCCAAATGCTGTTTGTGAGCCATCTCGCTGGTCTGTGAGTGAAGCAGTGTTCTGAATGATCAGTTGTTCCTATTCTGTCTCTCTTCCCCCACCTTGTCCATCGCCATGGCAACGATTACTGCGAACTGAACTACAAACTGGACTGAACTTTGAGTCATTTTGAAATTGGTCATTTACCCCTAGACAACGATAGAGCTTGATTGATGCTGTTATCTTAATTCTGTGCACATGTGTGGTTATCATTGTTGAATTGTTGCATTTATTATCCTTTCGATTACTGTGTTGCTTGTTTCTTTAATAAAACTTTCTTAGTTCTAGTACTCCAGACTCCAACTGAGTGATCCATTTCTGCTGGTTTGGCAACCCAGTTACGGGGTACGTAACACATTATACACCAGTCATTGAAAGTGGGCATGCAGGTACAGCAGGCGGTGAAAAAGGCGAACGGTATGCTGGCATTTATAGCGAGAGGATTCGAGTACAGGAGCAGGGAGGTACTACTGCAGTTGTACAAGGCCTTGGTGAGACCACACCTGGAGTATTGTGTGCAGTTTTGGTCCCCTAATCTGAGGAAAGACATCTTTGCCATAGAGGGAGTACAAAGAAGGTTCACCAGATTGATTCCTGGGATGGCAGGTCTTTCATATGAAGAAAGACTGGATGAACTGGGCTTGTACTCGTTGGAATTTAGAAGATTGAGGGGGGATCTGATTGAAAAGTATAAGATCCTAAAGGGATTGGACAGGCTAGATGCGGGAAGATTGTTCCCGATGTTGGGGAGGTCTAGAACGAGGGGTCACAGTTTGAGGATAGAGGGGAAGCCTTTTAGGACCGAGGTTAGGAAAAACTTCTTCACACAGAGAGTGGTGAATCTGTGGAATTCTCTGCCACAGCAAACTGTTGAGGCCAGTTCATTAGCTATGTTTAAAAGGAAGTTAGATATGGCCCTTGTGGCTACAGGGGTCAGGGGGTATGGAGGGAAGGCTGGGTTCTGAGTTGGATGATCAGCCATGATCATAATAAATGGCGGTGCAGGCTCGAAGGGCCGAGTGGCCTACTCCTGCACCTATTTTCTATGTTTCTATGTTTCTATTAGTGTTTCCATACCAAGCCATGATGCCCTCGGTATGTTATAAGTTAAAGTCTGTCCCGGGCCTCGTGGCCCACCAGGCCAGTGCTTATGCCGGTTTCTGAGGCGTGAAATGACTGAGAGTACGAGACTCCCCTTCAAGGAAAAAAAGATAAACTGTAAAGTTTAAGAGTAATCTTTTTCACCAAAACAAAGAACGGACATTTCAGGTTTTCAGATTGATGAAGGTCAGCCACTAACATGTGGGTTATATCAGTGTTCTGGAGGTAACACTTATTAGAGCTCTTGGGCTGTATTCCCTGGAGTTCAGGAGAATGAGGGGGATCTCATAGAAACATTCTGAATGTTAAAGGGCCTGAACAGATTAAATATGGCAAAGTTATTTCCCGTGGTAGGGAAGTCTCGGACAAGAGAGCATGACTTCAGGATTGAAGGACGTCCATTTAGAACAGAGATGCGGAGAAATTACTTTAGTCAAGGGGTGGTGAATCTGCAGAATTTGTTGCCACGAGCGGCTGTGGAGGCCAAGTCATTGGGTGTATTTAAGGCAGAGATAGATAGGTTCTTGATTAGCCAGGGCATCAAAGGGCATGGGGAGAAGGCAGGGGAGTGGGGATGACTGGGATGATTGAATGGCAGAGCAACTCGATGGGCCAAATGGCCTACTTCTGCTCCTATATCTTGTGGTCTATTTACCAAAACCAGTCAGAAAAGTAGGGAATGCACTGCAGAGTGGAAGAATATTATACATACAAGTGAGAGAAGCAGAAACTCAATGTGATTTACAAATAAATTGTTCCACGATTATATTATTGGGAAGTTAAATTGTAAACAGGAAGAATCAGCTGTTATAATAAACTTAACAAAAACTGTAATATTTCAACAGTGCAATCAATTTGTCACTTAAAATCCCTTGTATTAATTCACTTTGATTTTTCAGATTCTGACCCACAATGTTTCAATATTTCATAACTTTAAAATTTTCATCATTGACACTTTACCTTTTGTGAAATGATGTTTTCCAGGAAGAATTGTGGAGTAAAAGATTTTAAGACATTGAAATTTGTGTGTAACTCAAATATTGCCTAGAAATTATATCCAATAGTTCATGCATTTAATGTGCAAATCAAAAATGAAAACAATTTAAGCTGAGCTAGATCAGGGTTAGTGATCATTTGCAGTATTGGACAGACCCTTCTCTGTCCAGTTTGCTATAAGGCTGCAGCTGTTTTTACAGTGATTGACGTGCACATAATGATGGTACTAGCTGTGCACTGAACATTTTCCTCCCTAACCAACATGAATCAAAACTCCTGATTGCAAACTATGAAATTCATTAAGCAATCAAAGAGCAACTCAAAGTTCAGTACTGTGCAAAAGTCTGAGGCACATATACTGTGTATAGCTGGGGTGCCTAAGACTTTTGCACAGTACTGTAGTAATCTTATGTATTACACTGCACTGCTGCCGCAAAAAAAGCACATTTCATGACATGTGAGTAATGATAAACCTGATTCTGATATGGGTCTCTGTTGTGGACTAGAGTGGGAAGGGGGCAGGAAGAGGGAATCACGGTTGAGAAAAGGGGAAGGGAGAGGGAAGCACCAGAATAATGTTCTGTAATGATCAATAAAACTAATTATTCGGAATTAAGTGACCTTGCCTGGTGTCTCAGGGCTGCGTGAGTCCGCACGTGCAACACTCTCTCCACTGGCACTGTCCCAAACCCCTCCCATGGTGCTCTACCCTCACCATTCCCAACATTCTTTGCTCCTGCCAGATTTACAAACTTGCTTTCCACTCCACATTGACAAATACAGTTCTGTACAAAATTCTTAGGCACCCAAGCTATCTATCTATATATATATAATATATGTGTGTGTGTGTCCAAGGTATTTGCATAATACTGTATGCTATGGCACTTGTTCGCATAATGTCGATATAGGAGGAGGTGGGCAGGTATGACTGGACAGCTTCAGAACTGACTGTAGGCTGCCCAAGCACTTTCTGCAAGTTCACAGAGTGTGCTACAACTAACAGCTTTCATCTTTCAGTTGCTGAGACATGGGTGCCTTATCACCGACACTGTTGCCAGCACTATTACCAATGCCTTTGCTATGGCTTTGACTGGCCATATAGAGTATGCAGGCCTCTCCTTCACATGTTCTACCAGTCTGTTGTCGCCAGCACAATTTTCTTTGCAGTGGTGTGCTGGGACAGTGGCATCAACACAAGTGATGCCAACAGGCTCAGTAAAGGCTGGCTCTGTTATAGGAGTCAAACTGGACAGACTGGAGGCTGTGGTGGAACAAAGGACCCTATGGAAAAACCTGGCAATTCTGGACAATGTTTCTCACCCTCTGCATGCCACCTTGGCTGATCAGAGGAGCACTTTCAGTAATAGACTAAGACAACTGCGCTACTCCAAAGAGGGTTACATGAGGTCATTCTTACCCTCGGCCATTAGGCTTTATAATGAGTGGTGACCCCTCCTGTTAAGACTGCTTGTGGTAACTTGTTTTTATTCTTTCTACTTCTCTTCTAATAGTTGTATATCTGTGCACTTGTAATGCTACTGTGACACTGTAATTTCTTTTTGGGATCAATAAACTACCTAGGCTGGTGGCCAAGGGTAGGAGGAAGAGACATACCCATCTTCAAAGAGCTGCCCTGGACATCCTGCATCCCTCCTGGACCTCTCTGCAGAACAACCCATAGGAAAGCTCAGGTTTTCCAGTTGTTGTTTTCCTAGGTGCATCTGGAAGACCTTCGCCTCATGCCTAGCCTGTTCTCTGTCGAAGCCACTCCTCAACTCTCAGTTTCCTTGCTACGAGATCTTTCCAAGCAGCCACAGCAAGCCTCTGCAACATCCTGTGCACAGTATTGGACTCCCTGAGAGGAATGATACTCAGAATGAGCCTTTGAGATCCTTGTACCAGATTCAGAGTGATGTTTTCCACATTCTAGTCCTTAATGTCAGTATTGTTTGATAGCAGTCAAGAGAGGAGCTGAGGTGAAACATAATTTTTCACATCCTTCTTTGTACCACTCCCACTGATGTAAATACATACACAAACAAACCCCTTATTCATTTACTGAAACGCCTAACAGCAACTGTTTTCAGAAGTGTGAAGATCCCACATCTCAGCAAAACTTACCAGAACATGGCATTTATTTGTGCAACACTTAAATGATCAGGGACTCCCACAGCTGAAGGAAATAGCGAAACCCATGTACTGCCAAACTCTTCATTGGATACCATCCTTGGCAGCACAGCTTCTTCCCCTCTGCCAGACGATTTTCGAATGGGCATTGAACACATCAACACTACTTCACCACATTTTTAATTTTTTATTTTTGCACTGTTTATCTATTTAAAATATATATATACACTGTAATTCACATTTTTTCTCTATTATTTTGTATTGTAATATATTGTAGCCCCAAAGACAACAAATTTCACGACATATGCCGGTGATATTAAACCGGATTCTGATATCCTTCCTGTTTGTTTTTATCTCATATCTCTATCTCTATCTATCTCTCTCACTCTGTCTCACTCGCTCTCTCTCACACTGTCATGTGTCAGGCTCTTATAATGAGCTTGCCTTCAAAGGCTGACTCCCTTCTCTCACTGATAGGGACTCAAGTCAGAGGTGGTCCTGTCAGGAACTGTACAGTTCCTGTTTTAAAAATCTAAATTTAGATGTAAACAATTCCAAAGCTGTATTTTAGACTACATTTATTTTAAAGGAGATCATTTGGCTATAGTACCATACCCAGCACATACTTAATGCACCAACAAAGAATGAAATCCAAATTCTACATGTGATTCTTTCTTCTATTTGCCTTCCTGGCTGGTTTTACCCAATAGGAGAGCTGTTTGTGTAATGGATTCTGCAGGTTGCTCGGGAAACCAAGCAGTGAAAGGATTTATTAGCAGCTTATGAACAAGCGAAAGCCTCTGTGAAGTAAGTTGCAGTAATTTATACCATCAAAGTAATTCTCATGATGATATCCCCAAACTGCAAGCTCCAATTAATTGGTTATAACAAAGTACTGGATTTCATTTGGAGTAAAGATATGGTAGTACTTTGCACACTGGAGACTTAGGAATACAGTAACTCTCTGATTTATTATATAGATTATAATTTATGCTATATTATGCAGAAACAGGTAGAGGACTAATTTATGCTGTTTCTCCTGCCATGCTGGTATTACTGCTATTTCACATTTAATATTGCTTGTGGAATGTTATTATTTCATTGAGACCAAACTTCTAATTTTGCTCTTCATTCCAGTTGGAATTTAGTCATTATACTAAAGGTGACGAAAGACTCTCTGACCCAACAATATATGGTTTGTGCCCGAAATGTTGACTTTTCCCCTTTGCAGATGCTGGCAGACAAGCTGAGTTCTTCCAGCTTCTTGTTCGTTGCTTCAGATTCCAGCATCTGCAGTCTCTTGTGTCTCAACAACACATATAGTCAGTTGTTCACACCGCCTCCTCAGCCGATTGTACTCCCAGTCCTGTGTGGTACAACCCAAACCACTGCATGTTGACACACTGTGTCATCTTCAGTGCAACAGTCATCCACCCTGATGGTGGATTTGTATGAATCTGTAGAATTATAGTCGCGAAGCAGCTGACCATGTTGTTGTGAAATATTTTAACTGCCATGTTGTTCTGGTGCCTCCCTACCTATCCAGGCAAAGCTAATTGCTACACCATGATCTTCCTCCCTGCCTCGTTCAGTTCGTCCACCACTTATGATGGCGATCTTCAAGGGAGGGTCTAGAAGAGGCAGAGAAAATTGAAGAAAGTCAAACGCTGAGATGAAGTAATTGTTAGAGGCAACAGGCACCTAACCCTAACCCTTTGAAAGATTCTGTGAAGAGAAAATTGAGAATCAGTGTAATCACTGGCATGAGTGTCTGGCTAGAGACAGCATTTCACATATCCCCATAGTAACAGCTTTGGCAAATCTGATGCTACTAATACTTTATTCATCAGAGACGTGAAGATGTGTCTACAGTGACTCCGTGGGAGTAAACTTTAAACAAATGGTTAACTCTGGACTCCCTGCTCAACATCCCTAACCCACTCTGTGTGCACGGCCTTGACCATTACAACAACCCCAGTGTGCCAGTGATGTCCCAACAAAGGCAAAGATTGATTGAAAGGCCAGTAATGAGCATCTCAACAGTGAAAGGTTGGATAAGCATTCGCCGTTAGTGAGAACACACTCTATGGGCTTCGTAAGGTGTTTGTGCAGCCTGCAATTTAGCTTTGGCCAGGCAAGTTTCCTGACATCAGCACAATGCCCCTTTAAAATAAGAGAAAGTCAACAAAGTAGCATAATTTGCTTTTTAGTGGTGTGGAACTTTCTGATTCAATTATGTCAGGACATACCAACATTTAAAAGATATCTGGATAAGTAAGGTTTATAGGGATATGGGTCAAATGTCAGCAAATTGGACTAGCTTAGGTGTACACCTTGGTTGGCATGGACATTGGGCCTGATTCTGTGACTCTGAGAGAAATATTCATTATACAACAAGTGACATAATTTAGTGCAAGCCTAATGTCAGCAAAAGATCAGACATTCAAATGCGCAACTCTCACAGAAATAGCCAGTCTAAATTTCCCCCTTAAATAACAATACTGTCTACACTAAATAAACATTGAAGTGGATCATGTAAAACTTGAAATTTCAGGTGCCTCGTTTTCCTTTTCCCAGTCTAAGCTACCTTTTGTACGATGTGGTGACATTAATGGCAGTGCGAGTGTGTAGGAGGTTAACATGGAAAATGGATTCCTTGGTTTTCTGATGAAAGATGGACATAAGGGTAAGGAGGAAGTGTTGAACTTATACAAGTTGTTCATCGGGCCACAGTTGAAATGGTGTTATAATAACTTTGAAGACTACAGTTGAAGGATTAGTGGTGAGGAAAAATCAGGCAAGACTGTGATGTGGGAATGGATGATGCCATCATCTACCTGTTGCAGAGAACTCACTCCACCTGGATGATGCTGGTGTCATTGTGAGAATCACATTTTTTGATTTCTCTATTGCCTTCAATGCAATCCAGTCTCTTTGCGAGAAGCTGCAAAAGATGGACATAGACAAATCCATTATCTCCTGGATTACTAACTACCTGACAGATAGACCCCAGTTTGTACGGCTGGGCAGTTCTCTGTCTGAGGTGGTGATGAGTGGCGCTGGAGTGCTGTCAGGGACTATCTGGTCTCTGTTTCTGTTCACACTGTACACCTCAGAATTTCAGTACAAATCTGAGTCTTCCAACTTACAGAAGTTCTCTGATGACTCTGTGGTGGTTGGGTGTATCAGAGGTGGACAGGAGTCGGACTACAGAGGACTGGTGGAGAAGTTTGTGGAGTGGTACGGGAGGAATCACCTGCTCCTGAATATGGCCAAAACCAGGGAGGTGGTGATTGATTTTAGGAGGAAGAGACCGTGATGAGTCCTGTATACATTCTGGGAGAAGAAGTTGCAGTGGTGGAGGAGGACAAATACTTGGGTGTTCACCTCAACAACAGACTTGACTGGAAAACCAACAGCAAGGCTGTTTACAAGAAGGGGATGAGCAGATTCTATTTTCTAAGGAAGCTGAGATCCTTCAATGTGTGCAGCAGGATGTTGGCGATCTTTTACCGGTCTGTTGTAGTGAGTGCAGTCTTCTTTGCGGCTTTACGTTGGGGAGGTAGTACTGGTGCTGGTGATGCAAAAAGACAAAACAAATTCATCACAAAGGCTGGTTCCAACTTTGGCTACAACCCAGACTCTTGAGTTAATGGTGGAGAGGAGGTCACTAAGCAAACTGTTATCCATTATGGACAATCAGGCACATCCTCTCCATGACCTACTGAGTAAGCAGCAGAGCACCCTTTCGAACAGATCATTCAGTTCCACTATCACAATCCCTTACTCACTCTTCCTTCAGTTAGTCCTGACGAAGGGTCTCGGCCTGAAACGTCGACTGCGCCTCTTCCTATAGATGCTGCCTGGCCTGCTGCGTTCACCAGCAACTTTGATGTATGTTGCTTGAATTTCCAGCATCTGCAGAATTCCTGTTGGTTGTCCACTATCACAAGGATCATTACAGAAAATGTTTCCTACCAAATACAATTAGCATATACAACAGCTCATCTCTGTGCGACAGAAGAACACACATCATAGTACAATAGTCTGTTTTATTATTTCATACATTATTATTGCACATTGGTAAATTATTATTGTGTATGTATGTTATTATTCTGTACTTTATTACTAGTTAAGTCTGTACCCTGCTAAGTGTGTTTTTAAATGTTACTGCTGTAACAAAAAAATTTCCTACTCGGGATCAATAAAGTATTTATTATTATTATTAATATAAATTGGTCTGCTGCTCTCATCAGAAATATCATCACCAGATGGAACGACAACATCCCACGCAAAGACCAGTTATGTATTTGTCAGAGAGTGAATAATCAATTTCAAGGCACATTACAGAAGTAATATTATCATAAATTTATATAAAGTTAGTTTTTCTTCAGAGAGAGGAGATGCAAGAGATAGCGTATGCTGAAATCTGGAGCTAATGACAATGAAAAGCTT
Source organism: Mobula hypostoma (assembly GCF_963921235.1). Taxonomy (NCBI): domain Eukaryota; kingdom Metazoa; phylum Chordata; class Chondrichthyes; order Myliobatiformes; family Myliobatidae; genus Mobula; species Mobula hypostoma. The sequence continues at coordinate 24,765,656 of NC_086116.1, read as the reverse complement.
TTTTCTTCCTCTAGCTTTTTGTGTATTGTGTTTTTCCTTCAGGACAGCTACGGCTTGTTAACCAGCACAGGGAAGCTTCGAGTTTCTGGAAGCATGGTCTTCTGTCTCTGCCTATACCTAGTAGCTCACCAGAAAAGAACAGTGAGATAACTGAACTCAAAATGATGGCTAGAGAATCTAATTTTGAGTGAGAGAGGCCTAGATACACAGACAGCTGGAAAACTTGAAGCCAAAGGCAAGATTTTTATTGAGGGATAGAAATGGATTGTCACTCAGCCTGTCAGAATATTGAAGCTGATAATGTAGATCTTCAAAATTAAAGGATTGAAGAAGCAATCACTAACTCGGAAGAAGAATTTGGTGTTTCAGTTATACGAGGGGTAATTGATAAGTTTGTGGCCTAAGGTAGGAGTCAATTTTAGAAAACCTAGCACATTCATTTTTCGACATAGTCCCCTCCTACATTTGCACACTTAGTCCAGCGGTCGTGGAGCATACGGATCTCGGACCTCCAGAAAGTACCCACAGTAGGGGTGATTGATAAGTTCGTAGCCTAAGGTAGAAGGAGATGAGTTATACAGCTCTGGTTACATGCACGTGCAGTTCAACTTTTTGCATAAGTGATTATGCAGAAAGTTTGAGGTTAATAACTCATCGGGGGGTGATTGATAAGTTCGTGGCCTAATGTAGAAAGCGATGAGTTATTAACTTAAAACTTTCTGCATAATCACTCAAAGAGTTGATCTGCACCTGCATGTAACGAGAGCTGTATAACTCATCTCCTTCTACCTTAGGCCACGAACTTACCATTCACCCCTGCTGTGGGCACTTTCTGGAGGTCCGAGATCCGTATGCTCCACGACCGCTGGACTAAGTGTGCAAATGCAAGAGGGGACTATGTTGAAAAATAAATGTGCTAGGTTTTCTAAAATTGACTTCCTTATAATTTACGCCACAAACTTATCAATCACCCCTCGTATACTCATTCAGCTATGGATGTTACATACCTCGTGGGTATCTTGACTGTCTTATGACCATGATGTAATTGAGTATCTTGTCAGCATGATGTAATGGTCTTGTGATGGTGGGGTGATGTAATTTTCCTGCCGCTGTGAGGTCACGTGATGGCATATTCCCTACAGGTATATAAAGGGGAAACCCCTGTTGTCACGCAGTTTAATTCATCAGTTAATTCGTTAGTTACTTCATTTTGCTGCGTATTCATCTCATGACGCAGTTTCATTTTAAAGTGGAGTTTTTACTTTCTATTGTGAGGTACAAAAACGCTGTGTCGGCAGTTTCACCAATCGCTGCCAGTTTCTGTGTGTTGCACCTTCGATTTACCTTTACAGTCTAGTATTAGAAGGTGAAGACCTTACTAAAGTACGGGAACCTGAGGAATTGAGTAAAGTTGATGTCATTCAGCAGTTTCGTAAAGGATCGACCTTATTGAATCTTCATTCAGGAATAGCGGCCTGTATCTGAGATAACCCCTGCAAGATCAGGAAGGTTTGTGCAGTGTTCACCCGCCAGGAAAAAGGTCAGTTCCTTTGAGCCATTTTATTTCCTTCGTCGTGAATTCTTTGGACGGCATCTCACAGCTGGGATCAGCAGTAACGTCACGTCTTCAAAGAAATCAATTTCAGGTAAGTCTCTCCTTACTGTCTGTATAAATCACTTGGACTTTTGAATTTACCATTTTAAGACTGTGTTCGAATTTACCACTTTAAGAACTGTTCCAGAGTTGCCGTATAGCAGTTAACTTCCGGTTAAGTTAGTCGTTTGAATACTTTTCACTATTGTTAAGCAGAGTTTAATAAATGTTTATGTTTGTTTATAAAAACCTAAATCAATTATATATTCATTGTTGCTGATGACATAACATGGAGAACATAGTAACTATTTTTTGGTTTTATTTCTTTTATCTTCTGTCTTTTTGCCCCATTCGCTCTTGTAATTTAATTTTTTGGGGAGTGGTGTTGGGGTTTGATGTTCTTGCAGTTCACCAATTTGATTTTCTGCCTGGTTGGGGGTTGTTGCTCTTGTTGCCGTTGCGATTTAAATTTGGGACTTTGTGCAGGAAGGGGAGGGGTCTGATTGTTTTTCTTTAAGCAATCCCACGGGTTTGTTTTGTGGCTATCTGGAGAAGACAAATTTCAGAGTTACATACTGCATACATACTTTGATAATAAATGAACCTCTGTCTATAGATCCAGCAGTATCAGACCTCAATATTCAGGAACTTGAACAAAGGCTATAATATTCCCAGAATTAACTTGAATCTTCTGACAGGAAGAAGTTACAAATTACCACGACTTTCTGTATTAGAATCACTCAAATTTAGTATTCATAATGGGAATTAATTTCATTGCATCTTGAGTGAAAATAGCAGACCTGAGCTATATCAGCCTCCTGTTGCAAGCCCTGCTGCTCTTTGTTTCCAAAAGGTTATCTTGCCTTGGATGTCCTTTAGCTCCAAGTTGTTTTCCAGGGAAGCGCCTAGTATTAGACACACTTCTCCAAGTTTAAGCATATCTGTTAAGCCCTTCAGAACCAGCCACAGCGATTTAGATTTATGCATTTATATACCAATGCCCTTGAGCAGAAAATTCTCCAAAAAAGTAATGGATACGGCCCAGTCTAACATGGGTAAAACCTTCTCCACCATTGAACACATCTACATGAAGCACTGACGCAAGAAAGCAGCATCCATTGTCAGGTACACCCACTACCAAGAGCATGTCGTCTTCTCACTGCTGCCATCAAGAAGGTGGTACAGGAGCCTTGGGACTCACACCACCAGGTTCAGAAACAGTTATTATCCCTCACTCATCAGGCTGTTGAACCAAAAGGGTAACTTCACTCAATTTCACATGCCCCATCATTGAAATGTTCCCACAACATATAGACTCAACTTCAAGGACTCTTCATCTCATATTCTTGATATCAATTGCTTATTTATTTATTTATTTTGTCTATTTGCAGTTTGTTGACTTTTGCACACTGGTTGAATGCCCAGTTAGGGCAGTCTTCCATTATTCTATTATGGATTTATTGAGTATGCCGCAAGAAAATGAATCTCGGGGTTGTATATGGTGACATATATGTACTTTGATAATAAATATATTTCAAACTTTGAACCAATTGTAGAAAGCAGCAAATGTTTGCAGAATCACAGTGATAGCTTGTAGAAATCGATCAGCAATTAGTTTAGAGTTGGGAAAGTTATGGGAAGGTGGTTCCTCCTGTTGTTGAACCCATGGTCGGCTAGTGTTGGGCATGATAAAACTGACAACCGTGGCAACAAATCAGCCTTATATGCAGTTAGTGCCATAATATAGCCAGCTCAGCATACTCTGGCAAACATTCAGGATGTGCCTAGGTACAGATAAACTTCCACAGGAAATATGACTCATGCTCTGAGAATATAATTTTACCACCTCAATAGAAACCTGCAGCCAAGCATTAATAACAACAAATCAAATATTACCTATATATTAAACCTTTTATCAATCTCACGGCCAGAATATCGGCAATATCACCATGGAGTTACATTAATTCCAAGGCAACCTGAATTATCCATTTCTAAGATAAACTGTTGGTAGATAGATAAACTTGGCTCTGCCTCAGCAATAAGGCTGACACTTGTATCTCAACAAATGGGAGGTTATGGGAACCAGGGCTTTCTCTGGTACCATACCAGAGCCCTGTCATCTGATACTTCTATGTACAATGCATTTGGACTTTGCTAAAAGATTAACCAGCCCTGAAATACCATGACTGAAAATACTTGAAAACAGATCATCTACATTTTACATTTCAAATAATTAAAGATTTAGTGATTTCAATTAAGGTAAATGCAGAGTTCTTGTAAAGTTAAAAGCAATCTTTCTTCCTTTGACAGAGCAAATTTCTTTTTGATGTTTCTGCATCATTAAACAGAATAATAGACCATTCCAGCCAGTTGTGACTAAAAACTTAATATATCAGTCACGTTTTAAATTTCTACCATGAAAAAGGCATTTTAACAACATGCATTTTGTTTGTCAGGCTGCATTTTGGCAGTCTTCCATTCAATAAACAGTAAGTTGAGAGTGCAGAAGCTGGAGTGCCGAGGAGCTAAAGATTTTCAAAAGTCATAAGGAATGTGACAAAAATACACAGGAGGGAAATCAACACTATGGAGGAGCAGTACTGAATAGGACTTGGCAGCCAGAAGCACTAATATGGCAGTTGAACGCAGCAAATGTACAAGAATATAGATTGTGAAAAATGCCTCAATATTACTGTGTTGAAACAAGGGAAAATAGATTTATCTACAAAAGACAGGGCTCATTTCCCTTATGATGCCACAAAATATTCTGTCACCAGGTTTTTATATACAGTGGATTCCATTTAATTGGAACACATCGGGACCAATACATTTTGGCTCAATTAACCAAAGTTTAATGGAAGTAGTTAAAAAGGTATAAAAAACTGACACTACCAAGTGATAAATCATGTATTTAAAATACAGAACAAATTAGAACACTACTAGAGTACTATAAAACTGTACATTAGTTCCTTATGGTTATCGGAGGGATTCATCCAATGTATGCGTTCTTTTGATTCACTGTAAATGAACACATCTTGCACAGGTAACGGACTATCTTCATACAATGCTTTTGATGATTGCATCCTCCAAATCCTCATTTTCATTGTAATATTCAAGATGATTGTCATACTTTCAAATTCTTTATTGTTCCTAACTTGTTGACGTAGTGAAATCATTTCATTTCCTGAATGCTTGAAACTGCAGCGAGCAAAACAATTGTCTTGCTGCTTATTTCTCGCCAACTTTCAGTGACAAAAATCACTGCTTTCTGACCACAAACACATGCAACTGACTGCTATTTCAAAACTGTTCAGTCTAAGCGTGGTGTTGTGTCTAACAGCCACGTAAGTGTACACGTCCGACACTAGTTAGAAACTGTTCAGCAACAGTCTCCTGCCCCAATGAACAGACATAGTGTCCCATATAAACAGAGCGATTCCCTGCTGTTTTCTCGATTTGATTTTGTTCTTTGAGTTGTCCCAAATAAATGGCTACCCTGATTAACTGATGGCCCAATTAACAATGGTTTTTCACCTATTACCTGATGTGCTTTCAGCAGAAAAAGTTACTTTAATAATCAACCTTAGAATTCAAAGTTTCCAAGCAAGTGTTACTGAACTCGGTGGGATATTATTTATGTTCACAATGTTTTTCTCCCTCATCCCCCATGCCCCATTTATGTCGTACTAGAAGTGCACAGGTCAGTTTAGAATTAGTGGTCAGTATAGGAATTCAGTGTTTAATCATCCTATGACATTTTAAAATGCAAACCAAAAATGGAAGCATTGAATAAAAAAGGCAGTCAATCCAAAACCTTTACTTCAGGTTGCTTTATTAAATGACACTTAAAAAAAAGTTTTTGTATATAATTTCCTGAAAGCATAATTGTACAGCTAGCATCTGTTATGCAAATCTTATAATTATAGTTTATCCAGCTACTTAATACTTTGCTGCACTTCAGAAAACAAATTATACCATTTTAAATTAATTACTTATGTTTCCTTATGAAGATTTTATGAAACAAAGTAATAGTCTACTAAATATTGAAATTAAAGTTTTAAATGATCTTTGACTTACAAGATTATATCCAGTTCATTTCGAGGAATGGGGAAATGTGACATTTAACCAAACATGAATGTTAACTTGGTTCTCCTGTGCGGGAATTCTGTTCAAGAACTTCAAGTAGAAATTAAATTTAAAATATGCTCAATGGTGCCATTTAATGATATATAGTTAAAAAGACAAGTAGGCTAGAATATTGACATCATTGAAGGATACTTTATTCATCTGTGATGGTCTGTAGGACTTTAATGCCCCCTCATGAATTTTAAGGAAATGATTTTCAAAGACTGAACTTTGGCTGAGTCATGGCATGAGACTGGAAGAAGCCACATGGAATGCTGTTTATTGGAATCCTCTCCCTCCCAAGCAATTATATTTTGGATTTTATTGAAGTTAATCAGTTATCAAGGAGTGTACCATTACTTACAGAACAAGTAGCAGATGGGGTCCATAGCAAATTGGCCGTTTGGATTCGGAACTGGCTTGCACATAGAAGACAGAGGGTAGTGGTTGAAGGGACTTATTTGAGCTGGAGGTCTGTAATTAGTGGAATTCCACAGGGAAATGTGCTGGGACCTCTGCTGTTTGTAACGTATGTAAATGACCTGGATGAAAATGTAGATGTGTGGGTTAGTAAATTTGCGGATGATACAAGATTAGTGAAGCTGTAGATAGAGTAGAAGATTGGCAAAGAATACAGCACAACATAGATCAGTTGCAGATATGGGCAGAGAAATGGCAGATGGAGTTTAGCCCAGATAAATGTGAGGTGTTGCACGTTGATTGGGCAAATGCACGTAGGTAGAGCAACACAGTTCCTTAACTCTGTTGCTGAGCAGAGAGATCTTGGATTCCAAGTTCATAGCTCCTTGAAAGTGGTTACACAGGTCGATAAGGCGATTAAGAAAGCTTATAGTATCTTGCTTTTTTAGTTGAGGCATGGAGTTCAAAAGTCACAAGGTTATGTTGCAACTTTATAAAACTCTGGTTAGACCACATCTGGAGCATTATGTACAGTTCTGGTCACCCCCCACTCTAGGAAGGATGTTGAGGCTTTGGAGAGGGTACAGAAGAAGTTTACCAGGATTCTGCCTGGTTTGGAGGGCATGTGCTCTACAAGGGGCTGGGGAAACTTGGGTTGTTTTCTCTGGAGCACCGGAGGCTGAGGAGAGATCTGATAGAGGTGCATAAGATTATGAGAGGCATAGACAGAGTGGACAGAGTATCTGTTTCTCAGTGTTGCAACACAATACCAGAGGGCATGCATTGAAGGTGAGAGGGGGTAGATTCAAAGAGGACGTGAGGGGCACGCTTTTACTCAAGAGAGAGGTGGATGCCTGGAATGCGCTGCTAGTATGGTGGTAGAAACAAATACATTTGAGGCTTTTAAGAGACATTTGGATAGGCAGATGGATGTAAGGAAGATGGTGTAGATAGGAGGGTGTTTGAGTGTTTTTGATTTAGTTTTTAGCTGGTTCAGTACAACATTGTGGGCCGAATGGCCTGTTCCTGTGCTGTACTGTTCTATATTTCTCTGATGGAAATCTGGACAGACAGACAATAGTGGAGACACAGCTGATCAGTAGAGGGTGCAATAGAGATAATGTTTCAGGTGAGTCAACGCCAACACCAGGTACAGTAGTAAATGTTGGTCAGATATTACTGATAATTCATGGAAAGATAATACCAGCATTACGTCCAATAAATTTCAGGTGAACAACCAGGAGTTTCACCCAATGGCAACAAATGGTGATGTTGTATGGCATAAAGGACACTTGGGGGTTGTGGTGTTCCCATGTTCTGAATAAATTGTTTGTACAGGGATTATGTGGATGTTACACACTATGAAGCGCTGATAGTGGAGGGAGTGAATATGTAGGTGGCATTTGGGATGCCACTGAAGCATGTTATTTGGGATTTGATGCCACTGAGCTTTGGGTGCGGATGAAACTCACAGAGTTTTGCCACCAAGTTCCTGCCTTGTACCTTTAGACATTGTGAACTCAGCAGGTGCTACCAGAGCTGCTTGGTAAGAAACACTGTTTCTCTCCTTTCTCCATCTGATGGCCCTCACCATCTCGCAGATAACTCCTCTTCACCCTTAAGCCTCGATGAGAACATATGGGTTTGTTTCCTCAAATTTCTAGTTCATGATGTGCAATGTTGCCCCTGTTTCTTCCTCATTCTACACTGCCTGCCCTGTGAGTAAATGTGCTTTTCCTTCAGATTTGCAAAAACAGTTTCTTCTGTAGGTCATCGATACACTCTTGATACAGAAGTATTTTTCTGGTCCATTCAAGTTTTTTTAGTAACGATGGCCTTCTGCTGTTGACAATGACAGATTTGGTGATAGTAAAGCCACTTAATGTCAAGAAGAGTTTCAGTTGGTTATTATCTGACATAAAAAATACAAAATGGTGGAAAAGCTCACTGTCCAGTCATGCAGCATCTTCGGAAGAGAAACACGGTGTGTCACATCTGATCCCCTTTGTTAAAATTGGGAATTCGGTAATAAAAAGAAAACAAGTCGGCAAACTGGCTTGGTAATAGAAGCCAGACGACAATAGTATAGGGTTGCTTTAGTGTAGGGTGTTCCCAACCTTTCTTATGCCATAGACCAATAGCATTAAGCAAAGGGTCCTTGGACCTCAGGGTGGGAACCTCTGCTTTACTGAGTGGCAGCTTTTAACTAGCAGTGTGCCACAGGGATCAGTGCTGGGATTCTCTCTGCTTCAATGTGAATGTGGAGGTATGATTAAGTAAGTTTGTAGATTGCACAAATGCTGCTGGTGTTGTTGACAGTGAGGAGAATGGCCATTTACTACATTTAGCCTGGTAGGTAACAATAAGCAAATGTTTGTTACCACTCACCAACCTAAATCATATCTCCTTATTTTCAGCCACAGAATGATTCACTTTAAAAGCAGCTACAAATAGAACTGAAAGTTTGCAGTGTCTACTTCTGGGCTATAATGCAAAGAAGGTTCTTGATGAAGCTGCTAAAGATGGCTATGGGCTTAGACCAGGAAATTAACCTGACAAACACCTTCGGGTGATAACCTGGAGTGGAGTACTGACAGGGTAAGAACAGAAAGGGGCATTTCTCCATTACAATACCCTTAATAGATATGTGTCACTTAGTTACAGTGAGTTACTAAAGACCTGCCAGTTTCCTCAAATGGCACATCTAGGTAAAAGACAGACATCTACTAATAACATTGAAATGGTTGGAAGGTATTTTCCAGTTTGAAAGAATCCAAGGCAGTTTCCAATGCAGCACAAGGTAAAATCAAATCCGACGCTTCTCCTAGTAATTAGCTCTGGTTATACCTTAGCAAGGGACATTCCCTTGCCTCAGAATTCACTTCTCTTTATAATCTGGATACTTTGCAACTCATTCTGTTATGAAAATTAATAACCAAGTATGCTTTATTAGTATTTATTCATTGGCTATTTATTAAATTAGGATGAACCGTGGTTCTTCACAAGTAAAATAGCATTTCAAAAATGGTTTTATGTATATGATATTCCCATTGCTTTACAACAAAATACGTACAGTACATGTATTTTGTTTGGTTAAAGCTAGAAATGTTTAATCAGCTTATATGACCATGAGCGTAAATGCACCTTATCTGTACCAGAAGAAATATCTCACAGGAACAACTGTTCAGGTAGTTGTCATCAGAGTACTTCCACTGACAGATTGGATAAAGGTTTGAATAGCAGGCTCTTTGTCTAATTTCATCAATGTGAAATTTGTGGGAGAAACAAGATAATTAGGATGCTATTCTCTCATCTGTCATGGCTTCTTCAAAAAAAAAAGGGCCATTAAAAACCCATCTTTTATCTCATTATTCTGGCATTCCTGCAGAATGAATATTTTTGTTCTTGGGGCTTGTAAGAATATATGATTATCAGTCCTAAAAGCTATCAATGTTATTTGCATTTGTTTCACAAAGTGATAATTATATCTTTAAACTACGAGTGACTGTGATCACTGATCAAGAATGAAGCAATTAAAGTATTCAAATCCCCTTACCTCACTCCTACTGCTGTGAAAATCTTCATACCAGCCTTTGGCAGCTCCAGACAAGTTTGCAAAAACTTCGTGACTTCAAGCTTCACCAGTTCCAACTTATCAATAACTATTCTGCCCTTAGAGTATGCAGAGAAGAAACTCGCACACCAAAAGCCAACTGGCTCCTTACCCTTCAGTGCAATTATTTGAAAATTCTCAACTACACTTTTCCAAATTTCACTAACCTTGCTAGCATCCTGACACCCCAACCCCAACCAATTTTCTCCACCAATATATTTTCCCCACACTTCTAAATTCTGACTACACTGTGTCCTGCCCTCAGTTGCTCCAATGAACCAACCTTCAGGCATCGTTTTCACAGACTTTACAATATTAATTCTATAGAAATTAAGCTGCAGAAACTGCAAGCAATGTGTAAGCAATTGTTGAAACCCATCATTATAATAATTTATGGATACCTCTGCTTGTATATCATTACTTTAAGGTCATACAATCAATATCTACAAGCTATCTTACATATGTATATTTATTGTTTTTTTGTGCTGCATCAGATCCACAGTAACAATTACATAATTCTCCCTTACACTTGTGCTCCAGAAAAAATATTAAACAATCTTAAATCACACATTCTCAAATTATTCTGCTCCGGAAAATTTAGAACAGAGAACTACCACAAGTTGTACTGCTCATTGAACCTGGTAATGCCTTCTTGTGTTAATTTTCATATAACTGCACTGTAGGAACCTCCTTTCAAACATCCCCTTTACTTAATTTTCATATGTAGAAGAACCAAACTGCATAAAAGGCAATTAACCTTCTGAGTGAAATTTGTTAATATGTGAAAGCATTAAAATGCCATATCATTGGACTGTTAGCTGATCACTTGCTTCCTTTTGAAATTATTTAGCCTCAGCTATTTTCTTAAAATATTTGACTATGCCCACTGGGGACATGCATGTTGTGATAGAAACATAGAAACATAGAAAATAGGTGCAGGAGTAGGCACTTCGAGCCTGCACCGCCATTTATTATGATCATGGCTGATCATCCAACTCAGAACCCCGCCCCAGCCTTCCCTCCATACCCCCTGATCCCCGTAGCCACAAGGGCCATATCTAAATCCCTCTTAAATATAGCCAATGAACTGGCCTCAACTGTTTCCTGTGGCAGAGAATTCCACAGATTCACCACTCTCTGTGTGAAGAAGTTTTTCCTAATCTCGGTCCTAAAAGTCTTCCCCTTTATCCTCAAACTGTGGCCCCTCGTTCTGGACTTCCCCAACATCGGGAACAATCTTCCTGCATCTAGCCTGTCCAATCCCTTTAGGATTTTATACGTTTCAATCAGATCCCCCCTCAATCTTCTAAATTCCAACGAGTACAAGCCCAGTTCATCCAGTCTTTCTTCATATGAAAGTCCTGCCATCCCAGGAATCAATCTGGTGAACCTTCTTTGTACTCCCTCTATGGCAAGGATGTCTTTCCTCAGATTAGGGGACCAAATCTGCACACAATACTCCAGGTGTGGTCTCACCAAGGCCTTGTACAACTGCAGTAGTACCTCCCTGCTCCTGTACTCAAATCCTCTTGCTATAAATGCCAGCATACCATTCACCTTTTTCACCGCCTGCTGTACCTGCATGCCCACTTTCAATGACTGGTGTATAATGACACCCAGGTCTCGTTGCACCTCCCCTTTTCCTAATCGGCCACCATTCAGATAATAATCTGTTTTCCTATTTTTGCCACCAAAGTGGATAACTTCACATTTATCCACATTAAATTGCATCTGCCATGAATTTGCCCACTCACCCAACCTATCCAAGTCACTCTGCATCCTCTTAGCATCCTCCTCACAGCTAACACTGCCGCCCAGCTTTGTGTCATCTGCAAACTTGGAGATGCTGCATTTAATTCCCTCATCCAAGTCATTAATATATATTGTAAACATCTGGGGTCCCAGCACTGAGCCTTGCGGTACCCCACTAGTCACCGCCTGCCATTCTGCCTAGATATTAAGGAGTATTAGAAATCTTATAAGTTTGAACATCCATTTTTCTTCCTGGAGAGAAGAGCAATGCCGGTCACTTTCTGGTCATTTTGTGTCACTACAGAATTTCAAAGTGAGCCTCCAATCCTGAACCAGTCCTGTGTCCATGATATGACTTTTGCATCTGATGCATCTGGAAAGCTGTTATTTTAACACATTTTCTGGGTGTGCCAAAATAAATTAGTAGATCACTATTAGTTGTACCAATGAAGAGTCGACATAAAATAATAATCCTTTATCTGTTATGCCCTTCCAGAAACTATTATAGTCCATTGCAATAACTGATGCTAACCGTTCTAGACTGTTTCAAGGACTCTGCGGTTTGATGTTTAATATTCTTGAGTGCTTTTCGCTTGTTTTTTGCCGCTTGCGGAATTTGTTCTTTATTTGGGGTATTTGATGATTTTCTTTGAACAGGCTCTGATGTTTCGTTGTTTCATGGCTGTCTGCAGGAAGGTGAATCTCCAGATTGCATATTTTGATAATAAATGTACTTTGATCTTTCATCTCTCGTTAACCTCCAAACTCATTAAATAACTTTTTTCAGTTCATTAAACAATTTATTCTTCTGAAAAGGTTATTCCTATTTATTAAATTACATAAAATCCATTGACTTTAGTATTAAAGTATCATTTTCTTTAATGACAATTCAGTTTCAATAACTGCAGGTATTGTTAAACAAATTACAAAATATGATCGATCAAATATTTATTAAAACTTGTCATTCTGATCACTTTGGGATAATTTTATTCTGAAATTGATTAGAAAAAATCATGATGGGAAACTATTTTGTAATTTGAAAATTAACCTTACACTCAAAAAAGGCTGGATCTCAAAAACCAGTGTTAAGCTCCACTGTAAATATTAGGGTATGTTTGAATACAGGGTTTAAGGAAAGGAAGAGAGATGTGGTCTTCATATGTTTGGATTCCAGTCTCCTTACAGATGGATGATTATTCGTTCTGGTTCTGCTGGTTCATAGCCTCTTACCAAGCTGAGTGACAGGTTACATCACAGGCTCTTTAACAGGTAATACCAGTCTTCTGACATCTGCCGATTCCACCCTGGCTTACCTCTTGTGTGTACATGGAAGGGCCAAGCTTCATTATTTTACCACTGCCAAGACATTCTTCATCCTTGTAGAGCACAGCAAACTGAAAATCAATGTATAAAACATTTAAACATACATAATGCTTACTTACAAATGCAGCATTTTAATAATATTGTCCCTAACATGTAAAATATAACTTTACTTATTTTATTTAGACAGAATAGGCTTTTCCGACCCTGTGAGCCGCACCATCCAGCAGCCCCGGACAACCCCCGATTTAACTCTAACCTAATCATAGGACATCAAGATAGCACTCCACTGGATTCATGGGCAGAGGGAACGCGGGAGTTCAAGGTCAACTTAGCACCACACTGTAGAGGCAGAAATGAGGACCCTAAACCACACCAGGGACAGACAGAGATGAAGGACCTTCATGGCTACCCTAAACACCAGCGGTGTACTGGGCAGTAAGGAAGTAATCACGGGATAATTACAATGACCAGTTCATCTGCTAACCAGGATGTCTTTGGACGGTGGGAGGAAACTGGAGCACGCAAAAAAAACCTACACATTCCACAGGGAGGATGTACGGACTCCTTACAGAGGACGTCAAGACTGAACTCCAAACTCCGATTCCCTGAGTTGTAATAGCATCGTGCTAACCACTACGCTACCATGGCACCCACACTTAAGCCATAACCAGTAAGCATTTTGTTTTTTTTAATTGATGGCAAGAAAAAACTGAAAAGACTTCACTAAGTTAGCTGAAGTAAGACTTTGTTATTTGTCTCTATGTGAGGGCTTTGAGCCAAGCATCTGTCAGAGCTTCCAAAAGTTGTGAAATAATCCTTTTACAAAGGGTATATAAATTCCTCTGGAGCCAGCAAATTTGTACGTTGACAGAGAAGCTCCATTAATTTTCAGCAGCCTGTAGTACTTTGCTTTAAGATTACTCAACGGTGTAATCCATCAGGCTGAATGACAAGAGGTTAAAGAATGAGAATAATTACCATTAAAATTTTAAAATAATTAAATTTGATTCAGTGTATCCTCTTTCACCCTTTAACTAGCAAAGAGGTTAATATTACATTTTTCCTCAAGTAAAATATCTTTACTTGAACTCATGGAACACAAGATTTCAATAGAAAACAAGAGTACAGACATTTTAGTGATTCAATCACTTAATTAAAACATTTTCTTGAAAGCTTCAGAATTAATGTTAGTTAATTATGCAAACTAATCACGATTAGCTAGTTAACATTTTATTTAAAAAAGCATGTATTTCATGGCCTCAGGGTGTCTCAAAGCACTTTAAAGCCATTGAAGTCACTCTGAAGTGTGGGCACTATTGTAATTTTGACTGTCGTTTGTGCTCAGCACTGTGACAATGATCAGTTAATCTTTTTTGATGATTGTCAAGAGGCAATATACTGTGCAGGATATGAAAAGACACAGTAAATTAGAAATAATGCAGACAAACGTATAATAAAACCACAGTACTGTGCAAAAGTCGTAAGCACATAAATAAAACTAGGATGCCTATGACTTTGTGCACAGTACTGTACTTCTCTGTGGGGAGCGAGTTTATAAATCCGGCAGGAGCAAAGGATATTGAGAATGGCGAGGGTGGAGCGTCATGGGAGGGGTGTGGAACAGGTGGCAGAAAAGGAGTGCAGGGGCAGGAGGGGGTGCAGACACAACCAGCCCTGAGACACCAGGCAAGGTCATTTAATTCCAAACAATTGGTTTACTGATCATTAAAGAATGTCTCTCTGGTGCTTCCCACTCCCTCCCCTCTCCCTTCCCCAACCCAACCATGATTCCCCTCTCCCTGTCCCCTTCCCACTCTCAGTCCACAATACAGCTCCATATCAGAATCTGTTTTATCGTCACTCACATATGTCATGATAATTTTTTGTGCGGCAGCAGTACAGTGCAATATATATAATTACTACAGTACTATGCAAAAGTTTCATACAGTATATGGCTAGAGTGCCTAAGTGTGCCTGAGACTTTTGCACAGTGCTGTCGTTAATCAAAGAAAGCATCAGATCCAGCCTAAATTTTAGACCTTAGTCAAAGGCTATATCATATTGAACTGTTTGCTTTTAGTACTAATAAACTTGCAAACTCAGAATCATTTCTAAAATGGTCTGAAACTTGGGGTCCAATTTTTGATGCCAAACCAGGAACACTGAAGCCTAACTGCAATGGTGCCATTCAAGTTACACAATTAGCAAGAGATAAAAAGATCACACACCTCACTGATACTAAAGGTTCAAGGGCATATATTCTACATATATTATCATCAGTGGCTAAAATTATCTAATAAAAGAACTCTAATCCTACAATTACGCTTTGACCAGAACTCAAGTTGGATTGCATAATATAATGTAACTACTTTGTAAACCAGTCCCCTAATGATAAAAGCTAACATGCCATTGATCTTTTTAATTATCTTTCCATTGGATCATGTTTTCCCTTTCTGACAGTTCAACCTGAAGTACTGCCTTTGAATAAATTATCAAATTGAAGCACTGTTTGCTTTTTCAAGTAAATTATAAAGATATTTCAGCACTATTCGAGAATGACCAAATTCTCCCAGTAACTTTGTGCATACCAATTGCTTAACCAAGGGAATCAAAGTAGATTTTCTCCTTTCATATTTGTGTGTATTTTCAAGATCATTATCGTTATTGTCAATATGTGCTGTGGCATATGATGTGGGTGATTATGGTCTTTCCACGACCATGATTGTTCTTTCTACAGAAGTGGCTTGCCATTACCTTCTTCTGGGCAGTGTCTTTACAAGATGGGTGACCCCAGCCATTATCAATGCTCTTCAGAGACTGCCTGCCTGGCATCAGACGTCGCATAACCTCAGATCTTGTGATATGCGCCAGCTGCTCATACGACCATCCAGCACCTGCTCGCTTCGCTTCACATGACTCTGATGGGGGTGGGGGGGGGGGGCTAAGCAAGTGCTACACTTTTCCCAGTGGTGACCTGCAGGCTAGCAGAGGGAAGGAGCACCTTACACCTTCTTTAGTAGAGATGTATCTCCACCCCACCAAATGCATTTTCACGGTAGATAGCTAGAAATTTACTATAATGACCTATACATTTGACTTCCGCGTCACCCATCCATTACAATAACAATGGAGTGCACTACGGAAAATCTTCACTGAATACAGGAAACCGGAACAAATATTTTAGCTGCTGTGTGGAAAATTAGATAGGTGAGCTGGGGAAGCTGCAAGTCAAACCTCACATTGTGTACCCAACAAAATGCAAAGGATCCAGCATAAATAATATCTCCAAAGAGGATTGGTTTAGTTTAATTTTTTTTAAAAACCACCATAAATTCGCGGGGGAACGAAGAGTTATCAAAGAACTAATTTTGCCAACACACAACTGGAAGATTCATAACCAAAGTATTTTCCATTTGTACTTGAAACAGAAGAATACGATGAAACTCACTTGTCCTGGTGTTGGTGCTCTGACTGGTTTAGCAAGAGTCACCAAAACTGTAAGATCTGGGTTTAGGGTTAATTGACACTGTACTGCAAGAAAAAGAGAATACATGATATAAAACCTTAATTCCTGACACTCAGCATACAATGCAAACTTGTTAAGTAAAAACCAGGAGGTTCACAAGAATGAGCCTGGGAATGAAAGAGTTAATGTATGAGGACCACTTGATGGCTCTGGGCCAGTTCTCACTGGAGTTTAGAAGAACGAGGGGGAATCTCACTGAAACCTATCGAATACGGAAAGGCTTAGACAGACTGGACATGGAGGTGTTTTCTATAGTGGGGGAGTCTAGGACCAGAGGACACAGCCTCAGAGAAGAGGGATGACCTTTAGAATAGAGATAGGAGGAAGTTATTTAGCCAGAGGGTGGTGAATCTGTGGAATTCATTACCACAGATGGCTATGGAAGCCAAATCATTGGGTACATTTAAAGTGGAGGTTATAGGTTCTTGATTACAGAACATCAAAGGTTACAGGGAGAAAGAGAATGGGGTTGAGAGAGTTAATAAAGCAACCATGATAGAACGGCGGAGCAGACTCAATGGGCCAAATGGCCTGATTCTTCGTCTTATGGTCTTCATATGAAGCCAGCAATAAGGGCAAAAATGTCAGGTACTGTATTATTGAATTTAGTGCTACGTCATGTTGGTAAAGAGAAAACACTGTTAAAATAGATACATTTTCTTTATTCACTCTATTTCCTATCAATAGGCCCCAAGAGAATTGAGTGTAGCCAGTCTCAGGAAAGAGCTTAATAACCTACCACGTTCAGATACACAACTATATAGTCATCTCAATAGAATAGTTGCAGAGCTAATAATGGAAACCAAATTAAATTATAGATAGCAGAGCAAGCTTCAACCATATAACATCGCCTGTAGCTATTTAATCTTTATGGCAAACACAAATGGTGATAATACTTTATTATCCATCCACAGAATGAATAAATCTTTGTTAAACATCAACCACAGTAGTGTTGGTTTTGACACCTGTAACAACACCCCAACAGGAAATTGGTTGACAAATTCATGCGTTTTGCTGATACTTGCCTAACGAAGAACATGTAGGGGAGTATTTGATCAATAATATTGAATTATGCACAAATATACTCTATATAAATTAACATTTTTTAAAAACATGGGTCAACGTATGCCCATATCATCATGTAAAGAAACAAAACCTATTCTTTGCAGATACACACATGCTAAGGCCGACCATTTCTTACCAAGAGGCATTTGATGCTGGAAGCGAAAATAGCATTGCATCACTCCATCCCTGAGCAGTTCCGGAGGTGGGCTTTGAGAAATCCAATGAACAGGATCAATTTCAAGTGAGCTCCTGTACAAAGCTGGGTGGTAAGTACCTGGTGCCTGGCAAACAACAAATATGGATTATTATTACACATAGCCTTATACTTTGAACAACAGACTGACTCAGTTGTAGGAACTTCACTGCAATTTTTAGTTACAAGACTGTAGAGTTGCATGATTACCATAAATGATTTGACCAGTTCTCTTCTTAAATCTGTTAAATTTCTCTTGGACAATATTGAAGTTTCTTGTTTAGCAAAAAGATCAGATTAAATTTCATGATGAATTAATTAGCCATACCTAAATCCAATTCTCCAGATGGGGATCTGGCTAATGATTCACATAGTATTAACAGAACCCATTTTGTATTTAATCCTTATGCTAATTCAGTTTAGTACTATATTTGCACTGAACTTACAGATTTAAAGTCTGTGCTGAAGGCTTCACTAATTTATCAAAAGTAACCACAAAAGGTTTTCCTAGTCATTGGTTTTCCTTCGCTGTTCCACTTAACATATCCACCCTTGGATATTTACTCCTTTTTTAACCATTTAGTTACAGACCAATACTCAACATCTCACAACACGCTGGAGGAACTCAGCAGGTTGGGCAGCATCCGTGGAAACGATTAGGACGAAGGGTTCTGGCCCGAAACGTTGACTGATCGTTTCCACAAATGCTGCCTAACCTGCTGAGTTCCTCCAGCATGTTGTAAGTGTTGCTTTGACCCCAGCATCTGCAAAGTATTTTGTGTTTGATACTCAACATCTTCCACTTGGCTGTTTGATCATCACACTGAAGTTCTCTTTGGCAGAGAGAAACTCTGTCCAATTTGTCTAAAATTAACACTAAAGTATTATGAAGCATTTGGGAAACCGGAACAATTTCTGAAATGTCTTGCCCTACTAGAAAGGAGGCTGTGCTGATTCCGGTTCTGGGGTACAAAGTTGACCAAGTAACAGTTGGAAAAGAATGATCACGCTATCAGAAGATAAGATTTGTAACGGAGAAGAGCGAGGAACAATCTAATGTGGAACTTCTCAAATGGAAAAAGTTCACTTCAAAAGGGTGAGAGTGGATCTAGCCAGGGTAAAATGGAACCACAACTGGACATGAATCACTGATTCTTAACAAGGACCTGTTTCAGGTACCATCCTCTATTATTAAACTTGTTACTATCTTATACATGAGTCCTGTAACACTCACCACAAACACATCACCAGTTTTAATTTCTTTATCTGTGACAAACCAAGCATCTCTTTGACCACCTATCCTGGCACGCTGTCCCAAAGTGAACAGAAACCAACCTGAAAGTTAACATAAACGGAGCACAAAATTATAAATGCAGTGGTTAGCACAATGCTTTACAGTACTGGTACTGCCTGTAAGGAGTTTGTACGTTCTCCCCGTGACTACATGGGTTTCCTCTAGATGCTCCAGTTTCTTCCCACAGACCAAAGTACCACCAGTTGGTAAGTTAATTGGACATTCTAAATTGTCCAGTGACTAGGCTAGGATTAAATTCAACGATTGCTGTGCGGCTTCAGCCTTGAAAGGCCAGAAGGGCCTATTCCGTGCTGTAGTACAATAACTAAAATTAATAACATAATGAATCATAGTCTGTATGCTTGTAATGAGTTGGTCAACTTGTCCTCCGCAAAAATTTCAAGAATGGACATGCATTAAAACTATTAAAAAGCATAAATGCTACTTTTCTGATATTGATTTTCAACATTTATTTCAGATTTTTACAGAACAGTTATAAAAGAAAATATAGATTTCAATATACCCAGAAAATGTAGGAATAAAAAGAAATGAAAATAAAACAAATACTGGAAATCTGAAAACACTGGATATATTCAACTGCTCATATAATCTCCGTCCTGATACCGTCTGATTGCTGAGTATTTCCAGAGCTTTTGATTTTATTATAAGGCAGCAAGTAGGTTAGTTAGCCCTTAAGACAATGGCCAGGTACAATTTTATTTGGATGATTGGCCGCAATTTCCTGGCAAAAAGACCAAAAACTTAAGCCTAAAGAGGTTTAATTCAGGCTCCGTGAGGTGAAAGATCTTTTTAACCTGACAGTTACCGTGTAAGGTATTACATTTACACAATGTACATTCCAATCTATGCACACTTTCATATGAATATTTCCATAATACACAAGGTACTAAGTTTATCAATTGAGAAGGCTTGACCTACATCACATCAGATTTTTCTTTATATTAAAAATGCTTTAAGTCACTAAATGTTATTTTTTGGAAAGCTGCATTAAGATTGAGCTTCAAATCAAGCTTCATAGTACAGTAGTGTTGAGGTCCTCTCTGAAATGCCACGCTGAAACTAGCTTCTCAGAATTCTCAATATGTGCGATAAAAGGCTGATGTTTGCAGCCAGCAAACAAAAAGCAAAAGACCCATCACAGACCTACTGTCACTCTGTTCACTGCTGCTGTGTAGTGATAGGAAGGGGAAGAAGATTAACAGCCTGAATGGGCACCTCAGGGAACCCAAAGACTGAGTTATCCTGCCAGAGGTTACTAGGGAGATCTCGATCAGGACATGAATGCAGTTTCTGAAAGCCTGCACTGTATTAAAATGCCAAGATCATTCTGCCTCTTCCAGTAGACTGAAAGAAAAGTAGATGAAATCTCCTCTCCTCAAATATGGGTTAGATGATTTTCTGAAAAAAAGCCACGGCAACAAGCTGAGTTCAGCAACAGCCTTAAACAAACTCGGATCATGGAAGCTGAGAATGACTATACCGTTAGTCTACATGCAAAGCAGTCTAGGCTTACCAGCAAGGCTGTTACAGGAGGAAATAATTTTTTTGTGGATGAAGAACGTTGTTTGATTGTTGGCCCTTTAAACAACATTGGAGTATTGAGGTTATTCAGTTAACTGATTTTTTACGAGTAAACAATGGGATTGAAAAATTCAAACAGATACTCCACAGCTTATGAATATCTCATGTACAGCCCAAATGTATGAATGAACATTTGGGTACTTGTAAACTGTTTGGGTTATCTTCAAACTTCTCTC
The DNA here is from genome assembly GCF_963921235.1 of Mobula hypostoma. Taxonomy (NCBI): domain Eukaryota; kingdom Metazoa; phylum Chordata; class Chondrichthyes; order Myliobatiformes; family Myliobatidae; genus Mobula; species Mobula hypostoma. The sequence goes on along the minus strand of NC_086116.1, from coordinate 24,744,973 downwards.
AATATTGGGTGCAAGGGAGTAAGTTACAATGGTAAAAATCTGCTTTGAAACTGAAAATACCACTTTAAAATGAACAGATAATATTCCTGGAAAACACAGCGGAATCTAGAAATGTGTACAGATTTACCTTACAATATTACCCAAGCTTTCAACTTAATGACATAGAGTACAGCACAGTACAGGCCCTTCGGCCCACAATGTTGTACCAACTCTTAAACCCTGCCTCCCATATAACCCCCCACCATAAATTTCTCCATATACCTGTCTAGTAGTCTCTTAAATTTCACTAGTGTATCTGCCTCCACCACTGACTCAGGCAGTGCATTCCACGCACCAACCACTGTCTGAGTAAAAAACCTTCCTCTAATATCCCCCTTGAACTTCCCACCCCTTACCTTAAAGCAGAGGTTACCCCTTGTATTGAGCAGTGGTGCCCTGGGGAAGAGGCGCCGGCTGTCCACTTTATCTATTCCTCTTAATATCTTGTATACCCCTATCATGTCTCCTCTCATCCTCCTCTCCAAAGAGTAAAGCCTGAGCTCCCTTAATCTCTGATCATAATGCATACTCTCTAAGCTAGGCAGCACCCTGGTAAATCTCCTGTATACCCTTTCCAATGCTTCCACATCCTTCCTATAGTGAGGCGACCAGAACTGGACACAGTACTCCAAGAGTGGCCTAACCAGAGTTTTAAAGAGCTGCATCATTACCTTGCGACTCTTAAACTCTATCCTTCGACTTATGAAAGCTACCACCCTATAAGCTTTCTTAATTACCCTATACACCTGTGGGGCAACTTTCAGGGATCTGTTGACATGTACCCCCAGATCCCTCTGCACCTCCACACTACCAAGCATCCTGCCATTTACTTTGTTCTCTGCCTTGGAGTTTGTCCTTCCAAAGTGTACCACCTCACACTTCTCCGGGTTGAACTCCATCTGCCACTTCTCAGCCCACTCCTGCATCCTATCAATGTCTCTCTGCAATCTTCGACAATCCTCGACACTATCCACAACACCACCAACCTTTGTGTCATCTACAAACTTGCCAACCCACCCTTCTACCTCACATCCAGGTCAGTAATACTTTCAGAGATGTGTGAATAAATTTCTCACTTGTCTTTTAAAAGACAAGTGCCATAAGTGACAAACTGCCATAATTAATTAAGCATTTGGCAACTTTAAGCTATTCTAATTAATTGAACGTACAGATAATTTACAAGTAGATCTTAATTTAAGTTCACCTCTATATTTCCAGTGCCATTTACAGCCCTTCTCATAATATTGGTTACTGTGGTTTTTAATGGTGCATTCCAAGTTAAAACTCAGTAGTGCAGTGTACTCAGAATGCTTCCAATATTACAACAGTGTAGTCTCCTGCGGGCTTGTAACTCTTACAGATGAATGGGCCAAATTCATACAGTGTAACACTTGGCATGGCTCCTATTCCAGTGTGTCAATAATCATTATGCCAGTGTTAATAAGAAATAGAAGGGTGGGTGATCTAGATCTTGTAGCTGGTTTAGCAGATTGTTTTGCTGCATTACACAAGAATATCGGTGTGATGCAGAGTTCATACCCTATGGGAGCTGGACTGGTTTAGGATGCTGAGAAATAAATTTTCTACAGCCAGAAGGAACAAAGAATAAGCAATCCAACGTGAGTTTAAAAGACAGCCAATTACAGAACCAAAATGGCTTACTTTTTTCCTAATAAACAAACACATTTCAGCATTCATTTTCTTGGATATTTTAATTACCTTTATGAGTTCCCATTATTTTTCCATCTTCTATAGAAACAAAATTTCCAGGACGAGGTTCTATATACTATGGATTAGAGAATGAAATAGTTCATTACATAAAAAATTAAAATCATGTTTTATATAAATATTCTGTCAAACCTCTACATAATAAATGCATTTGTGTTTCACTGCTCAAAAAAAACCCCTGTATAATGACTGAATCTAGCACAAACTAGTGGAATAATTATCTTTCTGAATCCTTCTAGCATATTTTCCCATTCATTTTATTCAGGGTTCCAAATAAATTACATACAGTATATACATTTTTTTTATTTAAAATGTAAATTTTAGTAATATTTCATTAAAATAGTAAACTTATTATGGCCCATTCAGAAACTCCTGTGGTCCCCAGTTTCGTATTTTTATTACTTGTGGCCACTACGAAATCCGGCATGGACTTTGGGGCAGGGGGCATTTGGCCCACATTGAAAACCACTGCTTTACAAGTCCGAAGTAAGAGGTGAGTATTTTAAATATGTTTCCAGATAGCACAAGTCAACAACACTTTACGATATAATATTTATATCACATTAGGAATTTCACTTCAACCAGGATAGCTGATGTAAGCAATTAAAATATTACATCAGAAATGTTATTCAATACTTTAAGTATATATTAGCAGAAAAATAATTAACTCACTCACACAATATTTTATGTCTACTAACCAAATGAAGCCCTCAGCCAGTTTAAGGTGATTAAAATCAATGTTCTCAGTCAAATGAAGATACAAAATGTTCAAGTAAGATTAATGCCCATAGAAAATTTTTGCTTGTAGTGGACAGAGACTACAGCCTATAAGTAAATCATAATATTTGTATTCTTGATACTTAAACAGTGTAAAAAGTGAAATAATCCTACTTTCTTACAGGGATTGATGCATTACAAAGTAGCTCTAATATAGAAATTATATAAACCAACCTCAAGAATAAAATTTTCAAAATTTCTTTCTCCTATGAAACAGATTCCCATGCTCTGTAAGAAGTGAAGTATATATATATCACCACAGGAAAGCATTCAATAGATGTCATTCTGTTGAATCAAGAATTACAATCTCAGAAATCAATGTTCAAAATATCATACTTCTTTTCTTTTCAATATATGGTGAAATCCTGCCTCTGCGGCAATTTCCTTTACAATATTTTTCCTTAATTCGCCAAGGGGGAAGATGGTATGTCGTAGAGCTTGTTGGGATACCTGGCTCAGAAAGAAAGTTTGGTCTTTCTGTGGGTCAGCAGCCTTCAAAAGTCTTACAGCTGCAAATGGAAAAGAAACCAGATGTTAATGGTAGAATGGTTTAATAGATTAATATTCAATTTAAACATCTGAACAATTTAAACCTTAATTTAAACTTTTAACTTGTGATTTGTATATTTTTCTTGTGAATATTGTCTCTAATACTACATGTCTGTGATGCAGCCACGTGTTGAATTGCACCTGTGCACATGACAATCGACTTAACTTTTGACTTTCAATTACTTTATGTCTGAATGCACGATATTCGATTTTTGTTGCTGCCTTATTCTTACAACAGCTTAAGTGAACTACCATTGACATTTATATCCTCACAACTTCAGTGTTAATGATAACCATTACCAAATAAAGCATGCCTTTCAAGCCAGGGAAATGAAAGGAAGTTTTATCTCTTCAACATTTTTCAACACCACTGCTCGTACGACACCAATAAGACTGAGTCTGGATGCTATCTCTTCTATTTTCTGCAAATTCTTCACCCCCATATTGACTCAGTTCTTTCTCCAATGTCAGCCTGCCCTCTATACAACTTCTCTGCTCAGTTTCATCCTACACAACACGCATCATTTCCCTTACTTTTTGGAGCTGCCATGTTTTTCCATGCCTGCTTATTGAAGGTTAGCTCTCATATTACCTCAAACTTTGATTGTTCAGATTAATAAATGATGTAAGGAAAAGGGATTAATTTGATGGAGAAATCATTTCAGTTTCACTTTTCATTTTATCTCAGTACATGACCGTAATAACCCAATACACCCAAGGCAACACAATATACTGCAGGCATAAAGATATGCTTTCAATTATATGCTTTATTTTCTCTAAATTTCCACTTGCATTATTCTCACGTTGCAGTTTTCCTTTATATCAGAATTGCAATATCACTACAAATGATATATATTGGAAATATTTGCTTCATATTTCTTATGACATAGAAGGAGACCATGTTGGTGTGTCTAGACCTTGCTGGCTACCCAAGCAATTCCATTCAATCAGTAATTTTTCCTGCAACCTGTTGTCCCTATCCCCTCCATATTCTACCACTCACCTACACATTCGGGGCAATTTACCGATCAGTAAATTGTCTTTGGGACATGGGGAAGAAACTCAAGCAGTCACTGGGATAACATGCAAACAGACAACAGCTGTACAACTGTGCCTCAGTTCAAAGTTGGATCCTCACTAGTATTAATCGTACTAATCACATTGCATTTCAGTCAGTTGAGACTCTATGGATTTCAACCATAAAATTAGGGGAAGTGCTGCATGTCAGTGCTAAACAATCTAAATTAACGTTATCTGAGTTCTGCTGATGTATGTCTTTACACAGTCTATTTCTAACAGAAACATTATCTAGATTTAAGATTAGCCACAGTTCATTTCTAATCTTCTAATAGATGCCTGCTTCAATTATGGACAGAGAGGAGAAATAAAGTCTTTGTTGGGAAGGGAAAGATTAGAAAGCTGGTGGAGCAGTATTCCTGCTAATAAAGCCAAACTCCATTTTAAGTAACAGTAATAAAAAGAGAACAGAAGTAGCAGCTACAATAATGGTTATTACAGCTCAGATCTGTACAGATTGCTACTAAATAATGCATCATAGCATGTACATCCAACTGCATCAACGGTACTGTGTAAAAATATCTTACGCACATATATAGCTAGAGTGTATAAGAGTTTTGCAAAATTCTGTAGTATTTTTATGTATTGTACCATACTGGTGCAAAAAAACCCACATTTCTTGACATATATGAGTGACGATAAACCTGATTCTGACATGGATCTCTACTGTGGACCGAGAGTGAGAAGGGGGACAGGGAGAGGGGAATCATGGTTGGGAAAAGGAGAATGGAGAGGGAAGGGAGCAGAAAGCTCCAAAAAGACATTCTGTAATGATCAATAAACCAATTGCTTGGAATCAAATAACCTTGCCTGATGTCTCAGGGCTGGCTGTGTCTGCACCTGTGCCACCCTCCACCAGCCCTGGCACTCCTTCTCTGCCACCTGTCCCATACCCCTCCATCAGCACTCCATCCTCCACCCATTTCGAAAATCTTCTGCTTCCGCCAGATTTACAAATTCACTCTCTGCTCCTTGTTGAAAAATACAGTACTGTGCAAAACTCTTAAACTCCCTGGCTATCTATCTACCCAAGACTTTTATACTGTTCTGTATATAAATTTGCATTCAGATGTACAACCTGATAAAAGCTTCAAACCATGGGTAGTTTCATTTCTTTACTCTGGAGATTCTGCAAATCAGTCCAGGTAAATTGGATGTTAAGATTACACGGTGTTCAAAATTATTTTGACCAAGAGACCTTTAAGAATTAAGAAATCAAGAAATTTAATCCCATTCACTCACTATTTTTATCATGGTTGTGATAAATATCTTCAGTATTTCCGCTGATTTTTTGCTGGAAAACTTCTTCATCATCTTGTGATGTTCTGGCATAATGACCAGTTGCCATCGCATCTGCCCCTACCTCAATAGGAAAAATGCAACTATTACATATCCTAATTTCTGATATGCACAGGAATACAGATTTCATCTACTATAATATTCAAAGTTAAAGTCTCAATACTAGATGTCTCAAAAAAGCAAAACAAACCTTTGCCAATTCTTGTCAAGGCAGTATCATGAATAGTACAACTGTTGTATTATTTGGTTAAGAAGAATGAGAATAAAGTTTTCTGAGATTTTTCTGCAGATACAAATTGTAACATATTATACTTGAAAATGCTATTTGAGAGTTCCGGTTGCTGATGATGGATTCAGGTTATCCCATTTCATATACATTCCCTGTGTGACTTCCCAGTGAAGACACTGATCAACTATATTTATCCATGTCGGACCAAATTGATGGCTTAATCTGGCACAGGTAAAGGTAAAGGCATCAGTTAGTCTTGTGAGACCATGGATCTGCGCCTCGAAAGTCTTCACTCTCCAGGGCACAGGCCTGGGCAAGGTTGTATGGAAGACCAGCAGTTGCCCATGCTGCAAGTCTCCCCTCTCCACGACACCAATGTTGTCCAAGGGAAGGGCGTTAGGACCCATACAGCTTAGCACCAGTGTCGTCGCAGAGCAATGTGTGATTAAGTGCCTTGCTCAAGGACACAAAACATGTTGCCTCGGCTGGGGCTCGAACTCATGACCTTCAGGTCGTTAGTCCAATGCCTTAACCACTTGGCCACGTGACACAACTCTGGAATATACCATCAAGGGGAAAGGATCATGAAAATATTATGTTACAACATAAGAGATGCTATCACTAATTTTTTTTTCAATTGCAGCACCACAAATAATCTCAGTAATATCTTTAGATTGCACATACGTATAGTCAATTCTCATCTATATACAAATGGCAGAGAATTGTACTCCTGCCACCTAGGTCCTGTTTGTAAGTGTAATGCCCTGGTTCATGTTTTTACTGCTATACCGTAGGTATTTCATTTTAGCAGTTCTGTAAAAGCAGTCTGGTCTGCTTTCAGCATGTTTGGGTTTGAGCTAAAGAGAAGGGGTTGTAATGTTCATGCTTAGGAATGTAGTGTCATCTCGTCAGGATGGTGGAATTGGGAGAAGGTTCTGGTGAATGGTGGGTGGAGAGGTTTTTGTGATGGACACTGGTGTGGGTCGATTTTGCTTGGAGCCGGGAGAAGACAGGAGGGAAGATGGCTGAGGATACCGTCCCTGTTGCACAAGGTGCTTTGTGCAGATGAATGGCTTCAAGGAAGAAAGACCAATACTCCCATGGGGGGAGCTTGTCTGTTCAAGATGGATTTCAAGCGACATTCGGAAGGTGGTGTGGGCTTTCACGCAGACCACGGGTCCAGCACGTGAGTTAAAGACAATTCTGAGATGAGCTCCAACTTATGTGAGCATTTCGACTGGGTTAACTGTAACAGGCCCTTTTTTTTTCTTTTTCCTACTAGTTGTTTGATAAAGCTGTAATTTGTAAATATACTTTCTTTATAATTGTATGCAGTGTATGGTCTGTTATTTCTTGCTGACAGGCGATTACACGGGGCAGTAAGTACACAGTATTCACACAGATCGGGGCTCGGGTTGGCGAAACATCCCAACCTCCCGGGTTTGGTGGGACCCAAGTCATATGGACCCTAGATGTACGGAATGTGACAAAGGTAGTTTTCTCACCACTGAGTCCAGTGGCTGTCAGCAAGGGGCGAACAAGCCCAGTAAAAAGGAGTTTCATAAGGTATTTATTTATTGATTGACTGAGACATAGTGTGGAATAGGCCCTTCAAGCCACATCGCCCAGCAACCCCCAATTTAACCCTAGGCAGATCATGGGACAATTTATAATGACCGATTAACCTACCAACCAGTGCATCCGTGGACTGTGGGAGAAAACCGGAACACCCGGAGAAAACCTATGCAATCATGGGGAGAGCGTACAATCTCCTTACAGACAGCGGCAGGTAAATCTGATAAAATTAGCAGGGTTCAAAAGTTCTCTGAACTCTTCTGTAACTTTTTTCCAGTTTTGAAAGTGTTCGCATGTACTTGCGAAGTCGAGAGGCAAAATAGCATAACACTATTACAATGCCAGCGACCCAGGTTCAGTTGCACTGTGAGGAGTTTGCACCTTCTCCCCACGACTACATGGGTTTCCTCCGGGTGCTCCAGTTTCCTCCCACAGTCCAAAGGCTTACAGATCAGTAGGTTAATTAGTCACATGGGTGTAATTGGGCAGCACAGTCTCATTGGGCCAGAAGGGCCTGCTCCCGTAATGTATCTCTCAACAAATTAAACACATTCAGAACTAGTTAAGCTGTGATACAAAACTTTATAATGTTCTCCAACCCTCCTTCTCGCACCTTAGTTCTCTTAGTTGATATCAACCTGAAATTCAGTTACTCTTCTGCTCGATAACAGTCTCGCCTGACATAGTCTTGACTCCCAGTGTAAAGTCAAAGCTATCACAGTTTAGTAGATGAATTTATTAATCATAATGACAAAATTATTACCAATGTATCAGCAAACATTTGTAGCTTATTACAAAATAATCCCAGTCATATCTGCATTTTTCTCTTTTTGCACTATTTAAATTATATATTTACTGTAGTTTACAGTTTATGTATTGCACTGTACTGCTGCCACATAACAACAAATTTCATGACATATGCCAGTGGTATTGAACCTGATTCTGATTTTCAAAGAATTGTTAAAACACTAGAAGCCAAATTGAAATATTATTTCTTAGACATTTCTGAATTGCATCATTTATGTAAGAGTGCACAATAAATAGATATCTATTAATAAAGCTGAACATAAATGCACAAAATATTGTATTTTCAAGCATCCAGTGAATACTTAATCACTTACCCAGCATTTCCATGGCAAAATGCAACAGATATTTAAATTTAATATTTTTATTGCACATTATATCAGGGTTTGGTGTCCTCCCCATTTCATACTCCTTTATTAAGTTACTGGAAAAGAGAAAAAAAACAATATATTAATTTTTTGTTCATATTCTGGTAATTGATTTTCAAACATTAAACCGATCAACACTGCATCGGCTCAAAATCTCATTGTTCAGATTTGTAATAGCATTGAGAGGTCTGCTGAAAGTCTCACCCTACTCCAGGGGTTCCCAACCTTTTTTTACCCCATAGGCACCTACCATCAAATGAGGGGTCTGTGGACCCCAAGTTGGGAACCTCTGCTCTACTGCAACAACATTTGTTTAGCTCATCTCATCTGTAACCAAAACAGAAACTGGGGACCATATGATCAGTGCTGGGACCAATGTTATTCACATCTAGGAATTCAAATACTCGCAGAATATAACTTGCAAATCGATTTCAATAACTACGTGGAAGGTATTGAACTTTGACTTTAAAAATGTCATCTCCTTTAATTGAAAAATAAGAATCTGAGAGGGATGGGGAAGCAAAAGGAAATATGATAGCAAATGCAAAATCAGACAAAAATTTTAAACCAGCTGACGTCAGAACAGTAGGGAAGGATGGACAGGTTGCATCTCTTTTTAAGGTAAAGAGAAGTCAAAAGGGTGATCTAATAAAGAGCTTTACAGCTATGAAAACATTAGAGAGGATAAGAATTTCCAGTGGAAGGAAGCACAGAACTAGAGACAAGTAAACTGTTCACCAAGATTTCAAACATGAGATTGAAAAGAAAAGAAACTTTTACCACGGAGACTACTGAGAACAGGTTGTGTAGACATAGAGTACATTTATGGAGAAGAAAGATAAGCTCATGAAGGATGCGGCAATCAGTAGGAATGCTGATAATCTGATGACAATACAAGTAAATCAAATACCTGAATGGTATGAATAAATTGAATTATATAGAATATGGAATTTCGCATGTGGAAGTACTTCCTAATTTCATTCTTGAAAGACATAGCTCTAATTTTTAGGCCGAGTTAACTACTCCAGAATTCCCCAAACAGCCAAAGTAGTTTCTTTTTGGTGCTCCTTAATTTCTTTAAAAACTTCAATTAAATCATAATTTAATTTTTCAAATGCCACTGAATTATATCATCTCTCATAACTTAATCCCCAAAAACACAGGCATCATTCTAATAAATCCGTACAACATTTCCTCAAAAAATACTACTCAAAAGCCTGAGAGCACACACCACCAGACTTGAGGACAGCTTCTATCCCACCGTTATCAGACTCTTAAACAGACCTCTCTTGCAGTAAAAGGCAAATACTTGACCTCCAAATCTACCTCTTCATGATCTTTGCAATTCATTTCTCTACCTGTACTCCACTTTCTCTGTAACTGCAACACTATATTCTGCATTGTGTTATATCTTTCACTACCTCAGTGTAATTAACGTTCAGCATGATCCATCCATACACAAGATTAAAGTTTTCACAGCATCTTGGTATATGTGGTGTGACAAAAGACCAAGTTATCAGAAGATTGAGGCTGATAAGAAAGACAATGGGGGAATATTCAGAAATGTTAATGGGAGACGAGAGAGAGATTAACGAAAAGGAGACACAGTTCCGAGTATTGTCAGAGACCGGTTGCTTTGAACCTGAACTGTTTGAAGTTTGATGGACAGGCCAGCAGGGGGATAAAAGGAACAGGTTCGCTAAGGCAAGACACACACCACGACACCACGAGAATGAGACCCTGGAAGTGCGGTGTGCCCCCACAAGTTGGTGAGAGTTGTGGAGATCTAGTTGCGGAACCAACCATAGACACACAGGGTGAGGCGGTACGGTCGGCAGGAACCTGGTGTGTGTGTCCACCCTCGCTGGGTGCCGGGTTCACCGCAGAAGAACAATTGTATCGGGAACAGAGGGGTCACCAGTCGGTGACCACAGAAGACATTAAAAAGGGCTCGCGCCGAAAAGCTAACTGCAAGGAATATCAAAGGTCTGTTGAATCCGATTTGAATATCAGCATTCGCTCTCTCTCCCTCCCCAACGGCACAACGGCGATTACTGCGAACTGAAACTGAACTGAACTCTGTGTCATTTTACCCCTAGACTGCGATAGAGCTTGATTGATCCTATTATCCTAGTTCTGTGTACGTGTGTTTATTCATTGCTAACCTGTTGCATTTATATCCTTACTATTTGAGTACTGTGTTACTTATTTCTTTAATAAAACTTTCTTAGTTCCAGTAATCCAGACTCCAACTAAGTGGTCCATTTCTGCTGGTTTGGCAACCCAGTTACAGGGTACGTAACAGTGGCAACAATAAACTATATTTCAAAAAAACATTCCTTCCTAAGAAGTGTCTCAAGTTCCTTGTACTACTGGTGATTCACCAGGGTATTTTGCATCAGCCATTTACCTTCTTTAATTCTAATCCTTAGATACATTTAGAACTCGTAATTTTATTATTTTGACATTTTAATTATGTACATGATCCTGTGGGATTCTTTGAACATTTACTGCCTCCGGCTTTCCCCCATTAGGGATCTACTTGGGCTGAAGGTGACTGACGCCAGCGAGTGGTGTAGTGGCATCCGCACCACCCGTTGGCATCAGGTTCGAATCCAGCCGACTCCTTACGCGCCTTCCATTCGTGCTGGGCTGACCGTCGAGTTAGCCCAGCATGAATGGAAGGCGCGTAAGGAGCCGGCTGGATTCGAACCTGATGTCAAAATAATAAAATTACAAGTTCTAAATGTATCTAAGGATTAGAATTAAAGAAGGTAAATGGCCTTATAAGAAAAATAGACAAGTGCTAAAGAAATGGGAGGGTTGCCACCTGATGCAGCACAAGACGTGGGGAGGAACAACAACAACAAATGCCAGCTGATTCAACAAGAAAATACAAATCTCTTTCACTTCTCCCAACACGAGATTCAATGCATTTCCCATGATTCCCACATGCTAGGAAGCATTCTACAACTGAAACGGTACTTTCAAGCACTTGCTTTGAGTAGTTGATACTGTTGTCAAGAAGTACTGGAGGAGGTTTAGAGTTATTTACTCACTTGTTCTAATTCCATCTCTGCTTTTCAAGCAATGTGTATGAAATTAAACCTAATCAATCAAAACCATGAAGCAAAGGGAAGAGCACACTGCAGCATTACAAACAGCAGCACTTTAGGATATAAAGAAAAGAAATTCACCAATGTCAGAATGAAGCAACGTTCACACAAATAGAGATATCAACTGGGAGAGTCTGAATTTACCAAATAAATGATTAAATTTCAGAACAAGATATATGTAAAACAAAGATTAATAGTTTTAGTTCTCTCAATTTGAACTGAGAGAACTGTCTCATCATCTATTTTTGATTGTAAGTAATATTTTTGGACTTTAAAAAAATTAACTTTCTATAGCAATACGAAGTGATCTCCCTCAAAATAAAGCCTGGAATCCATAAACATTTCTTTCTCTTATGAATATAAAAAAATTAATTAGAAAACATCTGTATTACCTGAAGACTTCATGCCAATACTCTTTCACAAATGAAACCTGATAGAAAGGGATGTCAAGCATCTTACACAGCTGGTGTGCATCTTTACAGTCCTGATCACTTGTACAAGTGCCATGTTCATCCACCAAGTCCCAGTTTTTCATAAAGACACCCGTCACTTGGTAACCTAGTGAAGATGATTTGAATTCTTCTTTTAATATCACACAATCTACAAAGCATATACATCTCTAAATACAAAATGACATATACCTCGGGATTAATAAAGTATAGCTATCTATCTATAATACTGAGCACATATATATCACTCAGGATTCTAGGGCTTTTGCACAGTACTGTAGTAATTTTATATGCCACAGTCCTGTAGCACTGTACTGCTACCACAAAAGGAAAAAAAATTTCTTTTTTTTTAATTTTATTTTTATTTGGATAAGGAATTCACAATTATCATGTACTTTTTGCACACATATAACCTTTTCCATTTTTTTATATGTATAAAACTACAATTATTTATACATTCTTAAGTACACATTGAGATGATATAAAAGGAAAATAAACATTTAAATAGATAATTATGTACTGTGGTAAATCTAACCTATTAGGCTAAGTAATGAAATTAGTTGTTAAGAAAAATGGTGGTAATAGTTTCCATACAACCCTTCTGGACCATTTCCACTGGTCCAAAATGTTGCATACAAGCCTATATACCAACCATTGTAGGTGTTTATATCCCAATTTGTTCGTGCTTGTTCCTGCCCGCAGACATAATTATCCAATCCCTATGTACTTATTTACTTAATTTTTTCATTTTTTTTATCCCTTTCCCAAATCTTTCCCTTTACTTGTGTTAATTCTCTATTTTCCAAAAAAAAACAAACATTTAGACTAGGGGTGCTTACGTTAGCAATATTACTGTGTTGATGAGAAGAGCAATATAAATCATTAGGAGAGTCATCTAAAGTCTGCTCGCATTGGGGTTATATATTCAATCCATTTATTCCAGATTTGATAAAATGTTTCTTTTTGAGTTCTCAGGGAGTAAGTCAACTTTTCCATTTTAAATATTTCCAAGATAATTTCGTACCAATCTCTAATGTAGGTGGTATTGGATTTAGCCATTTTCTAGTGATTGATTTCTTACTTGCCGCTAAGAGGGCCTGTAGCAACTTTATATCTTCCTTCTGTTCAAGGAACAATACATGCCCCAAATAGAGCATCTCAAAGTTCAGAGGTATCTGGGACCTAAGTACCTTAACTAATGTTCTATGAATACCTTCCCAAAATAGACTTAATTTAGGGCAATCCCAGAAAATATGAAAATGATTTGCCTCCTTGGAACCGCACCTTCTCCAACACATCACATTTGTATCTTTATATTTTTCCTGATATGAGGTCTTGAAGTATCTTATAATGTTTTTCCAACAATGTTCTCTCCAAGTCAAAGAATTAGTCGAGGACCATTGAAAGCTGCAGATTTTCCCCCAAGCCTCCTCTGAAAGTACCAACCCCACTTCTTTCTCCCACTTCTCTTTAATATACAGTGTATTTACATTTTTAGCATGGGAGAGTGCATTATATAGGCGAGAAACTGATTTACTAGGTATTGAACTGCAAGCCGACTTCAGAATCTTGAAAAATTCTAATTCTACTGTTGATAGGTCTGTATATCTACAACTCTGGTTAACATAGTTTCGTATTTGAAGGTACCTAAAAAAGTCATTATGTTCTAGGCCATGTTTGTCCTGCAGGATTTGGAAACTTTGTAATACTCTTTTATCTATAAATGAGAGGTAGGTTGTAAGACCTTTCTTTATCCATAGCTCAAATCTTTTATCTCCTCTGTTGGGAAGGAATTCGGTATCATATGCACACCATCTAAAGAGTTTTAACATGTTATTAATTCCACATGAATTAACCACCTTCTGCCATACTTTTAATGTAAGATTTATCCAAGCATTATTAAATTTTTCCAACTGGGCCATCAATCCTTTGTCAGCTATTGAGGCCTGAAGAGGAAAACTGTCAACTAATCCAAATTCTATTTCCTTCCATCTAGCCTCATATTCCCTATTACACCAATATAACAGAGGGGTTATCTGTGAGGCATAAAAATAATTTCTCAGGCAAGGAAGAACCATACCTCCTCCTTCCTTCCCTAACTGTAAGGTGTTATATCGAATTCTAGATTTCCTTCCTTGCCAAATGAAGCGGGAAATCCATTTGTCCCATTCCCTGAATTGATTACCATCCACCTCCACTGGTAAAGTACGGAAAAGATATAATAACCGAGGAAGAATATTCATTTTTATAGTATTTATCCTTGAATTTAAACTTAAAAAGGGGATAAGATTCCATCTATGCATATCTGCTTTTATCTCTGAGATTAATGGCCCATAATTTACCTGTGACAGTGTTGAAAGATCCTTCGGCAGGGTTATTCCTAAATATTTTAATGATTTAGCTTCCCACTTAAGATCATATGTATCCTGCAATTTTTTTGGAAGGTGTATAATTTAGGGACATAACCTGCGTTTTCTTTACATTTATTTTATAACCTGATATTTTCCCAAAGTCATCCAACAGTGTAAACAATCCTATAAATGATTTTTCTGGTTCACTCAGATAGACCAAAACATCATCTGCGAATAACGCCACTTTCTGTTCAATCCCTGCCACCTTGATACCTTTTACGATTTTGCTCTGTCTTATTAGTTGGAGGAAAAAAAATTTCATGACGTATGTGAGTGATGATAGACCTGATTCTGATATTGGTTAGTGGACTGAGAGTGGGAAGGGGGCAGGGAGAGGGGAATCATGGTTGGGTAAAGGGGTAGGGATCAGGGAGGGAGCAGGACGCACTGGAGAGACATTCTATAATGATTAATAAACCAACTGTTTGGAATCAAATGACCTTACCTGGAATCTCAGGGTTAGGTGTGACTGCATCCATACCACTCGCCACCCCGCCATCTGCCCCACACCCCTCCCATGGTGCTCCATTCTCACCATTCCCAACATCCTTTGCTTCTGTCAGATTTACAAACTCGCTCTCTGCTATATGTTGATGAACACAGTACTGTGCCAAAGTCTAGGGCACCCTAGCTATACATATGTGCCTCACACTTTTGCACAGTACTATAAATAAATAAGCTGAAAATTCTGTTCAAAGTGGGAGGGGAACATTTCAAAGGAGATTTAAGGCAAAATTCTTTTTTAATTAGAGTGACAGGTGCCTGCAACATGCCACCATTCTGAAATGGTTGAGGCAAATACAATGGCAATGTTTAAGAAACACTGAGACAAGAACAAGAACAGGTGGGGAATGAAGATAGATAGACCATGTAAATTTAGATGGGATTGGCGTCTGAATTGGCAGAGATACAATGGATTGAAGGGCCTGTTTCTATACTGTTCCATGTTCTATCAATCAATGCCCCATCCCTCAATTCACAGAAGTTGAATTGAGGCAAAACTGTGCAATGTATAATCAGAAAAAAATTTGAAGCAGCACCAAAGCTCAATGTATTTACAAAATACAGCTGTTCTGTACAAGAAACACATGAACCTGTTTTCCAAACCTCTCCAGCCACTTTTCACGATCAAACAAGTCAGACACCAGGTTTTCTGGCTACAAGATGAGGATTTGATAGAAATGGGCCGGGTACAGACCCTGAAACAAGTTTGATGGGCAAAGTAGATGTTAGATCAGTGGTCTGAAATGTAGGTATGATGAAGAACCCTAGACTCCTCAGAGAGGGGAGAAAATAGTGGCTCCCCTTTTGTATTTGCTCGCCTGTGCTCATCAGGTGCAAGCCACAAATTACATCTTCAAAAATTAATTGATTCAATATAAAATGTATTCTTATTGATAAAACTCCATATGAAAACATGTTTTTTTTTAAAAACCTTCACATTTCAAAGGCTAGCATTGCTTCTGGATTACCTCAGCAGTGAGAGAGGCAGGGGCAGAGTAGACAGCCAGTATCTTTGTCCCAGGATCGAAATGTCTTCAAGAGAGAGGGGGTAAATTCAAAAGAGATGTGTGGGGGAGGTTGTTTTCCAAAAAAAACACAAAGAGTAATGGGTGCCTGGAAACCACTGCTAGGGATGCAAATACAATAGAGCTGTTTAAGAGGCTCCTAGATAGTCACATGAATGTGCAGAGAATGGAGGGATATTGACATTTGTGTAGCAGAAGGAATTAGTTTAGTCAGGCATTTAATTACTTATTTAATTAACTTGGCACAATATCATGGGCTGAAGGGCCTATTCCTGTGCTGTACTGTTCTGTGTTCTAATATATAACCCACTAGTTCACCTTAATTTCCAAATCATGAAAATATTCTTTTACATTGAACACAGATGTCAGAAAGAGACACCTTCATTGCACAAGGCACTAGTTTGCCAGTAATCAGCAAAAAAAAAATCAGCACTAGATTTGTATGATTATATCTTTTCAATAGCTGTATGCATCATTTAGGCTGATAACATCCTGCAGGGTTTCACAGAACTCTGTAACTAGTCAATGAACTGGATCCGTTGTGCTATTTTACAGTAGACTTTATACTTTTTCCATGTATGTGAGGAAAATTATCAGAATCTCCCAGATTTAGTGATTTACATGTTCCAGTTATTGAAGCGCAGGGGTGTACAGCAACAAGCCATACAACGTGGCACAGTGTTATAATGGGCTCCCTCTTTATCGGCTGCAGGAGCGAGACTTCTCTCTCCCTCATTAGTGAGATGTCAAAGTGTTGGGGTGGATAATAGTTTCTGATGGTCTCTGGGGGCTTTGCTGTGGCTTGCATTGCGGGAGCCGACGATTTTGCTGGAGCGGGGGTTGGAAGGGTTGATGCTTTTGCTGTTGCTTGCGTGTGGGGGTGCGGAGAGCAGGGGAGCTCTGGGGTTCTAACGTTTCCTGTTATTCATTCTTTGGGTTTTGTTTTCTTCTGTTTCATGAATGTCTGCAAAGAGTAAGGATGTGAATTGAAGTGAATGGAATGGAACTGACTTTATTACTTACTTCCTTCATATACATGAGGAGTAAATATCTTTACGTTACGTCTCAGTCTAAATGTGCAATTTATAGTAATTTGTAATAAATAAGTACAACAGGATAGTCAATATAACATAGAAATACAGTTGTGTTAGCTTGAATTAATCAGTCTGATAGCTGGTGGAAAAAGCTGTCCTGGAGCTTGTTGGTCCTGGCTTTTATGCTGCGATACCATTTCCTGGATGGTAGCAGCTGGAACAGTTTGTGGTTGGGGTGACTCGGGTCCCCATTGATCCTTGGGCCCTTTTTACACACCTGTCTTTGTAAATGTCTTGAATAGTGGGAAGTTCACATCTACAGATGCGCTGGGCTGTCTGCACCACTCTGTGCAGAGTTCTGCGATTGAGGGAAGTACAGTTCCCATACCAGGCAGTGATGCAGCCAGTCAGGATGCTCTCACTTGTGCCTCTATAGGAAGTCCTTAGGACTTGGGGACCCATACCAAACTTCTTCAAATGTCTGAGGTGAAAGAGGCGCTATTGTGTCTTTTTCACCACCCATCCCGTATGTACAGACCACGTGAGATCCTCAGTGATGTGTATGCCAAGGAACTTAAAGCTGTTCACTCTCTCAACCCCAGATTGATTGATGTCAATAGGGTGAGCCTATCTCCATTCCTCCTGTAGTCCACAACCAGTTCCTTTGTTTTTGCAACATTGAGGGAGAGGTTGTTTTCTTGACACCACTGTGTCAGGGTGATGACTTCCTCTCTGTAGTCTGCCTCAATATTATTTAAGCTTAGGCCAATCAGTGTCGTGTACATTCTCTAATATTAAATTGAACCACTGAAAAACACTTTACAGTACCAGGGACAAGGGTTCAATTCCCACCACTGCCTGTAAGAAGTCTGTACATTCTCCCTGTGACCGGGTGCTCCGGTTTCCTCCCACAGTCCAAAGACGTACTGATTGGTAGGTTAATTGGTCATTGTAAATTGTCCCGTGATTAGGCTAGGGTTAAATCAAAGGATTGCTCGGCTGCGCAGTTCAAAGGGCCAGAAGGGCCTATTCCACACTGTAACTCAATAAATAAAAACCTACCACATCCATGCCAACCCAGTGGGCACCCATCTGCACTAATCCCACCTCCCAGCACTTGGCCCACACCCCCTAGGCCTAAGCGATTCAAGTGCTCATCTAGAAACTCCTTAAATGCTGATACAATTGTCTATTCACTGCTTGATCAACTGTATTTACATTTTCATGGTTAACCTGTTTGCTAAAACAAAGGGATTTTAAAACTGGGGTTGATGTAATCTGATAGTGAACTAAATTACTGTTCTCAGCATAAAGGAACAATAATTTATTAACAGTACTGCATATTTCAGGAAAATATATCAAGAACAAAATCAAATTAAGTAGAACAGGTAAAATTCCTCACACTGATTTATGTAAAAAAGATTAAAGAACGCACCAGTTCAAAGGCATACCTGAAACATGGTGAGAGCTTCTATTCAAATCCTTTGCTGATTAAATAAGTAAAACAGAAGTAAGTATCTCTATCTGTAGCAAACACTCTGGCCATGCATAACAATTCATAGCTCCCACTACATTTCCTAAATAAAAAGCTGTTTCAAAAAATTATTAAAATATTGCTAGATCCCACACCAATTATTCTTCTGATTTATCAGTATTTGTGACAATTTAATACAAAACATTCAATAAATTAAAACTCCTGAGAACTAGTTTGATTTTTTTTCCGGTCATGTTATTAAAATTCATAGATAGGTATTTTATTGTTCCTAAAGGAAATTACAGTGTCACAGTAGCAAGTGCACAGATACACAATAGAAGAGAAGTAAGAAGGAATATAAAAAAAAGTTATTTTAAAAATAAGATGTACAAGATTTACAAGTCAAAGATTACAAGATTTCCAAGTTCGCACTGATAAGATGGTACTGCAAGAATTTCTGTAATATTGTACAGTAATGGGTGCACATTCACACCGTCCAGATAGCAGGATGTGGTAAACAGAGGTTATCAACTGTCTAACAGGAGGGGGTCATCACTTCCCCGGCTGTAGGTTGACTCAAATTACAGAGCCTAATGGCCGAGGGTAAGAATGACCTCATATAGCACTCTTGTAGCAGCACAGTTCCTAGTCTATTACTGAAAGTGCTCCTCTGTTCAGCCAAGGTGGCATGCAGAGGGTGAGAAATATCGCCCAGAAATGCCAGGATTTTCCATAGGGTACTTTGCTCTACTACAGCTTCCAGTGTGTTTAGTTTGACTCCCATAACAGAGCCAGGCTTTCTAATCAGTTTATTGAACCTGTTGACATCACTTGTGGTGATGCCTTTGCCCCAGCATACCACCACGTAGAAGATTGTACTGGCAACAACAGATGGGGGAACATGTGAAGGAGAGGCTTGCACTCTTCAAAGGACCTCAGTCTCCTCAGGAAGTAGAGGCAACTCTGGCCCTTCTTGTACACAGCCTCTGCGTTGGTGCTCCATTCAAGTCTGCTGTACAGGTGCACCCTCACAGACTTGTAGGTCCTCACCAAATCCACGCCCTGACAATCAATATTAACAGGGAGCAGGGCAGGCTGAATATTCCTAAACTCCATCAGTCTCCTTTGTTTTACTGATGTGAGCTGCAGATGATTCAGCTTGTACCATTTGACAAAGTGCTCCACCAGGGCCCTGTATTCATACTCCTGTCCTCTTTTTGTACACCCAACTATTGCTGAGTTATCAGAGAATTTCTGCAGATGACATGACTCAGTACTGTATCTAAAGTCTGAGGTATACAGAGTAAACAGGAAGGGAGCCAATATGGTCCCCTGTGGGGCCCCCAGGGCTGCTTATACCCATGTCTGACACACAGCTCTGAAGCCACACAAATTGTGATCTGCCCATCAGGTAGTCCATTATCCAGGATGCAAAGGAAGTGCATTGAACGGAACTCTTCCCCCATCAATGAGGGCTGTATGGTATTGAAGGCACTAGAAAAATCAAAAAACATGATCCTCACAGTGCTGCCCTGCTTATCAATATGGGAGTAGGCTCTGTTCAGCAGGCATTGCCGACTCCGTGTGCTCCTGGTAGGGGATGGACGGCTGATCTGACCAAGGGTCAGAGGTGAGCCAGGACCAGCCTCTATAGGGTCTTCATGATGTGTGAAATCAGGGCCACTGGCTGATAGTCATTCAAGACTCTTGGTTGGTTCTTCTTGGGCACTGGGACCAGACATGATGTTTTTGGGACCCTTTCCAGGCAGTGACTCAAATTGAAAATGTGCTGGAGAACTCCACACAGCTGCTCAGCACAGTCCTTCAGGACCCTGGAGTTCACACCATCTGGTCCCAATGCTTCGCCATGTCTGAGTTTCCACAGAGCCCTTCTCACGTGCTCAGTAGTAAAGGTGTGTCCATGATGACTGGGGAGTTAGTGGAAGGTGGGGGCTGGGGGAGGTGAAGATCGGGACAATAGCAGTTGGTATGTGGAGGTATGGATGGTAGATGCAGGGAAGGAGGGGGTATAGGCATGAACTGGAGGAGGTGGGGGGGAGGGGAGGTGTTAGTGCTGAGGGAGCATTGGGTGCCTCAGCACCTGGACTGATGTGCTGAGGTGGGTGTGTACAGGAGGACAATTGTCAAATATACTGAAGAATTTGTTTAACTCATTAGCTCATTTATGGCTGCATTCAATGGTTCTTCAGCCAGGCTGATTGAAGCCAGTGATGTTCTTCATGGCTTTCACACCTCCCGTGTGCTACTCTGCCCAAATATGTTCTCCAGCTCTCTCCTGTATTCCTCTTTAGCCACCTTCATCTTCTCCTTTGGCTCCCTCTGCACAGGTTTCAATTCCTCCCTGTCTCCTGATCTAAGGGCTCTCTTTTTTGTGGTCGAGAAGAGCATTTACATCACTGGTGGCCCATGGTTCATAGTTAGGGAAGCAGCAACAGCCCTTGATGATATTACAGTGCCCACACAGAAATTGATATAGCCAGTGATACAATAAGTAAATCAGTAATGTCCTCCCCAAATAGCCTCACAAAGCATATTCCAGTCAGTAACCTCAAAGCAGCCCTTCAGGGCCTCAATGGCCTCTGGAAACCATTTCTTAGCTTTCTTGGTGGCAGCTAGTTGTTGCTATACTTTGACCGTATATAAGGGCATGAAGTGAACCAGAGATGATCTGATCTTCCAAGTTGGGGGGGAGAGCAGTGGAACTGTATGTAACTTTAACATTTGCATACAAGCAATCCAGTGTTGGCACCTGGCCAAGTGTTTAAGGCGTTTGTCTAGTGATTTGAAGGTCGCTAGTTTGAGCCGTGGCTGAGGCAGTATGTGTGTCCTTGAGCAAGGCACTTAACCACACATTGCTCTGTGACGACACTGGTGCCAAGCTGTATGGATCCTAATGCCCTTCCCTTGGGCAACATCGGTGGCATGGAGAGGGGAGTCTCCCATACAACCTTGCCCAGGCCTGCGCCCTGGAAACTTTCCAAGGAGCGAATCCACGGTCTCATGAGACTAACGGATGCCTATACAAGAGATCCAATGTTTTATTTTCTCTTGTATGACACCTGACAAACTGACTGAAGATGGGTGGGGCTGTCGAGAGAGAAACATTATTGAAGTCTCCTGATACTGCAAAGAACGCACTGGGGTGTTGAATCTGGAGTCTCACGATGGTAATGTGTATGACATCAGACGCATCGGGACTGCGTCAGGAAGGCAGAATGTAAACAACGAGCAATATGGCGTGGCTGAACTCACATGGTAGATAACATGGATGCAAACTCACAGCAAGCAGTTCAATGTCCAGACTGCAGATTCATTCTTTCACAGAAATGTAACCGGCATAACACCATCTGTTGTTCACAAGCACAGCCCACCTCCCCTCCTCTTACCACACTATAGATTAACTCTGTCTGCTTGCAGCGTTGAAAACCATTCACAGTAGCACTGGAATCTGGGTTTTCTAGTGTAGCCATGTCTCAGTGAAACACTCAACACTGCATTCCAGATCGTGCCAGATCAGTCATGATCTTATTGAATGGTGGAGCAGGCTCGACGGGCCAGATGGCTACTCTTGCTCCTATTTCTTATGATCTTATGCTCCTGGTATTCATTCTGTGTGTCCTCGTGAGTACCGCTAGTTTCTCCATTTTATTTGCCAGCGATCTTACATTCCCCATAATGATAGAAAGGAGATATAGAATATAGAAACATAGAAAACATACAGCACAATGCAGGCCCTTCAGCCCACAAAGCTGTGCCGAACATGTCCTTACCCGAGAAATTACCCAGGGTTACCCATAGCCCTCTATTTTTCTGAGCTCCATATACCTGTCCAGGAGTCTCTTAAAAGACCTTATCATATCCGCCTCCACCACTGTCGCCGGCAGCCCATTCCATGCACACACCACTCCCGGCATAAAAAAAAACCTACCCTTGACATCTCCTCTGTACCTACTTCCAAGCACCTTAAAACTGTGCCCTCTCGTGCTAGCCATTTCAGCCCCAGAGAAAAGCTTCTGACTATCCACATGATCAATGCCTCTCATCATCTTATACATCTCTATCAGGTCACCCCTCATACTCCGCCGCTCCAAGGAGAAAAGGCCAAGTTCACTCAACCTATTCTCGTGTAGTCATAAGGCATGCTCCCCAATCCAGGCAACATCCTTGTAAATCTCCTCTGCACCCTTTCTATGGTTTATATCTCTGTCTCGTTACGTTGCTTTTTACCCGATCTGCAGCCTCAGTGTCTCCGTCTCAGCTCATGCAGAATATCTTTATGTCAAGAGACTTGCTGGAAAAGGAATAAAGATGGAAACCATATCTTCTCCATTGCCCCTAAAGCCTCAAAGTGAGGTCAGGTAACACTGCTAAGTGAAGATCAAACTTTAATGGTCTCCAACATGAAACCACTAACTGGTTGAGACACAAGGAAAGTCTGCTGCTCATTCTTTCAAACTCATGGCTAGGTCTTGAAAAGTAATTAAATAATACCAGAGCCCCCTCTGGTGGTACGTTAGTTGCACCCTGTTTAATTGTGTTTTTTAAAAGATTAATCAACAAGAAAATAGCAATTAAATACAATGGAGCCGTCACTGTTAATTCAGCAAGAATAACAAAAGAGAACAATTATTGTTGATCACCTGATGGGTTTCCCTTTAGAGAACAACAGTGTTCAACGTACTTGACTAGAGCAATTTGTGTGGGAGAAATGATAACAGGGTAACTATTTACACTGTCCTATTCACAGAAAATTAAATTTGACACAAGATACTGATCAAAGACAGAAGCAGAGATAAAAGGATGGGGGGTGCTGTGGGAGTCAGAGGAGGGGCTGACAGAGACAGAGGAGGGGCCGTGTGAGAATAGGACCAATCAGGTGTGATACTGGAAACGTGTGCACAGAGTCGAAGGATGTAGCGAAGGTACTTAATGAATACTTTGCTTCAATGTTCACCAGTGAAAAGGACCTTAGCAATTGTGGGGATGACTTACAGCAGACTGAAATGCCTGAGTGTATAGTCATTAGGAAAGAGGATGTGCTGGAGCTTTTGAAAGGTATTAAGTTAGATAAGTCACCGGGACCAGATGAGATGTACCCCAGGCTACTGTGGGAAGCAAGGGAGGAGATTGCTAAGCCTCTGGTGATGATCTTTGCTTCAACAATAGGGACAGGAGAGGTACCAGAGGATTGGAGGGTTGTAAATGTTGGTCCCTTGTTCAAGAAAGGAAGTAGAGATAACCCAGGAAATTATAGACCAGTGAGTCTTAATTCAGTGGTGGGCAAGTTTTTGGAGAAGATCCTGAGAGGCAGGATTTATGAACATTTGGAGAGACATAATCTTATTAGGGATGGTCAGCATGGCTTTATCAAGGCAGGTCGTGCCTTATGAGCCTGATTGGATTCTTTGAGGATGTAACAAAACTCATTGATGAAGGTAGAGCAGTGGATATAGTGTATATAGATTTCAGTAAGGTATTTGATTAGGTTCCCCAAGCAAGGCTCATTCAGAAAGTAATCAGGCATGGGACCCAAGGAAACCTTGCTTATGGATCCAGAATTGGCTTGTCCACAGAAGGCAAAGAGTGGTTGTAGACGGGTCATATTCTGCATGGAGGACCAGTGGCGTTCCACAGGGATCTGTTCTGGGACCCCTTTTGATTTTTATGAATGACCTGGATGAGGAAGTGGAGGGATGGGTTAGTAAGTTTGCTGATGACATAAAGGTTGGAGGCGTTGTGAATAGTGTGGAGGGCTGTCAGAGGTTACAGCGAGACATTGATAGGCTGCAAAACTGGGCTGAGAAGTGGCAGATGGCATTCAACCCAGGTAAGTGTGAGGTGGTTCATTTTGGTCAGTCAAATACGATGGCAGAATATAGCATTAATGGTAAGACTCTTAGCAGTGTGGAGGATCAGAGGGATCTTGGAGTCCGAGTCCATAGGACACTCAAAGCTGCTACGCAGGTTGACCCTGTGGTTAAGAAGGCATATGGTGCTTTGGCCTTCATCAATCGTGGGACTGAGTTTAAGAGCCGACAGGTAATGTTGCAGCTATATAGGACCCTGGTCAGACCCCACTTGGAGTACTGTGCTCAATTCTGGTCGCCTCAGTACAGAAAGGACGTGAAAACCATAGAAAGAGTGCAGAGGCGATTTACAAGAATGTTGCTTGGATTGGGGAGCATGCCTCATGAGAATAGTTTGAGTGAACTTGGCCTTTTCTCCTTGGAGCAACGGAGGATGAGAGGTGTACAAGATAATGAGAGGCATTGTTCGTGTGGATAGTCAGAAGCTTTTCCCCAGGGCTGAAATGGCTAGCACAAGAGGGCGTAATTTTAAGGTGCTTGGAAGTAGATACAGAGGAAATATCAAGGGTACGTTTTTTTTTTTACGCAGAGAGTGGTGAGTGCGTGGAATGGGCTGCCGGCAGCAGTGGTAGAAGCGGAAATGATAGGGTTTTTTAAGAGACTCCTGGATGGCTACATGGAGGTTAGAAAAATAGAGGGCTATGGGTAAAGCCTAGTAATTTCTAAGGTAGGAACATGTTTGGCACAGCTTTGTGGGCCAAAGGGCCTGTATTGTGCTGTAGGTTTTTCTATGTTTCTATATTTATTCAGAGGCACAAATTCAAATCCTGCAAAGGAGAACTTTAAGTAACTGAAAAACATGTTGGGAATTAAAATTCAATTACACTGGACACGAAGATTTTGCTTCCTGAGTACTTTTTGGTGTACCTCATGGATTTTGGGTTGCTGATCAGGAAAATCACCATGAAATTTCTCCATCATGCAGCATTTTGTTTTTGAAATTGCCAGTTATTTCAATTCATAATTCAAGTCAATTAAAATGTTGCCCACAATGTAAGCTGAAAAGTTTTCCACCTTATCCAGGCATACCTGGACTGGCTTAGGCAGGGCAGATACTGCCAAATCCCTTTCATATTCTCTTTTTAGCGCCCCCCCCACCCCCGTGCACCCCTACACTTCTTACAGTCTCATTAGCTACTGATAAAGCTTCTGAAAATGGGAAGATGGTTAAAACTGTTACGTTATTTAAAAAAGGTTGCAAGGACATGCCAAGGAGCTACAGGCAGATCAACTTGGCATCAGTAGTGGGTACGTCATTGGAGGAAATTCAGACGAACAGAATCCACAATCTACCAGGATTTCAGCAGACAGAGTCTGATTAGAAGGAAGCAGAATGGCTTTGTGCATGGGAAGGTCATGCTTGATGAACCTTTTAGAGTTTGTTGAAGAAGTAACCTAAAGGTTAGATGAGGATAAGATGGCATACGTCATCTATTTGGGCTTTAGCGAGGTCTTTGACAAGTTCCTGCATGGCAGGCTCATCTGGAAGGACCAGTCCCATGGAATCCAGGGAGAGTTGGTTAAGTAGATTCAAAATTGACTCAGAGATGGGAAGTAGAGTCTGGTGGCTGAAGGTTGTTTCTTGGAATGAAGGCTGGTGTGTGGCTCAGGGAGCAGTGCTGGGATGTGATCCTTGTTATTTGTTACTCCTATACATAGTTTGATCAATAAGTTTCTGGATGATGTGAAACTGGAAGTGTTGATAGTGAAGAAGGTTATTGTAGATTAAGAAGGGATCTTGATCAGTTACAGAAGTTGAGAAGTAGCAAATGGATTTCAAAACAGGTAAATATGAGGTGATGCATTTTGGAAAGTCATTCCTGCATAGGACTTGTACAGCAGTAAAGACTGTAATGGAACATAGGGATTAGGAGTACAAGTGCATAATTCATTGAAAGCAGCTTCGCAGGTCAACAGGTGGTGAAAAAGGTATTTATCACACTGGCCTTCATCAGTATGGACAATGAGTATAGGAGTTGGGACAATATGTTGTTACAGTAGTACTTGCTGTTGATGAAGCTGCACTTATAGAGTATTGAGTACAATTTTAATCACCTTATTAGAAAAATGAGGCCAAACTGGAAGGAGTGCAGAAAAGATTTACAAAGCTGTTGCCAGAACTAGAGGGACTGATTTACCGGGAGAGGTTGACCAGGTTCTGTGGAATGTCAAAGAATAAGGGGCAACATTATAGAAACATAGAAAAAATATGAAGGGCATAGATCAGGAGCTTCCAACCTGGGGCCCATGACCGCTTGCTTATTGATATTGGTCCATGGCAGAGAAAAGGTTGGAAACCCCTGGCATAGATAATTGATAACAGTCTTTTGCCCAAAGTAGGAGACTCCAAAACTAGGGGCATAACTTAGGGGTAGAGCAGAAAGTGTGAAAAGGGAGGTGAAGAGCAACTTTTCCCACAGAGGTTGGTGAGCATATGTAACGAGCTCCCAGAGGTAGTCATTGAGTCTGTTACAGCAATAGCATTTAAGAAGCATTTGTACATAGAAGGGTGGGGCTTAGAGGGATGTGGGCCAAGCACAGAAAATTGGGACCATCTGGGTAGGCACTGTAGTTGACATGGATTCATTGGGCTGAAGAACATGTATATGTGCTTATATTCCAGCATCTGCAGAATTCCTGTTGTTTATGTGCTCTATGACTAGTTCTCAATTGTTTATGTGCTGTTCTCTCCCCCCTTTTAACCATAGCCTTAATCTCTCTCATCAACTAGGATTCCCAAAACCTATCAGCCTTGCCCTTCACCCTAAAAGAACCATGCATACCTTGAATTCTTGACATCACACTTTTAAAAGCCTCCCACTTGACTTTGACCCTAATGCTTCTTTCTCTGCAAACAATCTTGTCTGGATCTAAAACATGCCCTGTCCCAGTTCAGGACCCTACCCTGCGAGCGAGTTGTACCTTTCTCCATAACTATTTTAGAAATCATAGAATTAAAGTCTCTTGACCAAATCCTCGACAAGAGGCATACCCACCACTTGCTTTACCTCATTCCCCACGGAGGCCCAGTGAGGCACTCTTTCTAGTATGTCCCACTCAATATTGATCAAGGAAGCTTTCTTGGTCACATTTAACAAATTCCACTCTATTCAAGTGTTTTACGCTATGGTTGTTCTCCATACATTCTCAATAACATCAAAAGTTCAAAGTAAATTTATTATCAAAGTACATACATAACACATACAACCCTGGGATTCATTTTCTTGAGGGCATACTCAATAAATCCATAATAGAATCAATGAAAGATCACCCAACTAGGGCGTTCAACCAGAGTGCAGAAGTCAACAAACTGTGCAAATACAAAAAGAAAGAAATAATAAGTAATAAATATCAAGAACATGAGACGAAGAGTCCATGAAAGTGAGTCCATAGATTGTGGGAACATTTCAATGATGGGACAAGTGAAGTTGAGTGAAGTTGTCTCTTTTGGTTCGGGGGGAGGGAGGACGTTGACTCAGACGGGGAGTGGGGGGCTTCGACTCAGACCATGAGAGGCCTGTGTCAGGCATTTTCATGCCTTACAAGGTGCAGATTGGAAGTCTGTGTGGGGCGCCACTCCTCGCTCAGACTAGAGCAATGTATGATTAAGTGCCTTGCTCAAGGACACAAACACGCTGCCACAGCTGAAGCTCGAACTAGTGCCATTCAAATGGCTAGACGAATGCCTTAACCACTTGGCCTCATGCCCAACATTTTTGGTTCAAGAGCCTGATAACGGGTAATAACTGTTCCTGAATCTGGTGGTGTGGGTCTGAAGGGTCCTGTACCTTCTTCCTGACGGCAGCAGCGAGAAGACAGCATGTCCTACCTAGGTGGTAGGGGTCGCTCAATGGTTGGGAGGTGATCGACTGGGCCGTATCGCAAACTTTTTGTAGTATTTTCTGCTCAAGAGCATTTGTGTTTCCACACCAGCCTGTGACCACCCCCTACATCTCCTTAATGTACACACTCAAGCCAAACTGGTCATATAAAGTACAGTGAGGTGAGGTGCAGTTACAATAATAAACTTGCTTGCAGCAGCATCACACGCAGGTGGGTACAAAAAAATACACAGAATACAAATGATGCACTAATTATGCGACAGTAAAGAGAGAGAAAGACTATGCCAAAACAATTCAATGCAAAAAACAAAACACAATCAGAAACAAGTCCGTGGCGGCCCACGCTGGTCAGTTTGCTGAGGGAGGGTTAGGGCTGTGCAGGTCTGATGGTTGTAGGCTCGCTAATCCAAAACCTAGTGCTTTATACCTCCTGCCTGACTGTAGTAATGCGAACAAGCAATTCCATTACACCGTGGTGAATGCGAAAATTATTTAGGTAG
Organism: Mobula hypostoma; assembly: GCF_963921235.1. Classification (NCBI taxonomy): domain Eukaryota; kingdom Metazoa; phylum Chordata; class Chondrichthyes; order Myliobatiformes; family Myliobatidae; genus Mobula; species Mobula hypostoma. The sequence continues at coordinate 24,716,285 of NC_086116.1, read as the reverse complement.
GATGAAACCCACGGGATCGTGGAACTCTACAAGAACAATCCCCGAGGTTAAAACTGACCCCAATGAGTCTCCAGCTCGGCGACCAAATCCCTCGGTCTGGGCCGGCGCCATGACCTCTCCGCCCTCTGCCGCTCGCTACTTGCTCCTTACCTCTCCGCCGAAGCAGGACCGCCGCGACGGCGCTGTCCACGCCGCCGGACACAGCGCACACGACTCGGCGCAGCCACCGGCTCATCCGCCACGCTGACCCGGGGCAACGCCGCCGCTCCTTCCCCAGGGAGGGTCACCACCCGGCGCCCGCTGTACACCGGTCCGCCGGAAAACTGCAGCCGGAGACAAGGGCCCGGCTCCCTGGTTGTCACTCAGCCCCGGTGGGGGAAGCTCCAACCGGCTCCATTCCGAGGGGGTAGTGGATGATCCAGATTCTGGGGGGCCCGGAACCGGTGCCATGGGGACCTAGGGTTTATGAAGCCAGCGCCCTGGATCCTCAGTGTATGCCTGGCAATCTCAGTCCGTACCTGCTGGAAGAATGTAAGGTTCACCCGCAAACATGCAGCTGGCTACATGATTCATGACATGCAACTACTTACCCTAGCAATCAGATCGATAAATTGGAGGTATTGATCCCCTCTCGTGGCTCCTTGTACCGCAGTCAGTGAAGGGTCACGAGAGGGAATCAGTCCATCCGATTTGCAGCACTGGACCGCCACGCAGGTGAAAGTGAATCAGAATCAGGTTTAATGTCACCGGCATTTCTCGTGAAATTGCTTATCTTTGCGGCAGTAGTACAATGCAATACACAATACAGTAATAGAAAACACTGGATTTCAGTAAGTATATATCATAAATGTTAAATAGTTAAATAAGTAGTGGATTTCCAGCATTTGCAGATTTTCTCTCGTTTGTGAGTGGAAAATAAACAGCATTGGTTTAACGTCCATTCAGAAATCGGATGGCAGAGGGGAAGAAGCTGTTCCTGAATTGTTGAGTGTATGCCTTTAGACCTCTGTACCTCCTTCCTGATGAGAACAAGGCATGACTTGGGGGATGGGGGTCCTTAATGATGATGGATGCTGCCTTTCTGAGGCACTGCTCCATGAAGATGTCCTGGATGCTCTGGAGGCTAGTGTCCATGATGGAGGTGATTTAAGTTCTCAACTTACTGCAGCTTCTTTCGATGCTGTGCAGTAGCCCCCCCACCCCTCTCCCGATACCAGAAGGCGATGCAGCCAGTTAGAATTTTATCCACAGTATGAGAGTAGAATTTTGCAGATGTCTTTGGTGACTTACCAAATCTCCCCAAACTCCTAATGAAATATAGCTACTTTTGTGTTGTGGCATGATATGGGGAGTTGACCTGATGGGAAGTAAACAGACCAGATAAGTAAGAGGCTGTGTTATGTGGTCTTAACCAGATGGGTGTGCATGACAGAGAGCAATCTATCCAATTCAGAACTGAATCTCATCACCTACAAAGAATATTGCATCGCCATATTAGAATGGTCGCAAAAAGCCGCAACATGTACACAAAACTTAAATGTAACAAAATACGTCTAGTAGGTCAACAGTGATTGGCAAAAGTGCTCGAGTTTTGTTTATAGTCAGTGATACAGCACAGAAAAAGGCCCTTCAGCCCATCACAATGACCATCATTATCTTCTTAACGCCCATCACTCCAAATGGGGCATAGGCCGCCAAGGGCAGCTCGTCAGAGTCCACTGTCCTGGGCCGAAGCTTGATGGGCCCCCATGGCTTCCACCTTCACACGACCACACTTGAGGTTAATCATGTTTGGCAGGGGGCTGCTGGAGCAGCATAGCTTGAAGAGCTTACTCTACATTATTTCTAAACAAAATAAATAAAAATTGTATTAAGATCAAGTTTTCAGCACTGATCTTTGCATGGATCAACCTTTGCCTGGCTACACACACACACCTCTAATACACATGTAAAATAACTTAGAAATCTCTTTAATCATATTTGCCAAGGGCATTTCATGGCCCCTTTTAGCCCTGATATTTGCTTCCTCCCCCCATTTTTTAAAAATTCCTAAAGGGCACCAACTTAAAAACATCAACTAGTTATCTAACCCAATTATCCACCCCAACCCCCCACTGACCTTTTTCCTCTTCTCTCCTGGATTCTTCTCTCCCCCCACCCCCAATAGCTCACACTCCTCATCAGATTCATTCTTCTCCAGCCCTTGACCTTTCCCACCCATCTGGCTTCATCTAGCACCTTCGAGCTATCCTCGTTCCTCTCCCATCCCCACCTTTTTACTCTGACTTCCCCCCCACCTTTCTCAGTCCTGAAGAAGGGTTCCAACCTGAAACATCAACTGTTTATTCATTCCATAAATGTTGCCTGACCTATCGAGTTCCTCCAGCATTGAGTGTGTAATTCAAGTATTTCCAACATCGGTGTTTTTATTTCTTGTAAATTCATTTCCTTGTTCTTTAATTAAAGAACAAGCAGTTCAATATTTTTCAAAGGCTCAACACATGCAATTAAAATGCCCTGCATTCTACAACACTTCATGCAACTCATGTCAGTAATACTGCATTAAAACCTTAATTGATTGCCTAAACTTACAATCACTCAGTCAGTGAAGCACATGTGGAAAGAAATCCATTAACACTTCAGTTTAAAGACTCACTTTCCTCAGATGCCGCAAGGCTGACAAGTTCCCAGCATTTTGTTGAAGGACTAGATCTTCAATTAAATGCTCCTTCAATTGCTAGTGGTAACCCTCCCTACAAGTAATCTCATCTTGAAAGACCAAAAAAACTATGCAAAACTGAGAATTCCACCATCTTAAAGACATCAATATTTCTTCATTAATGATAGCAAGATTTGAACTGCAATTCCAGGAATACCCAAGCCTCCATTCCTATTTATAGAATATCAAAAACCATTGTCCCTACACATTGGCAATGGAAATATTCTTTAACTTCCTTTCTTGTAACGTCATCTAATCTAAAACATTGAGAGACTTAAAACAAGAAAACAATGAAACTGAGGTATAAATTAGGCTTTTAAACCTTGACCTCTTTAGTAGGACAGAGCCTTGGGCAGGGAAGATTCTACAACTTTCTCATTGACCCAATCTACTGCCTGCAGATTCCATTATAAAAGGCTTGTTCTGAACTTTGAGCTTCAAAGCCACATTCAAAAATGACAATCCATGTCACACAACCCATTTTCTAAAACATTTCATTATCCACTCATGGTCACAATTTTATGACCATATGTGATCACTATGTAACAATTTTAACAAAACCCAAAATTTACCACCTACAAGGGGTTGGGGGTAGGGTTTGAGTGTACACACTGGAAAAATTACACACACATTTATTCAGATTTAATTAGACTTTTATTCATGCTTAAAAACAATTATTTTCAAATCAGGCAAATTTTATTGAGGATAAATGCATCAAGATTGGATTTAAATATTTAAACCATTTTAAATTGTGAATAAAAAGATATTTATATCAATTGTACAAAAGACTGCATCAATTTCAGCCCATCAAAAGAAACAAGAACTTGCAGCCTCACACCAACATTAAAAACTCACAGAAAGCAAAACAGTTTGAAGAGACAGAAGCAATTTTAAGTATGGAACAGCAACTTTTTCAAAACTTCAGCAAAGGAGAGTTCACATCCACATTTTCTTTGTCCACTGGACTCAACAAAATCAGTGGGGAGCTGAAATCTATAAGCTGAAATTGAAAATGTTAAACATTAGTAAAAGTCAAAGCAAATCCAGATACACAGTCTTCAGAGAATCTTATAATACAGGAGCTCATTTACACCATTCTGCTTGCAGACAAGATATCCCCATCTGCATTTACTCTTCAAATTAGGTCCCTTCAAATTGTTGCCTGCTAATAATCTATAGCAAATCCTGTTTTCACCACCCAGACAGCTACCTTATTGCAAGTTTTAACTCTTATGTGGGGAAATAATTCCCATTTCCTCCCCCCCCCACCCCTGAGTGTTTGCTTTGTCAATTAGTTTATCCAGAATACGTGTATCGCTAGGAAGACCATTAACTGTTCATCCTAATTGCCTTTGAGGTGGTGGTGAGAGAGCATCTCTTTGAATAGCTACAGTCTGTCTCTTCTTGTTACTCCCACGGTGCTATGCGTAGAAGTTCTGGGATTCATGCCCAGTGACCATGAAGGATCAGCAAGTTCTCCCTGCCTGGATATTGTGACACTCTAGTGACACCTGCAGGTGGAAAGTCTCCCCATGTGCCCTGAGTCTGCATCCTTCTCATTGGTGTCTCTGTAGCCTGGACACAACTTACTTCATTTATTTGAAATACAGCACACCCTTCTGGCCCAACGAGAACACAGTGCCCAATTGACCAATTAACCTACTAACCCACAAGTATTTGGAATGTGGGAGCAAATCACAGTACCTGGAGGAAACCACTCAGTCACAGGGAGGACATACAAATCGTCAACCATTTACTCTTTTCCATAAATGCTGCCTGACCTGCTGAGTTCCTCCAGCATTTTGTATGTTCCTTACAGACAGATGTAGAATTGAACCTGGTTGCTTGTGTTGTAATAGTGTTATGCCAACGGCTATGCTACCCTGTCACCCAACATCAATGCAGAATTTTTTTGTCGTTCACACACTGCAAGCCCAATATAATGGCAATTGAAATATTAAAGGTGGTGGAAAACATGCCAATTAACCCCTTTATTTACCTACCTGACAGAAAATAGTTTCACCCCCATTTGTTTCAAAGGTAAATTTAATGTCAGAGAAATGTAAAATATACATCCTGAAATTCTTTTTCTTCGCAACCATTCATGAAAAGTGCCCACAAAGAATTACAGTTAAATGCTAGAACCCCAAAGTCTCCCCAGCTTCCCTCCCTCCTGCAAGCAGCAGCAAGCAATGATCCCCCTCCCCCCACCAGCAAAAATAAAGCATCGGTACCCACCACTGAGCACTCAAGCATGCAGCAAAGCAACAGCAAAGACACAGACTTACAGTACCCCAAAGAGTACATGTTCACCTTGTATTTGACATACCACAGGCTCTCTCCAATAAGGGAGAAAGAGGTATCTCCGTTTCACAGCAAGAGGGAAGACATAACAACTCGTGATTTACAATGTTAAAAGTCCGTTGCATCATTTTATTCCAAGCTCTGTGTCCAAAGATTCCTTCAAAACTCAAATTTTGAAGATGTCTACTCATCCTCTACTTAACCAATTCAATTACAACTGTTCCAAGGTCACCACTTAACCTTGAGACCTCTTCTCCAAGATCATGACATCCTTCCCAAAGGTCTGGAGACCAAAGTTATATTGAATACTCCCAAGAACTAACCAGTTATTTGTAAAGGTTAGCAGAGCTGCTTATTTTTATATCATGCTCCCCCACCCCCCACTTAGAGGTAAATGTTCATCCGAACTTGCTTGTTACTTTCCAGGATTCGTTAATAATCTCCCTTCAACTCTTCTGCTAAAAGAGCCACTTAAGTTGTACTGCAACCCAAAGGAAAAAATAATTGAGTCCAAACCAAGCAATCCTAATCTTGAAAGACTGCTGATGGACATCTGTTGCTTTCATGGACATCACTGATTATGGAAAGAAATTTAGAATACAGGCGAGTTAGAAACATTGAAATTGACTGTCTTGAAGTAGGGTATTTCCACTTTTTTGATGTGTTGCCTTTCGCAACTATTCCAATGCTCATTGTCAACCAGTTGTCCTCTTTAATACCCAATCCTTCCTTTTGTATTGTCAAAACTGTTAGACTGATAATTTACACAATATTAAAAAAGAAAATGGAAAGATCAAAGGAAGAATAGAACAAGGAATAAAGCTTGCTGGAAATAGGAATAGAAAGAGAAAGCAAATGAATTAAACAGGCATTTGGGTCAGTCTTCATTAAAACATCCTATAAATTACTTTCAAATCAGGAATTGGAATGTAGAACAAAACTCAGGAAAATGGGTATGGAGCAAATGATTGGAGCCACAGATTAATACATCTTAGGGTCCTAATGAAGTTCACCACATGATTTTAAAGGCTGGCTGGCAAAATTATGTTAAACCATGCTTTGGCTTTAATTTTCTAAAATTCTGTGAATTTATGGAAGGTCCCTTAGACCAGGGGTTCCCAACCTGGGGTCCATGGACCCCTTAATTAATTGTAGCGGTCCATAGTATAAGAAGTTCGGAACCCCAGCTTTATTCTGAACAAATTACATTTACTATTTTCTAAAGGGAAGGAAATGCATTGCAGAAAACCAAGGCCCAATAGCTGAACATCCCCCATATACATTTGTATAGGCATTATTGCAGGGAATATAGAAAAAAAATGAAGTAATCAGGCAAAGTTAACACGATTTTGCTGGGGGGGGGGGCGCGGAGGCAAGGATTGTGAAGAGTTACAAAACATGCACCAGAGATTTTTAATAATGATGGATTGGAATGTGGAATTGTTACTTTTTCTTATAGTTTAACTTCGTTTTTTTTGCATTTTCATACAATCACGTATACCATAAGATTTAGTGAATTTTCCATCAATTGAGCTGAAGTTGCCTTTTTCTGGAAACTGTTTCAGTGGCGGGTATCATTATTTGAATCAGGCTATCTTACTGGTCAACCGTTATCTATAGAATTTTCTGCTATCAGTAGCCTCATGCAAGAACACCACACTGCTTTTAGTCTCACCCTTTTCTTCATCTCTCATCATGCTTCTTCCTCTTTGCTCTTGTAACACTTAATAAAATGATTGTAAGCAACAAGTTCTGTCTCATTCTTAACTTCCAGAGAATCTTTGGATTCTTCATCGATGACGATTTACGAACCCTACCTTAGGATTGCAAAAGCACCGGGATCTAACAACAGCTATGTTACTAGTCCATCAAAGGCAAAATACAAACATACATATTGATATTTATATTAGGGGAATTAAAAGTATTAAAACCCTCACTCAAATCTTCTACCTTAATTACACCGTTCCCCCCCCCCAATAAGAATACTTAAGCTACAACCTCTCATTATTTTCAGGTTTTTAGTAAATGACCGAAGTAAATTCTTTTTCTGCACTAAACAAATAGATCCAGTCCTGAATCCTTCAATTTTAAGAGAAATTATAATATTATTCAAATTTCATCAACTCAAATGAGTGTTTAAAAGAACTAAACAAAAAGCATATTGCATAGAATTGTGTTGCTAATACTTAGAAGTCTATGGACGAGTACTGGGCACACTAAATGATAAACTTGCAACAATGCCAAGTTCATACAAGATAGTCAGAACAAAAATAACTTACTGGTTCAAGAACTTTAACTGGTACAATTCTTTTTTGATCAGGAGTGTTGGAGAGATCAATTAGCAGACGATCTTCAATTGGCCTAATTTTTGTATTAATTTCAACCAGAAGATTCTAAAGTGAGAAAATAAAAACAGATGAAAATAAAACATGAAAATGCTCTGCTTGATGAATTATTTCAATAGGCCTGGTAAGCAGTTGCAGATTGTTCCATTTATTAAGAATAAAAAAATAGAATTGTTCAAAAAGGGCTATTAAAAGTATTTTGTATTTTTTTTTTAAATCTTTGTTGTTAAAACTGGATTACAAACCGTTGTTGCAGTTAATATGTATAACTACCTCTTTGCCTAGAATTTCAAATACGTGTTCTTTGGCTTTGTCTTTGCATGTGGTCTGTGGTTTATCAGGGGAGAAATCCAGAATGCCAGGAACCAGAGGAGCAGACATCTCATCTCCAGAGGAATTAGGTGAACAGAGGACCTCAGGCTTCTCGGACGGTTTTTGCTTACTTCTGGAAGAGGAAAGAAAAATGTTGACAAGTTGAAAAAATGTCCAAGTATTCTGAATTTCCAGCATTACTATACTTACAAATGTTTAGTTGGAGGATGTATCCATGTCCAATTAATCACAATCAATGCATTTCTCAATGAACAAAACAGAGGTCGAATCTCAAACTTCTCCATAGTTGATCATTCAGATTTCATGTATTTTAAATGCATTATAAAACAACAGATATGGCTTTGTGCCCAGAGAAATACTTGCTAGTAAAAGGCATGACCAGTCTAGAGGAACTAAAACATAAAATAGAATTCTTCCCTTTACTATCAACATTTTTACATAATATTTTCTACCAAGGTTTAACATTCAATCCATAGGCATTTTTAAATTTAAAAGAATTTTTAAAAGGCAACTATCTTCCACACAGCCTAAGCATTACAATTTCTATTTTACTTTACTCACCTTTCCAAAACTGCACCACTGGCAGACATACTACGATTTCGCTTAGACATGACTTGCCGAGATAACGACCCAAGCCTTGGTTGCGTGCGAGGAGTGAATGCTGGAATACTTGACAACCGACGGCTCTGTGGTGTGGGTAAACCAGATAATGGCCTTGTGCCAGGTGTCATTGAAACTCTTCTCTTTGGCACATTAGGCGTTTGCAGCATTCCTCTAGCCAGAGTTTTATTTGGAGTACCAGCTGCTATGCCACTGAAAAAGATTCAACATGAAATTAGCAGGCTATAAACTAAAAAGGAACCATCTTAATGCAAACTAACATCTGTTGGCACCTTAGGAACATGGCAAACATTTCTACCACCTCAATCAAAAGGGGGAAAACTGAACAAAAAAAGTCATTTAAAAGTGATTGTAGTTTTTCTTTTTAAAAAAGTCACATTTGTAAAATTGCAGCCGCAGAATATGCTATACAAGAAAACACTTCTTGAACTTAGTTTCTATAATTGAGTTGACAGCCTTATGGAATGTTCCTTCAAATATATAGATAGGGACAAAGTTGCAATTGATGCATTGGCTACAAATGTGTAGGCTGCAGGGTGCAAAAGATAAGGGGCTACAGGTTAACATCTGCAAGAATGCAGTGACATGCAACAGGCTCAGAGACTGAGCACGGGGAGGGGGGTCTGAAACGAAGTGAAGCAGTCAAAAAAATATATGAAAACAGTATTCTTGGTTGCCTCTAATTCCAAACAGATTGAAAATTGAACTAAAAACAAAGCACAAATACATAGCTATACTCTCCGCTTCTACAACACTCCAACCCACTTGGCAAATTATCCCTACTAAATGCACAAGACAAAATACAGACAGAGAAAAGATACATGGCTCCTTTAAAACTACTCAACGGATTGCCTTAGAGTGCAGAACTCATGAGCAAGAAAATACAATTGCAGGAAAGAATATCAAAATAAATGAAGGCTTTCAAAATAAGGGATATTGGTTAATCCAAAACCAATTAAATCAGCAAAGGAAATAATGGGAAAGTGGCATTTTTGTGTGGAATTGAAGTGACTTTGAGCTAGGCATCTATGAAAGGAGAAAGGCAACAGACAGGTAGTAGTGTGTTGAATTATTTCATTGTGGAACTGATGTAAAAGGAATGCCAAAAGGTTTAAGCTGCATTCAAACGGATGCCATGAGAACATGCAAAAAAGGAATGGGACCTACCAACAGTTTATTAGAGCAGAGATGCAGGAAAATGGATTGATTCAACCCTCATCCCTCAAAATGCTTGGAACAAAAAGCAACTCACCTGGGAATGAACACCTGACAGGACTCCTGTGCAGATTCAAGTGCTGAAGCCGATGTAGAGGATGCCATCAGGAGACATCATGTTTTCCAATATAATCATTGATCAATGTCAAAGTGAAAAAGTAAAAGACCCTCTGATGGAGATAACAGCAGTGGGTACAGACCCCATTGCTGAAACAGCTCTGGGTATAATCTGACATCGAATTCAAGTATAGGAAGCACAATTGAATAAATGCACCTTTGAGATCCACATTTTTATCCAATCACTGTAGAGGTCAAGGGGCATAATGCAACAGTCAGATCTCATATTGCCATGTGAGAAGTTAGGGTTATTTTGACAGGAGCAAAGTCACAGCCATAGATTTGAATGGCAGCAATACAGACTGGCAAGACAGAGATTGGAAGGATCAATAGCTTCTCAATGTATTTTGAGAAGCTTAAAGGTGATTTTACAATGTAAACAATGTGAATTTAATAGTCAACTAATACAAAAGATAAAGCCAAAACTAAATGGGATCAGAGGCCCCATCCCCACGCTGCACATTGCTAATAACCATTGTGGCAGCATCAAGCAGAATGGACATGGGCAATTTCTACTTAGGTGCTCTGGTATCAATTTATCACCATCATTGTTCATTTAAGCATCTTTCCCCGACTAGGTCACAGGAGGGAGGAAAAGCCCAACCCTACTCCAGACACACAAATAAAACAAACAAATGGCTTGATTGCTATGCGAAACTTGTGTTGCAAGAGCACTAATATTCATTGTGGAAAAACAAGGCTGAGCTTGGGTGCAAAGCCACAAGTTGTTTTATCCAATGGCAATGTAATGACTGACTGACTTCCAGGAAAAAAACATTTAAATACACAACATTCACAAATCTTTAATCTGTATAACATGCTTGCATTAGTAGCCTACTGTTAACGCAACAGGATGCAATTACCTTTCAAATTCATGGAACACTGATGTCTTCTTCGGTTCAGTTATTTTTGATCTTGTTCCAGGTGATGGTACTTGGAGATCAAATTTTAAAAATGTAAAACAGTTGGTTCAGCTCATGAATAACACTGAAAACTTTTTTTTAAACTCCAGAATACACAAACAGCTTTATAATTTTAATTATACAAAAGCCAACATCCACAAGTTAAAAAAAAATGCAAATTTTCCTAATTCTGCATACCCACGACTTGTACCAAAATAGATTTCCTTTGAGGTCCATTTTCCCATGAAAAAGATCTCAAATCTGACAGTACAGATCTACTTTTGCCTCTTTTGATTGCCCATTATAATACGCAAGTGCAAAATTCTTAAGCCTTCTATCAGAAAGCACAAGCTGCAGCATTCAGATGCAAATCAAATACTAATCAAGCAAAAAAAGTCTATTTTAGCAAGTTCAAAAGAGTAAGGAGAGGGATCATTCTTCTCATTTCATTCCCACCATTTGAATTTTTCATTCAATCATTTGTATTTCCAACAGTGCACAACGTCAAAGCAGTGACATCTACTTGTGATGCCCAAATATTCAATACAGTTGAGAATGAAAAAGCAGCCACAAAGGTACACAAGAGCTTATTAATAAGCTAGCAAGATGTAACTATTTCAGACAATAGTTTATATTTACCACTGGTCTTCTGCAGAGGCTGTGAAAATGGCTTAGCCTTTGAGCATTGATCTTGTCCAGGCACATTCTCAGCTTTGCTCAACTTTACTGGTACATCAGACTTCTTACTAGCTGTTGAGCCAATTCTCTGCAAGCTTTCTCGACAAGGTACAGTCTGTGTTCCTGGTCCTCGCCGATTCACTTTTCCAGGTGTGGAGAGTTTAGAAATATTTGGTGGTTTTATTAATTTGGTGCTTTGAGCATTGGTTACACATGTAGAATTTGATAGCTTACTTTTTGGTACAGCAATTCTGCTGTTTTTTGGGGCTGGCAGTTTTGATGTTTTCAAGGGCAAGTTTAGAGACAATGCTGCAAAAGAAAATGCAAGAGTAGTATTTTAAACCTAGAAATAACTACTTATATTTTGCAGAAAAGCAATTTACTGTAAATGCAATATAGAGAGAAAATACTGCAAACACTCAGATTTGGCAGCATCTGCACAAAGAGAAGCATTAACATTTCAGGAACAGGAGTCTTTTTAGAACTGATGGAACCAGAGGTCCATGAGCCAGTAATCAGAGGTGGAGAGGGTCAGTAACTTTAAATTTCTGGGGGTCACTATCTCAGAAAACCTGTCCTGACCAATCATACAATTGCAAATAAAGCACAACAGCACTTCTACTTTCTCAGGAGTCTGGAAATTTTCAACATGTCGTCAAAAAAGCTTTGCAAACTTCTACAGATGTGTGGTGTAAAGTGCTGATTGGCTGCCCTATGGCCTGGTAAGAGAACACCAATGCCTTTGAGTGGAAAATACTACAAAAGGTAGTGGATTTGGTCCAGTACATCACAGGTAAAATCCTCCCAACCATTGAGCACATCTACATGAAATGCTGCCATAAAAAAGCAGCACCCAAAGATCCTCACCTCCCAGGCCATGATCTTTTCTCGCTATTGCCGTAAGGTAGAAATGTCTCAGGACTTGCACCACCAGGTTCAAGAACAGCTACTACCTCTCAACCATCAGGCTCTTGAACAAAAGGGGACAGTTACACTGGTTTAAGGACTCTTTTATTATTATTTCATGCTAGTTATTTATTGCTATTTTATATCTGCATTTGCACAGTTTATAGTTAACAGATCCTGATGGTTGCAGTTATTGCTCTACAGATTTGCCAAGTATGCCTGTGAAAAATCTTAGGGTTATATGTGGTGAAATGCGTGTACTCTAATAATAAATTTTACTTTGAACTTTTAAAGTGCAAAGCATTCAACCACAATGCTGTTACAGAAAATGACAGTTTGATACATAGCTTTTAGAACTATTAAGAAACAAGAAAATAATCCAACAGTTAAGTTTCAGTTTCCTTGTTTACAAATATTAAAATGCAAATAAATAGGTCCTCTTGTTGGGACAAGAGATGTTCACTCAACACCAATTCTCACGGGCAGTAGTTGTTAAGCAATTCATTACCAGGAGAGCACCAGGGAGTAGGTATTTGCAACAGGTTCTGGGACTTCATATAAAAAAAAATCTGAGTGGTTAGGAAAAGCTTGAGAGCAAGTACTAACATTGTTTTATTGGCCCAAAATTTTTTTAAACTGCAGAACAGTTAGCTGGAACAAAGACAATAGACAAGGCACAAAACAATGTTTTTGTTTTTACCATGTGGTGAGAAAAGTGAAGGCTGACATTTGAGTGATTCTTCTTGTGACCACCATTTTGAACCAGTTTTCTGAACTAATTCTTGCTAGACTAAAGTAATCAAAAGTGGACATAATGAAGACTCCACCAATGATCTTCTAAATAGAAATAATTTCCAACAGAAGTTATTTATGGAACACTTCAACAATGCAGAATTAACAGAAGTTATAAGAATAACCCAAAAACTGTAATAACCCAATCCCAGCGTACGACTTGAACTGGCTATAACTGACTAGAAATAGCCTAATTCAGAAAAACAAAAAGGAATGACATCCATTTGGGAGAAGAGCAATGAGGTCATGCTACCTGTAGCCTTGGGTCAGTCAATGAAAGATTGACACAAGCCAGCTGGATCCATCATGACAAATGAAACTGAAGTATAACAGAGTAGAAATAAAGAGGAAAAAGAATAAAAAAAGATTAGAAGTGAGAGCTCGGAAACAAACTATTGTAAGGGAGGGCCCCAATCCAGGGACAAGGAGAATAAGGATCAATAGTCTGCCCAACAGAAGATTCCCCATTTCAGTGCTACAAGCTGGAGAAGTTCCTGGAGAAGGAACAAAAGAATTCAGCGACCCGTAACTGACCCAGGTCAATTATAATTCTGAATTCTGTGGTCATTCACCTAACCCAAAGTAAATTCATTACCAAAGTACACCAACTGCAATCCTGAGATACATTTTCTTGCGGGCATACTTAATAAATCCAAAAAACATAATCAATGAAAAACCGCACCCATGCGAACAGTCACCGTGCAAAGGACAAACTGTACAAATACAAACGCAAAAAATAATAAATAAGCAATAAATACCAAGAATATTAAGTGTCATTGAAAGTGAGTCCATAGCTTGCGAGAACAGTTTACCGATGGAGCAAGTGAAATTATCCCTTCTGATTCAAGAGCCTAATGGTTGAGAGGTAATAACTGTTCCTGAGCCTCATGTACCTCCTTCCTGAAGGCAGTAGCTTGGGGGGTGGGGGGCCTTGATGATGGATGCCACTTTGTTATAACAGTGTTCCATGTAGATGTGCTCAGTGGTGGAGAGGGCTTTACCTGTGTTGTACTAGGGTGAATTCACTTCATTTTGTAGAATTTTCCATACCATACCAGGCCACAACGCAACCAGTCAATATACTCTGTACCATACATCTTTATAAGCTTGTCAAGTTTTAGGTGACACACCTATACTTAACAAACCAAGAAAGTAGAGGCACTGCCATGCTATCTTCGTAATTGCACTTGTGTACTGGATTCAGGACAGATCCTCTGAAATGAGGACACCAAAGAATTTAGTTGCTGAACCTCTTAAACACTGATTTCCCCCAATGAGGGTTGGCTCATGGACATCTGGTTTCCTCCTCATGAAGTCAATAATCAGCTCCTTGGTCTTGCTGACATTGAGTACGAGGTTGTTCTTGTGGCACCACTCAGCCAGATTTTTCCAATCTCTCTCCAATATGCTGATTCATCACCAGTTTTGATTCGGCCTACAACAGTGGTGTCATCAACAAACTGAAATATGGTACGGAGGCTGTGCTTAGCCTCAGTCATAAGCGTAAAGCAAGTAGAACATTGGACTAAGCATGCAGCCTTGTGGTACATCTGTGCTGATGGAGATTGCGGAGGAGATGTTGTTGCTAATCCTAACTGACTGTGGTCTAAAAGTGAAGAAACCAAGGATCCAATTGCACAATGAGGTATTGAAGCCTGGGTCTTGAAACTTATTGATTAGTTGTGAGGTGATGATGGTATTTGGTTTCCCGCCACCTCCTCCCTCTCCAAGTCCAAGTTACAGCAAGTGGTCCACTCAAAGATCATTGGCTGTCAGCTACTGACATTAAAAGACTTACTCGTTGGCCAGTGTGAAAAGAGCTGAAAAAATTATTGCCAACTCCACCCACCTTTGCAGTCACCTCTTCACCAAATTGCCATCAGGGAGATGCTAAAAGCCCATCACCACCAGGACCAAATGTCATCTCTGAAGCATCTTTCCTGTAGCTAATCAGCTTCTCAACAAAACTCACTCAAGTGTAATACCTCAATAGTCCCTGCACAACATCCATTAAATGGTCTTTCCTGATCTCTGTTCTGTTGATAATTATGTAGTCTGTTCGTATTTGCTTGACTATTGACATTTGCGCATGTAACCGCTCCGCTAATTGTTGATTGCTCATGGCTGTTTGCACTGCTGTCCTGTAAACTGTTAGTTGTTGGTGTGTTGTTAGTTATGGCATTGTCCTGTGTTTTATGCTTGGCACCGAACCATAATCAATACTGGCATGTTTCACATACTGGCAATAAAGTGATTTTGATTCTGAATGCCAAGCTGTATTCAATAATGGGCATCCTAATGAATGCATTTGCTTTTCAGATGCTCCAGGGTTGAGTGAAGAACCAATGAAATGCCATCTGCTGTTGACTTGCTGTGATGGTACGCAAATTGGTGTGGATCCAAGTCACTTCTCAGACAGGAATTGAAGCGTTTCATCACCAACCTCTCAAAAGCACTTCAATGGAAGTGTGTTACCATATCTGTACAATTAAAGCCTGCTTGAAGCAGTTGGGTACCTCAGACTGCTAAAGCAAGAGGTTACAGATATCAGTGAACTCTCCAAGGTGAACAATCAGACAGGAGTATCAAAAGCAGCATTGTTCTACATGGCTTACACCCCATCTTGTGCAGCTGGATCCTAGACTCATCGGATTGCTGACAGATGGCAAGGATGGGCTCCCTCACCCTTGCCCCTCAACACAAGTGCCCCAGGGTTGTGTTCCAAGTCCCCTTCTCTACCCCCTTTACACTGACAACTGTACTTCCACACACAGCTCCAATCTGCTGATCAAATTCACAGCTGACACAATTTTGTTCGGCCTCATTTCTAGCAGCAATGAGACAGCCTACAGAGGAGAGGTTGACACCCTGACACAGTGGTGCCAGGATAACAACCTCTCCCTCAATGTCCAAAAAACAAAAGGGCTGATTGTGGATTACGGGAGGAATGGAGACAGGCTCTGCCCGATGAACATCAATGGGTCTGCAGTTGAGAGGGTGGATAGTTTCAAGTTCCTCAGTATACATGTCACGAATGATCTGACCCAGACTGTACACATCCACTTTGTGGCAAAAAAAAAAGCAGCACAACAGCATCTCTTCCACCTCAGGCAACTGAAGTTTGGCATGCGCCCCCCCCCCCCCAAAAATCCTCAAGACCTTCTACAGGGGAACCATTAGAGCGTATCACTGCCTGGTATGGGAACTGCACCAACCTTGATCGCTGGGCACTGCAGGGAATGGCATGGACAGTGCAGCACATCTGTGGATGTGAACTTGCCTCCATTGAGGATATTTATAGCAGCAGGATCATCGGGGACACCAGTCATCCCAACCATAAACTATCAGCTGCTTCCACCTGGCAAATGCTACCACAGCATTAAGCCAGGACAGCTTCTTTCTACAAGCCATTAGACTTTTAAAAATCACATGTCTGTACATTGCAATGGAGTTATAACGCAAAGAATTTTACTCCCTCGCATTGTGGGATGGATGAAAGATTTTAAATAAACTCTAAATTCTAGCAATAAGTGGAGTACCAGTGCATCTTAATGAAGGAAACCACAGGAACGATTTTCACAATTTGCCATTATTAATCTGTACCAAGTTACCAACATTCGTTTGGACATAAGGTGGCAAATAGATATTGAGGTATTGATTTCCAGGAGACAAAATACGAGGAGTGATTGATATGTTCGTGGCCTAAGGTAAGAGGAGTCAATTTTAGAAAACCTAGCACACTTATTTTTCAACATAGTTCCCTCCTACATTTACACACTTAGTCTGGCGGTTGTGGAGCATACGGAACTTGGACCTCCAGAAAGTGTCCACAGATGGGTGATTGATAAGTTTGTGGCCTAGGGTAGAAGGAGATGAGTTATACAGCTCTCGTTACATGCACATGCAGGTCAACTCTAAGTGATTATGCAGAAAGTTTGAAGTTAATAACTCATCTCCTTCTACCTTAGGCCACGAATTTATCAATCACCCCTGATGGATTAACTTCAAACTTCTGCAAAATCACTCAAAGAGTTGACCTGCATGTGCATATAACGAGAGCTATATAACTCATCTCCTAGGCTACGAACTTATCACCCCTGCTGTGGACACTTTCTGGAGATCCAAGATTCATATGCTCCACGGCCACTGGACTAAGTGTGTAAATGTAGGAGGGAACTATGTTGAAAAATAAATGTGCTAGGTTTTGTAAAATTGACTCCTTCTACCTTAGGCCATGAACTTATCAATCACCCCTTCTAGAAGCATGGCTATAATCTGCTTAAAGATTCATCATTATTATTATGCTGTGATTTGAGAGAATGGAACAAGAAAAGTTCCTCCTTTTTCAATAGTTTTAGTCTCCATTAGTAAAATTCAAAAGTTTACTCAAACAATTAAATGTTATTAAAATCCTAAATCAAGTTTCAGTACACTAAATTCTTATTATCCATTAACCCATATACTTGCGAGATCAACGAACTACTTCAAAGTGTTTGGCCAAAATATAGCACATTGCACCATAATTGTATTTGTTGAATCTTTTTTGCCTTGAGATGGATTGCATTTGATGTCTTGTGCTGTGAGTGGTCAGAGCAAGTGAGGATCAGGTGAGTGACTGGGATTTGGAATGTGGGTCAGGAATTTTTTTTCCCCCCATTAATTGAGATACAGTGCAGAACAAACCTCTCTAGCCCCTCGAGCCATGCCACTGAGAAACCCTTGATTTAACCCAATCTGATCACCAGAAATTTACAATGACCAGTTAGCCTACCAACAGGTAGGTCTTTGGACTGTGGGATGAAACCTATGTGGTCACAGGGAGAACTTACAAACTTGTTGCAGGCAGTGCCAGGAATGGAACCCGGGTCACTGACACTGTAAAGCATTGTGCTAATCACCACACCACTGTGCTAGGAGTAGGTTTGCTGCGAGATTGCTTATGTTTGTTATGACAAGTGAAATTTACATTGAAATTGTTATATCCTTAGAGGGATTGACTGCTGAAGGTCAACATAACCTCAGTTCTGTTGCCAGGCACACTAGTGGTATCGGAGTTTCTTTTTATCTGTGGAAAGCTATGTCCCTAACCCTAGTCAAAAAAAAACAAACAAACCAGCAATTCCTTTCCCTATGGCAGAGACCCTACAAGGGCTTTAGTTTTAAAATCAAGGCAGAACATCAAAAAAGAAACTTTTCATTATGAGTGTTTATAGTGACAATTGAAAGAAAGCCTCAATGCAATAGTTTACTCATCCTCACCCTTGCACACAACTTTAGATTCCTGTGCTTAAACAAAATGACACAGTAAAGCAGAAGTAATATTAAATTAAGAAACTAACAGGGAGAGATTGCATAGCACAAGTTTAAGTGAAAAACACTAACTTGTAAAATTGAAAATTTAACTTACATCGGCCAACAGATGGGGAAGTGCGAAGACTGGAATGGATACTGGATGCAGATGATGAAATACGATTGAGAGGCTTTCCTACTGAAGGAGCATCGCTCTTCCTCATGGAACCTGAAGCTTTAGACTCGAGTGGTTTAGGTGGACAGATCTGCAATAAAAATATAATTTTACTTGCCTCAGATGCATGCATTACAAAAGGTTTTCTCAAACTACCGTTTCCACTGAGCTGCCTGATCTTCAGTAACTAACAATCAGTGGGGGGGGGGGTAGGGGGAATGATTAGTAACCTATTCCAAAGAACTCCACTGTGCTCATCTTCAATATCTTCCCAGCTGTATAGACCTCCGAAGCAGCTCAACCGAATTGCTAAGTGTACATCATTGCTCTGCAACATTGCAAATATCACACTTGCTAACAAAGGCAGACTAAGCCATCAGCACAATTGTACAATTTCAATATCATTCTCTGTCAGCGTGGGTTTGCATATTATATGGGTCTGACAGGCAGATTTAAAAGTCTACAACATAAAATGAGACTTTTTAAACAGCTTAAAGGCACAAATAAAAGTTCTGAGCCATTGACATCTGGAACTACTGCCGTTACTGGAAATAGCATTCAGGTTGCTAGAGGACTCATGCTTTCAAGAAGAGCAAGGATCTACAATGAGGAAATCCCAGGTTATCCAGTTCACAAAAAAGTAGGACAAATCTCACTGGTAGAAGGTTCATCAATAACCTAAGCAGTATTAGCTGCTCATTGATGCCCATGATTAAACTCCAAGCGTCAAACTCCTCATCCAAGTGATGGACTGATCAACCCAATTCTAGAGGCTGGATAAACGTGACAATCCTTAACCAACATTATCAGAGCAGCTTGCTGCTGTGCTGTCAAAAGCTGAAGTCAATGGGCATTAAATGGAAAATAATCTAGTGGCTGGAGTCATACCTTGCACATAGAAAATGGATACAATTGTCAGATTTGCTCTGTACCTCCCTCAGGAATTGGATCCTTTACTTTCTAACCAGAAAACCACAATCTGTGCAGATTGGTCTAATATCTCCTCCTCACTGACTATCAACACTGGTGCACCTCAGAGGTGTGTGCTTAGCCCACTGCTCAACTCTCTATACCCATGACTGTGTGGCTAGGCATAGCTCAAATGCCATGTAAGAATTAGCTGACGATACAACCATTGTTGGACTTCACAAAGGGTAGGATGAGGGAATACAAAGCAATCTTCAGAGGGATCAGAAGTAGAGAGAGAGAGTAATTTCTAGTTCCTGAGGATTTAACCTGCTCCCAACATATTGATGCAGCTACAAAGCCTGCAAGACAGTGACTATATTCTATTATGAGTTTGAGGGGATTCGGCTTGCCACTCTACAGATGTACTGGAGAGCATTCTGACAGTTTGCATCACTGGCTGATGGAGGGGAGGCTACCACACAGGATTGAAAGAAGCTACAGAAAGTCTGCTCCATCATGGATATTAGCCTCTGTAGTATCAGAAATATCTTCAAGGAGGGGTGAATCAGAAAGGAAGCATCAATTATTAAGAACCCCCACCACCCAGGGCATGCACTCTTCTCGTTGTTATTGTCAGGAAGGAGGCACAGAAGCCTGAAGGCACATACTCAGCAAACCAGGAACAGCTTCTTCCTAAATGGGCATTGAATCCATGAACACTACCTCACTTTATTATCTGTTTTCACACAATTTTTAATATACACACAGCAACTGATTTACTTTTTCCACACATCATGCATTTCATTTTACTGCTGCTGCAAACTTAAGAAATTTAACAAATGTCACGGTATATACCAGTGATACTAAACCTGATTTTGATTAAAGCAGTGACCAGCCCCAAGCTTCTTCACCAACGACTACACTCTTATACCAAATGTCAAAAGTGTAGAGCCCTGCTTATAAAAGTATAATGTTTAATTCTATAAACAATTCCTCAGCAAGACTTCGACAACATTCAGAACTCAGTAAGTGACAAGTTGCACTTATGATATGGCATTGCTAGGATTTCCATCTATAGCAGGAAAGAACAACCACTCATTTTTAACATTCAAAAGGCTTTATCATCTCTGAGCCACCACCAATATCATGGTTGGGACAGGGGTGGGGTTGGGGGAGGAGGTTACCCAAAAAAAAAGACCAGAAAATCAGTTTAATCAATGAAGTGTGTACTATGGCTACAAGAATAGATCAGAAGCTTATTATACTAAAACCTCAAACACAACCACTCAAGACACACACATCAGGAACATGATAAAGGAGTCTCCTCTTGCCTAGATGAGTGAAGTGTCAAAAACTCTACCAATCCATGTCAAAGCATCTAGCTTGATTAACAGTCCATCAGCCAAACATCCATTCCCTCTACATGGGAAGCAGGGGCCACAAACTCCAAACTACTTGTCCAGGCTGCACCAGCTGAACCTCCCAATTTCACAATCTTTACCAAGGAGAGGATGCCCCAGGTCCATGGGAAATGCTTCACTTGCATTTTCCCCCAATATTGGCCCTTCATTGTTGTAGGCCTAAATCCTGGAATACACCGTGCACTATTGAAATCCATCATCAGGGACATCCCCCACCCCCCAAGGCAATGTTTTCTTACTGCTGCTATCGGGAAGGTAGTACAGAAGCCTCAGGACTCACCACTAGGTCCAAGAACAGTTATCATCCCTCAGCCATCAGGCTCTTAAACTAAAGCGGATAACTTTACTCACCCCACCATGAACTGTTCCCACACCCTATCAACTCACTTTCAAGGACTCTTCATCTCATGTTCCGAATACTTGTTGCTTATTTATTATTTTTCTCTTCTGTATTTGCGTAGTTTATCATCTTTTGCACATTGGTTGTTTGTCTGTCCTGCTGGATGCAGTCTTTCATGATTCTATTATGTTTCTAGGATTTACTGAGTATGCCCGCAAAAAAAAACTAATCTCAGTGTGTATAGGGTGACACATGTACTTTGATAACAAATTTAACTTCAAATAGCTTCACAAGAATAAGAAACAAGCTCATTTTTGGAGTTCATGCAGAACATATTTATTTAATTCTGGGCCTTGCATTCCCATGCACTAAACCATTAAAGAAAACTCCTATTTTTAAGCTATGCATCCAACCGACTTGTTAACTGTAAATAATAATAAACATTTTATAGAGAAAAGTTTGAAAACTAAATAGGGCTTACTTTTTCTGACGTCATGGGTTTTGTTGGTTCAGGTATTGATGGTCGATCTTTTGGAGCTTCCTTGAAATTTGTGGTCTCACTACAAGCAGTAATCTCTTGATTGTTTAAGGAGGAAGAATCAAGAGAGTTTTGAAGGGGCTGCACAAAACAGCTAGTTGCTTGAACAGCAGCTTTCTTCGGTGATTTTATGGGAATGCCAAGACAAGCTTGTGAATTGTCCTCATG